>NC_081146.1:13822130-15022130 GCF_958295425.1 Solea solea
CATTTTATCTCTGTCATTGATGAGCCTTGTACTGTAAAACTGTGATGACTGCTCATTTCCTTGGCAATATGTCAGTGTCTTATAAGTCATGTCTCTGACACATTGCTTAAGGTGCTTCCATTTTTGCAGACACCCATTCTCCTGCGCTCTTTTCCTCCCTCCCTCCTTTCCCTATCCTTTAGCTTCCATCCCTTCCTCCCATCTCAAGGCTCTTTGTTGTTCATACCTCTCTTCCTTTCACTATAGTTCCTTCTCATCCGTTCCTCTTAGTAATTTACTGTGCATAGTGTGTTCCCACACCTGCACAGGCATGCTGACAGACTTAAAAAGCAGCCAAATAAATCAGTGTCTCCTGCAAACAGAGCAATTTTCAGAAAAAAAAAAGAAAATCCTTTGAACATTATTATTGGATGGTGAACATTTGATTTGGGCCTTTTTATTTGCCTCCTTTGTACTGAAGACAGATGTCTCAATGTGGACATCTGTCTTCAGATTCTTCAACATAAGTAAGGGTTGCTTCAGAACACTGACTAATGGCCTTTCTTGTTGTCCTTTTTTTCCATTAATTGTTTTAATTTTGCACTGGTACTCATAACCAACGTAGTGAAAGCTAGACGTGTGTATGATGTAAATGTGCATGGATTAACAATACCTAATCCACACCTAAACGGCTAGCATGGAGCAATGATCTGGGATTAAGGCATAACTGAAAAAGTTTGATTGAACTACTCATGCATGAACACAGCCTAGCATAGACAATAACGCTTATGAGAACTTATTGAATTCAGTAAATGAAAAGTTGATGAGCTGCACACACATGTTAACCACACCATGGGGTTTGTGTTTTTGTTTTGGGGGGGGGGGGGTGTAATATATGTTTTGGTTTTTACTTGTGTGGTTACTTGTCTTTCATGTAAGAGTCTGCATTTATATTTGTATTAAGTCCATCTGTTGGAAAACATCACAGGAAACCAAGTGTCTCTGCAAAGTGAGACGTGTATTTACTTCACCGTGCGGCGCACAACATCCCAAGATACAGAGAAGATCCGCTACAGATATGGGGGGGGGGGGTTAGATGTATTATTTAATTGATAATACATCTACATCATGAAAAGGATAATGAGAGAAATGTGGCTGTGAATTGCAATCACCATTTTCATCGGTGTCACAAATAAAGGAGCTATTTAACTCAACATCCAAAATACATTTCTGAAACTGGATTTTGTTACCAACCAGACTGAGAAGAGGGCAGACAGCTGCAGGGCTGAGTTTAAACGTACTGATGTAAATAAAACTAAATAAATGACAGAGAAAATGTCCGATAAACACTGATCAGTTAAAAAATATTATTAAAAACAGCATATCACAGGTAATATATGATTAACACACAAGTCACATTTTCCTTGATGACATTAAACAAAATCTGCATTAATAATGCATGATTTATTTTAATTATGTACTGACTCCCTTTAAGCTCAGACTAAACTATTATTTAAGGAGCAGGCAGCTAACTCAGTGACATGGCCATGTAATGTGAAATATCCATGGATGTACTGTGTGAAATCAAGGAAAGCAATAGCAAACAGAAAGATTGGACTATTGTCTACTTCAACTAAGCTAAAACACTCAGTTAATCATGGAACTGACTTGAAAACATGGACATTTCCCTTTAAGATTCTGCTCCACTTTTGAGTGGATTGCATTAAATCATTTGTGTAGTTTTTCATTCTGGTTTACGTTCAGGTTTATCCATCACATAATGTACAGTATATCTGGAGGTTTAAGTTGAAATCACAGCTATATACGTGAATCCATTTTGAGAGGACTTTTGCTTCGTGACATGACAATAAATGACAATAAAAATATGCTATGTTCATTGGAGAAGTTGTGCCTAATGGTTTCATAACTGTGTACAACTATATTGTTCAGCATTACAGTGTGTATTAAATGTTGATAACGGACTCTCGGATTAAATGAATTTTAGTTTAGTCAGTCTTTACATAACAAGCTGAACTGTTTACACAAGTTTAATCTAAAATACGCTTTTAAAATCATGCCAATTAAGCTACAAAGGAGTCTTCTGTGTTTGATTATTTTTTTTGCCAAATCTATATTAAAGTAGTTTTATGTTTGTTTCAGATCAACTGACTTCCAAAGTTTCGTCATTTGTTCAATTTACCGCAGTGTTTGACAAATATGTAGCCGTTTCTAATCTGCACCCCCCACTGTCAAGCAGTGGATCGCAGGCTTATGCAACAAAGCACAACTTTTTTTTTTTCCACACTTGCACATTTATGCATCACTCGCTCTTACTCTGACACAGTATTTGTTGTTTTTGTTTTTTTTCATCTATCTTTTGGAATCATTACCCACCCTAATCATGTCTAAACACACTCTCCCAACATCAATGTACCATGCAACCACAAAAAGGTATTACACACAAACACCGCTCTCTGTAGCCCCCTTGTAGAATGAGATTTTGTTTTGTTGGCTATAATTGTTGTGGGGAGTGATTTAACAGGGCTAAAGAGAGATGCTCTGATCTTTTGGAGGTTGTCTTTGACTAAGCTGCTTGAAAGAAGAACAAAAAACACCCCTGCTGGTTTGGGTATTTTGTTTTACCCTCAAAGTCAAATTCAAAGTAAAAGAGACTCAAACTTTTCAGTGTTTGCCACAAAGACTGATGGGATTACAAGTGGCTTTGGTTAAATGTTTGAGGGGATGAATGTAAAATCAACTCAGGAAGGTTATCTAAGTGTAGCATTCGGAAGAAAGCATTAATACCTTACACCAATTAATATACAGCCAACATGAGAACAAAGACGGCGAAGTAGATATGTGTGTTGACAGGAGAAGTACAAAGAATAAAGAAAGGTTATAGGAGAAAAGAAGACCCATGCAAATACATTTTTTTTTTCAAAGTTTTCAAATGTCAGCGATATGTCAGAGTAGTAATCAAATCTTTGTCCTCTACAAAGCAGTGCAGGTCAAACATTTCATGTTCCCACACATACACACCCAGCCTTGTCTTCAAACAGCCACCAGTAGCAGCTGAAGGTACTTTTTCCCACTTGATAAACCGACTGCTTATCTGACTGTTCACCTGCCTTTTGCAATAAATTCAAATAGCTCTCTGTCACACTACATTCAGCCTTTCACAAGTGTTATGATATCAGGTTTTGGTTTGTATACTATGTGAGCAAATAGGTACTTTACCAGAAGACTGACTCACTATTTATCTGTCTGCACAGATTAAAAAAAAAGGGAAAAATGTTATCTGCTTCCACTTTAGTTTGCAATGCGATACAGCTGGCTCCGATAATCCATGCTGTAAAATGATGATGTTTAAATGAACAGTGACCACTTGTGAAATTAAAGCAACTTTGATTAGAAATGATTCATGTGGTCTGTTAAAGCCATAATATGTGAAATGGTGATTAGATAAGGATCAATTATAGAATATAACATGGAGAAAAAACTGTGATAAATTGCTACAAGCACGAAAGAACGACTGCACATCAAGAAACGCTAAGGTTTGAAATTGCAGAAAGTAAACTAATATTCCCCAGAATGTGCGAATACATCTGAGTGTTCATTCAATATTAAAGCTTGTATTTATTATTTATTGTGTTAGGTACTGTATATGTGTGAAGACAGCAACATACTGCGTTTGGAAGAGAACACCTAACTTACTGAACCTCTTGACCAAGTCTCTAACACTGCACAGTACAATGGAAGTCTGTAGCACATGTGACTATGAGCATGACCCACGGACAAAGATCCCGGCTAACAATTTTTGGTTCCCAGAACGTTCTGGGAACGTTACCATTTGGTTGCAGGAACGTTCCCTGAAGGTTCTCCTGTGGTTGCCATGGAAAGTTTTCTGAACCTTCCCCTTATGTTCATTTTTGGTTGCACATTTGGTTCCCAGAACATTACTTTGTCACAACCTTCATACAACCTTTAAAGAACATTCACTCTTCCCAGAATGTTCCCGTAACCACTTCAGAGAATGTTCTCTAAAGGTTCCCAGAATGTTACCCTAACGTTAATTTGTCACAACATTCATACATTAACATGACAGCATTCATTGTATATAACTAATATGATGTTAGTAGGGATGTGCTCTGTCTTCTATGATGTGGCTGGGATGTCATATAAGTTTTCGATGTTGTATTTAAAAAATAAATAAATAATTGTTTCTAGAGTGAAACAAAAAATTGCGTCACCAAACAAAAGGTTATTCCATAGAACTGATGTATGTGTTTCCATATTTGTAACATGGGCCTGGTGACCGTGATGTTTCCTGACAATATGTTTTGCAGCTATTTGACAATACACATGCGGCATCTGTGTACAACACAACATACTGTATGCTTACACAGACACACAAAAATATGCGCAAGATCACACACACACACAAACACAGATGATTGCCTCATCAATTTCAGCTAACCAACAGAAAAGACCGTCAAGTCTGCTACCAGTGTGACAGATCTAGTTTGTCAGCGGAGAAAGATAGATGTCTCTCTGCAAAACACACACAGACACACAATCAGGCAGGACTGTGACACTAGCCCACAGGCTGTTCTGTGTCTCAGATGCTGAAATGAATCACATCAAAAAGAAGACATGGCAGGAAACACATAATGAAAGCCTCAGAAACATCAGTTACTGAAACACATAATATCAAACTAACACATGGAAACAAAGCCGCACACACATCAAAAACACAAACTTGTTTATTGGCAACAGTATGCCTTCAAGCGAAGATTAGACAATGACAGAGAAAGTATTTAGACGGAATAAATGTGAGAAGTATAGGATCTTTAGGTATATAATACTAGGTATATATACTAGGTCAGTGAAATATATCAAAGTAATAAGTTAAAAGATAAGTATAAGTAGTTATAAGTAATAAGTTCAGCATTGATCTTGCATGTATCTACCCTCTGCTTGAATTGACACAATTTTCACTATGTCTCAAAAAGCCAGTGACAGGAATTTATATAAACATCCAACACGCTGTTTCGTGTTCATGTGGAATTAGAAAACGGCAACCGGACTTGACGTCCTAGTGGAAGATACCAGCTGTCAATAACACTGTTGTCCTCTCATATGGGTCGTGCCTTTAGTTCTATCTATTTTACTGTAAATACAGACATAATTGACTCATCTGACTTCATGTGCTATTGAAGAAGATCCAAAATTCCCCACTCAGATGATTTTCCCATAGACTACCATTCAAAATTGAGTTCTCTTTGTGGCCAACCAGTGACTTCTCAATATATTCTCATTAAATAGGCTTCAGATGGGACCCAGAAGTCTACATCATTTTTTTTGGTGTGTGTTTTTGTGTGTGTATGAGAGAGAGAGATAGAGAGAGCAGGAATGTGTCTAAGGTGGGTGCAGGGGGACCAAGCCTTTGGCATTACAGCATCTATGTATTTGAAATTGTGTGTTTATGCAACTGCAGCATCAATCAGAGCTCAACAGATTGTCAGGGTGATTGTCCATTATGTCCCTGTGGGCCAGGAGTCCTCAGTGTGTGTGTGTGTGTGTGTGTGTGAGAGAGTAAGATAGGAGAGTAAGTACACGTGTAATGCAGACATCTATACATCCACATTAATCTATAATTGCAACTGAAACTAATGCCTTGGCAATAGTCGTATGATTATTATTATCACTGTAGGCCACACCTGAAGACACAAGGAATAATATATGTATAGGGAAGTCTATCAAGCTGATTGCTGTTCAAGGCCAACCCTCCACTCGTCCTATTAAATGAGAGAAATGTATGTATGTGTTTAGATAAGAGAGAAAAAAGCATGAGCTACAAGGCCATCCTAGAGGCTGTGAGGAGCAAGACGAGGATCCTGTACTAAAGCTTGATTGCAACTCATGACCTCTGATACATGGCTTCTTCCTTCATTTTTCTTGACTTTTATTGTGTAAATGAAAATGAAATGTGATTTCAAAAGAAATACTTCATAATTGTAAAAAAACATTGTGGTAGAGGTGTGGTGGTAGATTCAAGTGAATATAAAAGATGTGGGTGTAAGTACACATACTTAAAAATGCAAAAATCTAAATGCATGTTTGCATGCATTGACAAATAGACACATATACAAAAATGTAATGAATAAAACACAAAAGAAAATAAAAAGAATTGTGACTGTAGTCAGTATTGCTTTGTTTAAAACCTTTCCATCAAGGCACATTTCAGAAATGCTCTAGTAACTTTAATTCTAAACACATGAGGTCTTGCAAATTAGAATAAACAAATGAATCATGTTCAGATTTTTGTAAATATTGGCGTTTAACTCACTTTAGTGCCATTGTATAGACTGGTGGTTCTGATATTTTGTCCACACATTTGTATTAAAGGTAAACTACATCAATGTCAAGTGTCCCGAAATGGACAGAAAATGGTTCTACACCCTCCTGTCATGTCGTTCAACTATAGAACTGTACTCTGTTTGGTATAGGGCTGCAACGATTATTTGATTAATCAATTATTAATCGATTACTGAATTAATCACAATTTATTGTGATAATCGATTAATCAGTTTGAGTGTATAGAGTGACTATTTCAGCTTCTTAAATGTGAATATTTTCTGGTTTCTTTGCTCCATTTGACAAATAAATCATTAAAACTGAATAATTTTGTGGACTAAATAAGACATTTTAAGAATATCAATTCCAGATTTAGTAAAAGACAGAAGCATGTTTCCAACATTTTCTTGGATTTTACGGACCAAACAAGCACTTGATTAATCGAGAAAATAATCGACAGATTAATCAATTATTAGAATAATTGTTAGTTGCAAACCTTTTGATGGAGGATCATTTGTAAATGCAACAATTGTGCAACGTGTGGCACAACGGAGTGTAAACCAGGCTTTAACCTTACAAACACAGGGAATCATTCATATTTTTCTTGGTTTCTTGGTTAAAGGAAATCTTTAATTAATATATTGTGTATTCCAGTAGAAGGTTTTGTGTACAACTGTGTTCCCGTGCCTTTTCTCTCTCGTGCGCACAGAAATCTAAAAGTTGTTGAAGTGTTCTGTGGTGTAGTGTTCACTCATGGACACTTGGTTCTTTTCATAGGATAATGATTTTGTGTGTGTGAGTGTGTGTGTGTCCTCTTCATACATCCCGCATCAATGGGACATATTCTGAAGTGGTGCAATCACAGTCAAGTGCTGGGGTTTTTTTTTTCTCTATCACTGACTCACTCAGGTACACAAGGACAAGAAAACAATAGATAAAGCAAGGGCATATAGGAAGGCATGAAAAATAAGATGGAAAAATTCATTTGATTTTCTTTATGAATTTGATTTCTTCTTGAACACCTGTGACAATCTTTTGAAACTTTGCTTTATTAGACAGTAATCACATACGAGTCTTAGGGAGGTCTGTAGTGAGGGAGGAGGCAGACGTGGAAATGGTTATGTATTGAATGGCATGGACCATAAGTCCTTTCTGTGGAGGTCATCACCACTTATCATTATGGAACTGAAGAAAATGGAAAAAATTAAAATGGAACTGAAGATGGTCTTAAAGTACCACTTTAAGACCATCTATAAATTTACTTTGTGTGTGTCGTGTTCCCACATTTCTTATTACAATACATGAGACTTTAATCTGAAAATTGGTGTTTCAAAAAGGCTGAAGCAATTATTTTGAATGGTAATAGTCGGTATTAATATTGTGCTTTTCTAGTCTTGATGATCACTCAAAGCTGCTTTACGCTGCTTGTATCTCCCCCCTTCTCTCACACATTCATACAGCGCATCTGTGCATCTGTGAATAGCACTGTTTCTATCACACATCTGTCATACCCACAGCCAGCAGGAGGAATGAGGGGTTAAGTATCAGGGACACATCGGCATGTAGACTAGTGGAGCCGGGAATCAAACCCTCAACCTTCTTTCTTTCAAACCCGGCCAACACATGGACCATGCTGTGGTTAGTTAAGAAAACAGACTGCTGTCAAATCTTGATGGAGAAAAGAGGCACGATGAAAAATGAAGTTCCTATGGGGAGAAGTGTGCTAAGAGAGTAGTAGTAGTAGTAGAGTTAACTCTGCAAAGCCTTGGGTTACCACAAGTACAGACACAGAGCGGCATGGAGAAAACTTTGGGCTGAATTGGGCTGACAGCACAGATCATATGTACATACTGTAAGAGGTCATGCAGCAGGCGAAGTTTGATGCCTACAGAATATGGTTCCCTATGGGCAGTGAGTGGCCTTGAGGTGTTATAAATAGCGTATGCTAAAGGAAAGTCATCCAAAAGTACAGCAAGAAAAGACAGGGCTGTCATTACAACATACCAAAGTCTTTACTTGCACCTTTGGAAACTCAGAAGAATGAAAAATGCATCTGAAGCGGAATATGTAAGTGAAGCAGTGCATATAGCATTATGTGATGTATTGTTCATTGGCCACTGGCTCAGGAAGAGTTCACTTACCAATATTGATGAGTGTGTGCGTGTTAACCAATGTATGTGTGCACAGCATGACATTAAGGCTGTCGTATGAATCTATTCATGTATCAGCAAGACGTAGAAAGTGACATGACAGCAGGAAGAGATGTATGCACATAATAACATTCACTTCCAGAGGATGTTGCAGGGTGACACGGAGATTCCCATCAAATTACACAAAGAATTATGCAATGTATGCTAGTTTATACTGGCCAATGTACTGTCGCTTGTTAAGCAGGAATGAATGTAATGTGTGTACATGTCAAATAGACAGAATGGGTCTGGACAGTCGCAGAGAGAGAATAAATGAGCTTGTATCTCTAGTTGGTCTAATTCACACAGACAGAGACGCCGTGAGGATCAAAAAGAGCTGACAGGCACACACAAAGGGCTACTTGGCAGATTCTAATACAGTTAACTTTGGTTTATAACACCCACAGACAGGACATTCATGATTGTTCAGATTTTTTGTTAATGTCATGTAACATTTATATTCAGCAGACATGGGTCGAAAAGAAGACTTTCATGGGCAAAAGTGTTCACTTGCAAAACTCATATCAGGGAAAACTAGGTCCTATAATTGCCAATAAACCAACATGAAGAATTTAATTGTACCACCAATTCACTGAATTCAGAATGCATTCTTTCCTTTTACTAGTCCTTTTTAGGCATTATTAACAAAATGAATGTACAAGAATGAAATGTAAACGTGACTCAAATCCTCTTCCTAGAAGTTAGACCGGTTTCAGCAGGATGAAACTTGAATGAGCAAAAGACTGAAGAAGGCGAAACTATTAGCACTTCAACGTTTTTGATTGATTTACGGTGGTGGTGTGGAAGGGGCAGGCTGAACTGACTCAGAGTATGGACACACAAACGCGTACAAACTATCAGACATGTGAGCAGGTAGTAATCAGACACAGCTTTAAAACACTATAGCCTGCTAGTGCACAGCTGTGCGATTCAAGGAAACAGTCAACGGAAGACAAGAGACTACACCCAGATCAGTAAAGCGCATACAAGAAAAAAAATTATACACTTAACTTTGCAAAGCCTTAGGCTTCTCCTGACATAAATCAAGGATACACTCATAAGAGCAATCTGCTCTCTGTTCCTACTGAACCACTTCAGACGGAATGCTCAGTATGTTGAAATATGTGTCTATTAATGATTATGGCATTAATAAGTCATTTTTGTGAGCTCGTGCTTTCAACAGCCTTTAACATGGGATTCTACACTAACTGTTTCCACTGTAGATCCGACAGGATGACGGGAGAACATTTCACCAGATCTCCACAGAGCCAGAGAGACGGCGGAGGAGAGTCACAGCGAGCAGAAGAAGACCGAGTGATGGGAACAAACACAAGCCCCGGACTTCGTGGTTAACTCTCGGTAAGTAATGGATTCAGTCCAACTGAGACGCAAGTCTGCACACCAGTGTTAGCACAGCAATTATTTACATTGCACTGCCTGTTGCTAATGCGACACTTACCCTTCCAGTGACAACAATGCTATCTTTAGCCGGGAGACTCCAGAGTTGAATGTTTGTCACAAAGCCAGATTGCGGCCATTTGTTTCCCTCCAGGCTCTTAAACGTAAACGTACTCACTGGAGTAAGATGAACAGAAGTTAATCAGGAAGTTGAAGATGTCAGGACACTGCAGGTCCCGAATAATGCCCTTTCCAAACTCGTAAAACGCACTCCGGGGGCATTATAACGTTAAGATCTATTCAGTCTATCAAGTTTTGCGATACATTGGTCGACCTCCGTGAATTTAAAGTGCACAGTGAACTCTGACAGGATGAATCCAGCATTTTTGACGCATCTTAGCCTGCCAACATGGCGGTTCTTAGGGACCGAGTCACATGACATGCGGTGCTACAAATTAGATTTTTAGGAGCACTTAGCTGCTGTTTTGTTTGTTCTTCTTTTCAGAGAAAACACTTGTTTTTTTTCTCCTATACATAAAACTAGGGTTGGGAACTGAAAAAAACAGTTCCTATGTGCTGGGTACCCATGAAAAACAAAGCATGTGTTCTGATATGAGCTACCACTGACCACTGTAGTATGCATGGCTAACATACAAACAGCAGAGTGAAAATGGACTGCTGAAGATGGTCGAAACCCTGGCTGCACTGCACAAGGAGCAGCAGGCACAAAGTAAAGTGCTGTGAGCGGCACTGGTGACTCCCTGCTTGGAGGCACTGACTGCAGCAAGGAGCCAGTCGCAGCTCTTAATCCTGCATTCTGGGCTAAAGGCCTGAGTGGAGTGTCTCCACTGCACTCTGCTGGATCAATAATCGGGATTGATAAGAAGTGAAATCAGTAAAATTCAAACGATACCCCAATGTAGCATGCATTTTTTTGGCAGCGAGTGGCTCTTTGTGTGACCAATGTGCGTTTTGAAAACTGTGTTTATAAAAATTCTCTAATATTTATGACCATGTGGACAATATCTGAATGTAAAAAAAACTTCAGTAAGAAAATAAACCAAATGTGGATCAAAGTGCAAATGTTGTTGTGGATGATGCCTCGGTGAGGCTCTGATCTACATGGATTCAAAATAATAAGAAAATGCACCGCATCGGTTTGTGTCTTTGTGTGGACATGATAATGAATGACTTTGCATGTGTTCATAAGTATGCGTGTGTATATGCGTCGTTGGACTACATTTGCCTGTTTGAATATTATGTGCGTGCATCTTTAGGGGGTTGATTTTGCATAACTTCTGATCTGCTGTCAAAACAAGTAGGGTTACAGGGACAAGTATACTGGGTGTTGTTTTCTGAACTTGATCTTCAAATACAGTGATTGAGCTTTTTCATTTGAGTATGTGCATGTATGCAAAATGATGACTACTGCGGTTGTCTCTTGTTACAGCTTGTGTTGCAGCAGATGCCAGGCACTTGGGTGGCATATGGCTGAGTGGCAGGGCTATCAAACGGCCAATGCTTTGAGTACATGTGTGTGTTCATGTGTGTGACAAGCCACATGGTTCGGGCTTGACTAGGACTTTTCAACCAAAATTAAACTCTCTAGATCACCTCTCATAGACATCCAGTCTCACTTTGTGCTCTCTTGCACACATGCACACACACATCCCTCTGTTTGGAAGGGGGTACTTTGCTAATCTGAACACCGAGCAGATGCTTGGCGCGACTGTTGTCATTAACACAAACCCATATAGACATATATCACTTACCTGAACATAATTAGCACTGATATATTTGTGCAAATTTGTCTTAGACAAATAAAAAAAAGTTTCTACATTCAGAAATACAGGTCTGTCAAAGGCAGTTTGTGTCACTTATTCCACGTATCGTTGCATCCATCGAGAGGAAAGAGTTGGCAATTTTCTTCATGCGATTGTAAAATACTATGTGATTATGTCGAAGCAAATCATGGTTTACCTTCTTCACTGAAATTCCGTGGGATTGAGATGATTATGGTGCCAACAAGAGGAGGAGATCTTCTGAAAAAAAACTGTCCCAGAGAGAAAAATTTTGGAGAAACTCACTCAACACTATGATACCAAATGGACTTAATGATGATTTCAGCTTAAATGATATGAGTTAAGATTAGTGTTTTAATTAGTGATAAACAGCCTGAGCAGGGTTTGCTGGGTCTCAGGCAAAATGAAATGGAGTGATTTGTAATTGGTCCCTGCATCTGATTGAATCTTCAGCTGTGAGAGTTCTCTGCTTATGTATAAAGTAGCAAGTTAGACCTGAATAATACTGCTAACGCTCTCATGAAGGCTATGTGATGTAAATGTTTGTTTGTGATGTGTGCCAAATAAACTAGAGAAATGTTCCTGAATTCCTGGTTCAGCACTCCAATGAGAAATTTCACTGTTAAAGTGTAACCTCTTTTAAATTAAAATGATATGATTTAAACTACCTACTGTTATGTTGTGTGAAAATAAAGTGTATTGTTTTATTCAATGCAATATTTGTGAAACAGATTTCATTCAACTGGGAACACATTCTCGGTGAGAGTAATTGGATTAGACCTGTCGCTGTTTTTAAGAGTTAATAACTGTCATTTTTACAGGCTCGTGTGGATTTTAATCTGCTCCTTTACAGTACAAATAATAAAAAGTAGGCAGTGAAAAGACTTTGCCAAGTCGGGGGCATGTTTCAGTATGCTGAGGAAACACAGACTCATAATACATGATATGTATATAGAACCAAACTAACTTTCACTCCTTATAGCGCAGCTTAAACAATATCAATGTGACCTTTTAACACCCAGAGAGGCAGTCATGGCCCCGTTTGTCTGAACAAATCAATTTTTGCCTCTACTCATATCTGTTAATGCGCGCTGGATAAAACATATCAACTGGCAACTGTGGCCTGTGGCGATTCTGATACATAATCAAGTATTATAATAATAATAATAATAATAATAATAATAAACAATAAAAGCCTATGGCAGTTTTGCCAGATCCATACACCAAGCTAGCCTGCTAAATGGGCACACATTGTGGTGTTCTAATGTCAAAAGATGTTTCCACCGTAAACAGGCAAAAGCAAGTGAAAATCACTCCATAGTACATTAAATTAATAAAGTAGATTGTGTCCTCCACGCTGTTCTCAGTTCAATCCATTCGTCTGAGCAAAGGTTATTCACTCATATATGGTACATTAGATACATAAACGACTTGTGTCCTCAATAAAGACCCGAGGCATTCCATGTACAACTCTGGAAAGTGTTATTCACTCATGAAATGAGCTATCGCATAACATAATGTTAAAGGAAGCCAGTGAAGCCACTCAATGACTTCTGACTTCTACGGCCTGAAAACAAACAATGAGGAAAAATGTGTGACCTAATGTTCTGGGCTTAGTTACATACAACTATAAGAGACTATGCTTATAACACCCTGAAATGTATTTTGCTCAATGTGAAACAACTGTGAAAACAACACAATGCAGGCAAAACACCTAACTGAGAGTGTCTAATTTTAATTAAATAGTAGCTTACAGTGATAAAAAAAACATCTCTTTCTGTGTTCCAAACAATGTGGGCTTATACATTACATACATCTCCCTCACTGCGGCTCAATTCAGTACATGAAGGATACACAGGAGGCAACTGCTAATGTGACGGATTGAACCACACAGCGATGCAGAACAAGATTTGGTGTGATGACAGGGAATATGTTAAGCAATGTTTTCTTTTTTCAATTAAAATGTTCTCTAGAACTGAAACTCAATGAGCATTTAATATATGCCGTTACTCTAGGTTTTTAAAAAAATCACACCACCATTCATAAACAGGCAATGGCGTTGTTTCTATTCTTATATATATCTTTTTTTCTATGACTGCATCTTCATATATCATACATCGAAGAAATTAAGGCATATTCTCAGAAAAAGCCTTAAGTACAGGTTGTCTTTGCACTTCCAGGACACAGAGGTTATTCACATTTCATATACGATCCACTGGGCTCACGAACTGAGCTCCATAGGAGCCCCAAAGCCAGTCATCACCTCCACAAATAACTAAGTTCATTTACATTATCTGTCAGATAACACAAGCCAAACACAACTGACAATTTACCCCACAGTAAGAAAATAATCAGCCCATGTCCTAAATACTTCTACAAAACCTCCCACAGCTAGTTCCAGATGAGTAAAAGGTTTGTATATATTTATCTGAGGACAGAGTGTTATCCTATAGACTATAATGTCGTTGCTAAAGGGAAATGAAACGCACTGGTTTGCGTCTTAGCTCAGCTGTAGCTTGGGGACTTGTTGTCACTACATGTGTTGTACTGAATAAAAAAAAAAATATCCCCCAAACAATGTGATTACACTGTGGCCTCGCAGTGACTTGTGCACACATTGCCTCAGAGTACAGCCGTCGAATTGCACTAAATACACGTGCACATGGGGAGGCATGCCTTCAAACTTAAAAACATCAGCCACACGCATAGTAACACAGACACATATAAACTGACTCACACAAAACAAAACAAAGATTCAAGAACACACACACACACGCACACAAAGATACACGTTAAGTACATTTCCAGATATGCACACACAAACATACACAAAGAGCTGTCGGGATACTCTGACTTAATTTGTTTACGCTAGAGTTCCTGGCAAAAATGTGCGCTCAAGGCAGCACGTACACAGGGATGACTGGAACTGGTCAGCATCACTTATTATTATTTCTGTCTCCTCTCTTATCATTTCTTTCTTATAAATAAAGAAGAAATATTTCTAAACCTCATGTCATTTTCCATCAATTACAGCTTTCTACACAGGCCTGTGCCCAACATGACCTGGAGTTTCCATATATTATATTATCCATGTTATATTACACATCTTTATAATCACTGTCCCTTCAGATGATGCAGTGATTAAATCATGGGGAAGGTGATGAGTCTATCACAGACACAGGGAGGACACACATGCAAATGCACACACTTAGGGTGACTCCAAGCATGATAGTGCTGGAGCTAAAAGTGAGACGACACATCTCTCACTGCTGAATATGCTTCATCTCGTCTGTGTAGGTTCTTATTCATCAGGTCACTGAATCAGTAGCAACTGGACTTCGTCTCATGTCTCTCATCCAAGAGGCTTCTTCAGTTTTGAAGGTTTGTGGCAAAACCCTGGAATTTGACCTCAGTGAAATGTGAGCAGCGCTCACTGTGACTCCATTGTGTCCTAAAGACAGTTGTTGTTGCTGCTTCAAGGTGTGACAGCAACTGCCACTGAGAGTCAACAACAGTTGTTAGATAGCTCCAGGTACAGAAATGACTTCAATACTGATCCCTGAATTATACTTTTTCTGATAACAACTTCTTCTCTTTTGGGGAAGGACTTCCCTCTGTGGTCATAAATTCATCCATGTCACTGCGATAACCAAACTAATTTATAAGCACTTTGTTGCACCTTCCACATTAATGACAACTTTGACTGTTTTGCCTCTTTAGCATAGTTAATTGTATGCCAGAGGGCATACATGTCTGTGCTCTCCAAGATGAGTCTCACCTCTGCTCTCTGACCCTTCACCTCCTGAGCAGGGTCATTCACTCGGGGGCACGAGCTCAGGTAATTCCTCGTACCTTAGAGCCACAGAGACACTTTGCTTGCAGTTGGTCACACATCAGGGAAATGCTATCAGGAACCTGGATCTGCCCCCCCCACACACACACACACACACACACCTGGGACCCTTTTGACTGTTGAAAACACGCATATGAATTTGTACAGATCACAGGACATGTGAATTCCTGAACAAGTCTACATGGAATTTCTACCTTGATGTCTGAAGTAATGAGGACCTGACTAAGACTCTGCTTGGATTCTTCTTTTGTGACTCAGACTATAAAAACCTTGGACTCATTATGCCCTTGACAGATAACCACATGAAATGAACTGCTTTGTTTAGAAACTTATACATCTCCCCAAGTTTGAAATTTGCTCCAAATATTTGGGATGTATTAAATATTCCACTCGACAAAACATATGGCATGTAAAATAATATACCTTTAATTAATTCCAAAGTAGTGGCTGCAATGATCAATTCTCAGTTCAACAATTATAGTTGGTTTGCTTTGATATTTGTTTATTTATTTAATATTTATTCAAGTCAATATTACTGGAAAAAGTATTACTACACAATATAATGTAGATTTACATTAAGCACTCTATACATTATGGAAATACCACTTGAAAAGCCTTCAAGTGGGAGAGTAGACTTTGAACACACACACACAAACACACACAAATGTGCAGGGGCCCATTAGGCATATGATCCTTGGTGCTTTCTTTCAACTAAAGCATCGTGTCATCAAGTTGTCTGACAAGCCCTCAGGGCACGGCTCCTTCTTTTGAAAGACAAACTTTCTTTAACAATATGTCAAAAATATGACTGATAGAGACAGAAAACACAAAGAGAGAGAGAGAGAGAGAGAGAGGGGGATAAACCTAAGTTAAGGTCATTTCAGTTTAGAATAAGTGCATGGGTCTGTCTTGTTTTTGATAGTTGAATTTAATGAAAGATTACAGTACTGAGTTGCTTCTGTGTCTGATATCCTCAATTCATTTCATTAAAATCATTTATATATGCCTTGTAACATAGAAGACCTTACATTTAGAGTGAATGAGGAACAATCAAATGATTGGAGAAGACAAAGGATCAAACACAAGCAGACGTTAAGCGGCACCTGCACGTATCTACCTCAACATTAGCTTTTTTACATGCATACAGCCAAAATGCGACCGCAGATAAGAGAAAAAAAAAGCTGCTAAAACCAAAGCACAGAAAATCCCCGATGCTTTAGTTGTTCAGCGGGCTGAAAGTCCACCTTTTCATTGGCAGAACTTTAAACAACTATAACTTGCTTCAACAAGTCTGGGCTCAAAGAAAAGTTACACAAGGAAGAGGGAAAAAAAAAAGATGAAGAAAGTGACGAAAAGATGAGACAGCAAGTGCTGGTTGAGTGAAAAAAGAAGTCAAGGTTTACGATATGTCAATAGTCTGCACACAATATGTCAGAAGAAATGCAAGCGGAGGATGAAAAGAGAGAGACTGCTTAAGAAAAAAAAAATTATAGACTATGTGCTTTAGTCACTGGAAAAAACCTTTGCATGGAAAATATCTGAATGCTTTTAAGATTAGATTTGTTGAATATTTGACACCTTCAGTTAAACCCGTGATACATGAAGAAAGCCTTTATAAAGCTAGAGGGTGAAGCAATTCTTCACAATACAAATACAACAAATACATTTCACTTCTAAGGTTTTCCATTGGCACTATCATTAATCATTAGAACTAAGCATGCAGGTAGTGGAGTCAGTTTCTACAAAATGAAAAATAAAAAAAAATTAAAAAAAACTTATTGGACCCAATAAGACTGACCTTGCTTCGTGTTTAATCTAAATGTCCCAATAAACCCTTTGCACTTTATTGTTTTCCTGTGGCTCGTTTGCCAGAGCTTTTCCATCGTTGCCTCACCTAACGGTGGCTGTTAATTACAGCTATTTATTAGCCCCAAACAACCAATTAACAGGCCTTCAGCTCAACAAGCAAACACACTAATCTACACGCAACACATTGAGAGACGACTTCACCAAAGATTATGAAGAAAAATGAAAGCTAGGACCACAGATGTGAATAGGTGTCAAAGCTGTTGAAAAAGGTCTTTGTTTTCACTCCTTTTGTTCGATCCCATTAATATTCAGTTCATCCTTTTTTTCCTGAGGTGTTTGTTTTTATTTTGTCTCTCTTTCTTCTCTTCAGTATGTCAAAGCTGGGTTGTTGTTTTTTTTTTTTATATCTTTAATCTTCCAGTGATGTTTTCTATTTTACAAATCTGTCCAAGCTGTTTTGAAAGAGCATTGAGTAACGATGCCGGTCCGTACAGAACACTTATAAACAGTGCAGCAGCAGCAAAACAAAATAGATAAAAAAAGGTATTGCAGCAAAAAAAAAAAAGAGAAAAGAGTTGTTTATGTTCCACTATCAAAACATTAAAAACATAGTCGCTCATAATCACTCTCAAACTTGCCTCTGTTGTGCCTAAATTAACATCTGATCGATTCCGACGGACCATTCCCTCATTTATAGCTCCAGTGTGGTTGACTGCCGTTT
Source organism: Solea solea (assembly GCF_958295425.1). Lineage (NCBI taxonomy): Eukaryota > Metazoa > Chordata > Actinopteri > Pleuronectiformes > Soleidae > Solea > Solea solea. The sequence continues at coordinate 13,840,239 of NC_081146.1, forward strand.
TATGTTTGAACCTAAATGTTATTATACACAAATAAAACTGGGTTATTGATTTGACGTCAGTGTTATAGATTGGCGGCGGTGGCACTGGTGTGCCTCTACACCAACAACACATTCTCTGGCAGTGATGCAGTTTAGTTTTAACTGACATGAGAAGTGGCTTATTCCCTATTTCAGAACGATAACATCACTATGAGAACAGATTCAAAGATAAGTGGCCTGCGTGTGTGACTTTGTGTGATGATCAGAGCAGGAACAAACACAGCGGCAGTTGTGACTACTTTGACAGGTGATTTATTTATGTGGCGCTTCTGGCAACATCATACAACTGTGGTGTGGAGTTGAGAAATGTCTAACTGTGACTTCTGAATATTTGCACTTTAAAATGACCATTTTCATTATAGCAATAGCAAAAAAAAAAACAGATCAGACCTGAACATGTTAATGATATCACAGAAGGGGTTAAAGGAGAAATCTACATTTTATTTTATTCATCTAAAGACATGCGCAATAAAGTGATGTAGAACTATAAGTCAGTAGTGTACGAATCCATCCCATCAAACACCAAACACAGATGCTCAGAATCTACTGAACTATTTATGGAAAAAAAGTTTCACAAAGATATCGAGATATGAAGACTTGGGAATATTCCTCGTCACACAAACACAAAGACCGTAACATTGCTAAACACCTTTGCTGTCACTTTTTACTTCCTTCATTTGCACTCAAAATTCTTTCATCCTCACACCCACGCATGCACACAGCAACACACACAGGGCCTGCAGTCAGTTAATGGATCACTTTTCCCTCCTGCTGTGCCCCACTTTTTGTAACTCAGCTATAATGAGACTAAATCCTTTTACAGTAGTGATCCTGTGTTTGGCCCGAGACACACAGCTCATTTGTGAGTGTGGCACATGCATATGTGTGTCTGTGTCGTGTCTATGGAGCCGTCGACTCGTTATTTTATCCAAGTCTCGCGGACTATATGCACATGCAATTTAAGTACAATATTTGAAGCTCAACACTGGACCATGGACGCTTTTATTTCGGTCTTGGTGTTTGAGGTGTCACCTCTGAATGAGATATTTCTTGGATTTTGTTGTGATTACAAACGTGCGTTTTCAGCAGATTTGGATAAAAAGCAGAAACTAAAGACCATAGCATCTTTATTTTTTTTCATTTAATCAATAAGTTGAGACAAAAGGTAGTTCCTGAATGGATCAACATCAACAGTGCCCCCCCCTCCCCCCATATGCACAGTCCTTATATAATTCTTTCTGAGCTGCTGTGTGTGCACATCTGAGAATGACTGTGGTTAGTTAGTGATTGCTGACTTAACAGATGGAAGGCAGATGTGGAGTGAAAAGTCAGAGTGATGTTATTAGCCCCTGGTGGTTTCCCACACATATGAAGAGATAGATGGGTCTACCGAACTCTGGCACTAAACCTCTTTATCTTGGGAAGAACAACGGTGCGGGGTTTAACTACTTGTGCAACGTCAGTGGCATTTAAGAAGGCTGGTCTCTGTGGAAATTACACCTTTTCAGGAATAAATAAACTGTAGCATGTCTGTCCTGACAATACACAGAACGCTGAGATTGAATAATACAACCACAAAAATGGAAATAAACAACTTTAAAGATGCGCTTCTGATGTGTCATAGGGACACGGAGGGGGAAAACGGACACATCTTGCATATTATACTAAGATACCTTTACTTTTAAAATAACTAAGGTTTTCAAATGAAGTAAAGTTCCTTCAGACATGTGCCCAACCTGTAAAGACACATTACTCAAGATAAAAGCTCTGAGACAACCAAGTAAAATCAATGGGCAAATGCAAGATTTCAAATGGTGTTAATGTGTAATTTACAATGGAAGATAAGCTCTCAACAGCTTGTTAAATGAGAAGCTAAAATAGCTAACAAAGAAACTGGTGTAGGCTGCATTTATCAAGGCAAAGTCGATTACTCCTGCAGAGATTGGCTGAGTTAATTCTATATGTTGACAACATGTGTGTGACTGTGAAAGTGTGATACTGTGATAACCAGGGATTTAAATGAAAGCAGTAAACAATCTTAAAAGACTTTCACACACTAAATAACTCAATATGCAAAATGAAGGTGAGCTCTATAAATAGCAAAGGTAGAGAGTGGGAATGAGAGAAAAAAACAAAACAAGATTTTAGCCTGTAGCTTTAAACCGTGCATCTAAATTTCCATATAGATTGTAGAGTTTTGTTAAATCTGGCCTCTATTACTTGTAACGACAATCTATGTTAAGCAATCAGACACAGACAAACTATGATGAGGGGCTGATACGCCTGCATACACAAGTATACACAAACACAAGCGGTGAGTCTTACTCAAACTTTGAATCAGCTCAAACAGCCAGAGCTAAAAAAAGATAATTAAGTCGTAATATTATGAGAATAAAGGCGTAACATTACGAGAATAAAGTTGTAATATTATGAGAATAAAGTTGTAATATTATGAGAATAAAGTTGTAATATTATGAGAATAAACTCTTAACATTGCGAGAATAAAGTTGTAACATTACAAGAATAAAGTTGTAATATTATGAGAATAAATTTGTAATATTATGAGAATAAAGTCGTAAATTACAAGAATAAATTCATAAATAACGAGAATAATATGATATACAGTGCTCAGTGTAAATGAGTACACCCCCTTTGAAAAGTACCATTTTAAACAATATCTCAATGAACACAAAAACTATTTTCAAAATGTTGAATATATATAAGTTTATATAACATCTGTTAAACTTATAACATGAAAGTAAGGTCAATAACATAACTTAGATTACACATTTTTCAGTTTTACTGAAATAAGGGCGATGCAAAAATGAGTACACCCCACAACAAAAACTACTAAATCTAGTACTTTGTATGGCCTCCATGATTTTTAATAACAGCACCAAGTCTTCCAGGCATGGAATGAACAAGTTGGAAACATTTTGCTACATCAATCATTTTCCATTCAAGAATTATCTCTTTTAGAGACTGGATGCTCGATGGAGAGTAATCCTCAACTCTTCAGAATTCCCCATAGGTGTTCAATTGGGTTCAGATCAGGAGACATACTTGGCCACTGAATCACTTTTACCCTGTTCTTCTTCAGAAATCCAACAGTGGCCTTTGATGTGCGTTTAGGATCATTGTCATGTTGGAAAAGTGGACGATGCCAAAGGCACTGAGTGATGATAGCATCTTTTCTTTCAGTATAGAGCAAAACATCTGTGAATTCATGATGCCATCAGCTCCCAGATACCAGCAGCACTCATGCAGCCCCACTTAAGGACACTGCCACCACCATGTTACACTGTAGGCACCATGCATTTTTCTTTGAATTCCTCACCTTTGCGACGCCATACAGTTTTGAAGCCATCAGTTCCAAAAACATTTATTTTGGTCTCATCACTCCAAAGTACAGAGTCCCAGTAGTGTTCATCTTTGTCAGCATGGGCCCTGGCAAACTCTAGGCGGGCTTTTATGTGCCTGGGCTTTAGGAGAGGCTTCCGTTGGGACGGCACCCATGCATGCCATTCCTCTGCAGTGTATGCCATATTGTGGCACGGGAAATAGTCACCCCAGTTTGGCTTTCTACTTCCTTGGATAACTGCAGTGAACTTGCATGATGATTTTCTTTGACCCTTCTCATCAGGAGACGCTCCTGTCGAGGTGTTAACTTCCGTGGATGACCTGGACGTCTCTGTGTGATGGTTGCAGTTCCATCTTTTTTAAATTTTTGTAGCACTTTTGCAACAGTATTCTGACTGATAAGTAAAGCTTTGCTGATCTTCTTGTAGCCTTCACCTTTGCGGTGTAAAGAAATTATTTTCTTTCTCAGGTCTTGAGACATTTCTCTTCCATGTGGTGCCATTGCTAACAACATGATATGGGAAGGTCTAAAATTTAGCCTTGCTCCAGAGACTTTCAGTGGGGTGTACTCATTTTTGCATCACCCCAATTTGAGTAAAACTATAAATTTTGTTCTCTAAGTTATATTATTAACCTTACTTTCATGTTATAAGTTAAACAGATGTTAAATAAAACTTAGTCTTGTCAACATTTTGGAAATAGTTTTTGTTTTCATTGAGATATTGTTTAAAATGGTACCTTTCGAAGGGGGTGTACTCATTTACGCTGAGCACTGTATGATGTGACAAGATGAGAAACGCGGAGCATTTTATGTTATATTTTGGTTAGGTCTTCACAAATAAGGAAATACCTAATCTTTTGTCACATCAGCACCACATCATCAACATTAGGACTTTGAAAACTGCAAGAAACTGAGTTTGTTTTGAAAAAAAAAAAAATTACGAAGACTTTGCACAAATCATCTCTTTTGTGGCGGGGGAAATGGCTGGTGAATTTAAAAATTAAATAAAAAAAATGATTCTTGAAAGATTATTTGTTGTTGTTTGGCCCTAATACCCCGTCGTACATGTGATAATGTTGAGCTGTAATGGTAAAATTGGACTCCATCCACTAAAATATGGATGACCCATTGTTAAAAGCAAGGTCATTAATTTCATCTGGTTTCGTATCTCAGTCTTCTCCTAAAATAAGCCTTAAAACATATGCTTGATTTATTCTAAACACGTGCTCGCTCGCTCTCTCTGTCTCTCACACTCACACACACACACACAGAGTACCTTACCAAATGAGCTTTGCTGAATAGGGGGCCTATCGACTGAATCAGAGAGCATTCACACGTCTGTGTAGAAAACCATTTAGCAAACACAAACCTCAAAACCCCCCTATTCATTTCTCTCTCTCCCTTCTCTCACACACACACACACACACATACACCCTCCCACCACCCTTCCATTCAGATGTCAGTCACATAACATGCTGTTAAAAAGAGGTAGCTGCAAACATGAGTTCCTCTGGACCACTGCTGTGTATGTGTAAAGGACTGTGTGCGTGCGTGTGTGTGTGTGTGTGTGTGTGTGTGTGTACCTGTGTGTGTAGATGTGTGTTAACAACACACAGGCTTGATGCCTTCGGCCCAACAAATGGAAGCAATCAACAGGCCATTACAGCACACACTGTGTCACTTCAGGAAAGACGGAGTGTGACTAAGAGAGAGTGAGTAGGAGAGAGACTGGCAGAAAAAAGGGGGGGGGGGGAGACGACAGCGGGGGACAGAAGGAGCAACTATTATTGTGAAAATTGTATTACAATAATAGAAAAATGATGGCTACAAAGCACTTTCTCATATCGGTAGAATCGGGGGCCGTACACATGACAACAAGTTTAGGGGAATCTGCTGAAGTTTTAACATATCTGCTTCTTTGTCCACACAGAACCAGCATTTTGGAAGCCCTGAAACCCTATTTGTGGAGAACCATCTCAAAAAGCCACCCTTGCAGGGTGTTTTTGTCTCCTTGCGACTTTGAGAAAACGATGATGTCATAGTCCAACCTCTCACTTGTGCATGCATTCGTTGCTGCTACCTTCATCTTTGTCTTCCTCTTGTGCTTGGAGTTTGCGTGTTCTATTCAAATAAGGCTTTATTTAAAATAAAATAAATAAATAAATGTCTCCTTGTCCATATTTGGTGTATTTCTGTACGGACCCACATGACAAATATAATAGTGTTTAGAGTCGTTTTTGGGGTTTTGTGCAGATGGAGACGTTTCTTTCTGTTTACGGAAAACTTTTTGACAACAGAAGTGAACAAGACAAGTTAGGGAAAGTTCTGTTTCTGAGTGGATAATCTACATGAACCTTTATCTTAAACGGATAAGTACACTTACAACAATCTCCATCTTCTTCTTCGTACTTCTCTACAAAACCCTTAAAGCCGATAGAAAGTTTTGGTTGAGTGCTCCCCAGTGTTTAAAGCAGCAACCTTTAGGTTACGCAGCTGTTTTCTATGAGTGTAATAGTAAACAATTTTCACCTTGTAGGGTGAAAAATTATAAAAATACACAACTGAAAGTTAAAATAGAGCAACACAATTCACACACAGTACAAAGCTGCTCACGCTGGACATCCACACATGTTGTGATTCAGAAGAGAGGGCCTCTGACCTGCACGAAATGAGGAACTCTCGTCTAGTAACGAGGAGATTGTACATTAGCATGGACTTAGTGTGGCACTGAAAAGTCTGACACCATCCATATGGTGGTCCATGAAACACCATAATGAGGCTGCCAATGTAAGGATATGGCTTTAATTTATACTACTGAGAAAACTTACAAGCAACAGGTGACATCTAGATCGCGATATGAGATTTGGCACAGCCTTAATCTGTCATACTAGTGGTTAGTGTGACAAATTAAATATGGTGCATGATAATGGATAATAAAGGGCTGGAAGAAATGGCCAATAGGCTCATTTCATATGTATGTGTACACAAAAATAACAGCTAATGGTGATGTTAATTTGACCCTGTATTGTATGAAACTATGTCCAGAGTCAGTTTGACGGCTGGAACTGATTAACATGACAACAAAAAACAGACATCATCATATCTGAAGGAAAAAAAATGTTTTCAGTGCCATGCTAGGCTAGAGTTCAATCTTACACAAAATACAACTATAAAATGGTTTTGCATACATTTGAAAATGAAGAAGGTAAATGCAAAAGTAGTTCCCTGTGGCTCACACGTGTGTTTCTACTTCTGTGAGGCCATACACGTGTGTGTGTGTGTGTGTGTGTTGCACAAGTCCCTGTTGTGTAACCTTGACAGATTGACAGCATGCGTCATGTATACATGGTTATAATTCTCCACTATACAGCAGCAGTAGATAATCATGTCTTTGGCAAGAAGCCCTAGTGCAGTATGGGTGAAAACAGCCCGTTCTCATTCCAAGAGTGTCATATACTGCTGCTCTGTCCCTTCCCTTTGGCGTTGCCTCGCAGACACACAGGGCACCCTTCCTCTTCTGAAACACACCAGGTGGCACATTTAGACGCTCACACTTTAACGTCACTGTGAGCATCAAGCCGGTACTAAGCAATCTCGGGCAAGGAAATGTATAGTCTATTATTCATAATTATTTATGATTTATTATGCCTTTCTGCGTGGAGTTTGCATGTTCTCCCCATGTGTGCGTGGGTTTCCTCCGGGTTCTCTGGGTTTCCTCCCACAGTCCAAAAACATGATTAGGTAAATTGGACACTAGGTGTGAGAGTGAGAGTGAATGGTTGTTTGTCTCTATGTGGCCCTGTGATGGATGGACCGGCGAACTGTCACCACCTAGCGCCCTATGTCAGCTGAGATTGGTTCAGCTCCCCCCGCAACCCCTCATGTGGAGGGTAAAGTGGTAGAAGATGGATGGATGGATGATTTATTATTAGACATGGAAATACTGATCATATTAATAAAAGTCCATTAAGCCTAACCTGGATGTTTATCCTAACCTTATCCCGGGTAAAACCCTAACCTCATATTCTGAATTTTATTTTACTGCTTACTTTGGAGTCAATTGAAAGCCCAAAGAGTGACTTTCAGGTCCAGAAAGGTACATGATGGTGGTATATGACACTCTCGGGATGAGAATAGGTTGGTTAAAAGCAGTGTGCAACACAACACTTAATATAACAACCTTTTCCAACATTAAAACAGTTAAAGACACACTTCCTGAAGGATATAATGCTCAGATTTGATTGAATCTGAGGAGCTGTTTCAACTAGGCCATCACTTTGGAAGACGTAATTGGTGGTGCTGTTTTAATTGATTGTGTTATGTCGACTGATGTTTATTTCAGAACCGTAAAATCATTTAGTCCACCCCATTCAGATCACTGAGGCTACACTACACATAAGTTCAATAGCATCACAAAGTGCAGCCTCAAACACATACAAACACACACACACACACACACACTCACAGATGTGTCACATTCCATTTGTTCAGTTTCTGTTGCCTTTGATCCGACACGGGGTGTAACATTATACACAAAGCCTACCTAAAGCCGCCAGGGAAAAATCTATGAGTTGTACAACACAATTATACAATACATAAAGAATACACAGCAATACTGACTCTGTAATGAACCACAGACTATATATAAAAATGGACATACTGTAGTCTTCCAGTTGCAAAACACATTCCCATTGTGAAGCCGTGGGATTTGCTCTTTTACTGGCACCATGTCAGTTTTTGAAACTGGAAGTTTGTTGTACATCGTCAGGCACCTATTCGGCAATACTTGTTGTGATATGTGCTGTGCTTTGTCGTCTCTCTTCCTCTAAAAGGGAACAATAATTTACTAAATATACAACATCTTCTGTTGAAGAATACCTCAAAATAGCAACTGAGACCAGTAACTCAGGAAAATGTCAATTTATTCATTTATTTATTTAAGAAGAAGTAGGGTCATCTTTTTTTTTTTTACCATAGATTTCCATTCAAACTGAGTTTTTCGAAACCAGTGGAGTCGCCCGTTGGGGGCTATCTCCTACTTCTGTCCTACTACCCAGGTTTCACTTTTCAAACCAGAAGACTATGTCCATTTTTAGATACAGTCTATGTAACTAACCAAAGACAACTCTAGCCAGATGACCATTATTTACGATGTACCACCAAAAAACAATGGCACTTGGGTACTTTGGACTTGGGCTAGCAATATCCGTATAAAATTGACTGTGAAATGTCTCATACACTGACAGCACTGGTTGTGCTGCAGTGTGTTTGCAGCGTGGTGTGATAAATGATGAGAAGACTGACAGAAGTGACAGAAGCAGGTATGTGTTGGATCTGCAGCCTTAAGGAGCACTCGGTCCCATGAGGAGAATCCATTAGTTCTCTGAACACCATCTGGCACCTACAGTACATCTGCAGCACCCAACGCGTAACTGACCAGAGAGGGGACACAATTATCAGAGGCAGAGATATAGTAGGTGTGTGTCGAGTGTACAGGTTATGGGGAACCATTAGAAAACCCCTCTGTCTAGAAGTGATGGAGATGCACAGAAACAAGGTGTGGGTGTGTGTGCGGCTGCCCCTTCTTCACTTATCTCCTCCTGTCCCTGCCTTTGTCCTTGTGTCTAACTTTCATTTCTTCCAGTGGAAGATCAACAGTAGTATTATTATTTGATCAGCAGTATTATTACTAGTGTTGTGATCGCTGGGGGAGATCAGGGTAGTCGGATTTAAAATCTCACTTTTTTTGACTTGCTTTTTATTGATCTTATTGATGATCATTTTATTATTTTAATATTGTTTTATCCTTGTTGATTCTCATCTTTTTTTATTCTTTGACAAAGTCCTTTGTAACTTGTTTTGGAAAAGTGGCATTAAAGGTATTATTATTATTATTCTTATTATTATTATTAGTAGTAGTAGTAGTAGTAGTAGTGGTGGTAGTATGAGACCTGAGTACTTAAGTGTTAATTCTAATTTTAGTGGTTATGACAGTAAAATATTAGCATTACTGGTCACAGTAATCTCCAAATTGTAATATATTAAAGATAAAGAACATTTACATGCAAAATGGGCAATGTGAATTCCAGTTTCTCTTACAACTATGTTCCGACACTGGTTTTGTGTAAGACTTAGGGCTGAACGATTTTGAATAAATATCTAATTCAGAATATTGTGACTGAAATTGCGATTGCGGTATGATTTGCGATATTAAAGGGAATGGTAATTTTTACATAATTGTTCCAAAACAAATTTCATAACACATAAAACAAGGCAATCAGAGATGGCAGACTTCACCCCTTTCACGCAACAAGCCTCTGTCGGCCTCTGTTGGTCATATTGGCAAGTGCGGAAACACAGACGGACAGAGCCACTAAAAAGACTACTGTGTGTGCAAATCTGTGTTTTCTTCTGTCTGTAGAATAAGATGTGTAGGTCAGGACAATAGTTCATCTAAAAATGGTATCACAATACGCTTTTTAGCTTGAATAAATATTGTGCCACTTGTGATTCGAAAATTGCAGTAAGCCATATTGCGAATTTATTTTAAATTTCGATTCATAGTTCAGCCCTCGTATGACTGTATGTATTTCCTTGACAATGAGTCTCTAACCTTGTCAGTGCATTAGATAAATAGACTGGCTTGACCCCTGTATACAGTATAAGGCCCGAGTACCATCAAAGCTCTTCTACAACAGAAAAACCAGAGGCAACACAAAGCCTCACAGACTCACTGTTATGGGCAGAAAAGCAGCAGATTAAAAAAAAAACACACTCATTCAACGTAATCAAAGTAATTAAAATGCCATCAAGGAAAAAAGCAGAATGCAATTTGTTTGAGTTAAGCAACATGCATAACACATGAAAAAAAAAAACATGTTGGTGAGAGAGAGAATTCTGAGATAATTTTTTTTTTAAATGATTATTATTATTACAACATAAACAGAGAGTTTGGAACATGTTGTTGAGTGCATCTGTTTTAAAGTCTTTTGTTAATCTTTTAATGAAAGCCTTTAATTTAGCCACCTCTCTTTCCATTTCCACTTCCCTTTTTGCTCTCTGTGTCTCGTGTGCTTGGGCAGATGCAATGGGCCATGTTGACAGCTTGTCCCTCCTCTCTTGCCTCAGGGAAAACTGTCACCCCTGTCATTCAGGCCTATAAACACAGCATGGAGAATGCATGTGTGTGTGTGTGTTCTCTCCGGAGAATATGTGGGGTGAGAGGGGCTTTGTTAGCTCTGCCAGAAGCAGCTGAGTGCAGTGACACACACACACACAAACACCTTGAGTTTGCAGAGAAGGACTTAAGCATTTCACAACGTGAACCTGGAAGGGCAAACCCTTCAGGGAGCAAAACTTTACACCAAATGACACTCTGAGGATGTAAAGACAGATAAAGTCTAAAAAAAGTGTACGCATGTGGTCTGTTATTACAAATACACTTGCACACAAGCTTTGATAAACAATAGCTAGACAATCATGGCGGTAGCAAAGGGTATCATCCACGACTATCTCATTAATGAATAAAATAGCAGTAATTACCAGTAAACCGAAAACAGAAAACAGGCAGAGCAGATGCCTTCGGAGCAGGTTTAAGACCGTTAAGTTATCAGCTTAAAAATCATCCTATTATGCAGGCAACAGCCCTCCAGGAAAACGTACCTAAAAACCAGCTGTGTTCAGAGGGTGGAAATATTTGCTGTACTGGATGATCTTATTTATGAAGGTGTCTGAAAGAGGGGATTATCATTTTTTTTCCATTTAATGGGGCAGTTCAGGTTTTCTTTGTGAGAAAGAAATCATGCACTACACACTGTTAGAAAATGTTAAGTGGACTTTAAAATCCATTCTGGGATCACAGTAATAGGTATGTATTTTAAGACTATACAGGGTTTGTTTTCATGGATGAGGCATCATAACTTATGTGGGACCCAGGCAGCAAAAAAACAAGCAAAAAAAAAACCTGGGAGGTGCTGAAAATAAAACAAGGCTTAACATGGCTCAGCGGGCTACACAAAACCATGTGTATGTGTGTGTTTGTCCAGTGCAGGGCACTTGCCCTAGACAGGGTGCTCTGCCAGCTTTCTGCCCAGTGGTCTTTTCACAGCTGATGGATGGGCCTTGTTCAGCACCATCTGGCTATAGGATACTTCACATTAATCATCACAAACACACACATATACACACACTTTTGTCTCTTAAACATACACACAATAGACAAATCGTCTACGTGCATATGAGCACAAGGGGAAAACATCGAAGTGAGACGCAGTAAAAAGCTGTTTTAATATGGATAGGCAAATGGGAAGAGAGGAGGACACAGAAAAACACTAATAAAAACACGGGACCTAACTGAAATTAAAAGACAGGGGAAAAAAAAAAAAAGGTTCTCATTCTTGCATTTCAGCCAGCCATTGCCACTTCTGAGATTAGGAGTTAGCCAAGGGAGATTAAAAAAAGAAGTGTGGTATAAAAACAACAATTAGTTCATTTAAAAACATTGTTTCATTTGGTTTGTAGCCTGGAGCTATGAAAAAAAATAAAGCCTTTCAAACCCACCGCCCCCCACCCAAGCAGTCTTTATTAATGACCTTAGTGGACCTATAGGAGGATTGGTATTAACAATAATGGCTGTACGGGCACCAATTTCTCCCTTCCATCAAAATCTGTTTTTCTTCACCTATTTTTTTTTTTTATCTATCTCTCTTTTACAAACATGCACACAGATGTGTTAGTAAACAGATTACTTCCTTACACCAACCCTAAGCTAAAAGGCCAGACACCTCGGGGGATTTAATACAAAATGAGGGACATTATCAGAGTTCATTTATTTCTATCTAACGGCAACATGGGGCTTATTATAAGCTATTTTGACTTAACATTTCCATGTTGTGTGGACATGGGCAAGGACGGTCGGAGAAGTGTGGTTGATCTGGAAGGAAGCGTGCTTGACATTAGATTTATTTATCATTAAATCATATCTCACGGCTATCTGGGCTTGGTGACGCAAAAAGGATTTATTTTCATATCTACACAATCCGTGGAAAACGCAAAGACCTAGAGGAACATGGCAATGGGTCGAGCTGCATGGTAGATTTACAAGAAACTTGCTCAACATGTTCAAAACATATTTGTGCTATAAGATATCATATAATGCGACCGGATTACTGCACAAAATATAGAGGAAACAAGCAAAAATAATCAGTAATGTAACACAAAAAAGCACAATGTGCTGCACTACGTTCAAACGAAATTTGAGATTCATTTTAAAAGAGAAATATATATAAATATAATATATTCACAGTAGTACGGTAGATTTCATGTGGAAATACTATCTAGTTTCCTAGAAGAAGGCGTTTTAGAGAGTCTGCAGCCACTTTCTCATCCTGAGGCCCAACTTTGGAATGGACAGGGGGATTTGTCCCCGAGGATTTTGAGCCGCGCGCCGGCCCAGAGCGAATGAAGACTTATGAGAATGGGTGATAATAGGCAGTACAGATGGATAAAGCAACTTTAAAGAGGTACTTGACAAAAAAAAATGTCCTTTGAGAAAGAAACACACTACTGTACACACACACACACACACACAAAAAGACGAATATACAGGGGACATTGAAAATACATGCACATTAGGAGGGTGGACATAAATAAATGAATGAATGGACAAATAAATAAATGTATTTAGACTACCTGACTGATCTGTGATTAATCAACTCAAGTGAGTATATTCTTAAAGAACAAATGTGAGATACAGCACAGCAGGCTCGGTACGGAAAACACGGTCACGTTACTTGATTCTTGAAACCTTTTAAAGAAAAAAATCATACTTGTGTGGAGGAAGCATGTTCACAAATATAAAGCATCTCATTTAGATGCAAACGTGTTAATGTATTAATAAGATATTCTCTGCAAACTTTGCTCAGTTTACATTCCCGGTTTGTGTTAAGCAGGAGCTTATCCTCCGACTCCATGTGTGTTCCATGTGGACTATTCTTAGGGTATATGTGTGTGTGTGTGTGTGTGTGTGTTTGAGTGTGTGGGAGGCAAAGCTCCATGCCTGCCACAGTGAAAACGTGATCTCTCTCATATCCTTTTAATTAATGTGAAGCATAAAACAACTGCACCACAGGCACAAACTCTTCTGGAGGTAAAAAAAAAACTTGAAAAACAAAGACAAAAAAGCGCTAAGTGACACCTGCTCGAAAGTCTGGAATCACTTCGCTGTGCTTTATAGTCACAGCCTTGTATAATAAGTCAAAATGTAATTCTTCTTTTTCACGACAACAGAAGAGAAACTGGTGACAGTTGCCATTAGGGCTTTCACAGGGACAAAGGAAATCAGCACATAAACACAATCTTGCACACACACACACCCTCGTCCCCCCCCCCCCCACACCCCACAGGTCTGTGTGGCTGCATCTGTGACAGGGTTTTGTTCCAGTTCTTCTGTTTACTGACAATATTCTCAACATCATAACCATGAAGACAGGCATGTCACACAATGTACATGCCCATACGCACACAAACCTGAGGAGAATGTAGACATCAGATCTCAATCTCTCTTTCTCTCACACTCACACACACATAATCAGGAACACCTCATCTGCTAGATTGCTGACAAGAGGCATTCTTCTTCTTGAGGAGACAAGTAACTCATCAGGGCCATGAAGAGAATCAAGCAATGTTGACCTAGTTTTAATGTCAAGTGAAAGCCTCTGGTTTTCGACGAGACTGAGGCCCAAACACTAAGGTTTCTCCTCCTCACGGAAATCACGAGATAAAACATTTTGAATGCGTTGCAAAGATTCAACAAACAAACACAGAAATTCAGACAAATTAAGACAAACCACGGTAGTGTTCCAGGTTTAGGGTGTCTTACCTGGTGGTCGTACGGGTTGTAGGAGTGGAAGAGTTGGGACAGTTCTTTCGTCCTCTGCTTTTTCTGTAGATGGTGAAAAAAAAAAATATACAAGAAAGGTTGAGTATAAAAGTGGTTCAAAGGGTGTATTTACAGAAAAAAACAAGGCTATATAATCTCTTTTTTAAGACAAGATTGTAGAGAATGTATTAGTGTGTATGACAGACTATATAAAACAAATTTGCCTTAGCAGGTGAATGGGTTCCTTGTCTCACAGATAACAAAAACAAATGGTATAAATGTGGACAACTTATCAGGCCACCTAAACAGGGAGAGGGAAAAAAAAATATCACCAAAGCTGAGAAGAAAGCCATTTATAATTTAGAAAGCCTATAAAATATAGATTGAACAGAGGGGAGGGAAAAACACTTATTTGACCACCAGCTGTGGCAGAAACTATTTCTCATTTTGTTCCCACTCACTGTCGGGCCTTAACCTTGCATGTCCCTTAATGTATAATGAAATGCACAAGCATGAGACATGACTGTTTAGTGCGTGGCAGTTGTTAATGCAATCAGTTACATGAGGCTGATGCGGATACAAAGAGCGTTAATTAGCTCGCTGATTAGGCCATGTCTGGCTAAGGGGGAAGGATATATGTACATCCTTGTGTAGCTAAAGGGAATATGCATTTATTGTCGTGCTCTCGCCGTCTTTTCCAGTGTTGGGTATGTGAAGGGGTTGAATTCAGCGTCCCGAGGCCAGATCTGTACATATGGTGCAGACAACCTACAACTTGTTCCGCATCATTATAGGCTGACAGACAAGCACGGCTCCAGGATCGGCAAAGATGGCTGGAGGATGTGAAGGAAGATGGAAGCGGAGAAGATGGACTTCTTTTTCTTTTTTTTTTGTAATAATGTGTAGGTGCAGTGAGGCTGACAAAGATGGTCCAAGTTTCAGAAGTTAGCGCAAACATTTTGTCAGGCAGTGCTAATGTCCTTTAATTTAATTATGACTGGAGGAGTGAAAAAATAAAATGGAGCAGAAGTGGAGTAAAAACAGCAAAGACGAGGGAAGAGCAGCTGAAATAAAAGCCTTAGACATAAAGGTGATGATTGTACTCCCTGCCCTCAGCCATCTGTTTTCACGTTCTCTGTCTCTAGTGAAACCATTCCATTCGTTTCTCCACCTCTCATCACACCTTGCTGTTCTCTCGATCAGTTCCATCTCTGCAGTTCTTTTTGTCCCCCCCCATGCTCCACATCTACCCATGTCTTACTCATTCTCTGTTCACCTAGGGCTCTTCACAATCCCATAATTATTGGCCCTGTCTGTCTACCGTCCAGATTCCCTCTCGCTTTCTCTGCCAAAGGGCTCTTCAGAATCTCGAAATCCCCCTTCCTCCTGTTGTCTTTAGCTTTCCGTGTATCCCTCAGTTCTGACCCCTCTCCCTTACTCCCAGTGTTTTTCATCAGTGAGAGAAAACTCATACTAATCATTCTGTCTTCATTCCCTCACCCATCTTCCCCCCCTTACCAGTCTGTCCCTCCTCAATCTCTCACTCTCTCTGCCTGGAGCACCTCAGGTGAGAGCAATCCTTTAATCATTGCTCCTCAACACCATTCTCCCTCTTCCTACCATCCCTTCATCACTCTCACCATCATTCCCTATTCAATGCTCAATGGCGTGTGTGTGTGTGTGTGTGTGTGTGTGTGCATGGAATATCAAGACAGATGTAACTGCAGGTCAGGATTTTTCAAAACACAATGAGTTCCCAGCAGAATTTATCCAGTTCAATAGTGCACACACAAACACACACTTTTTTTGTACATTCTCCTCAGTGAGGACACTCATAGCCATGATGCAGTCCCTTGCCTCTAACCCTTAACCACCACAACTAAATGCCTTACCTAACCCTTTACCTAACTCTAACCCTGAAAAAAGAAAACCTTGTCGGGGAGGACCAGACAAAATGTCTCGCCTTTCCCAAAATGTCCTCCCAATGGTGTATACATTTTTTGAAGACATCTATACAAGAACACACACAGACACAGAAACTGTAAAATAAAAATGGACAAATGTGTCAAAAATTGCCCAAAACCACTTCATTCTAAGGTCAATATGAAATGATCTTAAAAAGAGATCCAGTCCCCATAACGAGTTTAATTTAAAAACATTTAAATGGTGGAAACCTCAGCTTACTATTCATATTGTAATAATCTTTCAGTTTTACAGTTTTACAAATTGATGTTGCCACTTTCAAAGAGGTTAGAAAACCCTGAGTTTAAATCTTTGGCCTTGTGCAGAAAAACTGGCTAAGTAAACACTAGACCCTGGAGTTGTTCTGTGACCTACAGCTGTAAGTAAAGTCTCCTGCTGTCTATAATTAGTTAATTAAACTCTGCTAAACACTGTATTCATCTGCAGTGACAGGTTGAATTTGTCATGCACTCATTTTCCCAATTCTGTGCTGATTACTCGCCAATAGCCCATTCTTTTCACACATTCTCTAAACACTCACACATACAAAAGAGATCTAATGACACAAACCCAACAGACACAATATTAATGGTGCATATATATTAAAACAGTAGGATGAAAGTATTGTGACTATCAGAAGAAGGAAACTGATAAAACAGATTAAGAGCTTAAAAGATAGAAACAAATATGTATAGTTCAAATAGTTTGAACATTTGACCAGGTTGAGCATTCACAGTAGCAGCTTTAAAAAAAAGAAAAAAAAAATACTTGAAAATCTTGAGCAAATTCAGACCTCAGACTAAGAAAGGAAGTAAAAAAAAAAAAAAAAACCCACGCGTGATGATTGATGTTATTATCACTGCTGACGCTTGACGACTAGAGGTGAGCCGGGTAATCGGCTCTGTCAGGATGTTTTACAACCTATCGACTTTGGCGGACCCTGGCTTGATCGTGGCCGAGGGCTGTGTTCCCTTACGCCCATCATGTGGAGACACAGATCACTGCTCTGCATGGAGGCTCCACAGCCATGGTTGCTACTGGGTAGTAGCACGCCGAGCACAAATTACAGATCAATGGGTAGATTTGCTTCTTTAAAAATCCCAATGATTAATAACAAAAACACAACATCAAATGTAAAGATACAGACTGCTGTTGGATCCATGAAAAATCCTGCAGCTGGATGCTTTTGAATGCTTCTATCAAACTATCATTAGTCTATCAGCCTTTACAAATCCACCACCAGTCAACCTCCGCCGATGACCAAATCCCTGTTATTCTCACATCCATTGTGCCGAGGTGAGGGTATGTTGTGGGGCAAGGTAACGGTGATCTTGCCTAAGTCTGCACTGTATGAGCTTCTGGCTCAACAATATGTGCCAGTTTGTCTCTCCCTAATGACGGACAGATGTTAGTGCTGTAGCGCTTACACCCCCGGCATGTGCCCATGTCTGTGTGATACATTAAGCAAAAAAAAAAAAAGAAAGAAAAAAAAAAACTTAGGCATAATTTGAGTCTGCCTTCGTCTTTGTGTGCCAAGGTTTAACACTTCCTCGAGCATCACAACAGCAGGACACAAAGATCTGAGTGTGTGAGAATATAGTGACCTCTCCACAGAGGTCATGATAATGCACACAACGCATCCACTAAGTTACTTTCTATGGCTCAATAAGTACCTTTGTGTGCTACTTCCTTATACTCAGGCGACTCGGCTTTGACACCCAGCACGATACACTTACCATCCGTCTCTGCAGCAACTTCAAACTACAAAGACATCAGAGCGATGACATTGTCATGTAAGCAAATTCACCTGAATGTGGCAAAAACAACTGTGATCGGAGGAGAAAGTTTTTTTTTTTTTTTTTCCCACAGCTCTACTGTGGCCATAAAAATGCAATGTTTTACATTTCCATTATCAGTGGGCTCGGTCATTAATCAAGGGCAGACCTACCTGGTCCCAAGCAGCAACTTAGCCATTAACATAAACTTCTACCTGTTAGACTGCCTTAGCCGAGCATTAGTATCTCCCCCGATGATGTGTGAGGGAGAGTGAGTGTCTTCTTAAGAGACAGGAAAGAATGCATGTACGCATCTGCGTGTGTAGGTCCACGCTTGTGTTTGTGTGTCTATCGAGGCGTAGATAAATGATCGAGCAGCCAGAAGACGGAGCTACTAGTGGCTGGCCAGCTGTTTCATGTTGACAGCTGGAGCACTGGTGCCTCGTGGGTAATGGAGTTCTTAACCAATTACAACCTGGGGAAATTAAAAACAATGCCCACCTAGAACAGCTAATCTTCTTCTTTATCACTTTTTTCCCCCTCTTCCACATATCTCCCCCCGCAGCTGCTCATTCTCGACTCTTCCTTACATACCGGTAGACGTCCTGACGCACACATGCACACCTTCCATTCTGCAAGTCCATTTATCAAGGCTAAGTTCTAGTCACCTGGGGATGATTATGGAGATCCAAGCTAATAGCATTCAGATCCCTTTATTCTCAATGTATTCCCTTTCCTTCCTCCCTCCGTCCCTCCATCCCTGTGGTCTTCAATTCTTCTCATATATCATCGAACACAACAGTTAATAAGTTAGTGCAGAGGACAGCACGGAACACCTGGACCTTGTTGCAGATGGACACTCATTGAGACAAATCTGTCATTGTATTATCAATTTTTAATAATAATAAAAAGCTGCTGAAGCAAAAATCACATTTTTCACTATACCAATTACAAATGCGATCAAATATTTAAACTAACATAGGAGGGTTGTGTGTTGTTGTTGCTGCTTGAGCGAACTAGACGATCCTGCAAAGAACCTGGCAACATAAACTGCACTGGTATTCTGTTGGGAAAAAACGAGTTTGCAGTTGGCTTTTATTTCATTGTTAAATGACACTTAAAAAAAACTATAAGTGCAGGGAAAATTATTTCTCAATCGATTTCCCCCCGCCTTTATTCTTCCATTTAATAGAAAAAGAACACACTTTGCTTTTGTAGTACATTTTTAAAGGGAAAAAAATAGTACAAATTGCATCTTCATAACTAATGAGATCCCACATTCAGTAAGTGGGCACTCATGGTGGCCATTTACATTTTCCAAAAGGGATGGTGCCCCTCTAGGGCCTACGACGGACATGTCCCTAAGAAGATTATATCCTCCATCCATCCTCCCTTTACCCTTTTGCTCTTCTTCCTATTCTTCATCCTTCCTTACCCCCCGTTTCCCTCTCAGGCCTCCTTCTGTCTCTGCGTCCTACTGCATCTAGTTCTTCATCCATCCCTCCTGTGGCTATTCAACACAGTTGTGCTCCAAACAAACCATCTGGTGCACTTTATTAATCACTGACCTACACACCCTAGACATCGCCTCGCTGCCACCACTCACTGTGCGCCTGTGAGTATGAGCAGGTGCATGTTGACTGATGATGTGATGTTGTATGCAGCTTTAACCATCAAAGCAGGTGTACTGCGGGACCTGAACATATTATCCTGACTCCCTCTCTAACCTTTGGCTACATGTTCTGTCAAATACATATACATTTACCCGTTCTAATGCTTTTTTTTTTTTAATACCGCAGCTCACCGTATTTAAGAGTTGGGTGGGTCAAGTCGACCTGCTAAAGTTCAGCATTGAGACAATTTAGTTTAGGGTTAGTTTAAGTGATGAATGCAGGATTACTTAATTCATTTGTGAACAGCTGATGTCGTTAACCGTTGGCCTTCAGCCTTTGAGTGAATATTCTTGCAAGGAAAGGAACGTGGCTTTGTAGACCTTTGATGTTATTAAGTTTATTACATAAAGGGTACCGTGGACCTTTGACAGCTATAAAAGCTGTGCTCGGTTTGGTGTAAAAAGCCTTTTTTTTTTTTTTTACCAGATTGTCATTCACAACCTGGAACGTCAAGGGAATATTGCTCTGTGTCGTCGATCCGAGAGAGGCTGTGGATATATGTGGATGTGGAAATGTAACCTGGATGTACGGCACGTAAAAATAAATGTGCAAACAACCCTTTACATGACTCTTCCTTGCCTTGGTGATTGAGGAATTTAACCAGGGCGAGTCTTGAGATCATGTGGAGCTGGGAAGCTGAAAACGTGGAATCCAAAAGACATCTTATGTATATAGATGTGTTGTTTTAGCAATGCTATAATGACCATACAGCATATTTATTACTCAATCACTTCATTGGAACACATCCAGAAAATACAGGGAACGTGTATGATGTATAAAGTTAAAAAATAAAACAAATTTTTCTGCAAAAAAAACTGCTTCTGCAGGTTAAAGTGTCAAGTATTTAGTTTGACCCTTTACACTTGAACAATAGTAGGACCTTGGCTCTCTTAAAATTGAAGTGAAACCCTAAAAAAATGGGTCGATTGGTAAAACCTGTGTTTGTCCTAACAAATGTGTGCTGTGATTGGTCATCAATAGTTTCTGTTTATGAGGAATAAAACACCTGACACACTGACAAAGACGACTTGTTACACAACTTGCTTAAATACTCAATACTGATCAGGTCAATAGGGACATTCAGTGGTCAGTTACTTCTGAACAACAGACCATTGTTAAGTATAACAGACTGCTGCTGCTGCTGCTGGGGAGAAACTGGCCCACTGTCCTCAGTAGTACATTGCAGTTATTGAGCACAGTTTGCCAGAGGTGGTGTTTAAACAGGTTGAATACGCATGCGCAATAAAACCTCAACTGCAAATACATGCCTTAACTAAAGAATAATTAGGGTCCGAGTGCACAGGAGGATCTTATTGAAACTGAAGGAACTATTATTCTTCATTATTATTATTTCCTGCAATGAATCACATTTTTTAGGGTCTGAACGTCCCCCGAAACTCACAGGTTTACGAGACCGCATCAGACCTGGTGAAAATTAACATCTGATATTGGTTTGGTGAATGTGTGTCAAAAATCAGATGTGGGAGGGGCAAATAAGTGCGCCACCCACTGTCCAAATTCAACTTGAACAGCTGGTTTATCGTACATGCACGGAAATCGGTACATGTGTGTAGAAGGTTGGGATGAAGAAAAAAATACATTATGACCACTATCCAAACCCAACTGCCATCTTAGGTTGAATGTTCACTTCTTGGTGATTTCACACAAATGGTATTTGAACTTGTCCTAGAGCTTTAATTTTACTTTTTTGGACTGAAACAAAAAGAGCATAGAACACGTTCTCAGGTTCTTGTCATGAAACAAATAAATGAAAAAAATAAGAAATAAAACTATCACGCAGAAATGATTAAATGTAAAAAAAATAATAAAAATAAAAGGTTTCCACCGAAAACCACCAGTCTGACAGTCACACAGCTGCCTGTGGAATGAAGTCTTAGATGCATGCTAACATCCAATCGTTGACAATGAATGTCGGGGTGAGACAGATGGAGGAGGAAGAAAGGAGAGGAGGGGGGGGAAGATAAGAAGAGAAGCAGCAGAGATGTGGTTGTCTGGGGATTGATCCCTTCAAGACACACTAAGTTTCTCCTCAGAGATTGAAGACAAGAAGGAGGAAGGCGGCAAAAAGAGAATGACTTATGAGGACGGTACACTTGAAAGAGAAACGTCAACACTTAGATGGTAAAGAGTGAGGGAGCACAAATGCAAGAAGAGATAGAACATACAGTATAGGGCAGCAGAGGTCAAAGAAGCAGGAACATGGCTTCATTAGCCACTAGTTATTTCATTTGGCAGTAGGTTGAGGGGGAAAAAAAGGGAGAATGTGTCATATAGAGATCAATAAGAGAAAATGAAGCAGCAACCAAGCAATCAAAATGCTTTACAGGTCAGTAACAGTTCAAAGATTAAATCCTGAAAACCCTAAATCTGAATTATTTTACAGAACTTTGATCTTTGTCCTAGTAATTTGGATAAAAAACTTTATATTCATATAGAAGTAATGACAGAACTGGAAAACTGGCTTTTATATTTTAAAAAGGTGGGAGGCTGGTCTGGGTTTTCCTAAACACACACATACAAGCATTTGAGTGTATGTACTCATGAACATACACGTACTCACTTTACAGTAAATATGTATTCTGGCACACAATGTAGTTTCTGTTACGCTTCAAGCTGTGGAAAGTGAAAAATCGCTAATCTTTTTTTAAAACACAAGCTGCTGAACATGAAATCGACAGTTAGATGACGTGTACTAAAGTCCCCGTCTCCTTGTCCACACTCACCACATGTGCTGGTACTTGCTCCATCTTGGCGGCAGGTGTGCCGGGTCTCGGGTAGAACTGGTTGATGAAAAGACTGGGAAATCGGTAGCATTTCACCAGGTCCACCGTCTCTTGGAAGTCTTCATCCGTCTCACCAGGAAAACCACAGATAATATCCGTAGCAATGGTTATACCTGGGACCCTGAGGAAGACATACAAAGAGAGAGAGACACATTTATAATACATACTATCCACAGGACGACATTACCATACCATAACCAACATTCGGTAATGATTGGTGTGTCAGATTCACATCAAATCAGGGCCAAAGATCACAAATGTGATATTTTTCCACACATGTTCTGGTTAACTTCTTGTGAGGAAACGTCCAGCCTCTCCCGTTGACCTTGTCAGGATAAGAGTTCATATGAAAACTCAATATCACCACCATGAGAAAATGATCATGAAGCCACTCTGGTTCTGCACCCATTCGATCCATTTTGTCAATGGCTCATGGTAATGTTGTGCTTCACCGCATAAAATATGTTCTCTTTCGTTCATTCATAATTCAATCGATGCGCGAGTATGGATATCAACATTCTACAGCCCCAGAGGACTCTCTGGAAAACAACTAATAATGAATATGATAAGCAAAAACAACATGCATCCTGAATTTCATTCTGACATTTACTAACCTTGAAGTTTCTGACTCATTTTCCCATTGTTGCCGTCGAAAAACTACACGAAGCAGTCCAGCATAACAGAAAGTTAAAGTCTTTCCCTACTGACTCATTCAGCCAATCAAAACCTGATTAGCAACCTCTGCTGCCAATCGTTACCCATTGATTATTGACCTGCAGGCTCGTTGGCTTAATTGTGGCCAGTGGGGTTTGGGAGTTAATGCATTGATTTGTTTTTTGCGTATTTTGTTGATATTGACAGGACTTGGAAGAAAAATAAAACATGCTTCTCTGCACATTTGATGATACCATTGAAATGTATGATGTTTTGACATGGTGCCATACATTCTCAGGGATCAGTTTTAATTCCAACATCATTTTTAGTGGAGTAAGTAGCACATCAGAAGAAAACAGCAATATGAGACTGAGGTTGGTGTCGAAATAAATGGATATAAAAGAAAATCTTTCTCAGTTCAAGATTCCTCACAAAGCTCTAGATGCAGTGGAAAAAAAGGGAAAACTAATATAATGTTTAATATAATGTACAATTTGTTACATTTCCATCCATCTCATACGAGAAGCCAGGACTTACTTCGCAACCGGCTGACTTTTTTTTCTTTTAATCAATTTTGAAAAATCTTTTGGATGGAATGGAAGCAGAGGTCAACACTGGCTGAGAAAACTAACATTCACAGGCAATTGTCTCATCTCTGACGCTGAAACATCTTGTATATTTGATCTTACAGCTGAATACATGGCTGCAGAAAAGATCAAACACAAAGACGGCAGTGATGTAATGAGACATAATATGTTTAAATTAAAAACTGCCTGTTGAAAATCCATGAGAAAAAAGCCAAATAGGACGAGAGCCAAACGGACAGAGACATGCATCACAGACCAATATAGAGACAGCTTAACAAAGACATCGGAAAAGAGAGGCAAAAGACACTTTCTCTCTACAATCGACAACATGATGCATCTTTAATCACATTAACTTCCTGCCTCTGCAACCCTGTGATAACCTTTGACCTATTGATGAGTTTCAATTGGCTGATAGCCATTAATATTAACCAATAGCCTGCAGGCACAGGCATCCTTGACCTCTAACATCTGCTTGACCACTACCCTATGGAAAAGTAAAACTCCATAAATTAAAAATTAAAAATCAAAGCATGAAATAGTAAAAAGGCTAAATAAATGTCCTCAAGCGGTGGCTCTAGTCCTCTCTATTCAAGTTAAATTGCATGTTTTTTTTAATCCTTTACTTTGGTTGGTAAACAAAGTGCTGTTTGCAGCCTAAAGGGTGCAACAGTAATTAATCAACTAACATAATGAGAATGGAAAGCTATCGTTTATGTTCTTGGCACCAAGGTTTCCGCGGTGTCGGTCTGTAGCTCCAGTGCATTTGTCTCACACAGTTTCATAGATGAGCAAATGTTGTCCACGTAAAGCGGTAAAATAAACTTTGAATTAATTCAAGTCATTATTGTTATTTAATTCTTTTATCATAACAGTATAAAATGTCTATAATGCACTCGCTTTGGGCAGTTTTAGGGACCGTTAATAGTAAATACAATTGGAAATGTAAACAAACAAGCACATCACACTGTGTGCACCCATCATATTTCTCTTTGACTGACAAACAAGCCTGTTTTAAAGAGAGTGGGCTAACTGCGTGTGGTGTGTTGCCACTGTAAAACATCAAGCATATCTTAAACAAACACATACAACAAAACAAAATAAATTAAAACAAACAGTTATCTACCTAATAAACAGAGGCCGGCAGGCAGAGTAAACCAAAAAACAGTGACAGAGCAAGATTAAACTCTTCAGTGTGCGGAGAGGAGATAAACAGACAGAGCAAAACAGGATCTATCAAATGAGACATTATCTGGAAGTCAGGTCTAGAGGAGGACTCGCCATCAATAAATATTGATTTGAGAATTATATCAGAGAGCATTCTACACCAAAAACAATGAATTAAAAGGAAAAATCACAGTTTTGTCAAATAAACAAAGGATGTACACTGTGTATAGTTTTAACATGTGATTCAATATTTAATATTTATTGATTTGGGAAACATAAATCTCCAAACCATCTACCCAAACAGCATTTTCAAATGCAACCAAACTGTTTATGGGGAAAAGAACCCCATTTAATTAAATCTGTTTTAATGGAACATGAACTCATTTCCTGTGAACGTACTTCATTCACGGGGGAAAAAAGGAGAAGAATGGAATTTTATCAACAGCTAGCAGTCTCTGACCTCATGGCTGCTGTTACACCTCCTGTCACTGCTTCAGAATATGAAGACAGTAGAGGAGAACCTAAAGCCCTTAAATAACAGAGATAAGACGTGTTTGTGTGTTTGGGTCCCATCATTTTCCCTCCTGCTCCGTGAAGCCAAAGAGATCACATCCCTGCCTCCATGACCCACCGTGTGCTACCAGTCTGAGTTAGCATTTACACAGGGAAAATATGTCCACAGGAGACTGGAGTCATTTAATTAAAACTCAAGATAAGTTCACAGTCAGTCCCCCCCATCTGCCTCAATAGGCTAAATTAAGCTTGATAAAACATGCCATTGTCTATGGCATATTTATTATCAACTCTTTGTTTACTGGGGCCTTGAAAAGTCCATCCATGTGTGTATGTTTCCATACACACACACACGCCATCCTTCTTATCATATATTCAAAAGATGTGTGTGTGTGTGTGTGTGTACGCAAGCGTGTTTGCACAACAAATGCCTGTGAGAGGCCCCCGTGATAAGATGAAGACGAGACCACTGGGACGGACGAGCCCTGAAAATAACAACAGCACGGAACAAACAAATGAGCGCGGCATGGAGGTGTAGAGAGGAAGGCGATGGGTGGAGGAATGGGAGGATGAATGTGGAAGACAGACAATCTGTGAAGGTAAATATTTACCTATTCATCTGTTGGAAAGAGACCGCGCTACCCATCTGTGCCGCAGTGTGCACGCTGTGAGTGTGCGCGCTCTCTGAAATGATAATGCGCGGCACACTGGGGCCGCTGTAGCGTAGGAGTCGGACAGTGAGCGGTGACTGAGAGAGGGAGAGGGGGAGAGACATGTTGACTGGGAAAGATGAGTTAAGGATGGGAAAAGTAATGTGCCATCAGGGGATTTTGTTGTCAAAATGTAGATAGTTTTGAAACCTGCAGTTTTGTGGAAACTAAAATCACATTAACATGTAACCTGGTGGCTTTATTATAATGTGATAGCTATGGCAGAACATTTGGGTTCAGTTTTGGTCACGCAATTATTTGCGTTCCCACTGTCGAACCCTTCTGTCAGGGTACCGAGCACAGTGGTCGGGCTCCTACAGGGTGGAGTTAAACACACTGCAGTTCAGTGACTGGTTAACAGAGAATCATCATGACAAACAAAGCGTGTCATCTTATGTGATAAACAGCCAAAAGCCAGGGAGAAAGAACACGTAATGATGGATGTCCTCCATTGTTGCCCTTTGTTTTACTGTGCAGCGCTCTTCTTCTTCTTCTTCTTCTTCGATGTGGAATTCATTGGCGAGCTACGCAGCGCCACACAGTGTGACGTCACGTTACTTAAGTAGCTACATAATTTACATATCCGGCCCGCAAACCACATGGTGGAAACATAAGGCAGAGCAGGGTTGCAGCGTTCCAAACCACAACGCGGTGAGCTGGACTGCACTGAATCGCTTGGTGGAAATGAGGCTTCGGAGAAAGAACAGCAGGCGGAATGAGTGTGTAATTCTAAGACGACATGAGTTCGAAGAGACCAGAAACACAACATAATGTGCAAAAATAAAGAGAAAAAAAAAGGAAAAAGCAAATCAGATATAGTCAGTACTTGTGTGAGGACAAGCAGTAGGATTTAAGACATAGGCTTGAACCCGAAACATCTGGTCTGTAATAAATAGATGTTTCTGGGATCAAAAACTGATGTGTGGAGTTATTTTTGCACACACACCAAACTGGACACTCTAAATCGACAGTAGGTGCGAGTGTGAGAGTGGATGGTCGTTTGTCTCTATGTGATGGACTGGCGACCTGTCCAGGGTGTAACCACTCGTTCACCCTATGTCAGCTGGGATTGGCACCAGCACACCCCCCACAACCCTCATGTGGAGGATAAAAGTGGTAGAAGATGGATGGATGATCGCACACACACACCAATTAATGATAGTGGATCTGACCTTGTTGTGTGTGTGTTAACAGTGGTGAACACACACACAAGCCAGGGACCGGAGCAGTTGGCAGCACTTATCTGCACCCGGGGAGCAATGGGGGATTGGGTGCCTTGCTCAGGGGCACCCCAGCTCTTGACCCTTCCCGGGATTTGAACCCGGCGGCCTTCCAGTTACAAACCCAATTCCTTTCATCTTGGCCATGGGCTGTCCCATGAGTAGGAACCGGATGGAGAGACCCAAACTTTCTACTTCCTTTTTTTGTCATTTTGTCAATCCCTGCCCAGCATCCAGTTTTTTATTAAAATTGGATGTGCATGCCTTTGAACACTGACATACAGTAGATGTGTTTGACCACTCCAACAAGACGTTACACCATCTTATTGACCTACAAGTCTACAATCTATGATCTACAATCTACTTAAGACTGCTCATTTACAAACTCAACTCTTTTTTTACCCAGTGAGTCTTTTCAGTCATTTCTAAAACAAAAAGGCAGTTATAAAATAACAAGACTAAAAGCACATTTTTTTTTTATGATCAAATACACTTTCCTCTGTGAGGTATACGGCACCAAAAAAGTGGCTTCTGCAAAAAGCCATGGTATATTTCTTCAAAATGCTGTCAACCTGTCATCCGTTACTGGGTCAAGCTTGAAACAGTGTTTGTGAAAAGTGAAGTTGAACAATCGGATTCCACATACAGTCTCTCTCTTGCGAAGTGAACTTGACCCTTAATCGTCTGCGGGAAAGGAAAACACATCTGCCATCACATTGACTTGTTTACCTTGTCAAATTCTTCTCCAACATAAAGGCTACAGAGCCACAGTTTTTAAAGGTCATGAGTACCTTTGTTTTCACTGGTGTACGGAGATTAAAGCTCTTTTGAAGATGTGATCAAAACCTCAGAGACGCAGAGTTGTCACATGTCATATGCTTATGCCTAAAATATATTTAATGGGAAATTATCAGTGAGGCTCAGGGAAGAGTTTTCAGTTGCGTTATGTTATCCGGGTCACTTCTTTCGTCATTTCTCATCTTGAGTCATATTAGTGTTGCTTGTTTTTCAGCTTGGCTTGTTTAGATGTTTCACCCTCTTTACTTCATCACTACACATTTGCGTACGTGGGGTTGGGTACTGAACTTGGTACTTTTGATGCTACCAAGGATGCATTTCAGCTGCAGAGCTGCTCTAGTGTTTCTGTTATATTTTATCTGCATAGTTTTGATAGATGATAAAATATACTTTGTACACCAAATACTTTTTTGTATGTAACTACAGTAAAGACCAGGACGCATCAGTATGACGTTATGTCTCTCTTGCAAATATTTCACTCTAAAAATTAAAATGAAAATTAAGGTAACTGAAATGCCAGATTGCGTTTATTTTAAAATGGGAATCCGACATGTTGCGTTTGTGAACGGTAAATAAGCAAGAGGTCTGTGAGTGCTGTGTTTGTGCACAGAATTGTTTGATTATTTTTTCTCATGCAGAAGTGTTTACGTTTAAATTCTGAAAAAAAGTGTTGTCGCGAACTCAGCGTTATTCACCCACTGTGTAGAAATTAAATATGATCAATTATATCACACCAGGTAATATGAAATTAATGTCACTGGTTTTAAAGATCAAGGTAAGGAGATCTGAGTGATTGAGTGGAGAAAAAAAAAAAAAAAAAAGAGACCAGATCTGCTCCGATATGATGCTTCAGATTGGGATTGGGACATCCAGAATTCAAACTATGTCAAATGTTGGTACATGAAGAGAACAATGTAGCACAGCCACAGAGAATCATGAACTGCTTTACCTCTTAACTGCAAGCTACAGCACAGCTTGGGGCTGCAAGCGAAAAAAATCCAAGCTCCAGACAGGTTATCTCATTTGTATCTGACCCAAACTGGAGCACAACACAGTTCATATAAGCTGCGCTGAGCTTCCCCCGATGCCCAGCACGGTCACTGCCTGTTTGGCCCGATTACAGGCGTGTGCAGCACAGGGAGACAAAGTTGAGCACAATTAAATCATAGAGTTAATAATCACGCAGAATATAGTCCGTGCAGAGATGACTTTAGCTGATCTGCCAGGATCTGTATTCCCTTCCCTTCTTATCCTTTCTAAATAAATGATTATTGTGCAAACTGACAAAATGAATAACACCGTGCGCACAACGTACAAAAAAACAATTCTGTCCTTAAAGGAGAAAGAGAAGGAACCAACAAGGGGAAGAAAGGGGGACTCTTGTGAGGAGTGTGAGTAATCACTCAGGCACTTAAGTGTTTGATTTAACGGTGGCAGCTGGAGGTAATGGCACTGTCATGTAGCAGCTCAATTTACAGGGACAGAAAGAGAGAAAGTGGTCTGCTTGGTTATCACTCACTTTCTTCACCCACTTCCACCATCAAGGATGAAGGAGGGCACTGTCAGAAGTGGTTGAGAGGGTGCCATGCGACTGGCCAGATAACAGCGGGGATTCAGCCAGATTAAAGCTGAACAACCAAACAATGGTTTCCAATTTGCCTCTAATGCAAACTTCAAAGGCTGTAAAATGACTCTGGATACTTAGGTGACAGGTACCATGAGCTTAAAAACAGATTACATCGGAGTAATCTGAGTTGAATAGAGCTAATGCTGTCACCAAACTCGATTTTTTTGTGTGCACAATGCAGAGTCTGGAAAGTTTCAAGTTCAACTTCTTAGGAAGTTTCATGAAACCAGTGATTTCAAGAATATAAAATTGGCCCGATTTTCTTTTTTAAAAAACACTATATGATAGTTTTAATGGAAAAAAACTGATGTGAAAAGTGAGCAGTTTTATATCCATGTAGATTGTATGCTAAGAATGAATAAATCAAGACAATTTAGTCGCTGTATTCTGGATTTTGTATTGTGGACTGACTTCATAAATGACTAAAGGTATAAGTAGAACAAAAAAACTGAGTGCAGTATGCTTGAGAGCAGGGAGGTGACAGACAAATGGTTGGTGAAGAGATAGAGGGTATGAGACAGGTGATGGTTTCAGTCGGCGTGCAAAGAGTTGTCAAACTGTCAGGAAGATTTTCCTGAGCCTCAATCCTTCGCTCACTCTTTCCTCAAATCCTTGATTTCTCTGTCTATCCTCTGGGTGTCAAAAGTGAACTGTGGACGGATTTCTTTTTTTTTTTTTTCTGAAAAACACACACAGGAACAAACATACTAACAGGCCCTGCTGCTTTAAAGGCTTTATCTTCCACATGAGGGCCGCAGGGAGCTGGACCCAAACCCCAGGTCACCAGTCCATCACAGGAACAAACATTCACTCTCACACTCACACCTATGGTTAATTTAAGGTGTCCAATTAACCTCTGCATGTTTTTGGACTGTGGGGGGAAACCAGAGTACACACGGAGAAAACCCTTGTGCAACCCTTGTTACCACCCTGTCAGCGAGGACAGGATTTGGCATATGTACTTCTCATTATCGTAACTCCTGCACCATTTGCAATATCTAGGAAATTCAAAAACTATGGGCAATCTGTCCAGGGTGCAACCCCACCATTTGCCCTAAGTGTATAGGATAAAGAGGTAGAAGAAGGAGGGATGGATACCAGAAAGCAGAAAAATAGAGCTTTGCAGCCATTTACTTGTACATTGAACATTTTTTGACACAGCCATAAATTCAGACTAAATCCACTTTACTGGTACTTTAATATTTTTCATACATTGTTCAGGGGGTATATATTGTGCTTATTTCCAGCTCTCTAAATTTGTATGCTTTCAAATTCAAACACTTAAAAAGTCCTTATTTGTGACAGACCGCCTCGTCTACAGTCCCTCCGTTGAAGCTTTAACTGAAACAAATTAAGCGTCTTTTTTCAGCTAAATTTCTGTAAACTAAACTAAGCTAATGAAACTAAATTCATGTTGAAATGAGTGTTTAAATCCAATCAGCAAATAGGAGTTGCAACACAAACATTTGCAACGTGCCCATTAACTTTTTTTCATGTGCTTTAGTTTGAAACGAGCTCCTCTCATGAGTGTAACATTTCCCACAGAATTAATCCAATCTATGGTGAAGTGATTAAAGACTGAAGGAGTAGTTCTCGTTATTACGTGCAGCTCACGGGTTCGCACACAGCTGCAGCTGAAGCATGTGGACGTACAGTGTGACAATGGGGCTTAACACAATGTTAGAGAGATTTCTGATGTTATTATGAGATATGTGTGCAAGTGTGAGATGTTTTTCATTTATTATGACAAAGGAGGAGATGCTGGGCTGCCACATTGTGGAAAATTAATTAGAAACACTGGCTGAGTGCAGTCTGATGCCTGATATGTCCACACATAACTTTTATAAATTTAATGGAAATGTCATCCAACGCTGTAATATTATGTACAGCGCATTCACAAGGAATTTGGATGCTTTCGGTTTTTCACAGTTACTCTCCCCTCATTAATCTACACTCACTTCCCCAATCAGGAAAATGTAAAATTAGAAAATATCCACATTAATGTAAATGCATTATTTGATATGACACTAGAGATTCCAGTCATGTTGTAAATTAACAGCCACATATGGTCTCAAATAGGCTATTATTATTATTATTATTATTATTATTATTATTATTACTACATATCATCACCATTATTATTGTTACGCTATAATTAAAGTTGATATCAGCGTATTTTTTTTATCAACGATCTCTGCAGCTGCCTGTATAAATGACATTGCAGTTCTATAAACATGTCATCAGAACTGTCTTGTCTAAACTTATAACTTCATACAAGTGCTGTACATCTTTCTTCTGTCTCTGCCTCATCTCCCTCTTGTCCTTTCTCTCCTCCCATTTTTCCTTTCACCCCAACCGGTCGAGGCAGATCGGTCTGGTTCTGTCAGAGATTTGTTCCTGTTAAAAGGGAGGTTTTTTTTGTCTTCTTTCCACTGATGCCTAGTATTCGCTCATTGTGTGACACGTACGCTGTGATTCGGTGCAATACCAATAAAAAGAATTCATAAATAAGACGATGTGTACATCAGGGCAAAAGCCACAAGGTCAAAGGAATTCCTTTATCAAGGTTGAGATCAGCTACAAAAAAAATCTGCTGTATTAAAGGTTCTAAAGAGCAAAGGCTGCAACATAAGGACAGAAAATCGAAAGAGTCATTATCTTTTTTTTTTTTTCTTGAATGCACTATATGTGATAGAGAAAAAGACAAAAACACAAGAGGTTCTTTTTAACGTGCTGGCGAAGTCACTGGTCTACTAAGTGAATACCGAGTCATTCGTCTCCGAGATGCAAAATAACCTCTGTCTCTCAGTGAAGCAGGTCATTTGTAAAGATGGAGGTGGCTGCCGTGGAATGAATGGAGAGCCAAGTAAATAATGATCCCACTGGAGTCATCAGTAAACTTTATCATTTAATGAAACAGCCTGAACACACTAGAGCAGAACTGCAGTTCAATTTAACACCCACACACACACACACACAGTAACACACGCAGACACACACACACACTTCATTAGCCATGGAGAAGGGTAAAAAGAACACACACATGCACATTTCATTAGTCAGAGGGAGGAGTAATAAGAGCGTGCACGCACAATCACGCACACAGACAGAGAGAGAGAGAGAGAGAGGGGCGCGACACTCATGACTGTCTAGCCAAGCGTTAAATGGACCATCTCTTTGCACTTTATTTCAATTTAATCCAACCTTTACTGACATACGCACAGCATATGATTGATCATTCCATCCTGATGCCCTGAGCTGACCAGCACAGATATGGATACCATCAAAGCTCCAGATAAATGCAGGACATAAAAGCCCTTACCTTAATCAAATGAATGGTGAGCCTGGTGTAAAGTGTAAGCTTTTCCATGCCGCTCACCCAGTTATAGTGGGGAAGATTCTTCATCGCGTACACTGCGGGAATGAGTGATGACACACATCTTTTCTTTATGTTCTCTATGACGATTTAAGGGACCAGGAGTGTGACTTTAGCAATAATGAAGACACGTCTGTGTTACTGTATACTAGTGTAAACAGACCAGCGTACCGACGACAGAATAACAAATACTGGGGCTCACATGCAGAGGCTGCTTCTCCAGCAGATAAAACAGACTTTATTTATATCGCTATTTTCATATAAATAAACACACACACAGTCCCCCTACTGCAGCCTCACCACCTGATTGCCAAAAACACAGACACACACACACACACACGCACACGCACACACACACACACACACACACACACACACACACACAAACACCAAAACAGTAAGACAATGTCAACATGCAAAAGACAAAACTGTCTCTTTTGCAGGAAACATCGTTATCAATGAAAAATCACTACGGTCAGGTAACTAAAGTAACTAAATACTGTAAGATTACAAATAAAAGGTCGGGTACTGTAATAAAAGTAAATACTTAAGTCGCTTAAAATATGCAAGGAGATTAAAATACTAAAAGAGACAAATAATTATTTAAGAAAAAACAAAAACCAAAACAGTAAAAACTCACAGGGAAAAAGAGAAGTAGGATGGAATAAAAACAGAGAAGGTTTACGGATAAATAAATAAAATAATGTGGTTTGTTTTGTTTTTTTTAATCAAAAGCCAGACTAAAAATGAAGGTCTTGAGTTTACTTTAAAAAACATGAGCGTTCTTTGATGCCCTTGCTAACAACAACAAAAATGTTTTTTTGAATTCCAAGTTTGTTCACAACCGATGAAAATCAATTACAAATTAGGAAATGTCACTTTTTGATAATTTTACCAACACTTTGTACGTCAATAACATTTCTACTTCAGTGTGTACTTCATTTCTTTTAACCAGCACAGCAAACACTTTTTTAAGTATATATAAAAAATAAAAAGCTGATTAAAGCGATAATTAAACAGTCTCTGACTCTCTTGAGTTGAACTGTCAAACACACATGAAAAGTGCTATTTCTTTTACCTCCCACATCTAAAAGCCTCAGGTTACATGTTTTCATATAAAGCCTGTAATTGTAGCTGAACTGAAATGGTAGAGAGAGAGAGAGTTTAATAACTCATCACTGCTTAATATTACTGAACTTCCACGCGCCCTATTAAGGTGGAAACTTTCCTTCCAATGTCGTCTGTTTATAGTTGACAGTAATCTAGAAGCACGTATAAACACACACATGAGGTAACAGAGCAGAACTTGAAGAGAGGCGTCCCTCACAAACAAAATTAGAAAAAAGGGCAAACCAATTATACTTTGTCAACAGGGAGTGAAACTGTGTGGTTGAATAAGCTTTCAAAAAGGTGTGTTGAGTCAAACACTGAGCCAGGGAAATATGATATAAGAGAGAGAGAGAGACGGTGAGTCAGACAGTGACTGTGCAGCTGGATCTTCCAGTATCAGTTGACCTTGTGTGTACTCATGTGAGAACATTGGGAGAGGGAGCGAGCACAGGGGAAGTTAGCACTTTGCTGCCTTGTTACTTGAACTTCAACACTGTTAACTTGGGGGAGGTTGTTTTCATGTTCACATTGCACCGTAACCAGGGTATCTGCACATTGTTTTTTTAGAACCAATTGTATGACTTTTAAAAGCTTTTCAAAAAGGAAGAATTCAGACTATTTGCTGGGGGGAAAAAGAAATGGAGTTTCAGAATAATTACATCAAATCAAAGTTTGCCGCTTCAGACAGAATACCCTTGTATTTCATTTTCTGAACTACCATATACAGGCCAGTGATGAATGAGAAGTGGAGACCGAAGACACCAT
Source organism: Solea solea (assembly GCF_958295425.1). Classification (NCBI taxonomy): domain Eukaryota; kingdom Metazoa; phylum Chordata; class Actinopteri; order Pleuronectiformes; family Soleidae; genus Solea; species Solea solea. Next base: position 13,875,256 of record NC_081146.1, read on the forward strand.
TGCCACACCATACTCCCGAGCTTGAAGTTTTAGCGACAAAGTTCACATCGTGCCTCATCCATCCACGGTATTTGTCCTCTTTCCTTAAATTTACATTTACACTCGTCTTCATTTCCTTTCCCCGCCTCAGCTCTCAAGCCTAAACTGTCTTCTTCTACGTTTAAATGAAGGTCATGGTCACAGCGACAAACGGCGCGTGCAAATACATAACTATGTCCACGTGTCGGGATATTAAATACAGGTAAAATAAAACATTAAACTTGAATGTTAAACATTAAAATTCCAGACTTTTTAAGACTTTATAAGACCTTGAATATCAATAATTCAATGTATGACATTTTAAGAGTTTTCAAGGATCCGCGGGGACCCTGACCGTGACACACGACTGTAATCCAGTGATGCGTCTCCTGTGAAGGTGCTGGTGGCTAAATCTACTCTCAGAGAGTGTGTATGTGCACGAGTGAAACCATCACCTGAACACTGGCCCTTTATTGACATGGATGGTTACTATCCGTAAATTTTTATGATAATAATAATAATAATAATAATACTGGGTAAAAGTGTATCGCCAATTTTTATACTCCAAGGCAGAACAATCTTACTGAACAATATGAAAAACAAACAGTTCTGATATGGTTATAAAATTCTGTGTACATTCCCATACTTTAGTACAAATAAGATTACCGTAATCTGAGTAAATATAAGAAAAACAAATACGACGATATCGTTTGAACAAGTGAGGAAACTCAAACATAACCTCAGTCCTTCAGCGACGCAGATAACATTAAAGCTCATGAGTCAAACCCACATCCAAAGCATTAAAAAAGCAAATTATACACAACAGTCAGTTAGTTAAGGAAACGATTAATATTAAATGACAGCTTCTGTGATGTACGACTAACTTCGTCTCCGTCTGACTTGGAGTCATTTAAACAAAGTGATTACGCAGGAGACGGCACAGTGAATATTAAACCACTATGGCTGCTCAGTTCCGAATGGGGTCAAACTATTATGATGTGATGAGAGGAAAAAGAACACATTGTTCATTCTCAGGCTGTTTTTGGCACCTGCTCTTTGTGACCACTGGGAAGTTGAGAGTTTCAGTTCTGTTTTCAACATGTTTTGATGATGCAAACGGACACGAGCTCACGCACAAACACGCGACTGTCTTGTCTCCATTTCTGTCTAAATGTACGCACTGTGGTCTGAGAGGTCGACAGAAAATGAACACTAAATTAAGAAAACAAGTGTGTCTGCGCATGTGTGTGTGTTTTTTTTGTGGTGTGGGGAGGAAATAAGAAATAATCCAGGGGAAGTATCAATAAGACAAGGATGTGTTTGGAACTGCCAAGAGTCATTATCCACAAAGTGTTTCTCTCCGTCTGAAGTGCACGCACGCACGCACACACACACACACACGCACACACACACACTGTTGGTTTCAGCTTGTTGTGAGGTCAATGACTCATTTTCTTCTCCTTTACTGTTGTTTAAACTGAGCAGACTAAAAACACAAGGCTCATGACACACACAGACAGGTATGTGGACAGGAAGGCTCCTTCTCCTTTCTGCCCTTCTCACCTTCCTGGATTGAATCTCTTCTATCGCCTAAATAAATAAACCACAAGGAAAAACAAAAGCTAGCACAGTAAAAAATAAACTAAATCTATCTGTGTTAAGTTAATATAAACCAAAGGGTGGGAATTACATACCCATAATTATATGTATCCAGTCTACCATCTTTATGAAGCCTATAATTGTAGTGAATTACAAGCTCAGACTATTCCATACAATGAAAGGGTTATAAAACACGAATAATGGAACTGTGTGAAAAACTGTGTGAGATTTGTTTCAAGGGGAGATTCAAAAGTAAAGATTTGTGACATCCTGCTTGTTGTCATGGAGACACAAGAAGTGAGTTGAGATGGCTACAGAGGTTGCGAGATCAGCTAACATAAGCAAAATGATATGGGAAAATAAGTGAGTGGTAAACATAAACTTGTTTTTCCTGTCTCCTGTCTTTCATGTTATCCTGCGTTAAAGGTTTTCTACGTCTTGACTGAAACCGTTTAACTGCCTGAAATGTGCTATGTAAATAAAATGTGACTGCACTCTGTATCCGCTGTGTTTTCTCTATTTATGGCCTGAGATCGAACATATAGATATCTATGTCCATGATAGAACATACAGTATGTCTAGGTCACACAATTAAAGCTTTCTTAATGAATATTTGTGACACATATATGTCCTCAGACACTTGTCACTTAAATTGGTGGATTCAGGTTTCCAAGTTGACAACAGTGGTGGCATAGACTGGTGAAATGAATAAGCAAAACAAGGAGGTGAACTGAAATTGACCTGCTTAACGATGGTACAAAGTAAGTCAGATGTTCCTCGGCCCTGCTATGACTACACCGTGTTGTTGTACATTTACATTCAATCCATGTGATTAAAGGTTTAAGATAAAAGAACACACAGGAACTAGTGTTGCTTCATTTACTTTCCTCGCTGAATCATCAGCTGGAGGGAAAAGGAGACGAGAAAAGGAGGCGTGCAATGTTGACAAGTCGCGCCACTGTGGCAGGTTATCGCGGCAAACCTGTCTTACACGCTGCTCTCTTCCCGCCTCTCTTGCCCTCGCTCACCCCCCCAAACAGACACACACACACACACACACACACACACACACAAACACACTGACACCTGCCTTAAAGGAGCTGCCGCCCCACCGACTATTCTGGTGAAACATTAGCCCTGGCTGATACCTTAAACCCTTAAGTGTGTGTGTGCGTGTGTGTGTGTGTGTGTGTGTGTGTGTGTACACCAATGAAACTGTGTCTTCAACAACAAACAGAGCGAAACATTGACTCCACAATGGGTAGTCACGCTACTGATGCGTGGGTCCTGCCGTTACCCAGGGAGGTTTGATATAACCAAAGTCATTCCTCGTGACTAACAGAAATGACTAATATGTGTGCACACACACAGACACACAATAAATGTCCTGGGGACGTTTATTTGGCGGGAAACATGAGCGGCTGAGACAGACAGAGAGGTTATCATCAGAAACACTATATCAACAGTCGCAGCGTCACGCTGTCGGCACCACACGAAAGGTGTCTTTAATGCCAGGGAGCTTAAGCAATCAAGTCCCAACTGTTGGAAGACTGAAAACCAAATACCCATTATAACTTCTTTAGGACCAAGTCTCTGTGAAAACAACTTCTAATGAAATAAAATCATTCACTTCAAGTTTAACGAGATCACAATTATTAAAAAAAAAAAAAAACAAAGACGGCACCACTGACAGGTTGTTAATGTGGAACTATGCTAAACGAAGCACGTGCCCGATTCTCCTGGTCACAACAGAATTACCTTTGAGTGATACAACCTTAATTATAATTCATTTAATCAAGCTTTCGAGCTGTTTGTACACGGCGGAAAAAAATGCAGCTCATTTGCTGCGATTCAAATCCGTCTCCTGTGTTTTTTTCACTACAGCTATGTAAGCATTTATAAGGACACAGGCCACAGGACAGAGAAACCAAGCAATGACATGATATTCACTGGAATACATCATTACTTAAATTTTGCCATGTGGGAATGTAAGACAAGGGTAATTTAAATCTCTTTTGTCACTTTTGTTTAGATCAAGGGCTCACTAGTTAGGTAAATGACTGTTAGTGTTGTAATGTGATGACATGTGTTGTTCGGGTCACGTAATAAAAACAATTCCATCAACAGCCAGACTTCACCCCTGTGATTTGTGAATATAAGGTATGAAAATTAACTCCATGAGAGACCAGCTGTCTCTTTAAAAATGTGCAAATTAATACAACAACTATTGACCTCAATGGGCAAGTAATTTGAAGGCAAAATAAGAATTAAAAACAGAACTATGATTTTGTTTGTACATAACTTTTCACTCATACCTAACCCAAATGTCTTTATATCTTAATAATCTGTCTCTGTTTAGTATTTGTGAACAGCAATTACATAAGGCCCTGTCAAGCAATACTATCAGACTGAACTGAGGGTGTGTATACAGTTGCAGAGCAGGGGCGGGTGGGGACAAGAATGCTGTACATTTCTGATTTAAGCAGTAGAATTCACTTCGGAATCTTTTCTCTGTGTTTTCAGTCATAGACCAAACTGTTTGAAGCCGTCTTACTTTACTCGCGCAATGTTGTTGCTGGCGCTCCAATATTTAAACACTGCTATGCTGAGAAATTCAGACAGAGTCGTGTGGAGCCGAGTTTGAAGACGGAATAATAATCAAATGCTCAAGTGAAGTGAAATGGTCCTTGGTCATTTTCCTAGAGTCACTGTATCAGTCAACTGATCAGTCAGACAGATTAAACATCTGTTGATCTGTCCAAATCTGGAGGTTGTGGAGGAACCACAACTTTAAACTATAAGTGTCAGTGCTTTAAATATTGTGTTATTGTCATTTGATTGTGCTTCCAAAATAAACAGGAAATTTTATATATAAATAAATAAAAAATGCATAAAAAAAGTAACATATACATAGCTGACATGCATATTTCCTATTTCAAGTGTTTCATCATTGGCCCCAGTAGTTGAGGGAATATCAGTCCTATATTATGGCAAACTAAGACACAATTGTGGAGAATACTGTGAATACTATGACAGGTTTTTCTCCATAGATCATGTCATAAAGACTATACTTTGTTACGTGATATTAATTAACAGAAGCAGGGAGAAAAGAGTGAAAAACATGTCGTCTATGTTAGCAAACGAGAACAAATTAACCATTTTATTAAAATAATTATGCCACTGATTGTTAGAATTGTGCGTGGCATGAAACAATCAGTTATAAGCGCTTGACGAAATTAGTTATATCGTTCAAAGGAGGAAATTAAGTTACGTTTTTGTCAGTGGCAAAGCCTGAGAGCAAAATGTAACAGAAAAATCGAATCACAAATTATATTTAAAAAAAAACATAATTTACCTAGAAGCAAAGGCAAATAAAACATAACCGAGGACGCTGAATTAAAAAAAAACATATATGCAAAAGTCAATAATGTTGACCTGAGTTCAACTGAATCAATCATAACCACAGCGTTACGTGTCTTTGTTGTGTTTTTGATTGTTCTCCAGCTAATCAAGGATGTAAAAATAACCTTAAGAAACACATGTTTTATTTATTGTTTTCCAGCAGTTCACCTCCATGCTTCAAAGAGGGTCAGAAAAGCCCTGATTTGCAATTAGATTTCCTTATTGTGAATGAGCTTTCAGTGACTGGAGATTGCGGCGGTCAACCATCAAGAGACCTTTAAAGTTGATCCATGTGTTTTACTGTGGAACAAATCAAATTGTTCCAACAAGCGCTTGTATGGTCATAAGTGTGAGAAATGACTTGTTTTCTCTTTTCTCCCGAGAGTGCAATATTGGAGTCACTGCTGGATAAATTGCATACATATATATATATGGTATATAAACTTAATTAGTGTGACATAGATTGGTTTTACTTTCCACTTATGGAAACATGCAGCCCAGTTCATCAGAAATCCACAAGGATTTGTTTGAAACTACAATCTATCTTGGTTGTTTGGACAAAATATTTGTACATTTCATTTTTGATATGCCAATTAATTAATATCTTATCAAAACTACTACATTTACACCTTGTGAAGACGGCAGTGTAGGCTGCAACTAACGAGTATTTTTATAATCGATTATTCTGTCGGTTATTTTCTCGATTACTCCAGTAAATAAAAACGTTGAGAAATCCTGGAAATTAAGATGTTCTTGAATTTCTTCTTTTGTCCACAAACCATGATTTATTGCTTATATGGAGTGGAAAAAACTGAAAATAATCATATTTAAGAAGCTGAAAATTAAGAAAACTTCAATGTCAAATAGAAAATGAGTTGACGATTAATTCAGTAATCGATTAATAATCCTTGCAGCCCTACTACAGTGTAAAGCTACAGCCACAGTGGTATATGTTATTTTTCATTTTTAGAATTGCATTCAATCTGCTAGGTTTCTATGCTATACTTGGACTGAGCTGCTAAAACACACTCCCACCCTCCACGTGGACCCCCTTTACAATCTGCCGTACGTAATAAAAGCTTAAGAATGTTTAAAATAACTTTCAAAAGATGCAAAACCTACAGAAAGACACATAGACTGTGTTTTTTTTTTCCTTTTTAAATGAACTTGGTGTCAGTCCAAAGAAAATAGTGTTGCCATTTCTCGTTTGCAATATTTCCTGCAAACAAGTGAACAACTACAGCTACACAATCTGCTTCGCCTTTTTGTGAACACATGACTTAACTCGGCCGAAAGTTGTGCCGTCTGTTTGTGGATAAAACGGAAAAGGCAAACAGACAGAAGAAGACAAAGTGAAACAATTTTAAAGTTCAGACTGTGGTTTAAGACTCTCAGCCATGAAAGATGTCAAGGAGGGAGGTCTGATGTCTCTGTGTGTCTCTGTGTGTCTGCAGGTAACGCTGATAAGAAAGGCCAGAGGGGCTTGACCCCTTGTGACCTGTGCAGTGTCAGTGGCATGAGGTGGTTCAGTAAAAGGAATACATTTGTCTCCTGCTGTGTGTGTGTGTGTGTGTGTGTGTGTGTGTGTGTGTCAGTTAGATAAGACCTGACCTACACATTCCTACACAAGGTTTCTACCCGTCTCATCATTTCAGGTGAAATTATACTGCTATCGTATGGACTAATTGTGGGAAACTATGTATTAACAATCACCTGTGAGGCTCAATCACTATGACAAACTGACAGTTTCCCCATCAACCTTGAGTTGTTCAGGTTATTATAAATAATACAGTAAAATAGTCATATGTGAAAACTCTTCACACAGATCACATAATGCCTCTTTTTTTTTTCCAAAGTGAAGAACAAAGAAATGTATAAATGTGCAACATGATTTAAGAAAAGAACAGAGCAACAGCAGAGGTTCAGTGAAGGAAACAAATGGCAGAATGTGTAGTAGAAGTAGTAAAAATATAAAAATAATAACGTCTTTCTTAGAGGTCAACTGATATGGGTTTTTCCGTGGCCAATATTTAGTCACTTGCCAGACAGAGAGCCAGGGATCGAAAGTAAGACCTTTCAGTTTAAATGAAAAAAATAAATTAAATAAATGATAGTCGCGCTTGCACACAGTAGAACCCAGCAACATTTATGTCTGTTTCTAGTCTGAAGAAACCCACTTAATTGATCACCTCTTGTCTTTCTAGTACCTACTTAATGTTCAAGGATAAACACAAAGGATAATGCATTTACTTGCAATTAATAATTATTAGGTTTTTAACAACACATTTATACATGTGCTTTTAAAGTGGGGGGCAGCGGTTATGATAACAACACATACAAGGCATGACACTGACACTACTGCTCATTTCACAAGTTTCTGAAAGGCCAAAGTGTCCACTCAAAAATAATGTAATAGACAACAGTGTATGTTTATTTTTCACACACACACACACACAGAGTGTGTACACCCTTACTCTTTCCTGCACACACAGCCACACTAACTCATACAGTGGCTGTGTTTTTTGGCTTGCCTCAAGCCCTGGACTCGATCCCAGACTCCAAACTGTAACTCAGCCATGACTGCAGCAGCCAAGTGGATCAAGGATCCCTGGAAGTGCACTGGCACTGGTTTGACACAACCAACCAGCATCACATGTGTATTTGAACATGTGACTTTAAGTAAGAAAAGCCAGAAACTGAGTAACTACACAAACTTTTACAAAGAAACTTAAGAAAAAAAAAAAGAGAGGAGCCAGGCGGATTATGTAAACAAAATCTTGTGACATGGTACCATGAGTGTGTGTGTGTGTGTGTGTGTGTGGATGTTTCCCATGTCCATTTACCACAGAGTGTGAGCGGATCAGTGTCACCGAGTTTGAATTTCTATTGAAAACAACTGGAGGAGAACAGGAGAACGCCACTCCACTTAACAATTATCTAAAAGCAATGCAGAGTACAAACACCAGAGACAGAGAGAGAGAGAGAATTGATTTACTTTACTTTGACAACACAATAACCTGTAACTTTAAAAGATGTATTACCTGGATATGAATATGATTTATCTGAGAACAACGGTGTCATGTGATCTAAAAGCGGATGGAAGTGAATCTATATTTATGGTGTACTATATTTAATTAAAAAAAACAAAAAAAACAAAGAGATTATCATAACAATGCTTAAATATACTGTGCCATTGCTAGGGTGTACACACACACACACACACACACACACACACACACACACACACACACACACTCACATTACATGGTGACATTACTTCACTGGTTATATCAACAGGGAAAACCCTGACCATGCAGTGGTTGTAGTGCTTATATGGTAAATATAGGGTGCCATACAAACACACAGTAATCAAAATCAATGTTAGACTTTATTCAATTATTACTACCTAACTGTACTGAAAATATGAAATGACCATACTGAATGCTACTATGCTATAGTGTGGTGTCATGTGGTTTACTGTAGTGAGTATATCGTCAGTCACCGCCCCACCCACCCACACGGGGCGCAGACGCGTGTAAGAGAGAGAGGGAGCGAGTGGAGGGGCGGGGAGATGAATGAACTGAATGATATAATGATTTTGATGTTTTTTAAATTGTGTTGGGGAGAAAAAAAACAGAATCAATTTGTGATGGTGTGTGTGTTGATTCTGCTGCCACCCATTGATCAACATATGGGAAACTCTGGAAATGTGATAAATGTTTAAAAAAAAAATGTAGTTGCACTCCAATCATCAGGTCATACAATAATAACTTAAGATTGATGGTAGAATTTTGATTTTTTTTTTTTGGAAATGTTAAGAGCCAAAGAACAACAAAATTGTCTCTTTCGAGAATAAAGTCATAATATTACGGGAATAAAGTCGCAATCTTATGAGAATAAAGTCATAATATTATGAGAATAAAGTCGCAATATTGGGAGAAAAAAGTCGTCATATTACAACATTTTGTAACATCATTTAATCTAATTTTAATATATATATTGAATTGCTGATTGTCTTTGCTTGATTAATAATGACTTTATTCTTGTAATATTACGACTTTTTCAATATTACGAGTTTACTCTCATAATATTGCAACACACTCCCTGCAGAGACAACATTGGTCGCCATACCTCTCTTTGAGGAAGTCCGCCACTCTTTTGAAGTCATCGACGCAATACTCTCTCTTCATATCCATGAGAACACTGTCTGAGGCCGACTGCACAGGAACATGAAGGAAGGCGTAGACGCGCGGATGATTCAATATCTTAGCCATCTCCTAATGAGACACAGAGGAGAGAGGGGAAAAAATTCAAATTAAGAGTTAAAATGCAAAAGAGACAAAAAAAAAAATCACTGAAATACATAATTTGCCACCACATTAAATAATTATTTCACAACACTGTAGTTTATTTTCATCTGGATTTAACTATTGTAAACATGGATATCTGTAAATAACACAATGTGAGCTGCTTTTACATACTTTAACAAACAGTTTAATACAAATAACATTTATTGAATTTCACAGAAAGGTTTTACAGAATCATGTATGAAAAGGTGCGACACGTGCTTAATACAACACAGTCTCACAATAACACTGGGCACACCTGACAAACACGCTGAATTACACGTGTCGCCATAGGAGTCATGTAGTTGAGGCTAAAAATTCAAACTTATTACTTGATTATAAGGTTAGTCAATTCTAAGGTGACTGATCATGGTTCCATTAACATTCCTGTCTCTTTTCAGAGCTCTATGCACCCTAGACCTTGTACACTGCCTCACTCTTCTTTCAGTATTTTTTTTTTTTTTTCATTCTCAATGTTGGTAAAAATGAAAGAAAAGCAGCTCGGATAATTCATCACATACAAATAATAATAGCAGATCCAAAGTCAAATGTGTCAAGGCTGCTCAGGAGGAGTCCTTTATGTCTGAAAAAGTGGAGAGCTTTTACAGAAGCATGCAGGTGCACATCTCAGGTCAGAATGTATAATTAACTCAGGATTTCTGGCCAATAGTTTCTATTCTGTTTTCACTTCAGGAGCAATGCTCGGGGTACAGCACATGCTGGATAGGATGCCTATATAGAAAGGCCACGCATTGTGCACCACATATAGAGAAACAACAGGTAGACATTGGTGAATCTTTACTTTTGGACACAGTGTGCTTTGATCAGATACACATCAAACTGGGCGGTTTTTATTTCCTCTATTTATTTAAAAAAGTTTACTACACACGGTAAAAACCCATTGAGGTCAGCAGCACACATCATAATAAACATTAGACTCGATATAGGAGACAGGTTACAAACAATCATTTATGTAACAGTGTATAATGTTTGCTCGTGGCAAACACACTGCAACGATTAATAAACGATTAATCGTTTATTAATCGATTACCAAATTAATCATTAACAAGTGTTTTTTTTCAATAATTGAAACAAGCTTTCTAATTTTTCAGCTTCTTAAATGTGAATATTTTCTGGTTTCTTTGCTCCATTTGACAAAGAAATCATTAAAACTGAACAATTTTGGATTGTGGACAACATAAGACATTCAAGAATATCATCATATCCAGGTTTGGGAATCCCAGATAAACATTTTTCAACATTTTCTAGCATTTTTTTTATGGACCAAACAAGTACTCTATTAATTGAAAAATCATCGTTAGTTGCAGCCCTACTCCGAAATGCTAAATGAAATGACTATATTAAACCTGAAATCAAGAGAATGCTTCCACACGTTTGACTCAGAACCATTGAGTCAATGTATACTGTAAATACCTCTAAGAAGAAATGACAACATGGTGTTGAAAAAAGACATTTCCAGAAGCAACACAGATAATTTGGGTCTGTCTTTTCCCCCCCGCTCTCTTCCTCTTACACTTTTACCAGAAACAACAGTGAGAGTGACATGTTTTTTCTAATAAGCCACATTAAGTCAAAATGCTGGCATATTTTTTTCTTTTCTTTCATTGCCACATCAGTTTCCTCAGCACAAGAGCTGGAGCGACTACAGATGTCAGATTGTTCTGATGGACATAATCAGGAGGATATCATTACCATACTAATCACCACAAGAAGGAGAAAGAGAGGGGAGTGAAAAAAAAATGACTTAATGATTTCCTACAAGAATGTGCTGATTGCAGTCCATCTTCTCAATTAAGATCTATTGTGGAACGTTCCCCACTTCACACGCATACAGAAAAGCACATGTGTGTGCGTGTGTTTGTACATGCTCATACACTCACACTCACACACACACGAAGACAGACAGCTCAGTTGCAGCGCCACAGGGGGTTGACCACTGGAAGCCCCAAATTATAAAGAATTAATTTGGTCTGAAAATGGAGCTTGATTGGTGACAGAAATCCGTCTGATGCATGTGTGTGTGTGTGTGGGTGGGTGTGTGTGTGTGTGGGTGGGTGTGGGTGTGAGGGGGCTTTAAGCATTTTAAAAAATACTGACTTGTTTCAAAAGTTACAATGATGAAAGAATTCTCTCTTATTTCTCAGTATTGATACTTTCTTGAGTATACTTTCTTTGAGTCCACAACCACAGGACAGCATCTTCAGTCAACAGTGATCAGCTGACAAGAAATGAAGAAGAATTTGAAAAAGAAATTTCACCCACCCCGAGGGAAATTGACTTAATTTGGTAGTGATCTTTGTGATATGCTGTACATTCTTGATAAATACGGCACATTGCATACAGTCTTTGCAGCCCGTTTGCCCTCTGGTTACTTTATGATATAAATAAGTCATTAAGTAAACTCTTAAAAGTATGTCAGTGTGCACTGGTTCTGGTTATTATGTCAGTACAACACTTCAGTCAGCCTGTCATGGATACTGGGTTATACAAGTGATTTGTTCATATACATGTGTTATGTGTACATTTTTGATAAAAAATATGATGCTTCAGTTGCATCAGAGAAACAGACAATTAGTGCCCATTGACCATTATCTAGCCTGCAGTAATTAAATTAAATTACTGCAGTAATTTTTCAAAATTTGTACATTTCCTTTTACTTAATTAAGGAGACCTTTACTTAATTAAGGCACTAATTAAGGAGAAAGTTAAAGAATTTCCCATTTTGATTACGTGTATACATATTTTATTTTGTCAGCACTTTCATTTGTAAAGGTTTGCCTTTAATTAAAAACAATTCATGTGAGATGTGTGTCCCCTTGTCCTTTTTGCACAAGAAAGAACCCCCACCTTGTTAAAAAGTAACCAAGTAGCTTTTACTCTGGGTACATTTTAAACAAGCTACTTTTTTACTTTAACATGACCACATTACAGACCAGTACTATCAAAATGTTATCAAAATAGTGGTACTTTGTATCCACCTCTGCTCTTTAGGACCTATTCTGGCATAAATACAGTCCTCAAGGAGACCAAACCTGGTCCTAATGTGAACCTCGTATCTGAGGAACTGAGGTTTAGGTTCGGCATTTACTGGCTGTGGTTAAGGATAGTGGTAACGCTTTTGTCAACGCTGTGTCCTAATGAGACTAGCAGCACAAGCCTGTGTTTGTGTGTGTGTGTGTGTGTTAGTACACAGACAGTTACATGAGTGTATGTTGAAAAGGTGAGAGGGGTCTCGACAGATCGCATGCTAGTCTGAGTAGCGGGACACCGCTGCTGACAACTGGGGATTAATCTTTAAGGGGAGAACTTTTCATTCACACAAGCCATTTATCATGTGTGTGTGCGTCTGTCTGACAGTGCGTCCCATCCTCCAGTGATTAAACAGCACTGTGATATGAATCTCTCTCCTCACCAGTCCCTGTGGAGTTGAGGCCTTTTTTTCTTTCTTTTTTTGATGTTTGGCTGCCGCTGACAGACAGTTTAGCGAGTCTAAAGTGAAAATGATTCCGTGATGAGTTAGATATTGCTCTGCAGTGCCCAGTGGCAAAAAATTTAAAGTGCTGCTTTAATGCGTTTGCTACTAGGTGAACTATCCATCATAAAGCAAAATTCAGGGAGCTTTAACAAGCAAGTATTTTCTTTGCTTCTTTTTCACTTTTTAATCAGCCTTGACGGTGATTCAAGCAGTACTATTTCTCACTCTCGGTTCTCCTTCCCCCCCCCAACGGCCCTTTCTCACTCTCATTCACACAAACAGACACAATCCTCTCATCTTTGGTTGATCGGCACAGATAAAGACACGCACCCAGGCAGACAGATAACTGGCTTAGCTCAAAAAAAATCTAAAACTACCCCCTCAAATCAGATAGGACTGAAAAGAACATACACGGGGAGAAAAAAGGGGGAGGAAGTAGATGGTGGTTTGACTCCAATGTGTTCACACCATGAGCACGAGATTAATCCCACTCCCGATTTCATACTGTGCCTGTTTGTCAGTCACTCTGTGTGCCTGTTTTTACAGAACAAAATATGAATTATCTGTGTGTTTTTATGTCATAGGCGCTGACTCTGCAAGGTTGCGCCGATCTATGTGTAACTGTTGTTTTTAGACTGTTTGTTGAAATCAGGTCGTTTCATTTTGTGTAAGAAAAAGTGCAAATAACTCTCTCGTGAAAAAAGGCTGTGGAAACAACAGAATAAACAAAAAAAAAAAACATACAACCAAACTACATTTTAGTATGTGTACTCCAGAATTAAAAGCCATTTACTTTGAGTCGAGCCTGTTCTGTTGTGACACATGCGGGGATTGTATTTACATTTGTGGGTGCCACTTATTCTAATTAGTTAAAAAGAAAACCTCTGTAATTACTACAGTGCTGCAACGTCAATGTAAGTATACGGACCATACAATATCATATTTGTATTTGGTATATAATAAGGACATATTAGTGACTGCAAAAAAAAAAAAACACAGCTGGAATCCCCAAGTGCCAACACAGACAGAAATGGTTTGAGTCTGGTTCAAGTGAAATTACTGAAGCAAACACAGTGTATGTGGCACCCAACCGCCTGCACACAAAGTCACACAAACCCACACATATCAGAGTATTAACCGCGTTCACTCTGGGGAGTCTGGAGAGAAAAAGATTCTACAAGCTGCTCCCAGGATACTAAGTGGCGCACTGACATGCACACACACACACACACACACACACACACACACACAAGCGCGCGCACAGAGTTGGTGGGAACTGTATTCGGCAGGGGAAAGAGAAAGTGAGCTCCCTGTGGTATTAAGCATTTCAAACACTTCAGGCTGCACCAGATTTTCCCTGGAGGGAATTTCTGGGGCTGCAGCACATCACACAGTACAGATATGTAGTGCACAGTAAAAGGGAAATTAAGTGTATGAACAGCATTTGAACGCCACACTGTATTGTGCTATGTGTATGAAATGACTGTTGAGAACATTGTTTTACTGTGTCACATTCTCTATTTTGCCTCCTTCCTTGTAATGACTGTACCAAAAATATACCTCAATCAAAATGGATTTGTAGTTCTCTCTCTCTCCCTCACACACACACACACACACACACGTTAATTCACAATTATGCCCCTTGGGAAAAAAACTAAGAAAATATTTAATAACAGACCCAACCTAAGACCGCTACTTGTATTGCTAATTTCAGAGGGGAAGCTAGCATTTAAAACTTCTAGACATGGGGAGGAGAAGAATAGTGTGAAGAGGCTCATGGGAAAAAGACACATGAGCCTCTTCACACCAGAAAGGGTAAACGGAGTGCAGTAGCAATGAAAGACAATAAGTTAACTCTTTAACACGGAGCCATCGCAGACGGCACGTTTGCATTAACATAATTGCGCGACAGTGTGTGCTACCAGAAAGATTTCAATGGTTTCTGAAAGCTGAGAACTTGCACGTCAAAGCCCACGTGTTTCAGGAAGCTGGCGAATCAGCATCTTCGTCACCAGAGGAGCGGGAAAAACGCCTGTACATAGTCTCAATTTTTTGGCCTGTTTTTGGACACTGAGACAAAGACTTATTTTAAAAAATAAGCAAATTGTAAATAACTGCCAGATATTGAACGTTATTCTGGAAAAATGGGCAAACGCACTTACGCACAGGATATTTTCTGACCCTTTTATGGTTAACATAAGCAAGAAAAAAAATTCAGAAGCTTAGGTGTTAAAGGGTTAAAGAGGAACACTCTTATCTGTCCATATGTAGGTTCATTGACAAGAGGAATTTAAGTAAAAAAAGTATAATTCAATTCAAAGTATGGACGTTCACAATGAGAGGCGCAGTAGCAAATGAAACGGTTTTCAAAAGAGAGAAACACACACACACACAGAGACCAGGCTAGCATTTAAATCTTCACCTTTCAAAAATCCAACTGCACCACAATAATTCAGAAAATATAATTCACTGCATTAGGTCAGAAGTCATAATTTGAAGTCACGACAGAATAGCTTCACTGTAAAAAAAAATCCACTTGGTGCTGGGTCGCTCACACAATGCTACATTAGGCGTCTAATGTGAAGAAGCTCCCAAAGGCTTCATTAAAATGACAAAAGGTCTGAGAGAGGGTGTGTCCAAGTACAGATGTGTGTGCACATCATCCAAGTGTGTGTGTGTGTGTGTGTGTGTGTGTGTGTGTGTGAGATTATGTGTGAATGTGTGTTCCGATATGAAAAATATCAGCCGATTCAGAAGATGGAGTTTTCACTTCATTACGAGTATGCAGTAGTTTGTCATTCTTTCCAAGGCCCAGTGGGGTTCCGGGGGAACTGGAGAAAGACACATGCCTCTTTGTCACTGGAATGTAAATGCATAACCAAAAAAAACTAAAAAAGAACAAAAAGAAAACGAGAATTAAGAATAATGAGGAATAAAATTACAGGTTTTTCCTAGTCCCATGTCAACATTCGCTTTTAACAGATGATGACACAGATTTCCTTTCATTTATTTAAATATATAGTTTTTTGGGACGCAGGATGCTCAAGTCACAGGAGCTGCAAAACACTTAATCACAACGTATGTTTCAGCAAAATGGAACATGAAATAAAGGATACAATTAAACATTTATTTTTCAAAAAGAATTATATAAGATCCTATATTGGATATGTAATGTAAATGTAAATTACTCCTTGTTTGCAAAGATGTAGTCATCACACGGCATCATACACATGACCAATTTGGACGCGGAGTGTGACAACATTTTTATAGTAGTAGTTGTATAGTAGTTTCATATTTTCAATAGAGTTAGTTAGCAATAATTGAATTAAGTCTGCCAGTAATTATGTTTATTGTGTGTTTGTGTCATCCTATATTCACCATATAACCACAACAAAGCGGTCAGGATTTTCCGTGTTTAATTTCTAACCACCGAAGCAATGTCGCCAATCAACTTGTGTGTCAGTGCGCGCACACTATATTCGTCCCTCAAATGAAGACAAACATTTACCTGTACACTTTGTTCTTGTTTACAACTGTTGACATCAAGTATGAATGTCATGAGAAGTGTCTTTCTGGCTATGATCTGAGGCGACACCGGCGAGTCCATCGGCCCTCGGAGCCGGTACAACGGAGACACTGAGCTTTTGTGGGAAGTTTCGGTGATGGGGGGAAGATCTTAATCACTTCCTGTTATGCACTTAAATGACAGGTATTAGCCTATGTTTTGTTTTGTGTAAATGTCTTTGAGGAGGCATGTTGATTCTTTTTTTTTTTTATTAACAATACATATTGACTGTTAATGTTACGGAGAACTTTAATAAAAGTTGCTCATCGCTGTACAGCTGTGTTGCTCCGCTGTGTCAATGTGATGATGTCATCAAATGACAGGTAAATCGATCTGAAAAAATGAGTCATTCACGCCCTACTGTACATACTGTTACCGCAAAATGAATTTGAAGCCATACGGCCGAGCCTTAAAATACAACGTTAAGTGTGAATAATAAAATGCCAGCAGAGTGAGGAACACGGAAGAAGCATTGTTAGAGATACTTTTTACATGCAGCCACTCAGAAAGGAAACACTGAAGGCACGACGCAATCAACACAAATGTCAGAGAAAAGTGGTCGACGAGAGGTGATTGGGTCTTTAACTGCTCCATTCAGTAAATGGTGCCGTGGAGCTGTCTACCTCTTTCTGAAAAACAGGCTGCACATAAGGAGAAATTGTGTTCTTGTGTGACAGAGAGTCAGACAGTGATTTGAGTGACTACGTGTGAAGATCATCTTTTAGTGGTGGGAAGTGGAGAGGTTACTTGGCCTTTTCAGCCTCAATTAGAGCCACTCAGTATGATGCCGTTATATAAGTGCCAGTGTCCTTCAAAAGAATAGACCGTGGAATATAATTTGGCCTTTACTGATGTTGAGGATGACTAAATCTACGGTCATCCTATCATTCACATCACTGTGATTGTCACCATTGTGAGAAGAATTAGAGCAGAGAGCCAGAAAAGAGTCGTAATAAGGAGAAAAACAAAAGGTTTAAGGTAAGTTATTAATTATAACGGTAATGAACTCAACAAAAATGTATATTAATTAAGAGTCAAAAAATTATCAGAAGGAGAACAGCAAAGTTTCCTGCCCAGTTTGTACAGTAGTAGCTGCACCTTATTTCCACCACAGTCAGTATCCAGAACATACAACTAGAGAGAAGATAGAAAATGTGGAGGAGGAGGAGGAGGACGGCGTGAAGAGAGGCTCATAGGGAAAAGGGGAAAGGGTAAATGGAGCACCGTAGCAATGAAAGACAGTGATAAGTTAAAGAGGAACACTCTTATCTGTCCTTATGTAGGTTAATTGACTAAGGAATTAAAGCAAAAAAGATAGAATTCAATTCACAGTATGGACCTTAACAATAAGAGGCCCAGTAGCATATGAAATGGTTCTTAAAATGAGAAACACACACACGCGTGCACACAGACCAAGCCAGTGTGTCATCCTAGTATATTTCTAATTATCAGTTAATTGTTATTCCCTATCATTAGGAGGGTGGTTTTTAATTGTAATGTAGCCAAGCAGAAAGCCTACCTATACATAAGGGGGACAATTAGCCACCTCCATTAACCCCTGGTTAATTACAACCTCCATTGCTGCTTCCCAAAGCACTTTTCTTACTTCTTTTTACCCCTCATCTCTATCCTCAGGCCTCCATCCCCATTTCTCCGCACTTCTACCCTAATTTCTTCTTCTTCTTTTTTTTTTCCTTACGAACCACCATCTTTCTTGATTGTGTAATTCAAACACATCTTTTGTGAGCTTGACATTTACTTCTTCTTCACACAAAAAAAAGTTATGTTTTGTTTTTTTCATCTTATTTTTCTAGGTTATATTATCCTATTTCAGCCCCCATGGCCTCCTTTTCACTCCTCTACACTTAAATTTCCACAGGGATGACACTACGGCTGTGCTGCTATGTGAGCAAAACTGCAATATTTCAAAAAGGAATGGAAAAAACTTTTAATGCAAGAAAAATCTGACTTACTTCTTGACCAATTCATCCGAAATTAGCAATTGTACAGCCACATAAACGATGTAGGTGACAAAAGAAGAATATTGGTCTTTTCGGTCACATTATGGGTTTATAGTTGTTCCGCAGCTACTTGTTTTACAGTATAATGAAACCAACATTCAACCTGTATTAGGACTTTACACTCTGCAGTGTAATTCAATACACTTCACAGCTAACTTATACTACCACAGAATTAAACTGATAACAAAATAATGGTTTCAAATTGCATATATCATCTTCTATTGTACTGTGGTCCAGGTATATGAAGCATATGACACCAATTTACAAATGTGCAAACACAGACGCACACAAATGTTTTTATTCTTCATTATTTCCAGTTTCTCATACTCCAAAAGCCCATAAAAGCAAACCCACTTACAGTAAGAGCATTCACAGCACCACAGATGGAGTAAGTGCATGGAGAAAAAAAAAGCTTTCCTGTTCACAGCTGCATTGAGCTGTCTGGGTTTTTTTTTTATTATTATTATTAATTTTGCCAACAATGACATTTTCATTGACCACACTGTATTCAACTAAAATATGTTAATGTTTTCTTTATTTGTCCAAATAATTTGGACAAGCAAAATGTCTCCCCTTTATTGTATAAAAGCTGGGACTAAATCTGCCTTTTGTCTATGGTTGGTGGTAGATTTTTAGGTTTTAACATAGTATTTTCATCACAAAACAAAGAGCTTAAAAATTATAAAAACAAAAAAAAGATAGATGGAGAAAGGATGGCAATGAGAGAGATATAACAATGATAAAGAATAATGAACAAGCGTGTCTGACAAACAGGGATAGGCATGCATCAACACCACAAAGACGGACTGAGAAACAGAGAAATGATAACAATGTCCATTGTTCCATTAGGGAAGACATTAATGACTGATAAAATGAGGTCGCTAAAGAGGACACAATGCTCCCTAATTGACTCATTATGAAGAGGAGAGAATGGACTGACCTAATGAATGGAGTATGAGCACTGCATCTTAACTGCTTGGTAAGCAAAACAGAGTTTATTGAATCTAACAAATGGATTTTATTTGTTCACAGAAAGAGATAGCGGAAGACAACTGTCAAAAACAAAGATGGGGAAAAGAAAAACAACTCTCTGTGTGTGTGTGTGTGTATGTTTGCGTGTGTCGGTACATTACCTCTAGGTGTTCAAGGATATACGGAGGGTTGGTCATACCCAGCCTCAGCATAGCGCCCTCAGGAATCACCTCCACCAATTTCCACAGCAATGTGGGCAGGTCTGTGCCAATGTCTCTACCATAAGCTCCCGTGTCTTCACTGGTCAACCAGATCTCACACACTCCCTCTGGGGACAAAAAAAAAGTTTGAAAACTCATTTAGAGTGTTACTGGTTTAACAATCACAGCGATATTTTTTATAGCATATGTGTATGAATTCGATGCAGCTTTGTTCATTTCCTCAAGCATTTGAAGTGACATAAAAATGAAGCTGTTATGAGTTTATGATTCCCAATACAGCAATGCCATATTCACATACTGTAATGTTCTCCACTGGCAATGTTACGTATGCTGTACACCCATGAGAAGCAGAGGTACTTTTCTTGGGAAGAAAACGTGACTGAAGAACTGGTGAAGCAACTGCAAGCATGGTTTACTGTACATACAGTATAAATCAACACCACCTGCTGAGAGACGGAGCCTTCCTCCAATCTCCGGAGTAGCAGCTGAGTTCCACATGCTGATAAAACATTTTACATTTTCACTTCAACATAATACACCTGCAAGTGAAGCATGGGCTTCATCTTGTATTTTTTTTTTTTCCAATCATTGCAACCATGTCTCTTTTCACTCCTGTGAAATGTCCATTATGTTTACACAGGGCCAGATTACAAACCTGAGGTTTAACATAACGCTTGTTCTGCGTTTTTTCAGAGAGGTGGCCCCCGTAGCAGTGTAATGACCCATTAAAAGACGTGTCAACACACTGTTTATTTATAGATATGAATGTACATAAATATTTATTATCAATGTGCAACAGGATCTTCTTTACTATGACTTTATGCAGCTACTGTCGTTACACTTAGGGGAATCTCACATTTACAGTATATTGTAAATGGTGACTTTCTTTCTCGTGATGATTTAAAATGAACAAGGCTTTTATAAGTCTTATCCTAAACTGCCCAAGTCAAAGCTCTCTCTCCAATTGTACTGTTTCATTGATGATATGCATGTCACTGTTCATGAACTTTAAGCATAAGCAAAAACAACACGTGCAAAATTCACATTTATGTTGTTTTGATACAATAAATCACACAATAGTGATATAGGTTTATTGATTTCTTTCACTCACTTTGTAATTATTTGCCACTACAGCATTAGCAAAATATGAATGTTGATGAAAACCGGTCAATAATTTTAGAACAAGCAGCATCACAGCAGCCTCTCTCACATCGGTGATCACTTTTCCCTTTTTTCTGTTGTCCTTGCCTAAACACTTTTAATAGAGATCAGCACGTGTCAACCACTGAGAAATGTGTGTCTTATAAACATACCTTCGAGGAATGTGAAGGTCATATACAGCGAGAGGGGACGATATACTGCCTTCATGCTAAATTAGACCAACGCTCACTGCTAGAGCTTAATGATCTCACTGTCATTTAGGTCTGGAAATGGTTGAGTGTCTGCCTAAACTCTGGTTTCAAAATTATCACATCACAAAAGCAATATATTTACACTCACAGGAGCACAAGCTCAACACACACACACACACACATACACAAACTCTCAAATAAACTCTCTCTCTCACACACACACAAAGTCCAATTAGTGAAACACTATCGTTACACTTTGAACGAGCACATGCATCTTTCTGTCCGTCTTTGCACAGCTAATGATAATGATAATTGTGTGTGCGTGTGTGTGTGTGTGTGTGTGTGTGTGTGCGTACATGTTCAAAGGCATGCATGGGCCAGATAGATTAAAGATGATGACAGTATAATTGTCCGGAGTGAAACCATCTCCAAAGCTCATCATCATTGACGTTAAGATGTGCAAATTATTTCTGGAGCCAGCCACGTCAAGAACATCCATCAATTACATGTGATCAGATGTGCAGGCAAATGCAGAGTGTATAAGAATGCATGCGGGGCATGATTTACATTTGCTTCAGCATGCAATTAATTTAATCTCGGTCCGCTACTCAAAAATATCATAAAATACGCTTCTACTGACTATCTCGAATCAGGGTTTTCCACTTGTGAAAACAATATCCAGCTGGGTAAGAATAGTAGCCAGCTGTTTGGACTGCCTCACAAAAAAAAAAAACTGTACACCATCAACAATTTTGCTGACTTAAACCAATTCATCTAAATTTTACACTTGCAACAACAAATGTCATTATCAACATTCATAAACCTTATTGTTTAAAAGCTCCTTGTCATTTCATATTAAGCTCTGGAGTGAATACAGGTCTCTCTGCCAGATCCCAACTATTGCCTGCGTCATCTGCTTCCTAGGAATGGATTCATTCCTAAACCCATCAAACCAGCTGCACACTTTTCGACGTCACATCTCGGTCCCACAAGATTTCTGGCCAAATTCTCTCTTTATACAAGGCTAGAAGCTATGTTCCACTGGCCTTGAAGCTTCCAAAACAACATTAATGTGACTTAACTCATACAATACTACTGAGAGTGCAATCTTTTCTATAATATGATGAAATACCTCTTGCAATTACTTTGTTAATCTTCTTGTGACCAGGGTCATGCTTTGGAGAAAGTGTTCCATGTCAAGCCCACAGTCATACATAGATCTCAAACCTTAAACATTTAGGCCCAGGTCATTAAGGTCTGAGTCATGTAACTTTTGCCATCTGCCCATTTTCGCAATGGTCCACATCGACCCAGGGCAGACAAACGTGAGCACACCAACCTTTTTTCAACCCACGCGGTGGTGTGCCTTTGTTTTAGTCAAAAGAGACAACCAACGGTGCGTTCACACCGGCTCCTTCTTAATCGAACCCTAGTTCGGTTTGTTTGGGGAGGTGTGAATGCGTAACCGAACTCTGATCCGTACCAAAGAAGCAAACTCTGGTCTGCCAAAAAACGTAGGTCTTGGATTGCTTCAAGTGAACCAAATTCAGGAAGCGGACTACAACGCAGGGCATTGTGGGTAAATGCAACCAAAACATATGTGCATAGAGGTGGGAAAAAATGGTGAGCCCACTGTTGCAGCATATATGTGTCTTATATTCACATAAATCCAAATAAATAAAACCAAGACCGATGTTCTTAGGTGGCAGAAACAGAAGTTGTCCTGCATAAACCAACAGATGAGCGAGTTTTCTCGTTCATTGTTATCTTGTCTTCTCCTTCAGTCATTCTTGATGCAGCGCCACCTCAGATGAGGAGGGGAACGTGTTGTCCCCAATCGTAGTGAGTCTAGCAGACTATTAGGTGTGAAAATGACCTAAGAAGACAGTAACCATGGAAACTACCTTAAGGTTATGTGATGAGGTCTGCCGGTACATAAACGCATACAAGTTAGGGCCTAAAGAATAAAAGGACATACAAATGAGGGCTACTGGAAAATGAACATGGGACCGAATTTGCATACGCACAACGCTAGACTGACCCTGACCCTTGTTTAGAATGAATGGACCGTGTACGCACATGCAGAAATGTCGGAATGCAGAGCACCTTGTGGAAAGTGTGACCCGAGCCCAAGTTTCCTCTTCAGCTTGTGCCACAGGCTCTTTTGTATTTCATGTGCTAATGGTGTTATTGTTGGCCAAAGACGCAGAGATGGTGGCAGTTTCAGGAAATGTGAGCTTGTTCTCCCTTTTCTATCTGTTCTGATACAAAGCACAGCTGCTTCCTCTGATTTTGGTACGTGTGCGGCGGAGAGGGGTCACAGTGGTGCAGATCTTTACATTTGCATTCATTTGGAGAGCGAAGGCTTTCAACGGTAATACATATGTTGTCCATCTATAATGTTGTGACTAAAGTTTTGATGAAGAGTGGTCTACAAAGTATGCGCTCTGCTGAAATGACCCTTCAAAAGCGAAAGGTTGCGGCTGACTTCTGACCCAATGATACAATGTGAGCAAAATACTGATATTGTTAAAAAAAAAATTGTCTCTTGAAACAAAGGGGAGGCAACTTTCCTTTGTGTTTTGACCTATGTGCATCAAATAAGTAACCCTCAGCCTAACCTTTTCTTTTCCATGGCAATGTGTGATGAAGTTTGATGTCAGAACACTTACAAAGATAGGTGGGGGCCAGGCATTTTTCCTACAGGCTATTAAATTTCACTTAACAATGCCAGCAGTGCAAAAAAAAAGCACAGGGAAGAGTCAACAAAACAAGCTAAAGATACTAGTGTCCAGCCTAGTTTGGTATTGCTCCCTAGGGGGTGGGATTATACATGGTATAGAGAAAATAGAGAGACAGAGATTGTAAGAGAGAGAGCACAAAAGGAAACAGCTGTGTGGACACCAGGACATTTGTCTTTGTCCAAGACTGACAACAGCATGTCTGGCAAATGCCATAATACTTGTTTCCAAAAAGCTCTTATACTTGAACTGATGAGAGCTTTAAGTGTGATGGATACGCTGGTTGTTTCTATGCTTGTCTGTACAATGAATTCAGGTAAGGGTCTGCTTTTACACATTTTGATATGCCTGCGTTTCCCTCTGTGCTCTTCATATTCATCGAAATGTTCACAGGTCAAAAGGAAAAGCAGTAAAAAAAACAAGAAATCCAACACAAAGGAAAGACATTAAAATAGAGTGTGAGAATACATTAGCTCCTGCATATTATCCTGTCCAAACGGACTGGTTAATATGGATCTGACACAGTGAGTTAGAGTGTGAGTCATGATGCCTAACTGTACAAATATTATAATGAAAAGCAAGTGGACAGTGCTCCACCTTACCATATTGTTTTTGTAATTGTCACACATTACACCCATGTTATTGTCTCAGAATGTCATGTGACCAGTTAAGTCTTATCATGATCGAGTGAGTGTGCCTGCTTTAAAAGTTAGTCTACTTTAATTAGGTCAAGAATGACAATAGTAATAACCCTGAGACTACAGATCCCTTGGGTTACATTTAAGTGTTTAAAATTGTTTTTAAAAAAAACTGGGCTAAGACCTACAAATAGTACCTCAACATTAGGGTTTTAACTTAGATCTCTACTGTTTTCTGTTCAGTATCTCTGGGCATTTTCAAAATTGTGTGCGGTAGCGATACAACATTGGTCGATTTGCATGTAACACTCAATAGTTATTTTATACAGACATTCTAACTTGTGTACTTGAAATTCAGCGGCCATTAGTTCTGACAAGGAATGAATATCACTACACACTTTACACATGGCTCTGTCTTTGCTCCGTCCCCGGGTAAAAGCATGCGGAGAGTGGGAGGAGAAAAGAAATGAGGGCTCTGAAGCAGTTGCTTTGAAGAAGTGTGGCAGAACCAATTGATTCAGGTGATTGGGAGCTTTAGTAAATACCACAGCTAAAACTGTAAAAGGGAGTGGAATCATAAATGAGACACACAAGCAGCACAACCTGACCACACATATTTATGTCCTGCTTTTTTTCTATTAGCTGGTACATGTTGGCTCTGGTTCCTTCGGTTGTACAACATTTTAGCTTCTTTAGTCTGTCGCTTCCTCACTGTTGTTTCTATAACAGCAACAGTGTTACTAGGCAATCAGCCAATAACTTGCAACAACACTAGCAGACACACTATGGTTATAAAGTGGAACCAGTACATGGAAATTTGTGGGAGATGGACTGGGAATTTTTTAGTAATCTGTTTGCTAAACAAGCCCAAAATCAAATACACAAGCATTTTTTATCACACTTGAGACATGACAAGCATAATCATTACCATCAGGCCAATATTAGGGCACTTTAAAATGTTCATATCAGGGGCTGATTGCTTGTTTTGCGATACCCAGTTTACAGCATTAATGTAAGCACAATTCAAACTGCTTTCCATTCAACACAATAAAGAGCAACCCTGCCATGTATCCTTACATCCTTCTGCAAAAGGCCCTGCTCAGACCTGGTCGTAAAAATCTGTCCTGAAAGATCTGATCGCAACTTTCCAAAATGGTTCCGAGATAGATCTCACGTGGCCCGTGCGAGATTGGATCCAGCTTTTTTTTTTCAAATACACACCGACTTCACAAGAACACAATTGTGTTTGTAATGAGTCTATACAGATGTGTCTGCCGTCAATCTGTGTGTGTGTGTGCATTTATACAAGTTTCTGGGAGAGAGAAAGAGGAAAAAGAGATGAGAGCTGAGTGAATCAAAGCATGACCGACGTGAAAACTAAATACGAGAAACTGCAGAGAATGAAAGGATGTCAGCTGAGGGGGTGATCTGTAATGTGTTCAGGAGAGGGATTGCATTGATGAATGCTCAGGAATGGGTGCATCCGGATGAAGTGGGAGTATTCAGATCTTACCGTAGGCCTGTCCACATGTGATCAGCACGGATCACATGTGACCAGGTCTGAATGGGGTCAATCTACCTGAACTATCTAATTACGTGATCTACTAAAATGTCATCCCTGTCACGTTACTGGCCTCCTTTACCCTGTTTATAAGCAAACATAATACTTTGATTATCAATTATGATAAATGTATTGTTTCTGATGAAGGATACTTTTCAATTAGCCAGTAAAACGCATACTGACAAATGTCTGTTCAACCAGTTTTAAGCAGCAGTTAAATCAAACCCACTGAGGCACCAACATTTACACTCAGACGAACCACATCTACCACCAGAATGCACACAACTGGAACGTGACCCAACACTAAAGCAGCATGACGACCATGTAGCAGTAGATTATACAAATGAACTGAATGTGATGGTGTTTGAGTCTGTTCTACAGTACATATTTACAGTATATATATTCAGATTTATGAATAGAAACAAGCGAGATACTGTTCCATCCCCACCCTTCACATGAGTAGAGTTCAGTGTTCATACTCATCTTAATCTCTTTGGCATGATATACATTTTGATTGGCTGCCACGGGCTACAATGTTTAAGAGATTATAGATTAGATGCACATAAAGATGATCCTATTAAACAGCATTAAAAACATATTTTCCATAACACGAGTCAGCACATGGCTAAGCATGTTACAGTACATGCATGCATGGAAAAAGAGACTGAGAGAGAAGAAGTGAGTTTATCGCAAATCTTAAATAAAACGTTCTGAAATGTTAAATTGCTTAGGAGTAAAAGGATTTGAATTTAATAGGACAGTGAGACACACATCTTGAAGTAGAGGCACACACTCACACACATGCATCATGGCAACTTAATGCATACAACATGCTTAGATCTGTGTTGCTTTGTGTCATGGAAAATAAGGACTTAATGCAGGATAATAGGATCATCTGTATGTGCATATAATCTGTAATCTATTAAACATTACAGGCCATGCAAACAATCAGGAATGGCATGATTTTCTGTATGTGCGGCTGAATCAGGTTGGATTCCTTTAGGGAATTTTTCACTTTGAATTATTGACTTTAAAAAAAAAATGTAATACTTTGAATTGTATTTGATTTAGGCAATTCTTGATGACTTTGTCGATATGTTAATGTTCATCTGACAACATTAAATCCAGCAAACATTATAAACCTCATGTTATGCAAGGCGATATGTTATTTAAAACACCAGGTTTGACTTCTCCTGATTAAAATGGAAGTCTAGCATACAGGAAATGTACACACCATACTTTACATACATTAGTATATAGTAAGAATGAGCAGATATGATACTTAGTATTGGTCCGTTACTCGTCAAAATAACTCTGACTGATATTAGTATGGGTAGATCCTCAAGTATTTGTAAAATCAGTATCAGACATGTACAAAGTATTATCGAGCCATCCACAGTTTTTGCCTGCTAGCACATTTTACACTTGCAGATTTAAGTAAACACCAGCAGGACAAAATAGAAGAAAAGGACACAAACTACGAGTCCTACAAGATTGTAACCATACTCGTCTTACTTGATTTGTTGGTTTCAACGGAGACTATAATTAATCGGAATATAAATTCAACCCCCCACCACAACACACAAAGAAAGATGTGTGTTGACATTGACAGTTCATGGATCAATATGATTTTATTCATGTGCATTCATTCAGTTAGTGCGTGTGCAAAATTTTGTATGAGAGAGAGGAGACAGAGAGTCAAAGAGATGTAGAGAAAGAGAAAATGGCATGTAAAGATGAGTAATCTGTAATATTTTTTAAATATTTTACAAAATATCTTTTTGGTCCTTTACTAACATTGTTTGAGGGTCTTCTGATCAGTAAGTTACTCTTATTTTTTTGACCGGCAAATTCTTGCGATTATAAGTTCGTTTGGCCATCAATGAATGTGTATGAGACAACAAATTAAGGTCTGGAAGAGGAAGTATTCAGCCATTATGAATTGCATGGTCATTTGAAAGTGCTTCCTTTGAAAGAAAGCATTGTTCATTATCATCATCACTGCATCACTTGGAGACAAAATGCACATAAACACACACACACACACACACACACACTTTTTCTGCAGTATCACTGCCTGGAAGGCCTGTCTGACCTTCATTCACATTAGTCCCTACCCTGTCCTCCACGGCCAGCCAATCCCCTCTGGCTGTCAGCCTCCAGAGTGAATCTCTTCGCCCACCACTACACACTTAAAAATTCTGGGGCAGATGTCAACAACAGCAATTGGAGGAAAAAGAGGAAAAAGTTAATGACTGCGCGTAATGTGGTTGGCCTAAACGCAAAAAAAAAGCTAGGTCAAGTAGCAGGAATCAGAATCATTCTTCAGTTTCAATAGGGTCCTACGTGCGATCGGACCCTAAATAATAAAGTACAAGGGAGTATTTTCTGATTTGCCTTGATGTCCCATCAGTGTTTGAGTTTTCACAGGTGTGACTAAAAAATACCCGTCCATTTCTATCTATTAAAGATTTATCTCCAATGATGGAGTTTACTTGTCACAAAGTTTGTACACATTCTCATCCTCTGAAGACTTACCCACTCCAGACTGTCCTCTGAGTGGCATTAGCTGACATCAAAGAGAAATGCTCCCTTGTCAAATTTAAATAAACTCGACAAAGATTCTTACTATTTTTCTCAAGGTTTAGAATCAAAAGCTCTCACTCCAATTCGTAAACTACGGTAATCTTTGATTCGCAGGCATGCGAGAAATTACCATTTCCACACGCGCAAGCATTGACAGATTAATACACACACACAGACAGACAGACACAGGACCTCTTTCAAACGCCATAACAAACACTCGCAAACTATAACGCGCACATATACACCACACGCACACACACAGAATTTAATTGCAGTAATTAAGCAGCTTAATTTAGAGTCACAACTGTTGATGCAGTGTGTGGGTGTCTTGGCAGGTAGCGTCATCATCGCGGATTAACCAGACACACACACACACACACACACACACACACACACTTGTATATGCAAATATTCTCCCTCAGACATGTTTATACCAAATACATGCATGTGTGCATGCACAGCTTACGTGTGCATGTTGCACATACATGCACACGTGTGGATGCGCATGCATATGCACGGCATTAATGAACCGCCAACACAATCCTTTAAACAACAACATCATGTCAGCTTTAACCTACTTTCACATAGTTTGTGAACTACGGGCAGGATCGCTCCGTGCACACCAGCAGTGTCTCGATACATGAAAGCATGTATGACTGCGTGCTCACGAACTGTATGGAATACATACGAAAAAAAGCCGCAGCATACCGTATGTGGGTCAGACATAATGTATGTGGATATCAAAAGTAATTGGCAGAAGGTCTTCAAGTAGCGTGTGCGCGCGTGTTATAAAGTATGTATATCTATACGTGTTTGTGGGCTGTGTATATAAACGTATAGAGAGTAATTGGGAGAGAGGATACTGTAAGATACAATCATGATAAATTACAGTTTCTCTTTCATCTTTTCACGCCTGTGTGTGTGTCGTCAAAGATGAAGCCTCTTGTGAAGATGCGAACACAAATGCACTACTACATACAGAATACATACAGAAGAGAATCTGCAGGGAGAAAAAAAACAAAAACAAAACAGGCCTTTTCCCGTATCCATACTGTTGCAGGTTGAGAACTTCCTGTGACCTCGGGAGGAGTGGCAGACAACTAATGAATGATGGGAAAGATGGAGGAGGGGATGGCAATCAATTGTTTATTGATGTAAGTGATAAACTGTTCCACTGAAAATGGCAGGTTTCAAAGTACTAATATTCTTCTTGCCTCAGGCAAACCAGCACACAATGGTGCATTGTTAGAAGAACACAACTATTCACATAAGGGGGGGAAAAAGCCGGTTCACACCTCTCAGCCAGTACATCCTAGGTGATGTTTCAGCCACTACCACCACAAACAGGACAAGGAGGTCCATTCATTGGGAGATAGACAGTATATTTTGGTTATTTTTTTTGCCTCGAGGCAATTTAGATTTGAGTGCATAAGCAGCAGCCTTTCACAAAACATCCCAAACACTACTGAAAAACAAATAAGCAGGGTAGATAATGACTAACAATAACAAACAGATGATGTGGGAGAACTGTTTTCTTCAAGAGAGAGACTAACATTATTGATGATTTGGTCAGCAATCAACAGGCCTTTTTCTTTTTGGAAAGCAAACTTCTCTCATCAGTTACTAACTAAATCTATGATATGAAAAAAGATGCAACTGTCACAATGAGTCAGCTGTTCAAAAATTGTGTGTTACAGTGATATGAAGGAAACTTTCTCACAATGGACAGAGATATTGAGCAAAATGTCATATTTGAAAGACTATTTATAACAGTCACTTACTGATTAACAGTCACCTGACGATCTACTGATCAATCAGATCACTTCAGCACCGATGTGAATGTTTGGGACTGAATATTGTTGTGAATTGTGCGAAACAGCAATCTATCAAGCAGGGACTATCCATACCGTCTCGAGATCTGACCCCGTGTCATTCTATGAGGATAATGAACTTGTACTGTACGTCATTAAAAGTGCATGAGATGAAGCCGTAGGGAGGATGAATGGCTGATAGGATGCTTACATTAGTGGACGGTGAGGCAGAGACACAGAGAGAGTGTGAGGGAGGGAGAGAGGGGTGAGCGTGTCAAAGGGAGCTACAGGGCCTGGATTCCATTTCTGTATGCTTCAGAGACCTCAAGAACTGCAAGGCACCCAAGGCATACACACAAACACACAAATCCACATGTTTGTGCAGCTATTCTTCTTAGGACACTGTAGAGACTTCTATTCATTTGGAACAGACTAAATAAAGCATTATCCTTAATCTTAACCATAAAAAGTTAATGCCAAAACCCTAACTTAAACCTAACCACAATTCAAATCTTAGTCCCACACTTAACCAGTTCTCACCTCTCAGATAAGAGGTTCTGTCTCATTAGGACATCAGGTTGTAGTCCCCCTGAGAACTACTGGTCCTGTAAAAGTCAGTGTTTATGGCAGAAGAGGTAACAAATACAAGCTGACACACACACACACACAAAGAGACAAATGTCTCAGCGGTGACCTTACATGTGGAAATGAGAGCATATTAAAAAGTCATTGACGCTTATTATCAGCTGTCAAAGAAGTCAAAGTACACAAATACACACATGACATTTATCCTCAAAGACAAACAGCATTCAGACACACGTGCAGTACCACAGTTGCGTTATTAATTAGACATAATAAGATTTAACTCTTTTCAATTCAAGGTTGTTGACCCATTTTTTGCAGTGTGTGTATTCATGTTTGCCTATGTGGTTTTGCAGCCACTAATGTGATAAATAATAATAAGTCTGGTCAGTATTTATGCAAATATATTCATAACCCACCAGCAGGCATCATGTTTGTGTTTGTTAATTCACTTAGTCGGGGTGTGTGTGTGTGTGTGTGTGTGCATTTAGGTAAGAGAAGGTGTGAAAGTGTCTGTTTGACAGTCTTGTCAAGACTGTTTTTTGTGTGTGTTTGTATTTTTTTTTTCTTTTGTTCTCATGGAGTCCTCATGGAGACCAAAACTTGGTTTTAATGTGGCAGGGCCTTATTTTCCAAGGAACGGCTTCAGTTTAGGGCTAAAGACTCATTAATATGCCAAAAATGTTCATCCTGTCTTCTTGGTAATATCACTGAGCTTGAATTTCATTCAGTCAGACAGAAAAATATAGTTTTTTTTGATGACCTTACTTCTTCCTAAGAAGGGTCACGTGATGTTACATGTAGCGTGACTGGCTTCCTGTTTTATACAGGTTTGTCAGAGAGCAGGAGATAACTACCCTGTCTGACGTCCTGTTGAGGACAGCATCCCAGGTGTGTGATAGAATGTAAGAGTTATACCCTACGAAAGAGATGGAGACGGACTGAGCCTTTCATCCATACTTTGCGTACATTTCAGACGAAACGGAAAACCTAAACCCATTAGAGAGCCAATGGTCCAATCAGTCAACTTGGCACAGAGGACATAATAGTGTAACGTCCACACCAATGCAAAATTAGCACTGGGGTATGTGGTGTAGTGACGGAGATGACGTTTGTGGGGTTTAAGTGTCTTGCCCAAGGACATATCGGTATGTAGAGTAGTGGAGCTACTTCCACTTGAAAGACGACTCACTCTTCCGACAGCACTTCATCCAATCGGGGGACCAGAACTCCATACAGAGGTGCTCCTCTCTGAGGTTAAGCTCAAGTCAGAGAATAAATTACATCCTTGTGTTCTTGCACACAGCGCTGGAAAGTGAGTTTTTATCACAGGAGTCTCACAGGATACACAACCAGGATGCATGTTAATACCAGATGTGAACAATCGTACTTAGGGTTGTCGAGTTGTAATGGGACCTCTGAGGACAGATGTTAACACTCAGGCCATGTGACTTAAAGAAGGGAGAAACTTGACTAATTATCGACAGGTTTTGTGAGAAAAGGCTGCTTTTAGTATGGCAGAATGGGCTGAGCAACTTGTTTCTTATGCACACAGAGCATGACTCACTGAATCTACATATCTCATAGAGCAAGAGACCCACAGAAAAAGGCTGACATACACAGTTTGAAGACATGTTCTAACATGTCATCAAACAGCGTGTGTCTGTGTGTTTGCACCATGGGATGCATAGATCATAGTTTTGTCCTTGGAAATAGAAACAATTACTTTTGTTTTTAACCAGAGGACACCTCACACAGTTAAAAGTAAAAAAAAAGGTAAATATTTTTTTCTTTTTACTAAACTTCCCTCTCAGCTCTTCTTGTTGCTGCTCCTTAAATTGTCTTTTTTTAATCTTTGTCTTTCATGTGCTGTAGCCGTTTACTGGTATTTACTTTCAGGCGTCTTATCTGTCATCCTGTCAGTATGGTGTCACAAGCAAACTGTTTTAAATTCCCAATGCTCCACAACATTGCCCTCTACATATGCCACCTGCCACAGAAAACATTCCACAGTAACACCAAAACAACCAACAGTTATATAAATAAACAAACACACACACAAACATACATATATATATATACACACACATATATACACATATATACATGTACAACACCAATACGACAAACCAATGTAAACACCAAAACTAAAACAACAGCTTTAAGAAAAGTTATAGAAGGCTGTCAGAAGATTACGTTCAGATTACCAGGATCATGTGTAATTCTTTAACGGTTATGTGGACACAGAAACGTGATTGTCAATTCCAATTGTCAGATTAGATTCGTGTCATTTCAGTATGTGGTCCTAAATCCAATCCGATGTGTGGCCATGCAACATGAATGAAAACTATCATATCTGAATCCAATAGATTTTGGGGCCTATACGCATGCACTGAGCAATGACATCATCAACCTGCACCAGATCAAGCAACAATGGCTGCCCTTTACAAGTTCTGAACTGGCTTCTGAAAACTAAAAGTGAAGAAGTCTCTTTCGTGAAAGGGGAAATGTCTTCAACTTCCCCTACAGCTAACTCTGTAAGATTATCTACAACCTGGATGACTAAGAAGCTTCACAGACATCAACATCAAGTTGTTCCTGATGGCTATGCTGGCAGCATGTGAATGGGTGTGATTGATAGAAAAAAGCAGTGCATATAATTGCTGTATGGGTGACTGGTGAAACTGTGGCATTGAAGAAAAATAAAATCAAGTTCGAAATATATTCAAAACACCCCCACCCCCGATACTCCACACAGTTTTCATTATTTTAGTAACAATTTTAATAATTGTTACTTTATTAAGAGTGCTGCAAGCATTCAAGTATTCATAACACACAGCACTCAGTAGAGTAGGAGGAAATGAGCACTACCTGAAACGGGAAATCACAGACAACAGGAGAAAGCTCCAACAGCCTTTATCTAAAATGTAGTAATGCAACCGATGCCTAGTCTTACATCGAGTGCAGCACTCTTTTTATTTACAATGTTACACATATGAGAGGACATGTTCAGCGCACCCTGGTGCACACAGATATTTATAAGCCAGCCTTGACCCCCAAAATACACTTGCTTTGCGTCTCTGGAGCTGACAAGCATCAACTCGAATCAATGTGTCGAAGTACACTGGTTTGCGTAACAGCTGTGATTCGGGTCCGCCCAGTTGCGGATGGTCGGAGTGGATACGCAGCATTCCTATTTCTGGTGGATGCTGCAGCAGAGCCGCATAAATTCTGCAGAATTTAGCACAGGCGGGAGATGACGCCGGGTAATAAATCGTACTTTTCAGAACAAAACATCCCGTGTTGACACCACATCGTATTTCACTTTAATACACCACAGAAAGAATCCTCGCAAGTCCAGTGTGCTCCCGTTACTTCGGTCGGATGACGCATGTGGCTAATAACGTGGCTGTAGACATAGACTCAATATTCAAAATGTTTCTAGATGTAGACCTAACTGTACCAAAATGTATTGTATTGATGAATTTGTGTTTTGTGTTGCTTTTGGTGACTGTGTTTTTGCCTCTTCTTTGTAGTGTAATGTTGCCAAATTAATTTGACTAATACTTTCTGAGGGAATTATAATGACACAGCACATAAAAGGATGAGATATTCAAAGAAATAAATAAAAAAAGGAATTGTCAGTTTGTTCCTATCTGCAAGGAAAACTGATGGAATAATGGATAATGTGCAAGTCAAAAAGGTATCTATGTCACAGTTATCTTTAGTTCTGTTGACTACAGTGACACACATTCACACATAAGATACAAAATGTACATTTTTTAGTGAAAGTTGTCTTGTATGTTATTTTAATCAGACAATTATTGTTTGTTCCCTCACAAAGCAAAGCTTGTTTGTCAAGGGGCAATGACATATACAACCTGAAGCACGGGAAGAGACAATTTAAGATCAAAGAGTTAGAGGGAACAGTTACTCAAGGACATATTCAGTAATTTCCATCGTTTTCAAAACATTTCTCTAAGCAAATGTGTTTGTGTGTGTGTGTTTGTGTGAGCATTAGCATGTGCATCAGCTGTCCCCCTGTAGGCCTTTCATGTCACCCAACACCAGGGGCTCGTGGCTGTGGCCACGGGTGGTCCACTATGTGAGAACTGGTTCCTGCAGGGGGTGTGAAGAGACCCCCTGATGCTATCAAAAATACGTATACCACAGGGAAACAAACACACAAACAAGCACGAGTATGTGCGGTCAAACACACATGCTGTACAGAGCTGCAAATTACACTCAGCCAACATTGTTGTCGTTTTCTAGGTACACACTTGTTCCTTTTAAAACGAAGGAAAAAAAGAACAATTTATTGCCCATATCACTGATAACTTGAGTTCACAGAATGACCAAATGATCTCATCAAAAATCATACTCTGATGAATAAGTGGGAATTCAGTTTTTAGAGGGGGCCGGGGGACAGCTGACACATTTGAAGGGATATTAAAAGATCATTTACTGACCATTATCACTGGGTAGAATATTTTAGCAGAAATGAAATTGCTCTATTTGGACTGCGTCTGTCTGCTGGCTGCGTGACAGATAGTGTGACTCAACACGTTTCCATGCATAGTCAAGTCCAGCTACGGTTGTAGTGGTTGTAAAAACGCAGCTATGGTTGTAGCTCAACTACACAATATATGAATGTAGTGTTTTGGACAACATTAAGCCAGGAGGCAAAGTGTTGGAATTAGGCAGTTTCTGGTTGAGTTTGCAGCTATGTTCCTCCGTGAACTTAAAAATATTAAATTATTTAAGCCGTCAGAGTACAAAATCAGTCTCCTCATCAGCCCAACAAATATACTGGCATGGATTTCTTTCATATTTTTGTTGCTGTTATGTCTTATACTTCTGTGCATCTGCTTCCTCTGTTATTTCCAGGTTTAAGCCGGGGGTGGGAACTGTGGCCCATGTGCTGAGACTTTGAGAAATTCAATTTAGTCATTTCAGTCAGACGAACATGTTTACATGTATTTTTAAAGTGTGGTTTTAGTTGGACTAACACAATCATTCAGGTTTTTTTCTAATGTCATGTGTTGCCAAGGAATGTTGGACTGAAGCTGAGAATTTGTAATGTTCATAAAATGGCTCTGACTCCAAATAAACAATCTCACCGACGAGAACTCACATAGAAGCATATATTTGACATTAGTTTTATTAAGTAACATTGTATATTGTTACGGTAATAAGTAGGAACTGTAATAAGTCCAGTCTGTCCTCCTATGCGGTTACCTGGGATGTCCCATCTCTCCTGCTACAGTTTTAACAGTGTTGCTGTTGTACTGATAATGTCTATATTCTTAATATAGATAATATACATTTTCAGTAATATTATTTATTCCCTTGGTCTCTCTCTGTGAGTCACACAGTACATTCCCCAACATTGGATACTACTCATTACAGAAACAAAATATAATGTTACTTAATAAAACTAACATTATTATGCTTAAAAGAGTAAAAGCTTTGGTTAAATTAATTATTTTACCAAAATAAAACAAGCTTGACATGGTCAGTTCAACACCATTTGACAATCTGCAAAGCCACAATAAATGCACAAATACAATAATGGAGTCTGAGACCAAGACTACCCATTATTGATGATAATTGAAGTCTTGATACTCTCAAAGTAGACTGGTTAAGACAAATGGGTCATTAATTTAGTGAGATGTGACCAGAAAGGAAAGGAAAGGAAAGGGTAGGACAATTGATCTGAGTTAAAAAAAAAAAAAAACGAAGAGAAAAAACGAGGGAACAGGGAAAGCTGTAAGAGAGAGGGAGAGAAAGCAATGTGAGGGAAGACGAACAACAAAGTGAAGGACAGAACCAGCATGGGGAGTAAGGTGGGAGTCAAGTGATGGAATAGATTTAGACAGGAAAACAGACTAACACCAGAGCAAAAGTGGGGCAGTTGCATTGTGTTTGGATTTCCATTTCAGCTTGTCTCATTGTTCACATTTCACCAGGCTCTGCAGTAAATTCAAGAACAACTAAGGAAGAGAGTGGTTACAACAATTACCAGAAAGGGAAACTGATGAAGAGACATGTGGCCACATATTGAGATTGAATCAAGACACATTTTATTAATTTATAACTGCTGTTTCCTTTCATTTTCTTTCTGACACTTTTCAGTCGGACTCCTCAGGCTTTCATTAGTCTCCTTTGTTTAAGTCCCCCCCCCCCCCCCCTGTTTTAAAGGTAATGAGTTGTGTTGATCACAACATTGATGTAAGGCTCAAGTTAATTACAGGTAAAGTAACCAATTAATTGTGATGTGTGTGTTGAGTGGATGTGCATGTTGTGTGTGTTTAAGGGCTGTGTGGGTTATTAACGACAGAAGGCTGGTACCTGAGAGAATGAAATGAGTTCACCTTTCCCTCGCTTTGATAGACTATGATATGGGACAAATTTAAATGAACTGACTTTGAATCATAAGTCAATTTCATAATTAATGTGTTAAATATGTTGCCTGTTCAGGTATCCGGGTTCAATATGGGGGGAAAAAAGCTGTTTCTCTGTTGAGACAACTGCTTTTGGAAATGACTTTAGAATGTCTGTTCTTTGTTTATCTCATTTGATGATAAGAAGTCAAACAAAGTTTGACAGAAGACACCATTTTTAACAGCCTTACATGACTAATAAAAAGTCAGCCGTCTGCTAGATGTGTAACTCTTTGTCATTTCAGTTTTATAAAGCAAAACAATCATATTTCCTTCACATGACCTGCTGTTTGTTTTCTTCAATCAACTCCACCTGTGTTTGTATTCTCCAAATAAGGAATGGATGGAAAGAGAGTGTCACACTCAAAGATGCATTAGTTAGTGTGTCACCTACAACCAAACTGAATGTTTGATCATCTATCATTTGCTGATCTAATGCAGTCATCCCTGCTCAGAAACGCACATGAGTGAAAGATGCCACATGGCAGAAAACTTTAATCTCCGCAGGTATCTAAAGGGCTTTGGTTGTATGGCACTGCCAAAAAGCTGAAAGGGTTCAAACAAGGGACTGTGTAGATTAAACGGCCCAATTAATCTCTCCCTCTCCAGCCGTGCGAGCTCCAAGTCTAGACTTCAAAGTAGACACAAAACCTGAGGACTTGAGCCACTTGTAGATGTGTGTGTGTGTGTGTGTGTGTATCTCATGACTCACTGAGGCTTATGGAAACAAACCTGTAGACATGTAGTCTGTTGTAAGTAAGACTGGAGTGACAGGTTATGAACCAGGACGCAAAGGCTTACTTTTAGGATACATTTTGAAATCAGAGGAAAAAATAATAATAAATAAATTAACATGTATTTAGCGCAGGAACATGGCAGAGTGAGAAATGAGACCTGGTGCAAGGAGAGAGATGTATTTCAACATGTCTTGTTTTAAAGGAAAAGTATGTCAGTGGTGTGTGTGTGTGTGTGTGAGTGGGGGGCTGGGGGTGTCTAAATTTTTAATTATGACGAGCTATCAGACAAGAGGAAAAGGGGAAAAACAAGAAAGTAGAAGAAAGTCCAAGATTCACAAAGAAAAGAACAAAGAAAGCTACACTAATATAAGATACGATATGACTCATACATGACACTTCCTTCTCTTGTCACTGAACAAAGTGTAATATGCAAATAAATATATACTTATAATAAAATCATAAAGGGTGAATAACCTTTCCCCTCCAGAAGGATCTGAGTTTAAACACATGAGCTCTCATAGTACCGGAGAACACTGTTTCTTTGAGTGGACACACATTCAAAATATGTATTACTAGGCTATCACAGCATTGAAGACGATATAATATTTTTTTCCAATTTTTGTTGATTTTTTTTTGGCTCACAGTCAAAATATAGGAGGAGGTGGGTATGTAAACAACAGAGCGGTGCTGTGCTTCACAGCTTTGGAAGGGGATTGTACGTACACACACACACACACACACACACACACACACACACACACACACACGCACACACACACACACACACACACACACACACACACACACAGTGGCATTTTAGGAGGAAAAAGTAAAAGCCAAATGTGAGTCAGAGGACTCACATTTGTGTGTGTGTTGCCAAAGAGACAAAAACAAAGCCAGTGAACCGAGCACATGGTCCAAGTGTAAACCTAAGTGTCTTACTGCCACCTATTGACTACATCTGTAACTGCTCTCCCCTCCCCCACTCTGTTGTTGAGGAGCAAAACACAATAATAATATAAACTCATCTCTATTTGAAAGGGCAGATGCAAAGAAGGGAATTAAAAAAATTAATTTTTGAATCTCTCCCCCCCCCACACACACACACACACACCTACACAGACAGACAATTGTCCAATGCATTTCAGAGCTATGTTGCTTCTTTTGAGCTGTTTTTATTCACTTTCATATACAGCCTTGGCCTTCATGTGTTGGAAAACAACTTTTATTATTGTTGTTCAGACCAATTCTTCTATGTCTTTCATATTGAAATGTAGTATAGAAATGACAGACTGTCGCAACCGTCTCATATATCAAAGTAAATACTGTGCAAGTCCAGCTGTGAGCTGCAACAGCAGCACTTCAGTAGCAAACACATCAGGAAACAGCTGCAAAACTTTGCATTCAGTGTAACAGAAATATGTATTGTCACTTAATATAAATATAGTAGTAAACATAGTAAAATAGCTGGGCTACTATAATAATACAAAAAAAGAATGTTAGTTGAGGGTATTAACCCATTTTTAAATAGTGCAATAAAGTAGGAGAGATGTAGACACAAGTTCACAGAGGACAGAGCAGATGGCGTCTGCTGGACTTACACACCCTTGTGCACACACACACACACACACACACACTCTGGTGACATAATAGCACCATGCCAGGTGTGCAGTTGGTGGCCTGCAGTCTGACTCCGACTGTGAGCTGTGCGTGTGTGCGAGCGCTTGTGTGTATGTGTGTATCCCGTGCTCTCTTTTGTGAGAAAGGGGCCCCCTATTCACCGCTCTCCGCTGCCAGCTTGGCACTAAATCACAGGACAAGACGATACATGCACACACGCACGCACAAACGCACACGTGCGTGCACACACACCCGCCCTCTGTTGTGTTTCTGTCTAGCCTGTGAAGAGAGTGAAAAGTCAAACAGGAAGGCAGAGCCGAGAAAGCAAATGAAGGAAGACCGTACTTAAGAGCAAAAGACAAAGAAAACATTAATATGTTAGAAGAATGGAGACCGAAAAAGAAAAGAACTGCTGACTCCTCATCTTTTTTGATTCGGTGGCCTAAACAATGAACTCTCTGACTCACTCTCTCTCTCTCTCTATCTCTCTCTCTCCTACACACACACACACACAAGTATAGAGAGAGACACATGTAATAATGAGCAGACTACAAACACAAGTCCTTAGTGACTTGATGACTATGTAATTAATGCACACCACCCATTCAACAATGGTAGCTAAGGTACCTGGTGAGGATTATAATATGATGCAAAGAAAAAAGCGCACAAGGGAAGAATCACACAGAGCTGTAATCTTTCAGACTCGTTAATATCCTCTGTTGATTTGTTGTTTCATATAATCACGGTGCCAGCATGTCTTCACTTACAGACCACTGATTTAATTGTTTTCAAGTTGCAACTTCCTCTCACACAACTGTCACTCGCTCAGGTGTGTGTGTGTGTAATTCAACTCAAGCGGAAAAGGATAATCACCAAACCAACGCGCATTACGCATACGGTGTTGAAAATAAAACTGAATAATGGAGAATCTCTCAGTGCCAGACACACACGCAGCAAAGAAAATGTATTTGGAGCTTTTTTTGCCAAACACATCAAACACTTTATGCCGATCTTTGAAAACACCGTTCTTCTGAGTTGTGTCTTGAGCGAACATTTAAAAGTCAAACGTAAAATGGGCTATCAAAATAACTTTTGACACGCAGTCCCCGAGCTGCGTTGTCTGTCATTTTGGCAGACACATACTGACCCGCATGTGACCCCATAAAGAAACACACACAAACCTCCCGGCTCAGAAGACACACATACAATAAGTGAGCGTCTGTGGGAGTTGAGCTGTTGCACATTGACAGTAAATTTTCTCACCACTTTTTTGTTGTATATATATAGATAATAACGTAATAATTCATAAGTGCATAAGTGATTCCATACCAAATGATAACAAGATTAACAATGTAAGAAAACAGATTTATTGGCCTCAAAATATCATAATATTTGTGAAACAGTGATTTTGTCTTGGTTCTCATATATCTTCTATGGTAGTGTGAGTGTCATGTTGCACATGAGACTGTCCAGTGCAAATGAAATCACTCATCACTCCTGACACTGTGGTTCTAGAGACATCAAACTCTGGGGAGTAAGTTCAGTGGCTACACAGATGCCAGTTTTTTTTAAAAAAAGTGTCTCTGAATCCTGAGCTATTTCTCAGTCCTGAAAAGCACATGAGAAGAAACTTCTGTCTGGGTGAAACACATCAGTAAGTTATCGGCCTGGGGGGAGACTCAGAAAATCTATGTGTAGCTTCTCCATGAAAGCGTTTCCCAGTGGATAATGAATTTGACTGCCTCCTCACACACAGGACATTTGTGTTAGTGCTTGCTTGCTCAGCAGTTTTTCAAAAGTCTTTCCACGAGATGGCACTTTGATGGTGGTGACTTAACTATGATCAATGTGCGCCTATCGATATTTAGTCTCTCTGCTCCTCTGCTTCCATCTCTGTTGCCAAATTTCAATCAATGGGAGACAAATTAGAGGCAGGCTTTCCGTTTAATCTTATAACCTCCATCTATTTAACTTGACTGCATTTAAAACATATGCTGCTGAATGTGTATACAGATACAGATGTGTCTCTATACAGTATGTGCAC
This sequence comes from Solea solea, assembly GCF_958295425.1. Lineage (NCBI taxonomy): Eukaryota > Metazoa > Chordata > Actinopteri > Pleuronectiformes > Soleidae > Solea > Solea solea. The sequence goes on from NC_081146.1 coordinate 13,917,011, forward strand.
TTCAGTCTGCAGAGGAAATACTTCATGTTATTGATAGCTAACAAACAGAAACCCTCTCACATCTGCTTTAACACGTCAATCTGTTTCCTGCCTCGCACAGACTCGCTATCACCGACGGGCTCATTTGCTCGTTCTTGTTATCTAATCTAAGGCGTCATTTAAACACACCTAGTAAACTTAAATTGGAACGGCCAACCTGGCGGAACTGGTGTGGAGAGGATCATCCCTGGCAAACTTTGTCAGCCATGACTGCCCCATGTGTCACATGGCTGCGGCAGCAGAGGTAAACAGGAGCTGACACCTGTCACAGATGTTGGAGCGAGCCAACAAGCAAGCCCACATATCTGTCCATCTATGGCGATCCGTCATATGTCATCCAGCTGGAGCAAGGACTAAGGATTGTCATTTCAGCTAATATCTATGTTCGACACTGATGCCATCAGTCATGTGGAAACAATAGGAAAAGCAGTCTATGAATATTAGTATGTGTGTGTGTGTATACATATGCATTTGATGTATGAGGTTATCATATGAAAGGGACTTGTGCAATATAATTTCTTTTGGCTTTGTTTGGAATCTTATGAATCAAAGTCATTTACCAGCACTCACTGCAGCCCCTCCCAGAAAACATTAAAGCTGTGTAGCGACTGTTAAGATGCATGTTGCACACTGATGTGGCGTGTCATGTAGGGACGATTGCAGCCCGTCTCCAGCTATGAAGCGTCATATCCTCTTTTAGACGGGGCCATTTCAAAAAACACCTCGCTGACAGTTTAAAATGACACGGTGACAGCGACACAGTGGGGGTTTGAAGACTCGACGAAAATAGAGTTTGCACTCGTTCACAGCTCTGGCACCTCGCGGCCTCGTCTACTGTCGGGCCTTACTGGAGGGCGGGTAGCGCCACATTTACAACACGAGGGATGTCTGTACGTTCCGATGTCGACAGCCTTTTTGAAGATGCTTTCAATGGGAGAAGACGAACCAGCATATGTACGTTTAAAGCTTTATAATCACTTAAAGGACTCACACATTCCTGTGTGAGCTCAAACTTAAAGTGGTCCACTTGCAATAAGCTCTCTCAGGATAGCACAAAGTCTGAAGGGGGCCATGATCACTAGTTTGTTGGCAGACTTCTGATAGATGTCATGGAGAATTGTGCAATTTCCAGAACTGCTCAACCAGATGATTATGGTAAATGGTTTGTATTTATATAGCGCTTTTCTAGTCTTGATGACCACTCAAAGCTGCTTTACACTACAGTTTTGCCATTCACCCTTTCACTCACACTTTCATACAGCGCATCGCACTCATCTTTCATACTCACTCACAGCCGTCAGGAGCAACATGGGGTTAAGTGTCTTGCCCAAGGACACATCTCCATGTAGACTAACGGAGCCGGGATACGAACCCACAACCGCATTGTTTATTTCTTGGAGCCGCGTTACTCGGGATTTGAAATGACTCGTCTTATCTGATGAGCGTTTGTGCCCAAAACTGTAGAAACATGTCAAAGAAAGATCTGCAAATTCATAAAAATAAAATCCTATCAAACAGAAAGTGGAAGTATAGACACAGACACACACAGTCCCTGTGTTGCTGGCAGACGACTCATGAGTGTTGGTTGTAGGTTTATATTCTCTACATTCTCACTCGGAGAGAACACTTCCCTATGTGAAATTGCTTACCCAGAAGAAGTTGATTAAATATTTTCTACTTTTGGCTGTTTTACATACACATATCTAAAGGATACACACAACTGAGAAAACACACGCAACCCAACCCACACATAATCACAGTTTACGAGTGTCTGGCACACACACAAGCTTCACACATACACACAACCCTGTCATTCCCGATGACATTCCCAGCCCCCATTACCTGCATACATTAACAAACCTTTCTGATGTTCAAAATTATCCATTCATACATTTGAATAATTCAGATTACTTTAAAAGCTGTTCACTCGCACACTTTATTTTTTTTTCCAGATGGAAAGGCAGCTATTTACCCAAAATCAAATTTGAATAAATCCCATAAATCCTTTCAAAGTTCCCCGAGATAAACCAATCAAATGAAGGCCCCCAATGAAGGCTGACTTGCCCAGTCAAAATTAACATTCATACTCACAATCCTATTTTTTTTTTTTTTTTTCATTCAAAAGAAATCAAACAGCAAATCAAATTGCAGGGGCCTGTTTGTGGGGCTCAATTTGTTCGAGATAAGAAGAAGGTGAGAGAGAGACGGGGCCACTGCTGCACTGCCTAATGTAATTCCAAACATAACAAAAATATATGACAGAGTAAATAACACGACTTTGGTTCATAAAAGTGGCAGATGATTGTATTTGTATAACAAAGGAGAAATATATAATATGTGACAGGCGAAATTATATTAGACGGCCTATTCCCTATTATTCCTGAGATGAACCCTGCTTATCACACTCGCCAGTGACTGTGACTGTGTGTGTGTGTGTGTGTGTGTGTGTGTGTGTGAGAGAGAGAGAATTATATCATCTGACTAGGATGGAAAACAGTTTGTCATAATGTTTATCTGGTGGCCATTAAACATTCATGTCTGAGTTTATGTGCGATGATAAAGTTGCAAAAGAGAAAGAAAAATAAAGAAGGATTAAAAAAAAAAAATCCCTGTGAGCAGGGAATTTTTGATTTTTTACAGTTTCACTAAATTGAACACTGCATGACAAGAGCAGAGAGACAGTGAAACTTCACCGCTTTCCTCTCTCATAACCCATCTCTGCCTCCATCTTATTCCAACTGTCTGTAAATCATGACAGGCGGTAACCTCGAGCTTCCTCTTTCTCTGTTTTGAAAACAACTAACCGTCTCTGACACTCAAGCTTCCTGTGTTTTAACGAATCACACACACACACACACACACGCACGCACACCCTCTAAACATGACCTTGAAAGTGAAGTTTGTGCTTTGAATTCTACAAATACGTTCACAAACTGACTTGTTAAGGGATTAATCCAGTAATTCATTCATTCCCTGAGGCTGTAACTAACATTAACTCTCGGGAGGCTAATGCGAAGATTTTTAACGTGCAGTTTTCAGGGTAAATATTTACATTATGGGTTTGTTAATTGTGCATAGTAATGGGAGTCACAAAACAAACTTTATATTAGGAGGTATACAACTCTCAAACAAGTGTAAAGGGCAGGTAAACCCTAACCCTGCAATGTCACCCACACACACCCACACAGACACACTTACACCTAAGTTCAAGCAGCTGGTTAGTGTGCCCTTTACTGCCCACCCCCGGGCACTGCAGTGGTGCGAATGCAGCTGTTTTGCAGAGCTCTGGAAGGGATTAAGGAAAAGCTATGACCTTGTCAAGGGTACGCAGTCACTTTTTTCATTACCCCCAATATGAATGAAACGGCACTCACTCCAACATCCCAGACTTAATCATCTCTGTGAGATACTTCTTGCCAACAGAGGTGAGTATTTACCAAAAAAAATCATTTAGAGCACTCTCTAGCATCTGTACATCTGTTACGCCCTCACTCTTGACTTCAAGTTCAGTTTTGTGCTGATACCTGCATCAACAGCCAGTCTCTTGTGTATTTTGAATACAGTGGGCTGTCGGTCTGAAAACAAAAACAGCATGGGGACCACGAGTCGTGCACATCATGACTTGTATTTAAGTATGTAAGAGAGTGTGTCCCCACTGCCTCAAAGCATCGCCCGTAATAGTTCTGTGAGAAGATCTCGGCTGTTGTCAAAACAGTGATGTGAAGTTGCTGCTGGAACATCTGCCTTTACATTGTTTGCCGACAGTCTTTGTTTTATTAAGGAGGTTCTTGAGGCACCGTGATGCACAATTGTCCAGTTGTTAAAGATGGAGCTGCCTTTCTTATTACAATGAGACACTTTCGCAAACCCATACATGCTACTTGATGATTTTTTATAAAAGGAATGTCTCTAGCTAGAAAACTGAGTATCACCATGAACAGTGGAATAAGAAGACACTGATTTGAATCATGTCCATGAGCAAACAAACGGTAATACGATGAGACATTTGACCTTAGGTTGTTATTCTCTGAGCATCAAGATCCCAAACATAGCATCTGATGTTAAATTAGGCTAGCAGGTTATATTAACATGATTATGCATAGGGCTGCTCGATTATGGGAAAAAATAATATTCCTTTTTATTTGTGTCAAAAAATCCAATCACCACAGTTTCAAACGATTACTCATTGACATAAACTTGAAACACATTGATTTTATTGTACCTAAAAAAGTGGTTTTGAACATGAAATTTTGAATGAAACCTTTGAATTTACCTTAAAATAACTACAAAGTATTGTATTTTGTATATCTTTAACCCGGGGATTACACTGTTGTATTTTTTGCCACCATTACAACATTAAAAGCATTATTTTCAGAATAAAAGCCCCCATTCTGTAATAATCGCTTTGTTTCGAATATTTAGTTTTTTTAATTGTTTGGGGCCAAAATTGCAATTGAAACAAGTTTCGATGAATTATGCATATTATTTTCAGCCTCTGTTCATACCGATACAGTAGAGATTTGAGACTTAACACCAAACAAATAACTTTGAAAAGTCCAACAGGTTACGCTGACACTAAAATAATAATGCAGCCAAAGCTTTGGAAGTGAGACTTGTGTTATGAGTGTGTAAGTTTGCCCTTGACTGACCCGCCTGGGGCTCTAATAGACACATGGCCTGCTGCGCAGTTGGGGATTCTGGGAGTCTACTCTCAAGGAGCAGATGCCAGGGCACAAAAGCTGTTCATCTGGCATAGAACTACAGCCAACTGGACAGACCCTCTACCCACGAACAAAAACATCAGCATGAGTGAATAAAGCCTCGCCCCCCCACCCATACACTGGACAGACACACAACCACACAGGCAGCACATTACTGTAGAATGCTGAAGCCACAACTGAAAACAAAACTTGCAGCTGTAGTGCTTAACTTTTAAGTCTGTTACATTCAAACTGTTGTCAGATGAGTTAACACAACGTTGATAAAGCTCGCCAGAACTACACAACTCAATGTGTTTTTCACACAACTTCCCAAAACAAATATAATTTGCTCCATTAATTACTTGATCATTGTGAATTATGTTACTCGTATTGCCATTCAGCACTGCTACAGAGAAAGAAGATAATGTGTCATAAAACATCTTATTATTGTGAGAGAGACACAGAGCTAAAGCACTCACCCTGGAAAGACTGCACTGCTCTCTCCACGAGCTCCTCGATGGGATAGCTGGCCAGGTCTCCTCTAGCATGCTTGGTCTTACAGTAGGTACACGCATTCAGACACCTGAAGAGATCCAGAAACACAGTGATAATCAGTGAAAGAGAAAGAGAGAAAGAAAGAGTGAAAGAGAACTGAAGGTTATTATTACTCTTTAAAGAAAGGATGAGAGGAGTTTTCTTGAAACATTGTTGCACTCAGGGTGTGATGCCAAAAATAAAAGCACAATTTCATCTTATTTGCAGTTGTTTCTAGAAGATACTTACAACTGAGTACAAGTGGACTTCTTGAAGACCTTTCACCTCTCATCCAAGCGTGTGTTCTGAAAGTTTGTTGTGAACTTAAATGAGAGGTGAAAGGTCTTCAAGAAATCTACAAGTACAGTTGCTTCAGATTTGTTGACCTTTGGACAATTGTGACCTGGATGAATGAGAATCTGCACAGACTTCCGTATATACATTTATAATTCATCATCTTTCATAAACATACTGTGGTGGCAACTCTACCCTTAAGGTTTCAATTTCTATCTCTTCCTAGGAGTACATACTAACAGCTGCACAGCATAAGTAGAATACAGCACACCATGTTGTTTTCTCACTAAAAACTCCAATACTCATAATAAAAAGGGCTCAGCATCTATTAAAGCTGCGGCTAATACAAGCTTTTGACACAGAACAAAGATCTTTTTAGTCACCAAGTTAAAATTGGTTTAATACTGGATTTCTACCCTCCAGTGCAATGAAAAATGAAGATTACTTCACATCATATGCTGCTGTGATATATAGCTGGTAAACTAGTATGAGACTGTGAAATCAGACTGATGAAGATAACAGGCATAAACCCTGTATCTGTCCATGACAGACTCATGGAAAAAAAAATAACAGGGAATCCCCAGAAGCTGAAACTGGCAAACAACACGGAACTCCAGCTGGACTGAGCACACATATGTTGTCATGTGTTTCCAATTTGGGTCATGTTGATTCCATGTTGTTCTAGAGGAGCAAACTAAGACTCAAAGTCTAAAGTCTGTAGTATTTAAATCCCCCAGTATAAAAACACTTTCCTCTCAAGGACTTAATCAGTGCAGTGAATGACATCTATCCATGAAGTGTCTTGCTATGGTCACAAAGTAACGTAGAAACACAGAATCAGTTAAACCTTGAGGTTTTTCCACCACCTACTGAAAGAGGGCTATTGTTGTTATCAGCTCTGGGAAGAGTATGTCACAAGACACGCTACAGATGGAGCCGGAAAAAGGCCTTTCGGGGAAAAATAAAATTGAATATGCAAAGACAGAACGATTTAAAAAGAAGAGCTTATCAGAGCAGAGGTATGTTACCGTTTAGTGCATGGTATTCGGAACTGATATTACAAAGGTCCAAGCCCTGACAAAGCACATACATAATAATCTATGAAACACTTATAAAAAATAATTAAAAGAAAATTGAGTATGAAGGACCAACAGGAAACAACATTTACCTCTTTTACTGTCCCTATGCAACATCCTCATTTAGTACGTGAAGAACCTTCAATATCTTGATAATCATTCCAATCAACCCATCTCTACTTCTTGGGGTATTGCTTCATCCCAGTTAAGGGCACTAAAGATGGCAGCTAGGTCACAGGACCTAGCTGTGGAGAAAACACAGACAGATGGGGCCCTGCATGCACGCACACACACACACACACACACACACACACACACACACACACACACACACACACACACACACTTACACCACCAGGGGGTCCATCCATCTTAATGTGATCAGGCCCAGCTGAGTGGATCACACCAACATTAATCTCAAGAGACAGTCAGTGGCCTGTTGTGTGTGTGTGTGTGTGTGTGTGTGTGTGTGTGTGTGTGTGTGTGTGTGTGTGTGTGTGTGTTAGTTGCCGCTAAACATTCGGCCTGTATCACAACAACGCATTAGCAGTTTCGACCTCTCCATCAGCCTAAACAGACTGTGACAAGTAGTCTGCACCCGTAGAGTTGCACTAACTGAAGGAGGGGAGCATTGTCACTCTCTCAGTGACACACACACACACTCAGACGCAACACACTTTTTTTTGTACTGGAAACTTGTTTTTGTTCAATCTAGAACATGTAAAGAGTTCTTTAAATTAGGGGGTGGAATAATTAGTCAGTGATCAAAAATCTAAAACAAAAGTAGTTGCTGACAGATTTAATAGTTGAAAATTTGGGGTGTCTTTCGGAGCAAAGCATCTTTTTTTTTTTTAATGGAGTGAGTCATCTTGCCTTCTACCAATCTCTGCTGAGAGTTGCGCACACACACACAAAGGGACGACAGACGCTTGTGTGTGATGCTTCCGCCTATTTCGTTAGCCGTTAGCTCCAACTGGAAGGAGCCTAAGTTTACAGCTGAGATTCTATGATGTAGAACCAGAAATACTTCAACCCGCCACTTTTCAAACAGTTAGGTGTCGTGACTGTCTAATCAGTAGGACAGTGTTTGTGTTTTCCCATTGTCACTGGGGTCTAACTAAACACAACATCATTGTCTTCTTCTGATGAGAAAAGAGGGACTGGATGCAGGCTAAGCTGTGCTCACAGTGCCCTCTGCTGGACAACTTAGCAATTATCCCCAAACAGTTTATCAATAATATTGCAATTATTATTATTCATAGTAGTAGCAGTATTACAATACCTTTTATTCATATAGCACTTTTAACAGATGTTCAAAGAAAAAAATACAAATTGAGATGCTCCAGAGCTGTTGTGCGAGTATATCGCAATATATGATTTCGCAAATACTCAGTATTTTTGCAATACCGTGATACTATGGTATCGCGTACCTTGGTGTTTCTGGTGATTCCCATTAAAATAAATATACACAAATTAGATATAAATCGTACTGAGAGCAGTTCAGAAAAGGTGAGTTTAAGGGAGGGAGTTATAGGGGGAACAGAAGGTTAACTTCTCCCCACTTGTTATTATGTGATTAGTCGATTAGGTTCCATAGCCAATGACTAGTCAACTATTAAAATAGTCATTGGAGCCCCACTTCAAATGAACTAAGTTGTACTAGTGTGGTGGGTGTAAAGGAGAAACTCTTCTCCCCATTAAATCCAAAATAGTTCTCCTCCTTATCAAGCCTCCATTTTTTCCCTTCTTTGTTTCCGTCCTCCCTCCCTCCTGTTCCGTCCCAGTTAATTAAACCACAGAGGTATCTGTTGTACCTGACAACAGTGCAGTTCATCAATGTGTTGCAAAGAGACAGGTTACCTCCCTAGTGTGTGTGGGAGGGTAAGAAGGCAGAAGACTATTGTGTGGTTGCAGCCTTGGAAAGGTAACAAAGAATGGAAAATGTTTCTATACATTTGTTAACCTCTGCTGACACACACACACACACACACACACGAATACAGTATAATTCCCTTTGGAGAAACTCCCCTGAGCTGCATGTTAAAGACCCAGCTTGGGAAAGAGATGAGCAGAAAAAGGTTTTCTCACTGATAAGCATTTAGGATATTCTCATTAATCACAAAATTGCTCACTGCATAAACAAATTGGGCGATGGGTGCAGTAAAGCGAACGTAACTGTGTGTGTTCACCGGGGTTTGTATTGTGTCAGCTTAAGGATGTAATTATGAAAACAATGCTTAAACTCAGTGCGTTGTGTAAATTGCAAAAGGCAGATTATTCAATGCATTTATTGTTAAAAGTGGGAGATGGATGAAGTGGGTATATGAGCAAACTAAATTATAAAACTGCCATGATATGCATGAACAAAGCACCCAGCCTGTAAGTTTTCTATTAGTGCCATCTCAAAGTCAAAGTGGAGGTTCCAGAAAAAAAAAGTGGAGTCAAGGAACAAAGAATGTTGACACAATGGAGTAAAGACCTATTAGGAGCAATGAATAGAAGATGATTAGTTATTCGGAGAAAGGTTGGCAGCTAAATCAGACTTAGTCCTCGTATCATTGTCACAACTAAGAACCTGAGTGCATTCAAGCTGCATGGGAATACACAGCAGCAATCTTGTGGGACTTTGGCATTCCTGAAATCGGTTATCATATTAGTGGCTCCAGTTTTCAAATTGTGATGAGGATTTTGGTGGAAAAAACAAGTTTAATTGCTTACAGCTTGTGGAGCTCAATCTGCCTGGCTCACTTCTCTAGAAATTCAATGTTTATTAAAAAAAGAAACAAAGCTGTGCCAGATAAATACAGCAGTGATGTGAGAAAACACAGCAAAAATACTCTCTCGCTCCGTAATGTCAAACAGAGACTTCATTACATGATAATGTGGGCAGCGCTAATCTTAAACAGTAAAACTTAAACATTTCCACTGCTGGTTTATCCATTTTAAATTTCAGGTTGCGCCATTATAGTTGCTGATTTTAATAAATGATTTCAGTGATTTTTAATTGTTTCATGTGATAATAATACACTAACCCACTTTGGCATAAACACTGACCTCGTCAGGACCAGTAGTCCTCATGGAGACTAGAACCTGGTCCTTAATGAAGCAGAACCGAATTTCCCAGGAAATGGTCAAATTGAAATAACATCTTAAGTTTAGATGTTATTTATGGTCAAGTTAAGGTTAGGCATTAACTGGTTAGGGGAAAACACTTAGTTCAGGCTGTCCAAACGAATGGAAGTCAATTCAGAGTTCTTGGAAAAATAGCTGTGCAAATGTGTGTGTGTAAAATGTGTCACATGCTGACCTCAGACTTCTGTATCTTAACTGCAGCAGCCTTGCTTGTTGTTTTGACTGAAGAAATGCAGCGTCTGTGCATGCGTGTGTGTGTGTGAGAAACTACAACCCTGTGTCTACAAAGAAAGCCCGACTGTTTTCCTAACTTCTTGTTTCGTCTGTACACAGACCAGTGTTTGTACTCGCTCACTCAGCCCATTGTTACTGGACAAGAATGGTATGATGTTTGCTTCTTACTGAACCAGCAGAAAACTGAAAAAGAGGGTCAAAGTGGTCGAGTATATTTTAAGCTGGATCTGCAGGTGGGCCGACTCTTTCAAACTTGTCGTCCTTACTGACCGCCGTAAGACTGATTTTACCTGCTCGAAGCATAAGACACTTAAAACCAACCGTAAAAGGATGCTTGATTGTCTGTGAGTGCATTTCCATGCACAGTTGTGCGGTTATAGCTCGACTACCCTGTTGACACAGATGTGCAAAATGTCTACAATTCAGCTCACTGGTTGCTTGAAGCAACACTTGCCTCTGCGTCGGCAGTCTGAGCTTTGCAGAGTCACAATCAAGATTCTGCTGTAACTTTAAGATTGCACTGTACTGTTGTGGAACGATGCAGGACTTTTATTTGATTGAATTGAACAGCTTCTGAGTCATTGTGACGGTTAAATGGCTTGTTGTAAGGAGACTGGGTGCTGTCTCCACTCTCCCACCGTCTTTTAGCGGGAAAACCAGCCTTGCAAGACCATGGCCACCAACCCAGGTTCCTCAGAATCTTGAGGCCTTAGCCAAAGTGTCGAGTCTCGCAAGAAACACAAATTACTTTATCACGCTACACACACACCTCCCAGCAAGGTACTGGCTGTAAGATCAAGGCGGGGAGAGTGTTATTTTAAACGTTTGTCATGGTAGAGCCGGCAGAAAAGAAGCAGAAAAGAGGAAAGGGATGTCTGACTGAGTGAGGGTCCACACACACGAGTAAACATCAGACCAGCAGTTCTCAGCCAAATGACGAGAACTGAAAAACAAAGAAGCATGCAAAATGGATGCTGACATGGCATTTTTGCTGTTGCACTTGTAGGTATCTATGTATTTATGTGTAATGTCAACTATTGTTGTGAAAACATTATTTGCACGAACATTTTTATGTACATTTGTTGCTGGTTTGTTTTCAGGGGAAGAGTTGGCTGCTCTTGCATCGGCATGGACGGCTTGTGTTTTGTTGAAAACAAATGCACATGGCTAGGAGAGGGGAAGGGAGGGGGGAGCATCAGTGGTGGGTTTTTAACGACAGTGAGGATAAAGGCGGGAGACGCAAGCAGGAATTCCGTTGAGAAAACGATGGAAAAAAAAACCCACCAGACTTGCAAAATTCCCCTTTAAAAGTCAGATAACATCATGGTGAGATGGCGTCTCATTTGTTGAGAACCGCAAGGTCAAAAGCAGGGTCAAACTCAATATCTGAGTGGATGTATGAAAATGAAGCACCAGATCCATCCAAGGTCCCAGTGCTACAAGACTGCCATTAAAGAGTGCAAACAATTTTGCAGCAGATGATTCTGTCTTACTGACTTATCGCAGGGAACAGAGAAGACGGCCTCAGTACAGGATCGCAGCAAAGCATCGACAGAGAACACACCAGACGTCTTCAGATAATAAACCAAAGTAATATTAGTTCACTTAATTAAATAACTTCGCTACTGTCAAAAGAAGACAGGTTTGGAACTGCAATTGAAATCATTTTCCTGGCAAATCAGGCCTTTAAACGTGAGATACAGTGCCATAAAAATATGAAGTGCTCTGGATTCTAATACAAGAATGAGAACTTAAAGATAATGAATTAACATGACTGACAAACACAAGTGTAAACCCTGGGTCAGGTGACCTGCATAACATATAGCCGGATACTGCGACCTTTGGTCTTTGCCAATTGTGTTTTTTTGTCTCAAATTGCAAATTCAATTTTAAAAACAATTAATCACTCAGTCCTAAATATGTCTTTGTTCTGTTTGGTGAAAATACTCTGTGTAAGTGTGAGTGAGAGAGAGCGGGAGAGAGAGAGTGGGAGAGAGAGAGCGAGAGAGAGAGAGAGAGTGAGTGTGTGTGTGCATGCATGTGCATTTTCTATTACACTGGGGCTAATTCAGTTACTCAGGGGTTCTGTAGTGTAATGCCTTGTAATGACACACAATCTCATTTTGTCCAAGGAGACCCATCAATCTTTAGGATTTACTGTGGGGAGCAGAGTCTCTCTCCTGGTGTGACAGTGGGGAGAAGAAGAGTCAATGCAGTGGAAGTGTTTGTCTCCGTGTGTCAGGCATGTATTTTTGTGTTAAGCAGTGGGGAAGAAGGAAATGGAATAATATGTTCAAACCAGTGGAGCTGAAAACTACCCATACACTGGTTTGATAAACAGCAGGAGAGGCCACCATAGCTTACACAGGTGTGCGTGTGTGTTTGTACTTGTATTTGTTACCTCTTAAGGACCTTCTCTGTCATTAACACTGACCTTGTCAGGACCACGGAGACCAAAATCTGGTCCTAATGAGGTAGAACCTCATTTCTGAGGGTTAGGGCTAAAATTTAAATTGAGATTAGGTTTAAGTTATGGATTACGCTTTGTTTATACGGTCCAAATGAACAAAAGTGTGTGTGTACGGCTGCATCTAATGATTATTTTCATAATCGATTCATCGGTTGATTATTTTCTCAATTACTCAATTAGTTGTTTGGTCCATAATATTGCAAAATTTTGCTCTGTTTCCCAGACCTTGAAAACTCAAATGTCTTTTGTCCACAAGCCAAAATTATTCAGCTTCAATTATTTATATGAAGCAAAGAAACCAAAAATATTCACATTTATGAAGCTGAAAAATCGGAGAAATATTCCGAAACTGATTATTGATTATCAAAATATTTGGCAATTCATTTAGTAGTTGTTGTTGCAGCAGCCCTACCCTACCTTGTGTGTATGTCATCAACAAAACATAAAAAGACAATAGAAATGCCTTTGTTGAGATGCTGTTTGTGTAGTATGTGTGTTTAAAAAAAAGGTTGCGTGTACATTGTGCATTCAAGCATTCCCATGATCCACAACAGTCCACATTTTGTATGCGATCTGAAAATCCTTGTGTTATCATCCTTCACTCCTCTGTGCTTCTACTTTCTGAAGCACATCAGCACATTTACTCAATTTTATTGTGGCTTCACCTGATCAATTTTCACTTCCCCCCAAGGGAGGAAAAAACCACAAAGGAGGAAAAAAAAAAAAAAAAAAAAGGAGGACATTGACCATTGCTTGACAAAATGAAAAAATCAGTCAAGGAGACAAGTGAAACGTGGTTTAGGTATTTGCTTTTAAGATAAGGGCAAATTATCTATCGAGAGCATCGCATGAAATCCACTGGTGGATATTACAGACAGGGAATGCAGATATGCCCGTCTCCAAAGTTGGTGCCATTCAAAGAAAAAGGGTGACTTCTCATGTTCATCTCCATGGCCTTTCATGCAAAAACTGGCCCCTTATTAATTTATTCACTTCTACACTGCGGTTGCCAGAGAAATTAAAATTGCCAAAGACCACATAGAGTTAGCCTGATTCAATCTGCTTTTAACCCAACTAATGACTTCCCACACCCACTGCCTCCCACGTTCCTCTTCGGACCGCATGCATCCCCCTTTTTTCTTTCAAGCTGACACTTTCATCTGCAAAAGGCTCATCTGCTCTTATAGTGGCTATTATATAGTGATGTTGTGAATGTTTGCAGAGAGGAATAAGGCATAAAAGAACAAAGCAAGTCAGGGTATAAAACAGCGCCAAAAATAATTGTAGACATGAACACCTTAAAAAAAGGCGGAAAAAATCAGAAGATGATGACGCATGTGCATGTGGAAAAGTGAAGGGACACAGTGCATGGGAAGTATGACCCGGCTCTACAGTATCTTTCTTACTGAAATTGAAGAACCTAGGTGAAGCCACAAAAGAATTAACACCTGAATTAACAGATCTGTAGATCTGTTTTGTTTCTGCTCTCCCCTACATCACCCCTGTATGCAATGGACATGTAAGAATAAAACAAAAACAACACCACTATTGACCTTATTGATAAAGTTACGGTTACATTTAAGTCGCTCCTTAAATGGATCGTTTTGATGCTCCGATCGACAAAATAAGAGTGTTGTCCAGAGATGAAATACTGCCATAAAATTAAGCAGACAAAGAAGACCCAGTTTTGCATCTCACTCATGCCAAATGAAGATCAGAGCCAAATAAATCAATTTAAACCCTGTTTTAAACAATATTTTCAAGGTGGGAATGGGTTAAATGGTCCCCATTAATCACCTGGACTGTAGCAGACTGCTGCAATCCAATTTGCCCTGCCACTGTTTCATAATGAACACAAAACATCTCTAACTTAAGTATTTTGAGGCACCCCCACCCCTCCTCTCTCTCTCCCTCTCTCTCAGAAACAGAGTGATCCATCTGTCACTGTTGGACTGGCCGCCGGCATCAGTGAGGGAAATCCCCTCTGTCCGCACTTAGAGTCAGAAAGTGGGCAGTAATTGTGGTCCTCTCGTATTAACTGCGGACACATCACGTCAGGAAGAGGAGTAATAAAATGCTATTCTTTCAACTTCTGTTTTCGAGCTAATACGTTTTCTGACATTCTTTGACATGCAGGACACTTCTGCTGCTTCGGTTGTGGCTTCACAGTCAACTCCTAACGCCGCCCCCAATTTCTCAGAGTCACATTGTTGTTTTCTGCGCATCTAGATGACTGTGACCCCAGATTTCCTTTGGCTGGACATAGCCGCGAACACAACACCTTGGGCACAATGGTTCACACAAATCTATGTAAAGGTCGAGAGCAAAGCGCTGATAAGGCCTATTATTCCACTGTGTCGGCCTCAAGATTGGATAGAGAGAAGTTGTGGCAGCCAGACGCAAATCACAGGAAGCAGGCAGCTAATGCAGCAAGGGACTGTCAGCTAACATAAACATATTCACAGCACACACTAATGCACAAACATGCAGACACTTTTCAGTCTGGCTTTGCAGGCTTTGTTTACATATCGTGTGTGTATGTGCGCGCGCTTGCGTGTGTGTGAGTGTATTTTGCTACAGTGATTATTAGTGATTGTAGAAATCAAGGATTTAGCGGGGATAAAGCTGTTTAAAATGAGCTGGCCGTCTGTTTGAATCTTTCATGATTGTAGGAAACCACAGGAGGAAAAAAAGAATGAACAAACAGAGAAAAAAAAAACACAGATTAAAGATTCATACAATGCAGCTTGAGTGGAGCATCCGAAATATTCACGTATAAAAAGGTATTAAATGTCTATTTAAAAACCGTAGCAATGGCATTGTGCAATATTAAACATGGCTTAATGGCCAGATTAAATTAGCTCTGTAGATAAATATGTTACTATTAGTGTCAAAAAGGAAGAAAAGAAGGAGCCGAACAAAGGAAAGAGGATGAAATGCCATATGCATTCCAAGGTTATCTATTGTACTTCCCGGATTGTTGATTCCTGTAGGAAAAACCCTCTAAACCCAATGTCAAGACTGTTGAAATGTATTATAATAAATCTTGTAATGTTTTGTTCTATTAAAGAGATGTCAGCGTCTCCATTTGTCGATCTAGCGTTAGTCTAACCCTACAGCGCTTGACGGAGAATTATGTGCCGGCTGTTGCGGGGAAAAATATCAACAATGTTTTCACAATGTCATATAAAGGGCATGGAAATAACCATCCGTGTTTAGACAACGGCAACATATGTCGGGATTACATAACAACAGACACTTATTATGGCGGAAATCACGCGTTTTGAACAGCGGCGTCGGCCTCAATGTCAATATCAATTCAAAACGCAGCGTAAGAACTGCCAATGAAGCCAATTCAACATCAAAACAGCACTCGGTATGCCAGCAATTCACTTCTCAGGTGTTTGAAGGAGCTCTGATTAGAAGAAGCCTCCTTCAACTGTCTACTCTGTCTGTGTCAAGCTGTCGACCCGCCTGCCTGGAGGATGCACATGATGAGGTTGGTTATTGGGTATGGTTTAGAGCAGAGGATCATTATCACCTGACTTAAGCACATCGCAACAACAATAGCAGAGATTGTGACTGCCAAAAATGTGACTAAATACAGGACATGGGAGAGACTGATAATGGAATGAAATGAACTGTAACAGTGGAACAAAGGGATGTCTTCTGTTTTTTTTTTTTTTTTTTAAATGCCTGGAGTCTAATGGTAAAGGTTCAAACAATCAGACACAGCAACAAATACACACACAAGTTTAATGACCCATTCTGACTGAGTGGCTGTAAATTCCTTGTTTATGATGCTGAAGCATCACGATACAACGTGCTCACAAGAGGGCTTTTATTGTTGCCGAGACTCCACACACACACACACAGGCAGACACACACTCACACTCAGAGATATACACAAATCAAGAAGGGACCATTAGTGTTGCCTGGGGCAAAACCCTCACACTTGTGAAACCAGCTTCCCTGCTACTCTGAAGCGTGCTAAAAGTGGGACACAAAACAGAGCATTAGAAAGACATAGAGTGTTTTTTCCAGTTTGAGGCTGTATGAAAAACGAACTCCGCCCTCAGGCTCATCTGTTTGCATAAAGAAGTTATAGAGAGAGCTTGACTTAAGAGACGATCTAGACTTAAATGCTGGCAACTGGATCATAAGTCAAGCACAACATCTTGATTCAGTCCATGTTGAAAAACAACCATACTTTGCTCATTTCATGTTTTTCTCTATGTTATGTCTCTTAAGGCGCTTTGTGTCATCAAGATTTTGGAACAGCGCGTAAAGAGCTTGTTGGGTGCATGAGGACTAGAGCTGAAACGACAACTAAATTAATAAATAGTCAACTATTCTGATAATCGATTAATCAGTTTGAGGGTTTTTTCATTATTAAAATAAGATGTTTGATTGTTTCAGCTTCTTAAATGTGAATATTTTCTGGTTTCTCTGCTCCATCTGAACAAAGAAATCCTTAAAACTGAATCATTTTGGTTTGCGGACAAAACAAGACATTTGAGATTTGACATCATTTCCAGGTTTTAAAAACAATAATGGACATTTTTCAACATTTTCTGACATTTTATGGACCAAACGATAAATTGATCAATCGAGAAAATACTCGATTAATCGATTATGAAAATAATCGTTAGTTGCAGCTCTAGTGTGGACAGGGCATGCGTGAACTGAATGGAGCACAAGCCACACTCACCAAGCAGAAAAAACATTTTGACAGAAACAGAAGGAGATAGTCATCCGAGCCTTGACCTGGCAACCATCGAACAGACCGACACCCTGACTACCCTGCCCGATGGGCCATTCAGCTGTGAGGCGCTCGAACCAGACAGGTCCAAAAGGAGCTGTAGCAATGTTTTCTTCTTCTTTGGTAGGGATTCCCTGCGTTCAGACTTGTACTGCCACCCGATGGTAAAGTGGAATACTACAGGACCCTGGTGAGCGAGTATACGACAGGATTTATTCATTAACTACTACTTCATTACTTCCACTGCTTTTACTGACCCTTTAATAAACACACGCACAAACTCAGTCCACATATCCGCAGCTTGTGAAGCAGCCTCCTGCTGTATTGTTGCATATCCAAAGGTTTTATGATGAGCGTGAGAGGTTTGCCTTTATGAAAATCTGTTTCAAGTACATATTTTCATGAAAAAGCTTGGCTGTTTTTGTGCCTTCAGCTCAGCCTAACTGATATTCAAGGTCACAGGAAGAATGGCATGATTTTCTTGTATGGACAGCTAGATTCCAGGTGGTGAAAAATATTGTTTTGACTATTTTTCTTAAGTGGAATATTTTTTGCTTCCAAATGTGTTAAATAAACACATTTTAAATGTTTAAATGTAACACATTTTAACAAAACATTAGAGGTATTAGTTTTGTTTCAAATTATTGGATTTCTTAGCAATACACATTCATTAATTGCCCGTTACCTTCATAATGTCCGTAAATCCAGAGGAAAACAAAGGAAGAATGTAATTGGTTGATATCAGCAATAACCTTGGTGCAACATTTTTGGACTGAACCTTCAAAGAAAAATCAGGGCCCTGACTCATTAGTGTGTCAAGTAAAGATGACTGAAATAAACTGTGCTAATGGCCCAGGAGAAACCTGCCAATGTTCCTTTAATGCAAAGCCAGAGGGCTTTTGAGAACTAACTGGACAACGCTGAATTTATTTTCTGATGGGGATAAAATTAACTCGATGGGGGGGGAGAAAAAAGTCAATCTAATTTGGCTTTAACAGGTCCAAATGAAATTAATATGCAACTTAATGAAACTAATACAGTGAATCAATTTGAACACGAAATTGAATTTTCATAGGTAATCCCAGGTGAAACATTATGCCAAGCTGTTGTGTGGATTTGCATTGATAAAGAGAGGGGAACAGTACAGTAGGTTTATCTGCGAGGACCAGGCTAAAATCACCCTGTGCGGTGTAATTTGAAATTTAACTATGAATGTGAACATAATGGATGACTGTGGTATAAAGAAGTCAAAAGGTCACCCTCTGTGTCTTCTGTTCTGCTTCGTAGAAAAATACACTTCATCTCATGGACCTAATTTCTGTTTATAATTGTGCTAAGAGGAAGCAATGTGTCGACATGTTCACCTCTGGCATCCACATAAGAGCGCTAAACCTGCCCCACCGAGAGCGTGATCTCTGACCACATCTATTCACACTCGCTATTATGCTCAGTGAGGCATTCTACAGAGATGAGAACATCGAAGCTGTGCTTAAAAAATGGTTAGCATGCTTTTTGTTTGTTTGTTTGTCTGTCTTGTTTATCCTCTTGGCATCTGATAGTAAAATAAGTACAGAAGCTTTCTTTGTCCATATTTGGCTCTAATGCTCTGGTGGTCGCTGAGCTGAGGCAGGGAAAATTAAGGAATCAGTCACATTTTTTAATGAGGATTGCATATATATATATATACACATATATGTGTGTGGGTATATATATATATATATATATATATATATATATATACACAATATATATATATGTATATATATATATATTTTGTGTGTGTGTGTGTGTAAAACATAAAAACATTAAAAATAGAATACATTAAGAGATTCAACATGTGTATAATGTATAATTTAAGATGTTAACACTGTCCTTGAATTATTTAAACTATATTTTAAACTTCACACACAGCAGCATGACATTAACTTGACATTTGGCAAAAGAAATAAAGAGAAAAAATGACAGGAAAGGGAAGAGAGTGCTTAAACACATCCATTTAAGCACAACTCTCTCTCTCCCACACACACAACCCAAAAAAATGGCAACAAATATGAGACCCTAAAGGCCACACACAGAGGTACTCCAAATTAATGGTTTCAAATAATATTCACATCTGACGCAGAGGCCATCTGAGGAACAACTGCAACTGATGTTGTGCATGTGTGAGTCTGAGAGTCAGACAATGACCCCTCTGTTTCATCAGCTGACAAATGTCACCAATGATGTCACTACTACCTCAGAGGAATATTTAAAGCAGATCATCTGAAGCGGAGCACATAAAGGACATATTCAGTCTTCTGAATAGCACGTACACATTTGTGCATGCACACACACGCACACATAGTACGAAGACCATGTCAAATTAGTGACACTAAACTCGCACAAAAGCACACAGTAAGCTCGGATTTACGTAACACCAATGGTATTTGGGGGAATATGTCAACAGCCGATCCAGCCAGGCAACATACTGTATAAAGAGGGATTTATTCGTGGCCAGCCTGACCCTTTTGAAAAAACAACATCAAGTTCATCTGGATCAGATACAGACCCCCTGCTAGAGGAAGGCAGGCATCTGTATATGCAAGCCACAACATAACAACAAAACAAAGAGAAACGCAGAAAGACAAAAACACACAGTAATAAAAAGTCAGACACGTGCAATTTAAAAAGTAAAAGAAGGACTGACTACAAAAGGGATGCACAGAGTCTGTGGAAGAGCCAGAAACAGACCGTGCCTGCATTTATTGTAAGTAGCTTTTATTACCAACAAAACCAGGAATAAACCTCATACAGCTCTGGTGGCTGATTACAGGAAATAGCTTACCAGGAAGACATGAATAAGACTTCAAAAAGAGTGCTTAAGATGTACACTGTGGCTGTTCTTTTAAAATGTTTTGTTTTGGTTGTAAAAGTCAAACGTTGCATTTTCAAACGTGCGGATTCAATTTTCACCAGATGTGTCAGTTTATTTTAAAAACTGACACTTTCTAATATTAGATAAAGTCTCTTCTACAAAGAGCTCTCACACTGCAGCACTGCAGACTACAAACATCTAACACACAATGCCTTTTTGAATTAAGACTGGCTGTAACATAAGCTAGGAAAAAAAAAAGCTATAACATGAAGTTGTTAAAAATGTGGGGACGGCAAAGTGTGAGAGCATGATTTAATATAGTTGCTCTTTATTGTGTGTAATGGACGCTTGCTTGTAATCTATGAATTTCAAGACAAAGGTAAATGGATGGCAGCAAGACAATGCATTTACAGCATCACTATCACTCCCGATATAATCATAAAAACACCTACTCTGGTCATATCACAGTAATAAATAATAGGCCGGGACCTGAAAACAGGTCACAGCCTTGTTGTTGGCGGGTCACTGTGTTACAGAGACAAGAATGCTGCTGTAATTAGCCCATAAGGTTCAAGGACACTAATGGAAAGTCCAGCAAAACAATGAAACCCTTCAACAGAAAGTTATGTACAGAGAGACGATGCAATGCTGACAACAAACTGATTCGTGACAGCTCGGGCTTGTTTTCATGAGCGTTATTTTAAAAGCGTCAGGACATTTCCACAGAAACAAAGGTTTTTTTTATTATTATTTCGACAAAGAAAGCTTGAGCCCTAAAGCTAAATCAGTGCTATGTCCACAAGTTGTTTTCTTCATTATATACATTATATATAAAACCAGTAATGTGTGGACCTTGAGGACATGCAGGCAGGTGATTGATGGATTATCATCAGTTGAGGCCCAGCACAGGAGAATTAGTCAGTCGTAACCCTTTTTAACTGGCCCACCGAGGATAGAGCATGTGGGTTGGTACGGAAAAACAAATCGGTAAACAATGTGAAATTAGCCCATAAAGTGAGTGAGTGCCAGTACATTTATCTGTCTTAAATATAATTCTGTGTTTTTTTTCTGAACCATAACAAAGCAAAATCACACCAAACATACAGTAAGTGTTCTTGCACAAAGAACAGCAAAAATAAGAGAACTGTAACAGAATAATACAGAATAGTACAACTACTGTTGGAAATTACGAAGAACTTAATTCGATTTTATTTTACAGAGCCTGCACAATCTCTTATTCTGCCTTAGTATTGTGTATAAAAACAAATTAGATGGGGGACAGGAACATTGTTGTTCTGACAAACGGATGTCTGCCATCATGACAGACACAGACACTGTGTTTGTGGCACACGTCAGGCCTCTGATTCCATAACACAAGCATGCTATGTACAATCACACACGGAGGCAGAAAATACGCAGGCTTGTTCGGCTCGGTGTAAATGAGGAAAAGGCAGCGAAACGTCACTTTAAACTGAAATACAGCAAGGACTCTGTGTAAAAAAAAAATAAAAAATAAAAAATAAAAAGAACTCATGTTGTTTCCGTCGTATTTCGCGATGGACGTGAAATTGAAGCGGAAACAAAATGCTGCACACATGCCGAGTATTGATTACGGCACTATATGCATACACATGCACAAACCCTCACACACATAAACACACACATCTCAAACAAACCATGTGAAATTGATAAAATTAGGTGCACAGAGGGGCTCTGTTTAAGTGGTTGTGCAAAGAGAGGAAAGGGCACACATGGTAAACTAGTCTAACACACACACACACACACACAGTGTTGTACAGCATTTTTCGTGAAGACACTCGCATACGTAATACATTCCTTAGCCCATTACACCTTAAAAATCACAAGTAAATGCCTTAATGTCACCGTAAACCTAAAACCAAGCCCTTTTAATGTGTTTTTTTGGTCCTCACAAATACGTATGCACAACTACACACACACACACACACACACACACACTAAACCAGAAAGGCAGGAAAGCAGTGAAATTTAATCCACAGTAAAAAGCTCCATATTTTATGAGGTATGTTTTCTGTTAGTGTGTCTGTGTCCTACCCAGTGTTAATGGAGATGATTTCAATGAGAGGGTTTCTTCTGATTTTGGGCAGGTCCAGTCTAGCTCCTCCCAGCCTCCGGCCTGCATCTTTCTTCTGACCTAACAGGCGAACTGAGTGACCTGAGAACATAGAAGAAAAAAAAGAGCAACTTTACATTGTATGCTAACCTCAAACTAAAACAATTCCCATCAGTTACTATTTCCTGTGGTTTACTTGTTAAGATGACAGTGTAAGCATTTTCAACAAAGTGAAATATGGTTTTAACCCAGTTAAACTGGAATAACATAAATTCCTTAACTCCATCTGACAAATAAACAAAAAGAGAAATCTGTAGTTTGGCTGGTGTGATAATAGAGGTGTGGTACAAAATCTAAAGATATGATAATACCGCCGGAATAAGTCAGAGGAATGACTGCTGCAAGGTTTTTTAAAAAGACAAATGAAGAGTTGGGGGAAAATATTTCATTAAAACAATAACCAATTGAAACAGGAACATCTTGTGTCTCCTACCACTCAAATTCCCCAATTGTGCAACAATGTGCAAAAGTATCGTTACACTATTTATTACATATTATTGTTTTAGCAATGCTATGATGACCATAGACTCCAATTATTTGTCAATCACATAATTGGAATACATCCAGAAAATAATAGGGAAACACCCTTACACAAACAACAGCATGGAAACTGGAGTAGAACCCTAATTAATGTTATCGGTAAAACGTACAGGTTACATAAGACCAAAGTTGAGCCACATTTTTCCAATCCAAACGCTAATAAGCACAGAATTTGACTGACACTGTCTGCACATTACTTTTTTTTTGTTTGTCCATCACCTTTTCTCCTTTCTGACTCTTTGACATGGGGGAAACCAAACATCAGATGTAAAGGCTGCCGTGGCATCCACAAATTAGAAATCTCTATCTCGCTCTTCAACATCCATGTTCTCCTTAGCCATTAACACAGGTATCTGCCATGTCCGCTATACTAAATCTGTCTATCTGTATGTCCACCATCTGTACGGTGATTGAAACCTTTGTTTCCTGTGATATTGTACAAACTGACAAAACTGTAACTTCCTGTTGTGATCTGTTCTTGTCCAAAAACAAGAGCCATAACATCCTGAGACATGCACAAATACATTCACATACAACTTCCCACCCACACAAACCTCTAGCACCAGCTTTCCACATAACATCCACCTCTTGTTAGCTAAATGAAAGGCTTGATTTCCCACGTGCAATAAATGTGGCTGTAGCATGGACTGGATACGGGACGAATGGGAGCGACATAAAAGTGTGGACGTGTTTATCAACACAGGAAGAAATTAACTGGTCTATCTGTGCAGGAAATGGCATAAGAAGCAAACGTCTGTCACCACATCCATTTAAAATCAATTAAGAACAAGCGTGAACATACACAGTGTGAAGTGGGGCAATAACCTGATATTCTTGCTTGAGTAAACTCTGCTGATATAACCAACATTTTTAATAGAGTTGAAACATATTAAGGATTTCGACATGGCTATTTTGTTCGAAATGTACAAAATGCAAATTGATGAATCTAAAAAAATATCACTCAGTGAATTAAACTGAGTGTTACAGAACCAAATTGAAATTTATAACCAAGTCTTCAAGCTAAAAGCTCAAGATGTCCAGCATTTGGTATGTAGGAAATGGGACGCAGGAGTCTCTCCTTCCCAAAGGACTAATAGGCGACCAGCCAGAGATGTGCAAGAAGGAGCCGCTGAGGGATGGAATTGTCTCCCTGTTTTCATCCACTTTACATGGGTCTCCTGGGAGGGTGGGCTCAGGGCAGGAAGCATGGCTATCAATTGGTAGATAAAAATGACAATCTGCCCCAGAGGAGGACAAAGAGCCAATCGGTGAGGCGTGACTGGTCGTAATATCCCAGTACAAGCGAGAAAATGAGAAAACTTCCCTCGTGGAAAACAGCTGGGACTTGGAGCGTATTTGTCCATCTTCTCCTCTGGCCAGCTGTCTGTCTGACTTTGGTTGTGGAAAAATGAAGTGCAATTCTCTCTAAACTCTCTGTGGATTCATTGACTAATATCATTCATATGTTCTTTAACAGAGTTGCATCTGCTCCTCAACTGCTGTTTTAAATATTTGATCACATGTATGTACATTAAACAAATATAGTTTGTATTTAAAACAGACAAATAATACCAACGATAAAGACTAAATTATCTATAGTTTAAAGGCTGAAAGAGATCATAATGCACCAATGTCTAATTAAAATACTTGTGAAATCAGAAATTAGTTTTTGACCTTGATAATTCTGTGAGTTATATCATCTTACACCCACCCATTTGATACAATCTAAAAATCCTATATATCGCATGCTACACTATGCACAGACTAAAAACTAAGTTGTGTTGCGGGCTGCTTATTGCTTTTTTATGGAAAACGAAAACCATTCCAATTGCTTGAAAAGGCTAAATGGTAAATACATTGGCAGAAATGTGTTTCAGCTTTGTAGTTTAAAAGGAGTAAAATAACCATATCAGACTAATACTGGTGTCTGTAAAATATCACTGTTGCGATATCAGTATTGTATTTTAATGGTGCAATTAGACACGCTTAAATAAAGGGTTCACAGTGCATGATCACTCTATTACACACACACACAGGGACCCACTTCAGCATCCCTCCTTCTCCTCTTCTTCATCAGTTAAATACAGGTTAAATGCTGGTGCACTTTCTCATCCTGTGCAGTGTGATGGAGTTTGTGATGGGACAGAAAATTGGTGGACGGCGTAGGCAGAGGGTTCACCGGTCCATGACCACACTACTGTCCCTCACTAAATGGTTCTTACTGCACCCGTAGATGATCTGCTCGCACACCTTCACCTCATGCACACGCAGAAGTAATATCATTTTTACTGGAATCCTTTTATTTATAAGGCTCTGAAAAGGTCACTATTGTTTTGCCAATCAGCCCTGGTCATCAAACCGTTTTTTGTTGTTGTTTTTGACGTGTTACATGTTGCACAGGTACAAAGCGCTTGCTTCTAAAGCGCAATGGACTTATGTAACAATACACAGCACGCTTTTTTAAATGAAATCCTCCTTTTGGATTCTTGAGAAATATGATTTTAAACCTTCCGACTACCATCTGCAACTATTTTATTAACTGAAGTGTAAATGAAGGTCACCCCTTATAAAGCATAAATAAAGTTTGTATGTGTTGTTGTTTCTGATGGTTCAGCTGTTGGAACATAACAATACACATACCTAATAGCTTACAAAGCCGTGTGTGGACAAAGCAATTTCTAGGGTGCTTCTGAATTTTCTGGTGGTTTTCAAAATTATGAGATTGGCCACTCTCATACCCCCCTCTTCTCTCTCTCTCTCGCTCTCTCTAAAAAAAACTCCACAGGACCCGTGTGGACATAACTGCCACCCAGACCCAAAATCCCACTACCAGCATGAATTCACCCCAGGAGTGTACCAAAAGAAAAAATCAATTTCAGGGCATTTGTGACCAAGAAAAGGGGAAAAAAAAAAAAAACAAAGAATACTGCCATAATTGCCATCACAGTGACAGAGTTTAGAGAGAGACAGTTGCTGTGATGGACAATTAAACATCACTCACTGGCCTACTCATTTCTCCATGCATTTCCCCTCCAGTCTCTCTCTCCTTTGTTCATATATCTCCTTCATAAATACAAACCAACATAAATCCTTCCATCCTCTCATAACTGCCCATCATAGCATGGAAGGAAAAAAGAAGGGAGGGGAAGTGAGCGTAGATGGATGCAAAGGTTGATGGATGGATGGATGGATGATGACAGGGGGAAAAAAAAAAAATACATCACAGATGAAAGATGTACTGGACGGCCAGATGGATGGATGGATCACAGAGGTAGGGAGCTAAAAGGATGACCCATTGACCTGTGTCTGATGTCTCATAAGTGGAAGGTCTTGTTGTGCTCGCTGGTTTGATTGTAAAGCACCGGGCGGGATAAAGGGGGATAGAAGTAAAGTGGAAAGAAGGGATAGGGTTGGCAGATGAGGAGGAGAGGAGTGTGGTGCTTGTCATTTATCCGTCTAATAGAACAGGTTATTGGATATATACGATCATCTCAGTAGAAACTGTTGCAACTAACGGTTATTTTCATTATCGATTAATCTGTCGATTATTTTATCGATTAATCGATGAATCGTTTGGTCCATAAAATAACAGAAAACCATTAAAAAAATGTTGATCGGTGTTCGTCAAACCTGGAAATGATGATGTTCTCAAATGTCTTGTTTTGTCCACTAACCAAAATGATTGACTTTTAATGATTAATTTGTTATCCAGAGCAAAGGAATGAAGAAAATATTCATATTTAAGAAGCTTAAACAATCAGAAATTTTGTTTTAATCATGAAAAAAGCTTCAAACCGATGAATCGATTATCAAAATAGTTGTAGATTAATTTAGTAATCAATGAATAATCGTTTCATCGATTAGTGGTTTCAGCTCTATTGATTTTCTTTATAAACGTCAGTGGAATCACGTTTGATGGTAAAAAAGCTCAGATGCACATCACATATATTACTTGGTAATTCTACACACTGCCTTAATGCAAATATATGAAAAGAAACCTTCCTTTAAAATGCTATACAAAGTGCTTCGACGCTTGACAATGAAGAGCTGCACGACAGACCTTGCACTCGTCACTTTCAGATGAAAAGTCACTGAATAATATTTTAGTGAACCTCCTCGTAACTTTAAAAAAAAAAAAAAAGTGAATGCCTCAACTCGCTTCTGACTATCAGCTCTTTATTCGCTCTTCCTCGTGTCTTGGCACGTTTCTATTCAAACAGCGTCTTTATATTCGTGCTGCCACATTTATACACAGTGTTTCTACTTGAGAAATAAGGACTGAGAGGTTATATGGAATCAGTATAGCCTCTGATCTGTAGTTAAGCAGATACATTAGCCTGTCTGACCCATTCAGCCCCCCAGTTTCTATGTCACACCCAAACATTGAGAAAGTTAAATAAAAGATACAGCGACACAAAGAAGGGACATAAGATGACTCTGCAATCATCTCAAAAGTGAATAACACATTTTCTAGGCTTTGAATGTTTGCAAAGATGTATTTTCTTTCTCTGCATCTACTCTGATTATTAAATAATCAGACATGATCGTTTCTCTATGAAAATGTGTTTGCCGTTAGTCATAAAGTCTACATCTGGCACAGCTCGAAAAGACAAAAAAAAACAGTTACAACAGAAACAAACAAACAGAACTACCCATAAAATCACTGATTCTGCTTAGTGGCAAGCAACACAAGAGTGGGCAGTAGTTTTACTGTGCGACTGTATAAATGTAAGTACTGTGTGCATCCTCAGCGATCCAACCCAAGATAACCTAATAATAAAAACATGCGGTGGTATTTACAAGAGGCAGTAATTTGAGCTTGATGTTGATAGATGCACTATTTATTGTAGTGAGTTAGCCTTACGCGGTGACAGTTGTTAAGTTCTTTTTGAGCCAGAATAAATAGGCTCATGCCTCAAGAACCAAGGTCATAAAAGCATACTAGTACTCATTTGGAAAAGAGACCTGCAAGCGGTTTTTGGTGCAGCAAAGAACGGTGTCTATTAGCAATTCACTCAAGTAAGTATTTTAGTAGCCATTACAACAGGCAAATCCCAGAGCTTAAAGGTTTATGTGCAGGCCTCCGAGCTGAAATAACAGTTCTCAGTTTATACGAGGTCATAAAGAACTGTAATGATACTGGGGGAAATTAGTTTCCATGGAGGGGGCAAAGGATGAAGGAAAATAGCAGTCGAGGAGAGAAGAAGGGAAGGCGAGATGACGCTGAAATATTTTGAGATGCAAGTGGAAGAGAAATACTTTGAAAAATCAGAGCACACAAAGAGAGGGGATTAATTCACTGTGTGTGTGTGTGTGTGTGTTGATGACACATTGTAAAATGAATCCTCAGTTCAGCTGTCCTTCATTAAAGTGAAGTCTTCAGTGCAAAATAGTCCCTCACGCGCACGCACGCACACACACACACACACATGCACTCATATACTGTGTAAACTCAATCTGTTCTTTATTAGAGAACAGCTGGGGGTGAATGACAGCTTGACTGGACACTCTCACACTGTAAACTCTCTCTGACCTTCATTAAACTATTAAGTGCGGTGGTTCGCTAACCGTTTAAATGGATGACCTAATCACTGCCATGTGAACGTGTCCTGCTGTGAGCCTCTCAGACAGAGAAGACCACTTAACAAGCTACTCAGACAGAAAGACGGACAGAATTAAAAAAAAACACCCCACAACACTTTGCTTTTAAATACACATCACTCCTAATCACTAATCGTACATGTGTGTACTTTTTTCATTAAAATTGCCATCCTTAGGACCATGAAAAAAGTAGTAAATCAAGTTGCCCCATTATTAGAAATGTTCACAAAGACATCTTGTAGAAGGGGTCTGAAATTAACTCTTTTTTTTTTTTAAACTTACTGGGCAAGGTGGCTGATGGATATTATACCATATAATTTACAGGCTAAAAAACATTAACGGGTCTTTAATGTCAAACATCTGTTCCTTCTTTAACTAAAATTACATTATGTCAAATAAACCCTTAAAAAGTCACACCGAAATTTGAATAAAGTCTGTAATTAAAGTGGAAATAAATTCATCAAAATCAATACTTCAGTGACAAGAGTCTAACTGAGCTCAGACGCAGATCTTTGATTACACATTGTGCATTGTTTTGTTTCACAGTACAAACTGATACAAACAATAATCTGCAGACAGTCTTGTGAGATTTACTCAAATTCAATGTCTGGCCAGAGTCACTTTAAAGCCCCCGTCGTAGATGTCTGATCTTTGAACAATGAAAGCCAATAATGCCTCCCAATCAAAGGTTTTAAACACTTTTAATAATTCACAGTCATCGTTTTTAGATAATGTACTCTTCTGCAGGAAGCCCATTTCTTCCTCCAATTGATAGTCACTCTCAGTCTTTGTATTCTGTCAATACGTGGAGCGACTACTTTACTGAAAATCATTCATACATGGAGCTGACTCAAGAACTTCATTTCCCATTCCAATAATAAAAGGATTCACATTCATTCATTAGTTGATCAATGTGTTGCTGCTCATTCACTCATACAATTATTGCTTATGTGTGTGTGTGTGTGCGTGCGTGTGCGCGCGTATGCTGAAATACCTTTAACTGCCTCGTCCACTACTTCCACCACTCGATCAATCTGCTGGACCTGAAATACAGACACACATGGGAAAAGCTTATTGATGCTGACAGACCAAGTCCACAAGGTCAAACAAAAAGCCTGGTATTGACAAACCACAAACACACATAAACTGATCCACATTTAAACGAGGTGGGCATTTAAATGAGGAGTAATCACACATAAAAAAAAAAAAACAAGTCCATATAGATACAGCCACACCAAGGTCAGGCCAGAGGGATATTACCTAAATGCCACTGTATGTGTGTGTGTGTGTCTAATATACTTTTAAATACTTTTAAGACTCATCTGAACTCAAATAATTGCCAGGACTTCATTATAAAAATGTCTTTGAAAAAGGTAATGGGTTTAGGGAACTGGAATGGTACAGTGCCTTTACTTTGAAATGGGTACAGAATATGTTATGTGGCAGATAGAGACATTGAAACCATCCTGTTGTCACCAACAGATTTGGCATGCATACTCTGATCAGTGTACACGTGAGGCCACATGAAAAGCAGGATGCTGCAAACTGTATGTATCAACACAGGCACAGTCTGGAAAAGGCATCCATGGAGAGAAAGTGAGCTGAGGTAGAACATATGCTTGAGTCATAAGTGAAAAAGACAGATGACTTTTTTTTATAAGGCATTCTAATTATTTCCTCCAATGAAGAAAATAGTATCTACCTGCAATTTGGGTAGCAAAAACAAGAAAAAACATGTTCAGGTTAGTGCTGGCCAAAGTCAGGATGTAAAGTCTAGCTGAATAATAAACTGCAGGCAAATGTGAAACCAGCACTGATTACACTAACCTGCCAATTTGCACAATTTCATCTGGGAAAGAATGAACGAGATAGGGAGGCATGTACAGAGCATTAGAAGTGGGAAAAGAAAATGTTAAGCCACCTTTTTTTTTTTTCTTCCTTTTATTCCTCTCAGCACTGCCTCCACATCTAATTCCCTCAATTTCACCAGCGCTCAATGCCTCCAGGTCCTTTATTCAGTGTAACTCTACTTTCAGACACACTCGCTTGGAACAGGCTGTGCTTTTGCAGTCAGCAATTACATACATGTTATATAATAAAGCAAAGAAAGACAATCTGGTTTCATTCAGAAAAGCAGTATTTCAAAGTAATACTGGCCCTTCAAAAATCCAACCTAAAGGTCCAGTGAGTTCAATTTCTGTACAATTTTTTGAGAAGTAGAATATTTAAGTTTAATTGTATAAATTGTTGTTTTTTGTTACCCCAGAGTGAGACATTTATAAGGAGCCCCAATATTTAATAACATTTTCAGAGTAGGAGTGAATGGGATGTCAGTGACTTTGGCCACAGCCATACAGTCTGGTCTGGATTATTTCTTTTTTTAAAACACCCAACAGTTCTTAGAGTTAAATTAAAATGGTGTTTAATATATCCAGAGAGCAGCAGGTCTACAGACAAATTCTTGTGCAAGAGGGTCATTAGAGGTTAAAAACAAAAAAAAAAAATCGAGAGACACAGCAAAGGGTTTGAATAATAAGAGAGTTTTTCCTTTTGCATACTGTGTAAAAATGTCTGCTGTCTGCTATAAGCGTCTGCTTACTCATTGTAAATCTGGGATTACCAAGGCCGGTGCTGTGTATGTATGTGATGTGAGTAATAGATCTCTGATATAGGTTGTGGCATGTCGAGTTCAGACATGCAAAACACGGTGGGTTTGTGTCTGTGTACCTCCCTCGAACGACGCTGCCATTCATTTCGCAGCAACCTCACGCAAGGTGACACAAAAGAAATACACATGAAAGCAGGGACACAGTTCAATTACACTGAATAAATTCAACAGGAAGCACTTTTTTTTACTATATATCACCTTATCTAAAGCCGTTAGTGCAATCCCTATATACAAATTCTCAACTGCTGTTTTGCATCTAATTTGCATAACCCACCAACTGTCACTGCCATTGTGTGGCTGATTGTAACTATGGAGGATACACAAGGGGAATGTGTGCACACTCATACGCACCCTGCTGTCAGTGTCTGTCAACCCTGCGTGGCTCTTCATGTGTGCCCATGTTGTTCCATGGTTGTGGGGACAATTTTCTGCTGGACTCCACTGTAATTAGGATCGTGTGGCTGGTTCTTACAACTTCAAGGGTCTGTTTGATAGTGAATGACCCAGTTTTAGGGTTACAGTTTAGCATTTTGTATGCAGTGGTTAAGGTAATGTGCTGGGGAAAATGGTGCATGTGTGTGTGTGTGTGTGTGTGATATTTGTTGCCTCTTAAGGACCAATTAGACAGAATCGCATTTCTTGGGAACTGGTTCAGTTTGGGTCTAAGAATTAAATTGCGATTAGGTTTGGCATTAAATGGTTATCAATGCAGTGTCCTAAGAAGACTAGCTGCGCAGACCGGTGTGTGTGCGTGCACGCGCGTGTATCAAGGCATAATCCAATCTACTCATGACAATGAAAGGACCAGCAGTGGTAAACTTCGCAGCTGTTTGTCTCACCCTGAAGGCTATTACATATTCAAACCTGTTTATCTGAATGTAATTATATTATACATACATGCCACACGGCTTGAATGTAATTATGTCACACAGTGGCATGTTTACTTATAAAGAATAACATTATTATTTATGGTAAAGGATATTAAACTTAACATTTGAGAGCCCCCCCCCCCCCCCCATTATTTCAGTGATCAATATTACACCGTTTCGCATGTCAGTTTATGTGAATGTATGTGAAAATTTGGTGTTCAGCGCTGGTTTTAATAATACAATCTAATTTCACCAACTGCATGATTTCCTGGAAATGCAAAAATCATGTTGCTCTTTGTGTAAAAAATAATCCTCATTCACCTTTCACCAAGGCCATTCATTTTATATATTGTTGGCTTTGGGGGAAAAAAAACACGTTAAT
Organism: Solea solea; assembly: GCF_958295425.1. Classification (NCBI taxonomy): domain Eukaryota; kingdom Metazoa; phylum Chordata; class Actinopteri; order Pleuronectiformes; family Soleidae; genus Solea; species Solea solea. The sequence continues at coordinate 13,949,318 of NC_081146.1, forward strand.
TTCAAACATCAATCATTTAACTAGTTTCCTCCTGTGATTACTGAGGTGACACAGTCTTTGAAGAAAATGAAATGACTGTTCCATATCACACTTGTTTTCACGCATCGGTGGGTTATGAGTGAACACATTATTAGTTAAAAAGGCTGCAATCTAAAATAACCAAAAGACAAAATGACTTGCTTGTGTCATGGTAAACTGTTGGGACACTATTTGGAAAATGTTGTTATATCTGCACAGTCCTGCGACTCCACCAACATTAAACAAGGTTTTCTCTTTTTAGTCACAACATATTCTCTGTTATCTGTCGGATTCCCTCTCAGCAAAATGTAAATCAAGCGATGTGAGAGCGAATTGGACTCCTGCACCACCTCTGAGCTCCACTTCCAGCCTTGAGGAAATCTGGCCAGTAATGGTAGACTTTGAAAAATCACAGTTCAGAGAGAGAGAGATGACTCTCTTAACAGCCGTTCTACTTAGCTGCTAGGCACACATGTTCCCTCAGTGGAAAGCTGGCTTTTTTTTTCACCATAGACATTTTGACATGTTTCAGCAGGAGAAGCACAGATGCAATTGATAACATTAACGATGGCTCTGTTCATTTAATTCAAGTCAAGACGGTGAGGCAGTGAGCCCTGAAGATTAATGGAACTCAGCCGTCGTCTGATTTTTTACACCTGTGTATTTTTTTTCTGTTGTGACCTGTCAAAATATCTGCCTTGAAAAAAAGACAGATTATCCCGTTCTGATGCCTCAAGAATTGTGATTTGGCACGAACCATGTTGACGTTTTGCAACCAGAAATTCAGACGTGTCACTTGTAACCAGGCTCCTCTTGGATAATAGCAGCTGTCAATCACGCTGGTGTCCCCTCAAATGAAACATACTTTATTAGAAACAAATTGACATCATGTGCTACTAAAGCGATTGAGCCAATTAACTTCTTGGGAAACTGTTTGCTGATGTTAGAAATGGAGTAAGTGTAAGAGTGAGAATTCAGCTCATTTTCCCATAGACATCTCTTAAAACTGAGTTCTTTTTGTAACCAGCAGATTCACCCCCTAGTGGCTATTCAATATATTTACACTTCCTCTTTGGCTTCAGAAAGAACCTGGAAGACTATGTCAATTGGCTTTAATCACAAAATATTATTATTTTAATGAACCGACTCAAATATCAACTGTCTCTTGTCATCCTGTCTACAACAGCTTTATGCCATGAAGGCTTCACATCATTCACTTGTCCCTTACTACCTTTGCCCTTGTCTACACCAAGTAATATACTCAGATACACTGTGATAAATGTTCTGCATGGTGAGGGCAAGGCATTTACTAAAGAATAACACATAAAATGTGTCAATTAGGACATGTCTGTGAAGGTCTACTTGCTTTTGGAAAGTGAAGGTTCTACTTCTTTTGGTCAATTTCACCCGTTTGGTGAAGAACCTAGATACTATCCTAATGCAAATCTATGGGACTAGCAAATAAAACAAGATTAAAGGCAACTAAAAAGTTGACACTGGGAGAATAAAGTAGGGCAGCGTATTGTCAGATGAAGAAGTATGTAATGATGTAAAATCCAGATGACAATCTGCTTGAGATGATGTGTTTATTTTGGAGTCCATGTTATCCGTGTTTATGGCACATTCCCCGTGCTTGTGTTATTCAAATACTCGATGCCTCTATTCTTTCTTTTTCAACAGACTACAGCTTCATCTTCTCCTCTCTTCATGTCCTCGTCTAACTCGTACTTTTCTCCCTCCTTGAATCATAAATTCTTTCTGGGTTTTTTTTTTTTTGTTTTATTCCCCTCTCCACCCTGTTCATCTCAGCATTGTAGAGGTTTGTCTCCCAGGGCTGTGTATTGATCTACCAAGCAGCAGGGAGGCCAGAATAGAACAGACACAGCAGGGTGGCAACAAGGTGAACGACCGGTCAATCCATCTGTGTCTGTCTGTGTTTGCATGTGTGTGTGTGTGTGTGTCTGTCTGACAGACTAACGCCTCAAAGCAAACTGGACATAAATAAAGGTGAGCAAAAGGAACTATGCAGATGAAATAAGACGTGTAAGTATATCCTAAAATGTAAATTCAAATGCATACACATACATACATACATACCCCAATGATACTGAGTCCTTTGAGGTAGTCCATCCGTGGCTGGGCCTGGGGAACACAGCCTGCTAAAACCACCTTTTTCTGCTGCTCCTGGGCTTTTCTGTAAACAAAAGCGGAAAAGTCCAAACAAAAAATGAATATGGGTCAATAAATAATATTTTCTCACTGAGCTTGTGATTTCAAAATAGGAAAAACAAAAGCCAACAAACAGTGGCAGTCACATGTCTATGCAATTTGTAGACAGTGAGAAAATTATACAATGTTTGTGAAAGTTTCTTGCTACAAGGAAAACATTGACTGTTTTCCCCCTAAAGGCACGTTAGCTATTCCCTCATGAAATGCCCATGAGAAAATGGAGAAGAATTTGCTCAAGGTAAATCCCATGGTGCAAAACCAGCATGTGTGACTAAGATAACTAAACTGGATCATTTATTATGTCTGATTATCAAAGATGTATAACTATCTTTTAACTATTAGTGCTACCCTGACATTCCATTTGGGTCTGTTTTTACTGACACAGAAGAATAGTCTGGAGGGAATTAAGGCTAATTTCACGTGTGTGCATACATATATATATATATATAAATACAGTATATAAAATGGCATGCATGCCATTTTCTACAACAATAAATTTGATATACATGTACTGTATTAGACTGGTTATTTGATACAGTGCTGAATTTTCATGGACAAACTCAAATTAAACTCAAATAAAGCTCCAGTGTGTAATACTTTTCAATTAAATACACTACCCATAAGTAACTTTGTATAAGTTCCTAATCACTTTAACCCTTCTGTTACCAATCATACCGTCGTTGACAGGATTTGGCATGCATATTTCTCATGACCGTAACTCCAAGACCGTTTGTGATATCTAGAAAATTAAAAAAAACTATGGACTGGCGATCTGCCCAGGGTGTACCCCACCTTTCGCCCAATGACGACTGAGATTGACACAGAACCCCCTGTGACCCTCATGTGGAGGATAAAGCAGAAGGAGATGGATACTGGAAAGCAGAGAAATAGAGCTTTGCACACATATACTTATCATTACGGTAGCCCTTTCCCGGAACGACTGAATCACAGTCAAGATTTACCATCACATCACGTTTGCTTCTCAGTACCGTAATTCCTAAACGGTTGAATAACTGCCAGATATCGAGAGTGAAAGTTATCTTGGAAAGCCATAAAATCATAAGAGGTCATAAGAAAGCTACTATATAAATAAAAAAAATACAATAGAATAAAATCAAACAGATTGCATGCGCTGGATTTTGTATCTTACTATGCAAATGAAGAATGATATCCTTTCTGGTGTGAATAGGCCACCATAGTTCTCTGATGCACTCGGTAAAGGGAGGAGTGAGCAGATGAGTCATCCGTAATCTACAGTCTCACCATTAGATGTAACTAATTCTGACACGCTGGACCTCTGAGCTTAACAGGCCGTGCAATCGTTTAACATTTTAGTAACACCAACAACATTTGTGTATTACATAATACAATACACAGAACAGGAGAGTAAGCAGGGGTCAGGTTATTTTAAAAGACTTGCTCTGTCATTCCAGCACTTATGGTTCCAATTTCTGAGACAATTTGAATTAAAAAGGGCAGAGCACAATGGACAGACAGTAAAATATTGAAGCAAACCATGAGGAGAGAGAGAGAGAGAGTGTATGTGTGTCTGTGTGTGCATGTTTGAGTGTGTGCCCGTGAGCATGCGGATCTATGCGAGTCTTTATGTCACCTTCAGTTAATGGCACTGAGATTTGAGACTCAGTCTGTCTGACAAAAGCTTTTGGAAGAGCTGCCCAGACTCCACCATGAATCTTTAATAATGAAGCCTCCTGACAGTTGGAGCGAGGGAGGGAGGGAGGATGGTAGGGAGGGATGAAAGTGGGGATTGTATGTAAGTGAGGGAGGAATCGTGGGAGGAGCAAAGAAACTGGATACAGACTGTCAGTTGTGTTTTAATTCATACCGTGTTTGTATTCTTCAGCAGAGCAAAGACAGCAAGTGATGGAGGTCGAGGGAGTGTGTGAGAGAGCAGAGGAGAGAGAGAGGGAGAGGTGAGGGCTGATAAGATGAGGAACAAAGAAATAGATGAAATAGATGGAGATGACAAGAGGAAAGATGAGGGCAGATACTGAAATGTTATTTTGATTATTTTTGACTTGTTTGTCTTATTCAAGGTTATTTTAGTCTCGTGTTTACTTCTTTATCCAAGTCCTCACTGGCACATGTGTGTTGAGCAGGTAACAGCAAATCACTCAAGATAAAACAAAGACAGACAGCTTGCAGAGAAAATGTACTTCCACTGATCATCAGAAATACACATTATTATTGTACAAGTTTGTTTACTAGTTTTATACACACGCCTTTCACCTTTATTATAGAAAGTAAACGATCATATACAGCGAACATGACTCTAGGGTAAACAGATGCTGGAAATAGGGGGCAGTGTGATGCTAGTAAATACTTCAAATAGGAGATATGTTAACTTCCAACACTGGCTGAAACAAGACAGATGAAGCCAAAAATGAATTTATCTGCTTGGAGCAGCACATTCTCCCCAAACTGTTTCTCGTGAACGACTGCAACTGGCATCGCTGCACACAGAGACACACACACACACAGTAGGGGTGCGTCTGCATAATTCACACATCTCCTGCCAAAATGTGCCAAACGTTCCTTTAATTTTCTACTCGCTCCCCGCCCACAGATTCAGACTCGTAGCTGACACAGTGAGTAAGGAGATGCAGCCTGATCCGTCGCCTCAGCGCCCCGGGGGGCACGGGCCAATCACGTCGCACACAGTTCCTGGATGGGATGAGATGGAATGGGATTATGTGATGCAGTTGCCGTGGTGATACTTTTGAGCCTGACTGAGTGCGCGCTGCCAGTGACCAGGACCAGAGCAGATGTCCTCTGAGATCAGAGAACGGGATGTTCTTGTGCACTCACACACAAGCACACGTGAACGCACAGAGCTTCCTTGGCTTTCTTGGCACCTTGCCCTGAATCTCTCCGGCCCCCACACACTCACACACATATGCAAATGGTCATGGAGGGATGTGCTATACATACTGGTTTTTAACAGCTGAGTGGACACAGTGAATCAGTCAAATTAGACCAGACTAAACATCCAACCGAATTGACTAGGTTGACTTGGAGAAGGCCCTTGTTGTACATATGACATTAAAATAACTCTAGGCATTAAGATGGACCACAGTACTTGACCTATATAAGGGCCTTTCAACAAAACTTGGAAGTGAAAAGGGACACTTCCTTTGAGCCACAATGGTGTTTTTAAAACGTTGATCAAATCTTTCACAGGCATTTATAGACTTATTTTAACTTCTGTCATACATTTTTTCATTGAATAAATGTCTATTTTTACTGTCTGTTTACATTTGTAGACAACAATGCACAAGCGCTGGTAATTGTAGTCTTGTCTGTGGCAGTAGAGTAGAGTTCTCAACGGGTCGGGTTCGGGCTGTAAATTTCAGGCCCGTTGAGAAGTCTACAGTCGAGCAACAGTGAGAATCGCATTTGTAGCTTTGATGCATTTCTTTAAGCTGGAGCAAGCGTCCAATTCAGGTTGAGAGCCGGAAGAAGGCTTGTGTTCAGGTCAATTGAGTTCATTTCTTTAAAGTCCTCACTTCCACATATTTCCATATGACCACTCAAAGCTGCTTCACTGTACAGTTTTGCCATTCGCCCATTCACGTCAATTCACTTACACTTTCATACAGTTCATTTATGTGCAGCACATTTACAACTTCACATCATTCATACCCATTCACACACACACACACAGACACACACACTGCCAGCATTGCCAGCACAGCCGTTGCTTGCCCAAGGACACATCAGCATGTAGACTAGCGGAGCAGGGAATACAACCTTCCAAAGAAAGACGACTCACTCAGCTACCATTGCCAATGTGTGGGCAGAGGTATCAAAAAAAAAAAATTGATTAGGTGCAACTCAGTATTTTAACCAAGATCTCAGAGTGGATTTGAACAGTGACCTGCAGGACAAATCTGCTCTCACACTGCTAAATTAACTTAGCCATATGCAGCCGAGACCATCTTTGAAAATGGACTGGGTGATCATGAAGTGTCCTCATTAGCCCTCTTGGTCGCATTCATACCTATACTGATGTCCACATATGACTGGATCACCCGATCATAAGTGGTAATGCCAGATATTAACATATTTGATGTAATGTCCTGCAAAGTAATAGATATGTGTGTGTGTGTGTGTGTGTATGCGTGTATGTGCGTCCTTTCAATGACTTTCCCTGCTGTTTAACACCCTCAGCCCGATACAGAGCACTACATGGGGGCAGATGGGGTCATTACACACATGGAGCAGGCCATATGCTCCTGAACAAATATGTTGCTTAGAGGATGAGGTCACACTTGTAAGAGTACCAGAACAGGATAAGTAACTGAAACGTTAGGATCCTGATTAGCTCTGTATGCTGCTGAACACAACCACATTTGTCTGTGACCCAAAATGTGCAAAAAAAAAAAAAAAGGCAAGTGCCTGAATAACTACACAATTTTGACTTTGCACAGTTTGACGCAGCAAAAACTTTTTTAGGTGCAGTCAAGAGAAGAAGCACTGCATTAAAATTTCATTAAGACTAAGTGATTTATTTTCATTACATCCCTACATTCTCAACCCCCCCCCCCTCCCCCACCCCCCCCATATTTCCACTGTCCTTGCTCCTCAGTCTCCTCTCTTCACTCATCCCCTCATCTGCACTCTGACAGTCATTTCTGGCTGAGTTGACAGCAAGCCAGCCAATCAGCACACTCCTGACCTCTACGCATTAGCATAAGCAGCAAGGGTTGAGGTTAAGTACCCATCAAGCTTCAGTAATTAAGATGTGAGCTGGTGTGTGGAGGAGTGTGCATGATTGTGCTAGTGTGTGTGAGAGCGAGAGACAGAGAAACCAAATGTATTCAAGTCTCCCACTACTGACATTATCAACTTTTACATACTTCTCCTTTTACGCCAATGTAATACCAATCTTGGCCTTTGCCTGGCTTGCGTTTACAATCATATAGACAATCCATATACTGTACATAATGTACTGATGAGACAACAATGTATGTTTACTCTGATATTCATTTTCCACATTAACTTTCCACTAGGTTTCATTCTATCATCAGCAAATGCATCTCCAATACTGGCTCACAGCCCAGACTGAACAAATGTGGGGAAAACATTGTTTTTTTTTGTGTAATGGAGAAAGCAGCTGTTCCTCTGTGAATAACTGCACTGGAACATTTTAACAGAATGACAACTGTTAAAATAAAAACACTAAAAAAAACAGGAACTAACTGTGGTCCTGTGGGATCTCACCGTCAACAAACTAAGAGAAAATGAATGGAGTGATTAAGAGGAGGAGAGAAAATAAATAGGAAAGGGGGGATTGAGTGACTGACAGGTTAAAAGAGCATTGTTATAAACAGGAGGGAAATAAGAAGAAGCAAAATAAAGGCAGCAGAACATGAAGAGGAGAAAGAGTTGGTGTAGGTCTCGGCCAACAGTCTTAGAAATGCACAACAAACTATTCTAATTTTCAACAAAAGTTCATAGAAAACAAAACAAAAAACTAATTCAAATGGATGTCTATCACGGATTAATATATTACTCTTTTGCATCATTTGTTTATTTTACTCCTATGAGAAGACTTTGAAAGCTACACAACTTATAGAGAAACACACAAAAAAGTCATTGTCAAAACAGAAACGAGGAAGTCGGAGAGGTAAGTAAAGACAGGAAAAAGAACAAAAACTGCCAAGAGCATTTCTTCATGACCATGTGTCAGGGCGAGGAAGAATGATAACGGGACTCGAAGAGAAATGAAGGGGGACGACGAGAGCGCGGAGGCTCGGACAGAGGATTGTGATTGAGGGATGAGAGAAGGGTTTGAGGAGTAAAGCTGTAGAATCCCCCCGAGATATCTCTCTCTCTCTCTCTCTCTCTCTCTATCTCTCTGTCACTCTCACGCACACACTCACACACGCAGTCCCTGCTGTTGTGTTTCACAGGATAACAAAAGCGAATGTCCATATGGTGACGCTGAACGAGACAAAACCTGAAATAAAAAAAAGGGGTGAAAGGAAGACATAAAACCGAGGTAAGAAATATAAAGGCAAGAGAGGGGATGTTTAATTCAATCAATAAAAGATAATTACATGAAAGTGGGTCTATAAAAGTGAGTTGTGGTAAATGATGTCCAAAAAGATACAGATTTGAGCAGCTTGAGCACCTAGGACAAGTTGCCCAGGTCTGACTGCCCGTACACTCCTAAAATGTGGATTTCAATCTACAACTTCATAAATAATCCGATAGTAGCAGAGAGATAGAGCTTACTCTGGGCAACTACAATAAAACCACATGAAAACAAATGACTTGTTTTCACATTTATTGCCAGCATGGTTAATAAAGGCATTCATGTTAGAGCTGCGTTTTACAGGATACAGGCAATCTGTTGACCAATCAATACACCTATAAGGTTGCTAGTTTATGACTAGCTTACATGGACGCCAGATATATCGGAGATATAATGCAGGCCAATTGTCAACATGGGTCTAGTAAAAGTTGGTCAGAGGAAATGCAAGGCTTTCACATTATGGCCTATTAAAAAAATGCCTCGCACACCTGCCTAGCACTATGAAACTGATGGCATCTGTCTTGTAAAAATTGAGTTAAATGTGCGATAAATATTGCATTCATTGTAAATGAGATGTATTTGTCGCTTGAATAGTTCACAATAGAGGAAAAACGATGATTTAAAAAAAAAGGGGGGGAAAACAGCAATGGAAAAGGCCCACAGAGATTCACAAGAGATGGGAGATGTGCAGGAGACTGCATTAGAGCTGAACACTTGACTGAGCCACAAAGAGTGGAGAACCAAAGCTGAATTTTCATTTCAGATGCAAAGTCCGGCTTTCTATAGGAGAGGCTGTTATGGGACAAAAGGTGCAGGAGCAGCCGCTCAGCCTGAGGCTGATATGGAGAGACGAGTGCTGGCTAAAGACTAAAGAGGTGAAAACAAACACAAAACCTACATTTCCACAGTAGCAGCAACAAAGGAGTTTGTATTGTTCATGTATTTTTCTTATAAACCGTAAACAGAGCTCACAGAGAAATGTCAGAAGGGCCTAAATGTGTACAAATTAAGATTTGTAAGAATATGTGAGGCAACAGGAATGTTCAGTGTTTCAGTTTTATGTATAGAATAGATGTTTGGCCCACAAAAAAAAGATTTCCAAGTTGTCATCAGTTATATTTAAATGAGTAAAACACACACACACACACGGCTTGTTATCTGGAGCATCGGCAGTTGTGCATTAGTGTGGCAGCTTTAGTCTCAGACTTCACGGGTCATGTCACACGCAGACATTTATCATTTAGAGCCACAGCCACTCCCCATGAGGCCTTTCACCTCTGTGTGAATCAATCTGAAAACGAACAAGCGTGTGCATTTTACCTCCTGTGTGTGTGTGTGTGTGTGTGTGTGTACATACTTACCTTTCTTTGTACAGATGAGCGAGCGAGGTTGTGCGCGTGTCTATGTGCACTGTACATGTTTGCCATTCTGTGCAAATACACAAGCACAAAAAGCTGGCTAAGATGACAGGGTGAGAGGTCATCGCTGGTTGAATGAATTCGCACCAAAATTAGTCCAAGCATAAACATTCATGATTGGTTTCAAGGTCATAAATTATTACAAGTGTTTGGAGAGGCGGAACAGCACATGCTCATTGACCTGGAATTTTTCCTTCTTCTTTTTTTTCCCCAGCCAACAAAAAGCTAAACTAATTATGTTATTCTAACAAGTATGGATTTTACAGCAGCTTTCAATTCTAACCTGTAAACTGTCAATGTGCCTCAAACGCCGCATCCCCATAACAACGGTTTAGTCCACTGTGATGCTGGAAAATGGGACAGGAAGTAATGGCACCTGGCATGCTTACGAGAGACTGTGTCAACTGCGACTGGAATGTTTACCAAACATTATAGATTCATGCTTCGCTTTAGCTGTGGTGCAGCATTGCATGGTAGCTTTCGTTCCACTGTGCTCTCACAGCAGGCGAGATCAGTTTTGGCCTGTGATATTATGGCTTGGCCTCAGAGCAAATAGTGACAGTCCTGCACACTAAACCGAGATGTATTTCTCTGGTTAATTCTCTCAGTATGTTTCAATGCACGGTTAAATTCAGCTGGGGCTGTAGCTCAACCTCACCATTTAAATGGACAACTGTCCTTGTCCCAGTATACAAACACTCGTGGGTAATGAATTTATTTAATGAAGTGTGTCTGCCTCGGCTACACTAGGTGGCGATAAACCCCTTGTCAGCTCTTTACTATCAGCCATTTTCCAGTTGATTTGCTACGTCACAGGTGTAGCTGAGCGCCAACATGTCTATGTAGCATCTATTAACTTCAGGTCTGGATTTAGCCATGTTTTTCCTCACTGATCTCTTCTTCTTCTTCTGTGTACCAGAGCAACCAGGCCAGTTTGGTTCGGTATGTATACATGCAGTAGTAATTCAACTCCCAATTGCATTAATCTGGTGTGTCGGTCTGGCATTGAGAAATTAAGATTGGTATAATTTAAGCCTGACTAACACGTCGAGATACATTTTAGAAGTCTGGTTTGGATGGATGGATGGTTTTAATTAGGGATGGTTATTGGTCAGTATCAGTCCAATACTGGTCAAAATCACTGGATCGAATATTAGACAGATAAAAATGTAAAATCCAATCCAAAAATCAGTTATATCGACTGTAAATATGTAAATAAAAATGAGCCAAACCATTTTAGCTGAGTCATGTTTGGGCTGTTTATTTCTTCTTTTTGGAAGAACAATATTTGTTACACAGTTGGAGAATTATGTCTTTGAAATGACTCGGCACAAATGTGTCGTTAACAGCTTCATAGTTCATAAATGGTCTACAAAAAAAAATATCAGTAGATACTAAAATTACAATACTTGGCAAAGTGTACTGCATGTTAGCACATACTTTACATGTTTGACTGTTGAGTCTACATGAGTGAAAGTAAGTTAATTTACGTCTCTTCATACTTAGACTAATATGTTTTGCATAGCGGTAATTTATGCGAGTTGGTTGCACTGTGAGTTATTTATGATATGTGAGCATGCATGTGAAAACAGATATGTGAGTACATGTACACTACGTGCATTTGGGGACTATGGAAGTCTCATTATAGAGCTACAAAGTCTAAGCGTCTATTCAGCCTGTTAATTTCCCTGGCTGGTATCTTCTCCCCATGCAGCCTGAAGTGGCTCCACGGTGCCTTATCAGTCCCTGTAAAAGGCCTTCTTAGTGAACTGCGGTGCCTTATTTATCCCAAATACCATTCCATTAAAAGCCAAGGATGCACCGTGAACAAAGAACAGCGCCTGATTAAATTGCAATGCTTTACTTGGTCAAAATTAATTTATGGAATGTTTTTAAAAAGGATTTCTCTCCCTCTCCCTTTCACTCTCTCTCTCTCTGCATCTGAGTAGACACCAATTAAAAGGATGGTTCAAGGTAAGATTCATTACATTAGAAAGGAAGTGGGGGAATGGGGGGAGGCTGTTAGGAGAAAAAAGGCTTTACAAAATGATGAGGTGATTTTTAAAATACATTTGCTTGTCAGAGGGATGGGGGGGAGAAGAAATTTGAGGAGCAGATGAATAGAGCTGCTTCACCCGCTTTTGTTGAACCACATCGGTTACATCTCTCTCTCGCTCCTTCTAACACTTTGAACTAGAGGAGCTCATATTTAATAAAATCCCAGGCTCTGTATTCTACAACACAGAGAAAATGTTTTATCACATGAGCACTGAAGTCACATTAATAATACATTCAATGGTGCATCAACTGCGACTATGAGAGCGAACAGAGACAGTGGTGACACGTGTGGTGAAATGCTTATGAACACAAAATACTATTTGTATGAATGACAAGTTAGCATTTTGGTTTTGAATATCCCATTAGGCCACGTGGCAGTGAAGTGGGAAGACCCGGGTTCACGACCCCGTCAGAACAAGGGCCTTTCAGCATGGAGTTTGCATGTTCTCTCTCTGTTTGTGTGCATTTTCCCCGTGTTCTGACTGGAGTCAGATAACATAATAGGAGGTGAATGTAAGTATCTGTCTGCCACAACTGGGTTTCGGACTGGACTCTGGTTTCAAAGCACTCCTTACCAACTGAGCTAATGGAGATGACGTGTGACTGAAGCCGATTTTCTGTCCCACTCCATCGCGGGCCATAAATAATGCATTATAAAACCCAAGCTGCGGGCCATGCAAAATCTGACCGAGGGCCATGATTGGCCCACGGACCAGACTTAGGACATGTCTGGGGGACTGGCGACCTAGGGTGTAACCCTGCCTTTCACCTTATGTCAGCTGGGATTGGCACCAGCGGCCCCACGACCCCCATGTCAATGGATGGATGGAATATCCCCAAAGGGGAAATACTCCTTTACTTATATCATTTCAAAAAATCACACAATTCATGTATTATAAGCTTTCTGGTTTCTGGACTGTTAAAGACTGCATATAAATTCGACTTCTAAAAAGGAAAGAAAAGCCATTACATAGATTTGAAGCAAGATTATGGGCATGTTTTGCGATTCCTCCGAGGTCCGGGTCATACGTTCAGTGTCAGCATTGTTGTTGTTTTTTGGGTCAAAACAGACAAAGAACATGGAAACCACAGACACTTGCTTGAGGTTATGTGAGGAGGTCTGCTCGTACCTGCACAGGTACAAACCCATCACTCAAAGGAAAAACAAATTAGGACAAAGTCCTTTTGGGAAATCCTCACCACTGAATGGAATGTGAGATCTTGGACACATGTGTGGAATGCTTGGCAGAATATTTCTAGAATTACTCCCAAGTACATAAACACACCTGTAGCTAGGTTGCAAGCTCAAGGCTTTTGTCACTCCATATGTTGCTTTGTGAAATTGCTTCTTGGACCGTATACAGCGCCCAAGCCTTCCTGTTCAAGATGCTTCAACAACATGGCACATACTGTAGGTGTGCACCCAATCATAACTAAACACACCATATATAGTGGCACATATGTTCTACATTAGTATTCACAACTTCTGTTTATAACCCCCTTCATAGCAAAAAAAATAAAAAATGTATATATATTGCCTTGTTCGGGTTTTTGAAGTTGATCAAGCTGTCATGCAGTCATATGCTCTCTACCCTTTCCTCTTCCACAATATGCATCGCTTGTAAAATTCACCCCAGGGCTTCAGCATAAGGCATGTGAAGGTCAAATGTCCTTACTGTCATCTTGCATGACTTAATGTATATCAAGCATGTCTCAATACTTTAACATATGGAGCCTGGACATGACATGCATCGAAAGGGAGTTTGAGAGAGTGTCCGTCTCTTCATAGTGTGTATGCCTTATTCAAAAGTTTCCCAAGTAAGTCATCAGTCATTTGTCACCCTGGAGGTGTATGGAGGGAGAACATGGCTCACACAGAGAAGGCAGAGACTGTCATCTTCTATAACTTGCAGCTAAAGTATCTCAGTAGAACCAGTTATTTCCAGGTCAGTGCTTGTTTAGCTAACACCAACTGAATAAGCCTCTGGGATCGTGAGCTTTAAAAAAAAAAAAAAAAAAAACACAAAAAACTAAACAAAAAAAAGAAATCACAGTTGAAAAAGAAAACGGCCAAAAGGTTGCCTGTGCTCCTCCTGAGAGCATGCACAGCCCTTTGCTGCCATTGTCCTTTCTGTTCAGCTTTATTAATAAATGATTCGAAATGTAAGGACAGTTTGACAGTTTGTGGCGGTCGATCCCGTGAATCTGCATGCATGTAATTTTGTATCTGTGCCAACGTTTGCTGTGTCCACAGTGTATTTGTCTGCTGGTGAATAGGTCTATGCTGATTATGTTTCAGCATCACAGGGTTTGGTTCAGTGTCAAATCCCTCTGTGTGTAACTAAAGCTACTTGATAGGAACACGGCAGCTGGTATGCTGGCTGCTTCGCACATAGACACACCTGCCACCTGAGTCAGTCAGTCAGTCCGTCTCTCTCACACACACACACGCAAACACACAGAGTAAATAAATGTGCATTATGGCCTCCTTTTTCAGTCAAAGAAAAAGTGTTTCAAACATGTCCGAACACAAAAGACAAACGTCCAAGAAAAAGAGATACACTCTCGCATTACTGGCCGTCTTTCAGGTCACTGACACAGCTGGACTGGAATTCAGAGAGATAGAAAGAGAGAGAGAGAGATGAGGTGGAGCAGCAGGTGTTGTGTATGCGCTTATGTCAGCACAGGTGAACAGAGGGTCAGGGCGGTCCTCTCCATATGCCATCTGTCAGATCAACTACACCTCACACCAACATTTCCGTACTTTGAGTAACAATGTCAAACTACCAAGACCGTGGTAGCACATTCACATTGACACACACCTGAAATGTCAAGTTCTAACAAAGTTTAATTTATACATCGCATCCCTTGATTTTTGATTTTCAAAAACACCTGGATTCACACATTCACTGATAGGTGATAAGTGGATGGACCGATGGAAGAACAATCTTCATCTGATATTGCTGAATATTTGAGTGTTTGTTAATTAATAGGATGCCTATCAAAATTTCCGATGTCTTCATAACAAACAAAAATCAAACAAAATCACAAAAATCCCTTCATTAGATCATTTAAAGCAATTTAAAAATTTAAAGAAATCTCACTATAACGTTGCTTCACAAAAAACTCTTACTAACTGCTCCCATCACAGTGAAAATCAGCAGCAACGTAAAACAACAATGTCTTCACATTATGGGTTTGTACCTTTTATGAAGAACAGTGAGGTGGAATGAAGGCGTGACATGCGACGCAAGTCCTAATGATGTCATTATGAGAATGACAAGCTTTGTCTGAATTAGATGAGGGTGAATAATGGATGAGGCTTTTTATATCAGTGCTTTAAAATTACACCATGGACCATGTCACTCGTGCTTTTATGAACGTCGATGCCTTACAAAAATACTAATCGCTATAATAAGACTGCAACAGAGGACATCTAACATAAGAATAGGACTGCAACAATACAACGATAACAATTTTGAAAACTGGTTGGTTTGGGTGGTGTTTTTAATTAAGTAAACAAGCTGTGATTTTTCGGCTTCTTAACGTGAATATTTTATGGTTTCTTTGCTTAATATAACAAAGAAATCAGTCAAATTTAATCATTTTGGACAAAAGAAAACATTTGAAACGCCATCATTCCAAGGTTTGGGAAGCAGTTATTTTTCAAAATATGACATTTAATGGATTAATCGACTAATCAATTATGAAAATAATTGTTAGCTGCCACCCTACATAAGAAATTATAACATATCTCATGTCATTTGTTTGTGTTAATAAACTTTAATGGAAAGCTGGAGCGGCATTTTTATTCAAGATGATGATTCAATCCCGATAAATGGTCTGAAGACGCAACATGGACATGAGTCATGGCTCGCAGACTGCGCCTGTCCAGAGGAGACACATGGACACTGTCAGACATACAACACCATGCAAAAATATCTCTCGGGCTCTGGGACCTGACCCGTGAAACGGAAGAAAAGAGGAGAGAGAAATGACATGGCAAAAGGTGGGAAAATTAAGGTGAGAGATGAAAAACTAGATTCACCAGAGTGTGGGGGGGGGGCAAAAGAGGAAGATAAGTGAGAGCGAGGATGATAGACAGAGAAAGGTAATGGTGTGACCTTGTGAGAGTCTGTCACCGCCTGCTGAGAGAAAAATTACCTGTAGGAGAAAACCAGAGCATGTGAAGAACACATCAGCAGCGTGAACTTCTCTCTATCCTGTATCTCCCGTTCACTCCTTCTGTTAGTGCTCCCAAATGAGGAATATGTTGGAAATAACTAAACTTAATTAAAGTGGAATCGAAATGACTCTAGTGGGTCCTTTGCTATCATTAATTAGAAACAAAATAACCTCACTCTGATTTACTCTTCAGTCTTTAGGAATTTACATTTCATCCATCTATTTTCTCTCGTATTTCTTCTCCTCCACTGCAATTTGTCATCACTTTTCTCTTTGGCCTTAAATGCAACCTAACGTGCCTCATTACTGCAACTTTTGAGTAGAGTAATGCCAAGATATCAAGGTCATCTGCTTTGCATTAAAACTGTATTATGTTCAGGTGCAACGCAGCATGTAGTGTCTACTTTAACCGGATTCTTTTCGAAAGCAAGTTGAGTGTGCGTTTGTGTGGGAGGTAATGTCCAGTTTTTCATTGCTTAGGACGAGCTTTAACTTCCAAAAGGAATCCAGTCCTGTCTCTTTGTTGTATCTTAGCAGTGTTTAAGATACAGTCTGTATCACTCTCTTTTAGGCCTAGCATGATTTATTATACCTGTTTGGATTTCAATATGGAAATTCAGAAATGAAAATTTAAATGAAATTCCTGAAAATAAACATGTTGACATTTTGCCTTTAAGACATTGAGAAAACATGTTTTTAAACTTGTAAAAATGTATAATTCAAAGTAGCAAGTAGCAGAATGTTTTTGTCTGTGCTTAGGAAACTAACTTTTCTTCCTGACGCCTACAGCACTGGTGCTGGTACACACACAATGTTTCACCGAGTGGCTAAAATGGAGGACAACTCGCAGACAATGAACAACTTAACCACCCTCTGGCCAACAGATGCTTAAATTTGTCACACTGTGCCCCCAACACCCACATGCCGGCATGTTGGACGCACACGAGCACTGAGGCAACAAGAAAATAAATGCTAATGTTAATGTAACTGAACTGAACAGTGTGAGAAAGCAGAGTGAAGCAGGTGTTGAAGCAATGAGATGGGGATTTCTGAATTTAATCAAGCCCAAGTGAGTAAGTACGTGTGTGTGCGTGTGTGTGTGTGTGTGTGTGTGTGTCCAACTTCATTTTTCACCTGTCACAATAGTGGCATGTTGGGTCCTGGGAGGCAAAGACCTGCCCTCCCACATGCCTGAAGGGGAAACGCGCACAGACACACATGGAGAGGGTTATCATGGGAAATAACTTCATACCAAATGGGGCTTTTCACGTTATTGATCAGGAACGCCTACTTTCTTCTTTCTACTTACTTTCTTCTCATTTTTTTGAGCACTATGAACCAATATATTCTTTCAAACTGGGCTGTGATGGGTTCAATACATCCTTAAAAAACACCGGGAGCAGCCCGATTTTTAAAAATCCGCTTTATGAGGCCGTGCCAGCTGCGGGACATGTGAAGTGAACTGTGTTATACAATTACTTCTGAAGCACCAACAGCAATAAATCATATTTGCACAAGCAAACACAGCTAAAATGAACAATCCATGACATCAAACACAGATGATGACATATAGACTATACACTTAGTCAAACAGATCAATACATCCTGGGTCTACACACATACATATATAAACGTGTTTGTGTGTGTGCGTGTGTGTGTGCAAAGCCCCACAGACACAGGCCAGGTGATTCATCACAAGCTGATGAGAGCATGACCTCCACGACCTCATTCGTGACCTCTGACCTCTTCATACAACCTTTCCAAAAGATCACTGCAGATTTATCAAACAACATAATGAGCAGTACAACCACGGTCACTCACCAATGTTCATCTCACCTTAAGGACACAAAAAATAAACAAAGATTTCATAAAAGGCGGAATAAAAACAACACCCTTTCAAGCTTTCTGTAGAGACGTCTCATCACAGCAAACAGTAAGTCGACACTTTCCCATTTAAGCTGACGAGTGACATTCTCTCTCAATCTTTCCCCCTTTGTCTTCAATTCCCCATACTCGCCCTTGTCACGTATCATACCACACACATATAGTCCCAGTCATCCAGTGATGGCTGATGAGACAGTGGTCAGTGTGATGTACCTGCCTGTAAGTAATATGCTTTGGAGTGGCTCATCTTGTTGGTGATTGATGGAGAATTATACACACATTACTTCTTCTTTTCTTCTGAAGATGCAAGGCCAACAGAATACAAAATGCAAAAGAAGGTAGAGTGCACACACTCACTCCATTGCCACAAAAACTCAATTTGATAACACAAGGTTGTGAGCCATTGTGGATTTTCCTCTGGTGAAATTGCTTTTATAGATATGTCAGGAGCCACCTGATTTGAACAATTATTCAACACATTTGAAAACTATGTATAGAAGTATAAAAGTCTAGCAAAGAATGTGAACCACAGTGAACAAAGATCACTTTTCAAAATAACAGGGCTTTGTGTTAAACCACATCAATCCTCTTCTTCTTTTGGCTCCTCCCTTTGGGGGTTGCCACAGTGGATCATCTGCCTCCATCTTGTCCTCTCCCTTGTGTCTTGTTCCGTTATACCAACTGTCCCAATGTCCTCCTTCACAACATCCATGATCCATGATCCTTCTGACTCTTTTTCTCCTGCCCGGCAGCTCAATCTTTGTCCACTATCCCTCTCTCTTAAGTTATTAGCAAACTCTTCAACCTCTCAAATATCAATATTACATCAAAATTATATACAAAATCATCAGAAAATATAACAAACTTAATTAATCCACATCTCAGTAGCTACAAACCAGCATGACATAGTCTGTGCTCAATTTTCTGAATGTACCAAATAGAAACTTTTTAGGGTAAGAAAGCTGAGCTGACAGTTCATTAGTGTTGAATTTGTGAAAGTATGGATACTTATTAATATCTGCACAGTGTGACAAAAAAATTAGACAGTGACTTCAATAAACATGGGAACTACTGCTGATTTACTTTATGTAAACAAGAAAATTAACAGGCGCTGTGCTCTCAGTCATGAAAAAGGCCAAACAATGCTAAACTGTGTGAGCAGTGAAGACAAATGTTCTTGGATGAATTTAATACTGAGTCGCAGTTTGATGGGGTAGGCAAATGCAAGCAAATAACTAAGGATGTAGTAGGTAACAGTATATACTCATGTAATATGAGTCTTATGCTTAGAATATAAATGAATAAAGGTTAACATACTGTACATGACGGATTCTGTGTCCAACAATAAGTGTCTTTTTTAAAATGTAAGGCCTCTCAGATCCTTTTTCCAACTGTTCAGTTTTAAGTGTCAGTGGCATCTAAATGCCTTAAAAGGTTTATCAAACTCCATCCGTTTTGCATCCAACATCCAAGACGGACACACAATGTAATTCTGTTTACAAACTAATACAAGTAAAAACAAAAGTGGTATTGTAATAATACAGCTCATAAATATTTAACAGTGTATCACCATTTTCCCTCTTCTTATTGAAATGGGCAAATGTAATCACATGGATCCAACGTACAAAGAACTTTCATATGCTGCAGTCTTACAAAATGATAAGACTTCCCTTAAGACACCACCTAAGTTTGATTATCAAGGCAACAAAACAAGAGAAAAAAAATATTTTTGATTGTATTGGCCTATCACCTTTAGTTTTACGATTTAAAATTGGTTATTGAACAAGCTGCAAAATTATGAAAAGGCATCAACTCTTTTTTTGGGGTTCCAGACACCATGGTAGATCCCATATGGGACTACCATTTGGTTTTAATTTTAAATCTGACTAAATTGATTCTAGTATATGAATGTATTCATTTTTCTGCATTCAAAGGGACTACAGTTCTTAAGGCGACATCCCGACTTTTCTACTTTTCCCACCTTTGCATTATTTTCTCCTTTTTACTCCTATCCGTCACACTCCTTTAAAAGTCAAAGGGGCCAACATGATCAGAGACACTAAAGCTTCTGTACCAAACCCATACTCAATCCTTTTACAATATAGAGCTTGGGATTGAACTAAACAAAGTGACTTGCAGAACACCAGGTTGAAAGGTCTCTACTTTATCTTCAGTCCTATATTAACTTGGTCTCCTATGGCATAAATCCACAATCAGGGATAAGGGAAAAGGCTGGAGCCCAGTAGGGTGCCATAAGAGCCCAGCTGTCTGAGGGGATGAAAGGCAGTAGCTGCCTGTGAGGAAGGTTGAGGAGGACCTCATGAGGACAGCTACAATGTGACAGGCTGTGATTATGCAGCCATTTATTTCGGGGGGCACTCGTGCACACATGTCCCTGGAGTCACACTACAAAACAAGGACATAGAGGAATATCGGTTTGTTTTCCTGCAGCTGTGGAAAGCTTTGTAGTGTATTTATCTTTTTTTTTTTAATGTATACCGGTATAATAATAAAGACAAAAATACAGCTGAGACACCAGCATCGGGCATTTAACATTCTGTAGCTGCAACACCTTTTAAATTATGTGGGGGGGGGGGGTATTTCCATATATGTCCAGTATATTCAGAATGATGTACACAGCAAGCTTTGAATCACAAAAATGTATTAGTATCAACAAACTAAAAATATATATAGTCATGAGGCTATCAGCAGCATTCATGAGAGAGTTTTTTTTGCAGTTTTTTTTTTAATGTAGCTATTTCATTTGTAAGTAAAAAGCAACACAAACCTGTGTAAGGGCACATTTAACAGGTTGTGGGCTGAGGCCTTTAGACCCATACTGTGAGCAGGCATGCATTTCATTTGAGCCACATACAATCCGGTGCACACATGCTCAGGCTCAAATACCACAGGCACCATACTGTGCTGAGCCATGCAGTCAAACCCACTTTCTAGAGCAGATGTGACAGGTTGTTTGTGAGGAAGTCAGTGACACAGATACACACACACACACACACACACACACACACACACACTGTATATAGCATCAAAATGCACATTAATTTGGTATTGAATTGAATAACTTACTAAATATATGACATGAATAAGCCTAGAGACGTCCAGGCACTGGCTCAAACACGAAACCTGTCCGATGCAATCACAGCCACATATGCTGTTGGAGTCCAGAGGTCTGCTGGTCCCCTAATTATCTCCATCAGTCCATCAGTTGCACCCTCTGCATCTAAAGGCAATACATGTCCTGTCTGCATATTTGATGTGTGTGCAGCTCTGCGAGGCATATTTAAATATAGAGAGAGAATTAGGCTGTAGCTTTGTTGGCTAAAGGCATTTCTATGTTTTTCGGTGTTTTTCCATGTGTCTCATTTCTCGTTATATATTCAGTCACACAAAATCACATATACACAGTCACATTAAAGTTAAGTTATCTGTGACTGTGACTTGAAGAATCTTCTGCCACTATACAGGACATTAATCTAATATTAATATAAATAAAATAAATAAATAATATTCACTTGTTGATTTGGAGAGTGATAGGAAGACAGTAAATGCAACAGTTACCTCACTCATGTCTCAGGCATGTTTTTTTGCATATATTATTTAATTTCTTTTGAGCATTTTAGGATGAAATTGTAATTTCCTTCATATAGAGTGCTCATAAAAAGGAGGCTTTTTTTCTCCAGGCAATGATTCACCTATTCAACTGCAATGTCCATCATAATGTTCTGTCCCGCTGGTGAACAGATAATAGCATAACAAGCTCTGACTTGAAACTCCATTACTAGAACCGCATAAAGACTTTTTACTGGCTGCAAAAAAAAAAAAAGAGAGAGGACATAATATCTGGTCTTTTAAAGCTGACAGAAGCTGTTAACGTCGAGCCCTTTGGGAGCAGAGGTTTTAATATTAGCCTTTCAGCACATTCAGTTCATCTCCTCTGATGCCTGCTTTGCCGCTCACCTTTCCTGATAAACAAGCTTAAAATAGGCAAGGCTGTTACTTCACTTTCAGAACATTCCTCACACAATTGGGTTTGACTGTTTGTAGTTGGGGTTAATCATCTTAGGTTTTAAGCAGAGGAATAAAAGTCTAGCTTTGCAGCAAACATGATTTAAGTGGATAAGTCTGTTTAGTCTGGAATGCTAAATGCTAACCCGAAATAGTGCTGTCACTTTTTACAGTGGGGTCCAGCAGAAGTCACTGTGAGCGCAGCTTGGCCTTACCATTTGCTTTGAATGCCCTCTTGGCATCACAAAAAAAAAAGACAGTGATGTTGTGTTGTTATGCCAAGAAAATGAAGACAAAAGCGAGCTTAACCGTCCTCCTGAGGGGATAATTATAACAAAGCATGTGAAGAGCATCATGTGGAGGTATTTTGGGTTTTACACCATAGATGGCAAAGTAAGAAAGAGATTTTTGGACTGACCAGTTACCTAAGGAGTTCATTCCTCCCAAGAGAGGCAGCGGTGGAGGCGTCACAGAAAAGGCAACGCAACAATTAATTAACCCAACATGACTAATCAAGCTCAGGATGTCACGTGACTCGCCATGAATGCAGGAAAAGCTTCTGGAAAAATGAAAAGCGCCAGTGCCAGTTTGAAGCCAACCGAGTTTACTGTGCTCGAGTAATATATCACTGAAGTTGACAGACTGAATATAATTGACCTTTATAATGCCCCTGTGGTGCTTTTCACGAGTATGGAAACAGTGGGAGACGACATTATTCCAGACCTGCAGTTTTCCGACATATTCAACTTTCATTCAGGGATCTCAAACTCAATTATAGAGGGGGCCGAATTAAAAAACTGTGTTCAAGTTGAGGGACAGACATATAATATAAAATTCTGAAGAAACCAAGCTTGTATTAAATAAAGATTAAACGAAGAAAGACATTGGAGCTCAAATGTGAAATTATAGATGTGTCATGTAAACACATTTGTGAATGCAATGGATACTTTTTTCATAGAATGTATATAATAGGCTCAGAAGGGCTGAATATCAAAACTGGACTGTTACTACTGTTTCAAAGTTATATACGCATAAGTTTGAGTACTACATCTATAGAAGAGTGGTAAATAATTTATAGATGCCTTTCCATTGAAATCAGCTGTACAGTAATGCAATTCCCATCTGCCTCGCCGGATTTCTTCTGCTGTTCTCCAGTTGAGAACAGCAGAGCATTGTCTTAGCATTGTCTGAGCCAATAAGTTGCTGAACTAATTTTTTAATAAGACTCATAAAAATAACAATCCCCTTCTGGTTCTGTGTTTACAAAGTGCAAATTTAATTTGTTTATTTCTTTAAGGGTGCAGAAACTTGATGAGTGTGGTACTGATAAGTATGTCAGTGGAGATGCAGCCAAGTTTGACACGTGTCCTACATCGTCACATTGTTTAACCTCGTTTACTTTAGCAGCTCAGCACAGAAAATAAGTGAAACTTGGAGATTGCATGGGCCAGCTGAGGCTCTGGTTTGGCTCACACAGAGCCCTGGGCTCGGCAAGACCATCACATCAACACACATGAACTCGGCTACGTGTAGCCTTTGTAACCCTGCTCTGTTTTTCCTTTCCCCCCCTCAGAGTATGTCTCTTGCTCTCTGTAACAATTTTGAAGTGTGTGTAAACCCCAAAATGTAGGCTAATGTCCTGTCCAACTGACAGATGAAATGCCAGTCCCTGAGTTGGAGCAAAACAAGCTGCAGGCAGCAAGCTCGCGCTCTGTGTGTGTGTGCGTGTATATATGCGCGTGTAAAACAACCACCCTTGGTAAACATCTAAAGGTCACTGCAGATTTCAGATCGTTTATACTGTACCTTGCTGTCATGTTGCGATGAAAGGGAAACACTTCTGGCCTTAATGTCAGTCACTTTCAGTGTGTCAGTAAATTTCAAAGTACATGTAGTAGTACGGCCAAATAGCTCTATGTATTAGAAGCACTGTAGAACTACACATGCACGCACAAAATAAGTAAAGAATAAATATTATAGTACTAAAACAACACTATTTCAAAGCAGTTTAAGTATATGTCATAATAACTTTTGTCTTGTGCTTGTTGTTGTGTTAGACCAGCAGAAGTAAAGAGAGTTGTAGGACGATTGAATGAATGATGAACGACTTAATTTGTCCAATACTGTATTTCGAAATTTAGCCCCGGAGGCCCGTTTAATACCAGGTTTTGTTAACCATCGCTAGTCTCTGACATGTGGAGTAACGTATGTATGTAAATTCAGTTTCACAGTGGATTGATTTTATTTGCCAACCATGACCTTTGCCTTTGGTAAATATGAGGCCAGCAATCAACGACATAAAATCACTTGGCCCACAGATACTGACTTAGGATGTAACGCTTCCACCACCTGTAACTCAAAAATAAATGGTTGTGTGTTAAAACATAATGGTACATTCTTGTGTCTGAGCAATTTCATTATCATTATTAAGTTGGATTTAAAATAATGGCAGATTGGAATAATAGACGATTCTTCCTACTGCCAAAAAACTAAGTGGACATGCGTTTACCTGGGATATTAGTAACAATATCATGGATGTTTACATCTATCCTCAGCAAATACTGCGTATTTGTGAAATGTAAGTCTTTATTCAAGGCTTTTTAAAACATATAAATATGAAAACTATTTTTAACTACAGGAAATTCAAACTCATGAGTATAAATTCGTTCACATCTAGTGACACGACAAATAAGGCTGACTTTAAACTTTAGGTCCATTTTAAGCAGGAAACTTTAGGTCCATTTTCCATTACACATTTTGGCAACGTCTTGAATCAACGGCCTTGAATTTGTGAAGAAGCTTCTGCCAAGACAACACTGAGCCAACAGTGGAGCGTCCTGTAGCCAGAGGGCATAATCCATATTCACCACTCAGCCTACACATCTGTTATAAATACACAGTATAAGTACAGCACACAACACGTTGGACTTCTTCCAACAGTTCATTCTGTGTTGTGCGTCCCTATTCAATTAACATTAATGATTTTTTTTCTTCTTATGGTTGGTTCATGAATACTAAATGTGTATTGAAATTAATGTAAATATAATGTGGGAATTGGTGTATTTTGAAAATAGAAGTATGGGACTCGGGACTTGGCTCCTAATTCGTTAAGCGGACATTCCCTTGATCATACAAATTACTAGAGACAGCCAAGTGAAGAAAGAGCACACACACACAAGTTTAATTACATGCTGTTGAGCAACTGTTTTTGTAATGCATTCCAGGTTCATTGATTTGAGAAGTCCCCGACACTGAATTACGCTATAGATTTTGGCATTTTAAACACACACATGTGCACAACCAAACATAAAATGGTACTTGACATTTAAGCATTTCTGCTCTACTGGAGGTTTAGGAAACTTAGTGAGTTCCTGATGTTGAAGTGAACAGTGGGGCATAGTACACCATTATTAGAGGTGGGCAAGATATATCGCCATTTATCGTCAAGATAATGTTATGATTGTTGCTTTAATGGTGTGCATTTAAACGAGTTTGCAAAAAAAATGATGAAACACGCACAGACACAGACTCTGTGAGTGTATGCAGCAGAAGCTTATTCATACAGTTTGACATTATGACTGTTGGAATGATGTGGTTAAAAGAATCAATCAGATAAACTCATACAACATGTGTATGTAATGCTCAAGCATTTCTTGAATAAAGTGGCAGTAATAGCCCTTTTTCACAGCAGATATTTGTCTCAATAAATATCTTTCTCAATAAAGTAAATAGTGGAACAAACACATATTTTACTCATACCATTAATTAGGGTTCCACTCCAGGTTTAAGAGATGTGTAGAGAATCATACTTTTATATGAATAACATATCAAATAAACAGTTTGGAGAATCACTACAATGGCACTGAAAGATAATTAATACAACTAATGAAGATGATGGGTTTTAATGTCATGGATTATGCCAGCACAAAACGATTTTGAACCCACACTTGGTGTCCTTGAGCAATAATCACAAATAAATGGATACATTTAACTTAAAATATTGTAATATCCATATGCTTAGTTCTGGGCACAGAGACAACATGCACGCAGGTCCACATAGCTTCCATGTGTCACCTGGGCATCCAACCATCTGACCAACCTCATACCTCATATACACACGTACACTCAGAAAAGCGAGTCATTTTCCCAAACACTTGGCATGGATGCCAACTGAGCCCCAGTTCTCCAGAAGTAATAAACTGTCTTTTCACTGCATCTCTCCAAACTATGATAGAAGACTGCTGAAAAGCCCCTCTGCTTCCATTTCAGACCCCTCAACTCATTAACCAAGCATGGTTACTTCTGTGGCCATTCATTTGTGTGTGTTGGTTGAACATAACGTCCCACACGCCACATGCCAGTGGGAAACAATTTGTATTACAGACCAATGTATATATACACACACACAAAATTATACAGAACTGGAAGATGAAATGTCGTACAAAATGTTTTCAACATACACAGTGCCTGAGTTAACTCTTTAAGTAAAGCAAAGGGTAAAAAAAGCACCCCAACTCACACAAATTTAACACTAATAGTTATGATTTAAACTTACCAATCAATGATAGAATGAACCCATTTCTCCCTCATTCCTGAGAGAAAAAAACTCAACTCCAACATAGATGGAGGACTCCTTCCACATTAACTTTGAACGGCGACAAAACCTTTAATATTCATTCATCAACTGATATTCAGTGTGTGCGTGTGTGGTACCAGGTGGTGCAGGCATTTCCTTTTCCAATCACATGAAGTGAAGACAAAAACAAAAGTAGTTAAAAAAAAAAAAAAAAAAAGAGTAACTTCAAGAGGACATTTGAAACCAGTCTGATCACAAAACCCCTCATTTCTGTTCCCCAATCAAGCAAGAACTTTTTCCCCCGCATGTATGAGCACAGACGTGTACATGTGTGTATGCTTCTCGATGAATAGAGCATTAATTGCATTAGCATTACAGCTGGGTGATTTCCAGTCAAAGAAAAACTCTGGCATCAAAAAGGAGGACATTAACTGGTCTTGAAGTGTGTCATTATGTTGTGCTTTTCAATTTAGAAAAGAAATTCTTTGAATAAAAAGTGGCATGACAGAAAGAGAACACAAAAAATGCCAAGGGAAACGGTTTGCCCTTAACTGTTCACCCGATATAATAAGCTACTCCATCCTGATGATTCAGGCATTCAAAATCTACAATATGACAGATGATAAATTGCTGCTTTTTGCATTTAGCTTAAATTGCAAATTGTCTATGAAAGCCAACAAATTAAAAAGCCTTTAATTTGTCCATTCAAACATGTGAGATAACTGTCCTGCTACAACAATGAGGTCATTTAGAGGAAGCTTTTTAGTTTGTCCAAATGTTCAAACTATGACCATGGAAATCAACACTTAATTGTCGTCTCAGTACATTTACTGTGCACATATCTATTACACATTATCTAATTTAATCAATTCATATTTTTGTGTATATAACATACAAAACCCAAGAACGAAATCCCAGAGCCCACGGTAACACATTTAAATCACAACGATTTATGTATATATGTAAGAAAATGGAGAAAGTAAACCTTCGAAAAGTGTCTTAGAACATTTGTTGCCAAATCATAATTTACTTCTTGGTAAAAGTGAAAAAGCTTAATGGCAGACTTATATTGACACTAAACTGCCTACAATAACACAGTTCTGATTTTACACATACAATCACCTTATAACTCATTATGTGTATGTGTGTGTGTGTGTGTGTGTGTGTGTGTGTGTGTGTGTGTGTGTGTGTGTGTGTGTGCGCGTGTCCCTGATGGAGGAAAATTAATTAAAATGTAAAACAGTTTCTAGCTTAATTTATCTGTGTTTATGCAAATTCCAGTGCCTTTCTCGTCTGTTCTTCCTCTCCATATTTCAGCAGTGCAACAAGACGAGTGGTAAAGTCAGTAAATGGAAATCAGGACACCAGGGGCCTCATGTATAAAAGAGTGCGCAGCTTTCATACTAAAAGACAGAATTTGAAAAGTACTTACGCAAAGAAAAAAGATTTATAAAACCGTATGTACGCTAGGTCCCGCACATCCCATCAAACGTGAAACTGAGAGGAGGTGAACACACCACGCCCCTGTTCCACCCACAAATGAATATACAAATGACTCTAAAACACCGTCTCTGATGCCTTCTTCCTTAAGAAAAAGAGGGAAAGTGCTCAATCAACGCATCAATTTATGATGTATAAATCTGTAAAAAATATATTATTTTGGTTGTTTGTTCTTTTTGCAATTAGTGATAAATACGAAGGAACTAAATGTCAGGGTCACAGCGACTGCTCTCATATTAATATTAATATTAATATTACTAAAGGCATCGCCTTTTTCTTCCGATGAACGGCGCAACGGTGGCGGAATAACTTTGTCATAGTTATTTCATTACCGTATGGATTATAATGGGATAAAGAAAATGTTCTACTCTACCCATTTTCTTACAACAAATTAGTCTGTAACTTTATTTTGGAGCGTTTAAAACATTATAGACTGACGTGTGTTCATGTCAGCAGCTGTGTGTCTATTTACACCACTGTGTTACATAAAGAAAATATTCATCTGTGGAAAATTTATGTCAGTAATTTGTTCAAAATAAGCAAGTGAGTCTCCCTCTCTCACCCACACACACAGGTTTGTAGTGTGTGTGTGTGTGTTCGCACACAGGATCAGTTACGTCTTCAATGTCCTCTCTGATGTTATCCACATATGTTCAAACAGAAAACAGCATGACACTAAATATTGACTTTTTCGGCATACTAAATATGTTGAAACCTGAGTCATATTGTTAAAATTGATTCATAGTATACTTTATTTTACATATTAAATTTACTGATTAAAAGGTTTGAAATATATAAATACTCTTCTAATCATCACATAGAAGATTTTAAGGAATCTAGTGAAAGTCTGTCATTTGCAAAGGAGCCACTAATCACTAATATCGGTCATGTTTTCATGCCAATATTCTGGCTGCAAGAAATAACAGAGCAAAGTGTGTGTTTAGTGTTATTTCCATACTTGATGGAGTTCCTGAAGTGGTCCTCTGCAGGGTTTTTCACTGTGCAACTGTTGAGCAACCACAGGTCTGCATCTGTTGGGTCATCTGTAGAAACAAAGAGAGAGAAAATAAGTTCACTTTTTCCACATTTCACATAATCACAAATGAGACAGAGAGGAAGAAAATATATATAGATCCGCAAATCAGCACATAATTATTCAAAAAACATTGAAGATTCAGTGTATCACAGGACTAAATACATGTATGTACAGTGCCTTGAGCTAATGTATGTTATGATTTGGCACTATACAAATAAAATGTAATTGAATTGAATTGAATTGAATTGAATTGAATAAAAAGGTGAAATATGCTCACTGGCACAGTTACATAGTGTGAAAAGCAAACAATCTGTCAGTCGACCCTCAGAAAGTCACACACCATAATGATCTCACATGTTTCACTAATTTCCAACCAGTCTCTAAATTGTCATTTCTATTTAGAAATGTGTTTCCCTCCCACAGAATACTATCTTTTAAAATAAATGCATGATTTAATACACTATCATCCATTATCTTGGATTTGGAAAACACTTCTGCATGTTGTCATTTCTTTGAATACCATCTGCACAAGTTTGTGACACTTGTTTTGCTGATAACTGCCTGTACCTAATGCAGAAAATTGAACTAACTGATTAAAGAGAACTTTATTTTTATTAATTAGTCACAAGGCAGAGTTGATCAACTGTTTGGTTAAAATTCTGTGAATGTTCTGTGTTCTGTGTCATGTTGCCTTACAGGAAAAAAGACCTGGGTTTGTGACCTGGTCGAAAAAGGCCTCTCTGCATGAAGTTTGCATGTTCTCCCCACAGTTCAAAAACATTGGCACAAAGGTGTGATATCTTAGTGTAGTACTGTCTGTTCCCAACTCAGCTGCTATAATTTCCTCAGTGTGGGATCAATAAAGTCAAATCTATTTTAACCCTTCTGCTACCATCTCCTCCTAGACCGTTTGTGATATCTAGAAAATTCAAAAACTATGGACTGGCGGTCTGTCTTTGGTGTACCCCACCTTTCACCCTTGGCACAGCACCACGCACGACCCTCATGTGAAGGATAAAGCGGTAGAAGACGGATGGGTACTCCTTAAAGTTACAAGGACACGCTGAAGACCACAATGCAAATTGATTTAAAGTAAAATTAATCACCCACACAAAAAAAAAGATGCGTGTTCATGCACATATAAACACACACACACCCATATTCACAGCTTGCCGTGTTAAGCTCAAATGCTACTCTGGGTGATGGTGGCAGACTTTGCATGGCACTGCCAGGAGAGCCATCACACACAAAGACGTTTATACTCGAGGGGATATGGCACTGCAGTGGTAGAAGCTTGCTCCTTTACGCTACATTGAACCAGGTATTTCACTTAGAATCAGCTTCCCGGCTGCATTCAAGCATACACACAAACACTCACAGTGTTTGCTGCATTACTGTGATACACACGCACAGTACTTTTCACACAGCAGGTCTCAGAATGCAGAGAAAGGGGAAGATTACCAGAAACACTTTGCCTTTGGTCAGCACTGTTTCTGAACACCTCACCAAAACACTCCCATGCATGCATGTGTGCAGACAAACATCTGTAGTTGTAGGATAATTCTGTACTTTTGGGAATACCATTTATAAACATTATGATTTCCAGTAACAGACACAACATCACCATTAAAAACAAGTCCAAACCCAACACATGATTTCAGTCCTGCCAGTGTGACTCACAACGTTTTAGTGCCTGTGCTGCTCATGCAGCTGTATTTCTGTTTTTACGAGACATCATTAAGTCTAAGCTTACACCGTGTCAAAATCAGCTAACATACCTTGAGGCCCAATGACTGCATTAAATGATCTCTGAAAGGTGTCATGTGACCATATCAGGACCAGCAGTCCTCATGGGGACCAAAGCCTTGCCCAAATGAGGCTGTAGACTGAAGGTTGTACCACAGTTCAGCTCATCCTTCTTTATTTCAGTTCAAAGCTGTTAAATACACTAAAATGTATTTGTCATAGTTCTAAGTTCTCCTCCCAACAGCTTGCTTATCTCCACATTTCTGAGGCACTGGTTAAGGTTAGAGGCAGCGTGTGAACAGTGGCTATGTTAAGGTTGGGGTTGTGCTTAAAGTGAGGCATAAGGTTTTGGTTATACTGTACTAATGAATGAAAGTCAAATCAGTGTCCTCACAAGGATGGCTGCACAAACCTGTGTGAGTGTGTGTGTGTGTACCACGCAGAACTAGTGGGAGTGGTCTCAGCTGTGTGGTTTCTGTCCTAAGGGATGATTTCCAGACATACAATAACAACCTCTTCATCAACGCATGCACGCACTCACACATTGAAAAAAAAAAAAAAGAAATCCTATCTATTCCAAATGGTTAAGAGTTAAAACTTCTGATAAATATTACTGTGACATTATGCCAAGTAGAATGTTGCAGTTCTTGTTGTGGCAATGCAGGTAATGCAGACCTGCTCGGGCTTTGACAGAGGTGCCATTCACCCTGATATGAGTTGATGTACCGTCAAAATAATCTTGGAGGCATTCATTGTAGGGTGAAATCCTAATATGTGTAGCTTTAAGACAAAATATATTTGATAGACACTGACTGAGGGATGGCTTTTTAAACTGAAGTGGTACAGGCTGGACTTTTGGCCTTCAGTGGTGTGTGAAACCTTCTCTGGTCAGCTGTGCTTACATTTGGTTCAAAAGTTGTCAAGATGATTTTAAACAAAGAGAGAAATCTGGCCACAGAAGGAGATGACTGTTTTACCATGCAAACCAGGAGAAAGACAATGTTTTAAAAAGTAAGTCTGTGCAACATAGTTTAGTCAAATTTAGTCAAACATTACTAAATCATTGTGTGTCAGTGTGGGAAAGTAGAAAACCTTCAATGACTAAGCTGTTTGCAGGCTATACATTCCTTCCATACATAAAGATGATATTGGGAAATCTCTGGAAAGGCATATTTGCATAAGATTTGAATATGTATAGAACTG
This sequence comes from Solea solea, assembly GCF_958295425.1. Taxonomy (NCBI): domain Eukaryota; kingdom Metazoa; phylum Chordata; class Actinopteri; order Pleuronectiformes; family Soleidae; genus Solea; species Solea solea. The sequence continues at coordinate 13,981,258 of NC_081146.1, forward strand.
CAGCCAATGGCATGGGAGTGGTTTGTTTAATTTTGCATATCATGGCCATCAAGCAATTATATGGTTGCTTGATTATATGAGTGGTTGGTAGAACAGAAAGTGCAGACTGTTGCTTTATCTGATAAAGAAAAGGCCCAGAGGGTGAGACAAGCCTACTAGTGTGTACACAAGTTTGGACATGCACATGTCTGTGTGTGTGATTATAAATGCCAGGAACTATTTCTGTACTTGCATGGAGAACATGGAGAACCCATTAAATAAGCTAAATTAAATCAACTGTATTAAGTATTAAACAAATCAAAATACAGCAACAGTTCAAGTATAAAGGCCATTGCACTGCTGTACAAAAAAGGCACAATATTGAGAACATTTTGGAAACGATTTTCAAAGCACTCAAAATTTTATTATTAAGCATGACATGATAAAGAAAACAAATTATAATGAGGGGGTAAACAGTCATGGAAAGGAATAGGTGGAATTCACATTTAGCAATAATGAATTGGTGCTCAGTCATTTTGTTTAATAAATAAGAACATAAATAAATACCTGCGTACCAGTGACCAATATATATTACATGAGGTTATTACTATGTGAGCTTCGCTCTCTTTCTCTGCATTTAAGTGTGTGTGTGTGGCAATAACTGGTTATAGTTAAGGTTGGGGATAATGCTTTGTTTGGACTGTCCAAATGAATCAAAGTCAATGCTGTGTCCTAAGAAGAATAGCTGTGCAAACCTCTCTATCTGAGTGTGTGTGTGGTTTTGATATTGACCCTCATTTCAACCCACAATCACTCAAGCCACTGGGATGCTGAAGAAGTAACGACTGGGTTCAAGGTCATACATTGAAAGTAGAGATAGGTTTAAGGGAGCAGGTGTATGATGCACCGAATAAAAAAAAGGGATAGAAAATGGACAAAGAAAAGAGTGGAAGCGAGGAATATATACTGTATACGCACACACACACACACACACAGTAAATCTAGGGCCACCTTTACATTTGTTGATTAAGCAATGTGATAATAACAATACAGTATAATTATTTCTATTTCCATTGATTGGAACAAATCCAGAACATTTGAGAAATATATAGGCAGAAAAATGCTTTTACGGGTTAAAGTGTCAAGTTTTTAGTGTGACTTACACTTAGACTTGAACTAATAAATGTTGATAAAACCTGTGTTTGTCCTTCTATTTAATGTCGATAAATATCTGCTATGAAAAAGATCCATTACACCCGGTTTATTAAAGACATGCTTCAGCATTACAGGCACGTGTTGAACTCATTGAGAGCTCGATAATATATAAAAATGTCACTGCTCACAGAAATTGACCGACATAAAACAACAAAGCTGGTAGTGCCCTGAGACTTTGGCACAGTGCTGTGTATAAAGAAAGAAGTGGAAAGGACAGACATAAATAGAACAGGGTTATAAGAGAGAAGTGAGTGTGAAGGTGAAACAGATGATTGTCACCACCCAAATACAACCAACAGTATTAGCAACAATTAGAATAAAGATTTTTTTTTTTTTTTTTTTTTTTTTAAAGATGTAAAAGGATGAGGGACAAGAAAAAAAAAATTAGATGAGACAAAAGGAGATCAGAGTGAAAAGAGGAAAGAAAGTGTCATTGGTCAGACATTTGCTCTGACCTAAAAAAAACACAAAAAAAATGTTTCATAAACATAACATCAACCCATCTTACGGCTTCATATGTTAGCTTTGTGTGTGTGTTTTCAGCCTTGAAATTATACAAATATTTTGTTTTGAGCAAAACTACATAATTATGTATGTATTCTGCTGTATTTGCACATTTTGTGTCTATTGTTGATTTGCCCGCAGGTGTGAGCAGCACCCTACAGGGAAACAGATGAGGCTCAGCTGCGCGGTCAAAAGGCAGAAAACACACAAACAATAACAGGGAAAATGGGAATAAGGTTTATTTCCCTAAACTCCGGTGTATCCACTGTATGCAGATGTGTTGATTCACAAATTTGCAATTCACGCAGATGAAAACTGCAAACTGCCAATTTGCTCCAGTTATTTACAGCAAATGCACAACAAACAGGTTTTATTGCTTGTGTGAGAGCATTTATGGATATAATTTATGTGCAAGTTTCTTAAAATGAGCTGGTTAAAAATGGTAAATATCTGTTGAAGAATTAATAGTGGATAGAATGAGGGTCTCAAAACAATCAATAGATGAAAGTTTGCAAGTGTTGATCACTTACCGAGAAGTGGGAGGTTAAAGTAAAGGTAACATAGAGAACAAGGGACGAGGGCTGTCACAGTTTGAAACACCGTGATAACAATAAGTCAATGACGGTGGATGGAAATAACATCATACTGTTGCACCATGCTGAAATCACCAGATAATGAATTCCTTCACTGCAGCAGCTATAGTATATGTGACTACTTTTAGATCTGAAAAATTGACTTGACTTTACTTTGTTATTTGTATTCCTAGCAACTTTTGCTTTTAATCTACTACATTTCCTCTGACTATCTTTGTTACTTGTTACTACCAAATAAAATCAGGGGAAGAAGAGTTGTAACGGTCTGTATTTATATTATTGCTAGTCTTGATGAGCTGCTTTACCCATTCACACTCTGCAACAAGTGTCTTGCTCAAGGACACATATAGACTAGCAGAGCCAGGAATTTAACCTCCTCAGGGAAAACTGCCCTGCATGTTTTAGATGTTGCCCTGCTCCAACACACCTGATTCAGATGGTCAGCTCGTCAACAAGCTCTGCAGAAGCCTGGTAACGAGCTAAATGTCACTAAATGTCATAGACTTTAAGACCTTTACTTGGGTAATATTATAAAAGTGACTTCAACTTCTTCCAAAGTAATTTTCTGGTAAGATACTTGTACTTTAAATCCCGTGTGCCTTTAAAATGGTACTTTATACAAGAATGTGCATAGTAACACCCGTTATCACCTGAAGTGCTAACCTTATAAAAATGTATGAGTGTGCATGCAGGCCAGAGAGAGCAGGAACCTAGCTGTTCTTCTACAATGACGCTGATAACAGGACAATTCTGTCGTCTTTGCCTCCACTGGTTTGTTTAGACAAAATAAAATAAAATAACAGTGTTAAGCACGATATATAAAAGTGCAGGCAGCACTATGCACTGTAGCACTGTCACTCGGGGATAGTCCTCAGGCCTTTGCACAGTAAGTAAGAGGGTAAAGATAATGGATAGGTGGATCCTGAAATGTGTCATTCAGCACTGATGTGTTTGAAAAGCAGTGAAGCATCGACACACACTCACATCTGACCTCTTCAATTTCATTGTTTGAACTAAGCCCTTGGAGTAAATGAGAGAAAACATGACAAGAAAAAAAAAAGAAGCAAAACTTACTAGAATAAATAAATCAGAAAATGTACCAATGTGCTGATGCTTAAAGTTGTCATGACACGCACATCAAAGTGCTGGTAGCTTCTGCATATGTATGATGATAATGACTCATCTTGTACTCGGTTCACCAACTCCTATCCAATTAAACGCTGTGCCGCCCCAACCACACTCGCCAATCATCCAGTAAGACGGTGTTCCTCCAGCTCTCCCTCCTCAACTGCACCTGAAACGTCCTCCTTTCTTTTTCTCAGAAACCTCACTTCATTTAACACAGCAGAAACAGGCTACGGTCTTTGCGAGTTCTCCACAACAGGGAATATAAGCTTCCTTTGTCATTTACCTATGACGTAACGCTGTGTTGTAGCTGCAGTGGCTCTATTGGTTACCCTAAACATCAGTCAATATGACAAAGGGACCATCGCTCCCTCTATGGGATTAGATTTGTGCCAATATTTTCAAACAACACTTTTCACTCAGCAAGCAACACTTTTCAAGAAGCAAACAACACTTTATGAACTGAGCAAACAAAAATGAACCACAATATCAAAATACACAAATTGCAAAGTTGTTTGTCTCTATGTGGCCCTGCAGTGCCCTGGCAAACTGTCCGGGGTGTACCCCGCCTATCGCTCTGTGTCGGCTGGGATTGGCGCAGCGCCCCCGCGACCCTCATGCAGAGGATGGAGCGGTGGAGGATAGATGGATGTTTACAATAATCGGAATTTTGTTTGCTCTGACTCTTTTGCGTTTGTCCTCCCTCACATGTTCTTTGCCCTGCCTGATTTGTTCTTTGCGCCTTGGTTTTTTGTTTGCAACTCTGAACATGGGTGGGCCTTAGGAAGCTTCCTGCTGATTGGCTACTTTGTTTTGGAGCAACAGCTCAATGGTTCATTGAGCTGTCAACCCTAAACTCAGCAAAACTAGCCAATCAGCATTTTTGTTGTGTTGCTTGCTTTGTGAAAAGTGTAGACAAATCTAATTCCATACACATCAATATGCAGAATGCCTAGAGCTGTGTCATTATGACTTGAAGCAAAAAAAAAAAAACCTTAGATCACCATGCATCGTCAAAACTAAATAATAATTTTCATTAACTGTAATAATAAACAACATTTTGTGTGGTTGTTTTGTGCAGTTGTGTAACAATGTACAGCCCCGTTGGTTAATTTCAGTGTCTGAAAAGTAAGGCGTTAAGAGGTGAAAGTCAATCATCAATGAACAAACACGGCTTTGGGGAGTTATTTCAAATAACCTTTTAACCAAAGACAACAAACAGTGAAAATAGAAGCCAAAAGCATAATTCAGGTGTCATTCAGACAGCGTTAAGCCCCTACCGGCACCTGATATTTTACCAAACAATCTTGAAATGGCATTTTTCAATCCCAATTCACTTTTTCTTCATTGCTTTTTCATTTTCTCCCCATTACTTGGACTCTCCACTGTCCCCAATCTCATTTATCCAACATGTATTACATCAAATAACTTGTTATGCTTCCCTACCTCCACCTTGACATTTTCAAAACTCTTGTTGCCACCACTTTCTCTACCTTCCTAATTTTCTCCACCAATCAAAACTGCCATTTCCCTCCTTTCTCTTATTTTTTTCTTCCCATTTTGACTGTACTATTCATTTTCTTCTTTTTCATTTTTCTTCCTCCATCTTAAAATTACAGTTTCCTCGGCTCATTCAAGTTTTTCATTTGAACTTGAATTGAAAAGTGACATGGTACAAAAAAATTGTCAGGCATGTCCGTTGTGTTGTTCAACAAATCTTTCGTATGTATTATGATCCTATGTCATAAGCACTGCACACACTTAAACACTGTGGAAAAAAATATTTTCAATTTCCGTGCTTCATTCAAATCAGAGCATGGACAAATGATGGCCATTCATTGACATTTCTAATCAAAATAAAAATTTTAAAAAGTTGTCTTGTAAGGTGAAAGCGTAGCAGTGCCAGTGTTGACGTTGTGAGTGCAGTGTTGAATGTTACATTTATTATACTTAGGGGCATGCCTGTAAATAAATTCAAGGTTGTACAGTCACTGCACTTAATCTATTTTGACAATTAAAAAAAGTGACCCACTCATGCTAAAAGCCTTAAAAGAACATATTGCTCTGTGAAAACAGCATCCAGAAAAACATGTAGTGAATCAGTTAGCAAAAGTTAGTTGATGAAATAATAAAAATCGTTAAAAACTAAAATTAGTGTAAAAGTAAAATAATGAGTCATACCAATAATGAAACTTATCACAATATCATGTTATATTACCATATCATGCAATTTTGCTGCTGAATGTTGGTATTTATAATAAACATACTCATTACCACTCTATATTTATTTATTCATTCTGCCATTTTTCAAATTTGGAAAAAAGAAAAGTGTCTAGTATAGTATACAGTATAGAGTACACAGTACTTTCACTTTTCTGCACTTCAAATCAGGGCATATAAACAAACAGTGTTCTATAAATAAATTCAATTACACAGTGTTAGAGTAACACATTCAGTAATTGGGACTGTTACGTAAATAATTAAAGACTTTTGCACTGTTTTGATTGCAATTCCATATAAAATGGAAATCTTACTTTCAAGCAATGTGAAGCTCCCATGGTGATTACTCTACAAACAGATTTGTTTTCTCCCTGCCGGGAGAGCACTTACCACTTTCTGCTTCTCACTGATTATTAAGCATCCCGTTCAGATATTTCAGGCAGTTCACTGGAGTCGCATCTTATTTATTTATGCAGGAAAAAAAGAATATTTGAGGGCTTCATCTTTTCCATAAGCGTAAACCTTTCATACACAATCCTTTAATTCTCCCTCCTTATGATATATATACCGGACGTGACACTCAACTTGCACTATCACTACGGTATGACATTTTCCATTTCAGAAAGAATGACATAACAGGGTCCCAAACTTTATTTGTCAATGTATCACACATGCAGGTTATATATGACTGTAGTGGTGACAAATGGATTTGTAAAGTACGGTTGAATGCAATATGTATGTGTTGTCTCTGCACTTCTCAATTAGAGCTGGACAATATAGTAAATAAAATAAAAAAAATAATGTTATCATTATCAACAATTATTTTGTGTTATTTTGGTTTGTATTTTTACAAAAATAAATATCAAACTCATGATGAGCAAGGTTTTTGGGCAGGGGGATTTCTGCAGCACTGCAGAATTATAATCTTATGCCGTTTTGTCACACATTTTATGTCAGATTATGCACTTCTTGTAGTGTAACTTCAATTAAAAGCCTCAACGAGAGTCTCAATGGTTTTTCATAAAATTCCCCTACTGTACGTCTACCCACTTTATACGACCATGTAAAGTGCAACAGAGAAGTAAATGGGATATGTGAGTTTTCCAGGCCACGGAAATAGATCTATGTTGCCTCTGACTGCCCTCTGGTCTTCAGCCACGGTGGACGATATATGAAGGGAAAGGCAAAGACGGCTGTGTATTAGTGAATGTGTGTGTAAGTAAGAGAGAGGAGAGAAGAAGCAGACAGCAGCCTTGGGGGTCAATATGATGCTCCTGGTGCTTCACACACAGACTGCACTGTGACCCACTTTCTATCCCATTCTACACATTCATACAAGTGCACATGAAAACATGTGCACGCACACACACACACACACACACACACACACACCTAACCCTTGTTACTTCTGCCTTCTACCATCCATCCATTTCCCCCTCCATATCAAACAAACACACACACATCCTTTTCCCCCTCCACTGCCCCATCTCTCATCACACACACACACGCACAGACAAAGAAACACACAGGGCATGCTGACCTTGGGATACAATGCATTGGTGGTTTATAGGGGTAAGCATGGTAGGGCAAAGGGTGGCTTTGGGGTGAATGGATTCACTTGACTGAGCTAACAACCCCCGCATGGCCTTACTTGCCGATTGGTTAACCGGGCAACTGTATGCCAGGCAAAGTGGCGGTGAGAACAGGTGGACTGGAGGGCAGGGTGGAGCACCCACTGACCCACTCCACAGTTCTATCAAACTCAAGTCAGATACAGTGGTCACTGTCATGAAAGTGGGATTGGCAAGGACATAAAGGAATACGAAACAATAACACATTTAAAAATTGTCCTCTCGGCTGGTCATATTACTTGTCTAATATCCTATACATAATATTTTACATGTAACAAAGTCTCAATTAAATGCACTGTATGCAATTTCTGCCACAAGGGGTTTTACCCTCAAAATACTAACAGAGGTCCAAGTTAGATGACGTTGTAGAAGCAGTGTGGAATTATTGTCAAGGGAGAGATATGGTGGCAGAACGCACAGCAAAACAATGAGTGGTTGTGACACACACTCACAATATAATATAACACATACATACAATATAATTCAAAAACAAGAGGATTACACACTGGCTAACTCAAAGTACAGTTAAGTCCTCATGTATTACACAGGAGAGTTAAAGCAGATTGTCATTAAATTAAGTTAAAACTCTGTGAAGCCTCAATGGTCATTTCACAATGGTGGACATGGGTAAAATGGATGATTGACATTAAAATGCAACCAAAATGAAATGGTTGAATATAGATATGGATTTCTAATCCAAGGACAATACCAAAAAAAGATTATAGATATTTTAATACTGAAATGTTGAATACAATATCTTTAAAGGGCAAATGTAACACACAGTCTTGAATCATGAGATGGGAGTGGGTTAGGAATGACAAGTTGGGCATGACTGATTGAGACAAGACGGATTCCCAGCTGACACCATTTCAGTCTAAAAGGTTCTCTCTCCTCAGGGAGTCTCTGTGTGTGTGTGTGTGTGTATGTCCTTGTATAATTATCTTTGTGAGGACCAAAAAATGTAGAAACAATAGTGAGTAAGGACATTTTGGGAAAGTGAGGATATTTTGACTTAAGGGCTTTTTGAGGGTTAAAACTTGTTTTTGGGGTTAGGGTTAGAATTGGCTGTAGGTTAGGATGATGCATTAGTTATGATGGTTAAGGTTAGGGTAGGGGGCTAGGAAATGCATAATGTCTATGAGTGTCCTCTCTACGAATGCTGCACATACATGTGTGTGTGTCCGTACCGACATGACAAATTGTGGATGGGGCTTTAAGGACTCGTTTCACCTCCTCTCACATTTTACAAGGAAGCACTCACACAGGCACATACACACACTAGACTCATGTACACACAGAAGGGCCTAGGGGTTTTGGCGGTTGTTCTATCCGTCTAGCAGGGTGAGCAACCACTCAGCCAAGGATGATAAAACAATTAAGTGTCATTAAGGAGACATCGACTGCAACTAGACACACACACACACAGCACAGCTAACCACAATACACACTTATGATCACAATTGAAACCTGTAGACATTTAAAATATCAGTTCATTTCCAAGAATTCAGCAACAAACTCGCCTAATTTGACTTGGTCAGGTGAGAAACAAATGAGCAGTATGTATTTGAAGTATGGAGATTTTAACAAAAAATAAAAAATTAAAGTTGATTAACAGATCAACAAATAATCAGTAATGAAAGACCTAGTTACAACAGGTAACACAACTCATAGATACATATGTATAAGTACAGCCACACAAGCACAACAAAGCAAACCAAATCTTTCATTCTCATCAGCAGTAAATCTTCTGATGCAACTAAAGAGCAACACCAGTACAGCACTGGAACTCAAAGTCTTAGATAACCCACTATCAACTGCACGGAATAAGTATTCTGTCCTGTTGGTGCTTCATCCATCACTATAGTCATCCATTCTCCATTTCTCACTAGTAGTTGTTTTTTAAGGAGAAAACTCATTTACTGTGCTCATTTAGTGTTCATTTAGTCTCCAGTAAATAGGCAGGGGCTCATTATAAACTACAACTGACATCTCACCAGGACAGTTGCTGATTGTTGAGAAAAACAGCAATAAATCAGCACCAGACTTTTTGATATGTGACACCAAATGTTTTATCATAAATAGACATACAGTGTGTAGCCAAAATATACAGCATGAAAATGCCAAAAATATTGAAAATGATGGCAACACTGAAGAGTGTTATCCCACTGCAGACAGTATTTAAAGAGCTTAGTCGTCAAAAGTACAAAATGTCAAATTGATATTCGACAAAAGTAAGAAAAGGGACTTTCAAATGCAGTTGCATTGGTATTTTTACTGGTAATTTTTAGTAAAGTTAATTCTCTCTCCCTCTCTAATATATAAAAGCTTAGTTACGTGCCATCATATTCCCTTCTCAGAGACAGATGTGTGCATGAGAGCGTGCACGCTAAGCAGCAGGAGGAGTATGCCAAGTTAGGCACAGCAGGGTTCTCCCACAGCACTCACACCTCAAGTTTGACAACATCTTAGAGTTGTTAAGGACAGGACAGAAATCCCACATGACTAGATTTTCTTTCCAAGTCCATTTTTGTTGGAGGGGCAGAGTCAGCCTGACAGATAAAGTCAGACAGAAAAAAAAAAGGACAGAGAAGGAAAACCAAGAGACAGAACAGAGAGAACAAAGTTGTACAAAAATCAAAGTGGAGCAGTAAGTGGAGATGTAGAAAAGATTCAAGGCTGAAGACAAAAGGGATTAAGAAAACGAGGTATGGAGTTGCAGGAGTCTGAGGAAAGAAAAGGGGAAGAAGAAACATGGAAGAAAATGATAAAAATGCAGAGGATGAGACAGAAAGAGAACAAAATAACAAGGGTGCGCAAAGGAGAGACCTAGCATTAGAAGATTAAGTGGGGGTATCTCGGTGAAAAATAACCGCCAAGCTCAGCTGAAAGTGGAGCAGGAATGATGAATGCTGTGAGACAAGCCAACCACTAATTTGGATGGCAGAAGTTTGCTCCTACAGGGCAAGAGGCTGAAATCAATCTGTCTCTTTTACTGTATATCTGATCATAGGCAACAGTGGGTGCACCTGGGTCCTGCTCTATGACTAAAAATAGTAGGAACAACTGCCTAATTGCAAGTACGACAGTTAATTACATATCTGCTCACTAGGAGAAACATTAGGGAACATTTTCCATTTGATCTCTGTCTAATATCCTAGCAGTGGTCAATGCATGTTTGAAACCAGACAGTAGTGGTGGTTCCGTGATTAAAGAGGATATGAGATTTGGGGAGCTGTGTGAGAACACTGGAGAAATAAAGACATTTTCCACTGTTAACTTTGAAAACAATCACTGCTAAAGATGATAAGAGGGCTTGTGGGCCATATATATATGGAGAAAAAAAAAAGTACAACAAAGGAAAGTAATTACAAACATGTGGCAGTGGGTTCCCTGTGATTTTAAATGTGCAGTAAGTGTGATTTATCGAGCCACATTCAGACAGGAGATGGAAACCAGGCCTAAATAGATTTTTGCCATTACGCATTTCACCTTGCATAGATAGGATGATTTGAAGCCTCAGGTTCATGCAGTAATTGGGGCCAATCACCAGACTGCAGCTCAGACAGAAAACCATTATGATCATCAGTGCAAGAAAGAAAGATATTTCACACAGCGAGAGAGGGATTATTAGAGTCAAGGGCACAAAAGTCAGTGTTTCCGGAAGACAGAAGGGCCTGGAAGGTTACTGACTGACAGCGTAATGTACCAGTGATTTCACTTTTACCATCCACCTCAGAATGAAACATGACATGATCCTTCCAGTTCCAGATGGGGGCTAGAATTAATTGTCTTCTCATTATTAACACTGTCTGTAAGGAAAAGATTCCTCTTAGACTGGTTGGGAAGAAAGAAAAGTCAGACATGATAACCTGAAAGTGACACATTCACACCCAAACACTCTGCAATTTGTCATTCAGGCGAACTAAGCTGAAGAACCAGATGATAGCAACATAAGCAGCACTCAAGCAGCTGTAGTGATAAAATACAAACATCAACCAAAACAGTGTGTATACATACATGTAAATACCCAATAGTCAAGATTATAATCATATATGGCCTAGATATTGTAATACTGCAAACATCCCGAATCCACTATATCTGAAGCTGAAATAAACAGCTTTACTGTTAATCAAATCACAAATCACACTTATTCAACTCTCAAACTTGTTATTTGAGGTTCACCAAAATTTGTCAAAGGACAGTGTAAAATCTACTTTAGGTTTACTTTAAATTCCATGTTCACAAAAGGGGCTGATCACGCAGAGCCAGGCTGCTAGAAATATGACGCTGGCAAAAACCATACAGAAAATATTATGAAACACATGCTGCAGTCTTTTCCTGCTCCACACAATGCGATTGTTCCCTGGTTGTCTGATGCACATAAAAATGTAAATATTTTCTACTTTTTTAGCACAATGAGTGCACACTCATCAGTGTCCGACTTGGTCTAGGCAGACAATAAAACAATGCCAGAGAGATGGCCTTAATATTTAGTCACCTGCTTGTGCGCACAGCCCTGTTCCACACAATTGCACTTTTGTTTTTTTCTCACTGGCTTTTCCAAGGCCTTTTTGAAGGGGACGCACATCTGCACATGTCCATGTGACGCGTCTTCAACTGAAAGCAGTATTAAGGTTTAAACATTTCCAGTGGAAATTATCTAGTGCTTGCTTGAATAAATCATTTAACCGTCTAATATTAACCTATGATAGTGGATGACTCAAATGTATTCTTATTTACAGAGGTAAAATGAACACATCCATCAAAATAAAAGTGTCATTGTGCAAACTGCTGGTGGAACCACCAAGAGTGCACGAGTGTGTGCACGCGCATGGGTGTGCCTCAAAGCTAACTGTCAAAATCATGCACACCATAGTAACCACACTCTGTTCCTCATTTCACAACAATAACAGACCAGGCAAATATTGACACACTATTTCTCTGACATTGCAAAAGCGATTATATTTGCTGTTTGCCCTAGGAGATGGCAGTTTATATTCAATGAGGTGTGTGTGTGCATGTGTGTGTGTGCGTGTTCTATTTTTCTCACTGGTCACACAGACAAAGAAAGACAGACAGAAAGAAAAGGTAAAGAAGGGAGTAGAAGCCACCTGTATGTAAAAGCTCACCTGTCCTGAATAGTATACAACACATGTTCACGCTCTGAAAAAGGTATGTGTCATGTTTAAATATGCACCACACCACCAGTCAAGCTATAACTAACAGCAAGCACTAATCAGTAGGGAGAGACTGCATCAATATGGAGGGCACATCACTGGTATCTTAGCAGTTTTTCAACCTTTAACATACAGTATCTCAACGGCCCCACAGCAACCAAACAATCCATCAAGTCAATCACCTAACCCAATGCCTAAGACAGGAATTTATTTAAGAGGGGGACAACAGCCCTCAAATCCAAACTGGATTAACTTAAGTCTATCAAAGCTCTTTCCCTTTCAGTTCAGACTACACTACACATATTAGCTGAATAAAGTACTGTCACTGAGGGTGGCTTGATTATTGTGTCCCATGATTATGTTAGATTAGATGAGACTTTATTGATCCCACACTGGGGAACTTCACACGTTGCATCAGTTAAGGGACAGAGAATAAAATAGAACAGAATAGAATAAATGAGAACAAAAACTGCAGTGCACGGACACAATTGTGGTGCAATACAGTTGTTTTACATCTTTTAAACTAATGAACTAATTGACATATTCAACACCACACTAACACAATTGTGTTGATGCATTTACTACCTGTAGCGATTACATTACCAGTCACAAATAATGGACCAACAATAATGTTAAACAAATATTGTGCTCCCATAAAGATGAACGACAAAGTCCACATGACTTAGTTATAATGGTGTTTCTGCTGTTCATGATGTTGATTTTTACAGTCTGTGTATTTATTTGAAAGGAATCGAATTTTTAATTTTTTTTTCTTTTTCTGATATCCAAAAAGAGCAAGAAACAAACAAACCGCTTCAATCATTGAAAGTCTGAACAACAAATGTACTATATTCTGCAAATCAAGCATCCCAATCTACACATCAACATGTCAGCATACAGTTTACATGTTTAGCTGCAGCAGCAATAGTTTCATAACATTTAGATAATATAAAATGAATAGGTGAGATCTTTGTTGTGTGCCATTAGTCATCCACAGTTATTCTATCCAATGCCAGATGGACAGTTTAAAGACTGAAGCAAAGCTGATTAGCTTTTCTGATTAATTATGTCTGGAAAAGTTTATATAGAGGACTTTGAAGAAACAGTTGTTTTCCCAAAAGAAAAAAAACCTAAACCTTGCACACGTGCACACACACATCTTTATCATCTCTAATCAAAAGCATTCTAATTCAAGAGCAGGTTGCAAAGCATGCTATTGCAGCCAATAAAGCTTTCACATATTTACGTTCCACGTGTTAAGCGTCCTAATTTGATTAATAGTAATAATTAGACCTCCCTTTGCCTTTTTATTTCAGCGTGGAATTAAAACAATTTAGGTCATCTAGTCCCTTATTCCCAAATCCAGGTTGAGGGACATGCAAATTAGATGCAAATGCCACAGAAAAGTGAGAACTAGTTATGGGCCTGTGTAATAAATACTGAATTTAGCCTCTTGGCATTCCAAAAACAGCCAGCTGGGGTTCATATGCAAATCATATGCAAATAGCCCAGACGCAGAGAGCTTTTATTTTTCTGATACAGAGAACATTGTGGGCTTTCCTGGTGGCTTCGTATGCAGAAGCACATTAAAATGTCCTTATGATGTTGTGTGTTTGAAGCTAGCTAATGTTGCTATCCCCTGACTCTTAAACTTTTATATACACTCTCCAACTATCACATATAGAAGTAGGGGCAGAGAGGACTAAAAAAGAGGAAAGAAGACGTGAGGGGACGACAAGAAGACAAGGAGAATAAAAGGCATGTGAGCATGTCATTTCAAAAGTAAACCTGAAATACTGTTCACAACCGGTTAGAGGATCAGTGTCAGTATGAAGAAATATAAAGACGCAACAGCAGGGGATACGGTTTGGTTGTGGAAATGAAGCAGGACAAAAAAAGAGAGACCCCAACTGATTCATTTATCCAGTCGGTAAATCAGGCAATTTTTTCAGTGCAGTGCAAAGCATATAATTTTAAATCTGTAAAAATACAAATTCTTCACTTTCGTAGCCTCAGAATGAACCTTCTATGTGTACTTTGGCAACCACCTTGCACTGCCACATTTCTACAGCAGGATGAGCAGACAAACTAGCCAGCCAGAGTGCACATATTGCATTCTAAAGCATTATATTTCTACACAAACAAGGGAGAAGGGAGAAAGGCCAACGTACTTCCCTGACACACATCTAATGGCCCTTTTCCACTATACAGTTCCAGCACAGCTCAGGTTTGGTATGGTTTCTCATTACTGTAGTACCTCCTCGACATGGGCGGAGTCATCGGAGCACGGCTGCATGAAACTGCCAGTGCAGTTAAATGTTGAGGTTTTAGATTTGGAGATTAAGGCACAGCTTCATGATTTTTAACTGATCTACATTTCGACACTGTTTGGTTTGATTCTTGTGTCAGACGTCATACACAAGACTCGTCCTGTAATGACACGCTCTGCCACTCAGTTTCCGACGGTCTGTCGACGTCACACATACCGGCTCAGCCGTGCCGTGCCGGAACTGCCCCAAATAATTTCTTACAGTCTGCAGTCTTACCAGCAGATGTCATTATTTCTAACACACTGGACTCCAGTGATGTCTATTAGAGTTGTTTTTGATTTCTTGTTAAATTAATTTAATATTTAATTTGGAATATAGATATACATACTATAAAGACAGAATTGTTCAATATTTTTTTGATTTCTTTTAAAAAGTGTTTCATTTATTTTTAGTTGTTAATCGACCATAGGTGTGAATGTCAGAGTGAATGGTTGTTTGTCTGTGATGGACTGGCAAACAGTCCCCGCCTATCTCCCTATGTCAGCTGGGATTGGCACAGTGCCTCCCATGACCCTCATGTGGAGGATAAAGCGGTAGAAGATTGATGGATGTTGAACTGCTACATTGTATTAGATGGAGGGAAGAAAGGAAATCATACCAAAGCGTATCTGTATCATCAGCAGCCATTGGATTCACTGATTTCTAAAGATTGGCATCAGCTATAGAAAAACCCACAAGTCTCTACTCAACTGACACAAGACCGAGAGTGACACAGATACAGTGATAGCCAGAGACACAGACAAGCTGAGTGGACCGCAATTTTCAATTCATAATGTCTCTTCATATCACATGCAACACAATCACAAGCACACTAATAATTATATATATGCTGTAATTCTCTTAAATGAAACCCAGTGCTGGATCACCTGAGCTTGCTTCTTGCAGTGTCACTGCATCAAAATGCACAAAGCAAAGCCCTTAATCACAGCCTTGTTGCTGATGTGCTTTGCATTGCATAAGCAGTGAAATGAATGCTGGTGCTGGTTGGTGGAATAATTAAGAGAAAGTCTGTTCTGCTCAAAGAAAAATAATTCATTCACCTGTTAAACTGCTTACAACTTCTGTGTATTTACATACATGTCAATAATGTCTGGTCTGGTCTGTTTTTGAGTACTCATATGTTGTCTGTTTTATTGAGTATAAAACCTACGATCTCTTACTATTGGAGTAACCATGATAGTCTACATTAAAAATAATGCTGATAGAGTTCAAATATTTTCCTTTTCAAACAGAAAAGCGAATACTAAATAAAATGATTCAATTACAACTTGTTTGTCTTCTAAATCTATCACTTATCTCATGTTTTCTTCTCAGCCTCTCCGAGTGTACAATCGCATTTCCACGCCACTTCTCGAGTGGTAAACCACATTAAAAATTCATATTGCTGTTTCAAATGCAGCTTCTCATTCGAACAAGAACATTTTTATTTAAATCTGATTTATGGGGAAAATACTGCAGGCATCTCCATGTAACAGACAATCCTATAGAACAGTTGGAAATATAGAAACATCACACAGTGCACATATTTGTGTGAACATGGTTGCTTGCATGTGTGTCTCTATGCATCTCTCTTTGCATGAATAGATTATAGGTGGGGCCGACATGAAGCCAAATCCCAGAGAATCTGCTATCTAATTAATAAATCATGACAAAATGGAACACTTTAAATTGTTTTCTAATATGAATAATTGATGCCTTTGATTGTGGTCTTAGTTAATACTGGCTGCGCTTTTTTCCAGGGAAAACCAAATAAAACTAAAAGGACACATGTACGCCTCTCCCTCTCCCTCCCTCTCTCTCGTCATCTGATGAGTTATCTGATGTTCTGGCATTGTCTTATTAAATACACTAATCCAGCTCTTACACACATCTGACTCCCTTTATTCAGATATCAGGTGAGAGCAGCTAAAACAAGTAGATACAAATGAGACAGCACATCAGCTGGGCTGGACCCAAATATTCAGCTATTAATTTGCTTGTTTGAGTAGGCATCCAGTTTTAACAATGTAGGCTATTAAAGGGTAAAATAAAATTGTTGGGATCTATCTACTAAAGGACTAAAAATAGCAACAAAAAAAATGTTTCCGTGCACAGAGCATCCTGGCTCAGCTAATAATGTAAGATTAGGCAGGAAATGTTGAGTATATTAAGCTAAATAACAAGAAACAGACCTAAAATCTGCTGGTCTGCTTTAAAGTCCAAGGGCTGACGTGGGAGTAACTCACTTATGTGACTCCTTGAGCTCAAGATCAAAATGACCTCCTTTCTAGGCCATCCATTCTCTCCCTTCCTTTTCATTTCCCACAGTATGCAATCCACGGAAATATACAATAAATATTCACATTATGTCATTTCCATACTCAGGATGATGGAGAATGGCTGATATACGTCCTGAAAAAAGGAATGTGACATTCAGGCTTGTTGTAGCAGTCAACCATCAAATATCAACCAGTCACATGTGAAAAGGTAACTGTAAAATAAGTTTAAAACCTTTTCACACTCACTCACTCACTGGAATTAGACTGGTTTATTGAGTTAATACTTGGATACCAAATACATGCACACACTCACACAGTAATCATCAGATCAGATCAGATCAGATCAGATATCAAAAGGCAGTGTCTATCTGGAAGATTAGACGAGCCATCTGTCTGCCATGTGGAAACCTTCGTACTATCAATAAACCTCACACTCTTCGGTACGTGCATGTATCTGTGCGCATGGATGTTTGATCTGTCTACCGAGTATGAAATGTAAATGAGAGAGACAGAAACAGACGCTAAGAATAAATACGACCAACAATTAAAAAACAAAAATTACACACTTTCCTTTTGGTTGATCTTATGATTTATTTTAAAGTCAGTTTGTCAATACCTGGCACGGTGCAGCCAGATTCAGTCAAGTCCAAAAACGGAGACAAACACATCATGACACATTGTAGGGACAACGCCAGGGCTGTAATGAAAAAAAAAACAAATACTGGCAGAATATTGTGAGGTACACCTTGCCAATGTGTGTAACAACTCAGGTGTTACCAAACTAATGTCACAAGAAATGCTAATGTGAGTCACAGGGACACAGCCAGCAACTACTTAGTCACATTTCACTACCATTTTGGTCCTAGTTGAATATGCATCACTGTTGCACAACCACTGAGTAACTGAGCCACTGAGTTGTGTGCCCCAGAGAGTGCACAGGTGTGCAGTCTGTTTGAGTTGTGGACAGCAAATAAACAGCTGACTAGTTTGGAAGCAATATCTGTGCGTGATCTGAGGAATCCATACTGATAACAATACATGTTTACTCACAGGTTTAAACAGGTTTTTCACCAGTAGGAAAGTGTTTAATCAGCATTCACTCCCATGTCAAACAACTCTGCAATGCACGTGGGTTTTTAACACCTCTAGCTCGGCATCAGTCAGTGTGTTCACATGCACATTAAAGGTCCAATTTTAGTCGGAACCAAGACAATAATCCGGTTTTCTTGGCGTCATGTCAACACATTAGTCTGACTAAAATGGAGCTAGTCTTATTTGGATTAACATAACAGGATAATGCGATTGATAGTCCAATTACTCCTACATGTATCGCTTAGTCAGACTGGAGTCGGACTTGGCGTTTTGCACATGCACCAAAATCTCGTCCCTGGTCTTTGACAAGGAAGTAGAAGGAGATGATGTATAAACTGCTTCGGCAGCGTCTTTCTTCAGACAACATAGCAACCACAACATCTAATTTGAATAATGATTAACGTGTACAACAGGTACCAAACATACAAAACCACAGCATGAAACATCACACCGTCCATCTTGCCATTGGTTTTTCCGTGACGTAAAGGTCAACAGGAAACTGATTCAATACACACCCAGCTTATAGAGAAATACAGCACCACTTTCTGCGCATGTATACTCAGACACGTCAAGTTGTCCAATTACCCGTCTTAGTCGGATTAACTCGATTACACTGTACATGTACAACGTATATATACATATACACACACATACATACATATATACTGTATACACATACACATATATACATACATATATACACATATACATACATAAACAGCACAATATTTTTACTAAATGGTCAATTTACTGTTAAAGATTTAAACCAGTATATAGTTTAGCTGGGAAATATCTTAATACTTGCACTTGTTGTAAATTCATCAACATGGAGTGTGTTCTAGCATCTTTATTGTGATCTGAGGTTGAAGGAAGTAGCTGGCGTGGAGAAAACACATTTCAAATGCACTCCTCTTCCAACACACACACACACACAAAAGACTAGGAAATGGCTTGTGGCCGTACTTAATGCTTATTCAATACACAGTCATCGATCGCTTTCCTGGCTAAACATTACCTGTATTTACTCTGTTATTGTTCCTCTGTATAGATCTATAGTGCTAATTTAACCACCGCATGAGAGAGGAGAGCAAATCTGAAAAGAAGTGTGCAAGCACAAATAAACACCGAATCCAAAATGTGAGTGAATTAGAAGTGATAGAAGAGACAGAACGGACCAAAAATTGCAGTGCACATGTGCGCGCACACACACACACTATTAAACAAAATTAAGCTCTATCTAATTGTCTATTCTGCCTTGCAGTGTGCACAGCAGATAAGCCATGGAAGACAACAGACACATGTCCAGACACATGGCCGCACTCCGCACACACAATTACTGATACCATTTCCATTCGACATGTCTCTCGGGTCAAGACGGGTCCTGCCAATGCTTCAAGTCAAGTCATCCGTCCTGCTCGATGATCAAGGTAACATTGTCTGATGATGAAGATTGAGAATAAACCCACTGCCCAAATCATCTGCAGCTTTTAAATCCACATCAACTAAAATCTGTGCTCCGACATGCTACCACATTGCTGATTCATTTATATGTATAAAAGGAGAGACCAGACAGATCCACATGTAGAATTAGTGCACAAACGACGAGCCCACTCACACACACAATACTTTCCCATCTATTCTCACAGTTGTTCATTCAAATATCTGACTGGTCCTCATGAAACACCTAAGATCACACAACACACACTCGTACTTTTCTCTGCTCACTCACAGGTAGCCAGTGCTTTCATTTCAGCAGGAGGTCTCATGTGAGCAGACACAGCGCGATACAGACAAGGCCAGCCCTGCTTTTCATTTCAGTTGGTGGTCAGTGATGTCACTGATGGCTGAACATTACACACTCAGACATAAAGCAGTGGTTATCTTCCTAAATAATGGGGGGGGGGCATGTGCTTGAATGCCAGTTTCTTTGCTTTTTATCCATTTATGTCACCCACACACTTTCACTACCCACACCAACTGCATGTCATGCCATGTTAATTACTTAATTACTAATGTCTTTCAAGCTTTCACTTCCTCTTCATGAGGGAAATTACATTTGTTTTGCTTGCTGAGTCAAGATGACAGGGACAACAAAGAGGAGAAGACAAATTAGAAGAGGAGACAAAGATGTCTCTTTCAGTTTGTACATTAACAGAGAAGCTAATTATTCAAAAACAGAGAAAGTGACAATGAGTTGTCAAATGTCAAATAATATGGACCTTGTTTTTGTCCTTTTAGCTCAACTGTCAAGAAATAAGACACAATATTGCACATTTGTCTTCTCAAACATTTGTTTCTCAGACATGCTTCTACTGAACAAATGAAGATGTACACTAATGTATGAAAATAATGACATTGTTGACCCAAATTAACACAAAGTTTGTCCGTCTTAGAGTAACGTTGAAGGCACATTTATCCTTCCAAGTTTCTGTTCAATGTCATCACAATGTTGTTGACATTGACTGAGGTCAATTTAAGAGACAGCTTGACATATTAAAAAAATAGTGTTGGGGTATGGGGTACTTATACATGGTCAAGTATATTTAAAACAGCTAACTGCACTATGTGCTCTTTGTCCTGAGAAGCATGTAGACGGTGGGTGGGGGCAAATTTTGTTTGGCCTTTGGCCTACATCCGATACGTGCTCCGTCAAGCAAAACTATTGGTGAGTTCCGATTGTAATCAGAAATCGGGATTTCCAACTCAGAAAGTCAGGGCAACCTCACAAACTTCGACATAGTATTTCAAGATGGCTGCCACTCGCACAAACACTTGTACTTTTACTGTTAATTGCACTTCTGTCTTATTGTACTTATTTCACAGTAAATCAGTCATCCACAGTACTGTTCACTGTTTATAGTGCTATGCTGTTTGTGTGCAAAATAATGTGTAGAGCTGTTGACTGCACTGCTAATGATGGCTAGCCCGAGATGTGTTTGCGTCCATGGTTTTATGACCTCTCAAGTGGAACGCCATCACTCCAAGTTCCAACTCCTGACTTCCCATGTGGAATGCAGCACATCAGACCTGACTGGTGGAGCCTTTGTGTGTATACAGTTGGAGCACATGGGTGGTGGGAAAAGGAAGCGTTTATCCAATTAAACTACTTTTTTAAGGCACTTCTTTGTGTCTCAGACCTGTTTTTGCAGAAACGTAAACTAGCACAAAGAAGTTGTTGCCACTGTGTCCCCCTTCACAACTGGCATTAGAATGAAGAATATAATTTCCTGTGATCAGATAGTAATTGGATAGTGCTTCACCACATGCATTTACACCTGGTATTCACAGGCGTATCAAGTGTCCACATCAAGATCATACAGCTATCCGGTCACGTTCTTCCCGTAAAGACCGACAAAAACAGGAGACTGCGCAGTTTTGTTTCCGCTTCAACATTAGCCAGCAACGTATTTCTGCTCACATAGTTGTTGTAGGTGAAACGAAGATGCATCGGAGACTCGGTGCATTTACACTTCTGTTCAATGTGGTCACAATGCGTCTCTGACCATCTCCCAAAGTGGTTTGCAAGATCAGATAACAAACCATCCTCAATGCGTCTCAGGTGTATTGATACCTGTACTTCCAAGTGGTCAGGTGCAAGACTGCAATCTGATCAAAGAAAAGGCACTTTAATGCCAGGTGTAAAGGCGGCCTGTCGGTCGTGACATAAAAGAATCACTTCAGCACAGAAACGTCGCCAAGCAACATAAGATCTGCACACCACTATACTGAGAAACGCAGAGAGTCGTGCATAGACGATAAGCTTAATGATTATTGTGTGAACTCATTTGAAAATGGATTCATTGCAACACACCTTTGTTTATATTTGAAAAGTTTGAAGTGTATGCTACCTTAACACCACTATAACTCATGGTTAGACAGTCTTTTTCAACAGCAAATTTATTTGTGTGAGTGTAAACACTCACTTCCGCAATGACATAAACACAGAAGTCGCTGTTCTGCTGTTCACTGAGAAGTTAGTGGTAGATGGTGCAACTTGTAAAGAAAGGAGGGGAAAACTCTCCTATGCAGTAAATGGCCAATCTCTTGGACATTAGCTTTTATTTTTTGCCACTGGGCCACCTCTGTCATCATTTCAATGCTTTGGTTTAAGGTTCAACACATCACATGTGAGCCTCACCTCTCATACTCATCCCAGACAAACTCCTATCAGTCTTGCTTCCTAGCGTCTCCCCTACTCCACCCCCATACTTTTCCCTCAGCTCCTGCCTTATCCCATTACTCACATATCCTCCATGATATTCCCATTATATCCCTTCAGGGTATTCCCAATCCCTATGGAATGCAGGCAGTGTTCCTGGGATAACAGTGTCTGGCTGGCTGGTTTCAGCAGGGAGTAGGTAATAGGCATTATTCTATGGAGGGGTGCAGCAAAAGAAACTCCTCTCCAGCCCCGTCTATTCATTTATCAGCAGTTTTTCTTATTAGAGGCATGAAAGCACAAGTGAACACATAAATGGACAGAAAGAATACTGTCAAACTGATGTTTGCTTTAATTCTTCTTTCTCCACAACCTTTCCCGCTTCCTTCTTCTTTGAAAAATAAGGATGAGATATCACACCCTTTTGGAGAATCAATTTGTTTTTGCTTGTCATTTTATTTCTCAGAGGAACAAGGAGTGGTCTTCTCTTACAGGCACATGTAATTCCCTTTCCTTGCTCCACACATAGTAAATAAGACAAGCTTGCAATAAGTGAGATCTCTCCATCCTTTAATAATGATCGACAGAGGCGAATAATCTTTGTTCCCCACTTGGGGACACTTACTAATTCTCGTAGGCATCCGGTGATAGACATGGACAACAGCAACAATTGTCAGCATTACCAATTCACACATATACTTAAGACTTAATTAGTAACTTGAAATTGAGTCCAAGCAATGTGACAAAAACATCAACGATGACATCAATAAATCCCTAAGACAGAGTTTGTGGTTTCGGATTCCCGTGGCAATTTCTTCCTGCAATGGTTGTTCTCCTCAGGTCAATCTGTAGTGCTGTCACAATTCATTTCCCCAGAGCAATCAATGGATGAGATTGAGCAGTGATCCCTACTTTCCACTGGCGATTCTGTTTTCCTTCTATTCTTCCATCCATATTTCCCTTAAGGGAATTTTAAGGCAGGAATGGCTGGGGTTCCTAATCCCATGTCCTTTAAATGTTAGATAGGTGCTGCCTACATGTGGGTCACCTTGTAGATTCACCATAATACACATGTGCACATACACACACAAGGCTTGGGACTTGAGATCACTCTAATTTCCTGGCCCCTAAACGGTTAAACTCATCTGTGCAGACTCATATGTCTATTTGTAGCCTTATTCACAGCCTGTGTCTGTGTGTGTGTGTGTGTGTGTGTGTGTGTGTGTAATATTTACAGAAATGAAAAGGGCTTTCCTACAGTCATTGCTGGTAAACCCACTGATAAATATATACATTTATATTAACTATAAGAAGTTTCACAACTGTCCTGACAGAGTATTCAAACAGAGAGACCTAAATGTCATGAATATTCACGTATATCCCGTAGCCTGTCTATCTGTTGAATGCCTGCACGGAGTGTTATATAAATATATTCAATCAAATTGGACATGCAGGGATAAAATGAATCCTTCATTCCAGAAATGAACACTTCTGTTGTATATTTAATTTAATTTTCAACAGCTGTGTCACTTGATTTAAATCCATTCCAGTCTGTGCCAACTACAATTTTCTATTTGCTAAAGCTCTTTTTTGTAACGGACTGCGTTTCTCTTTCCTAACATCTCTCTCTTCATTCATCCTCAGGCAAATCCCCACTTGTGTCTTCACTTACAGTGGCTTTTTTTACTCCATTATTTCAACACGTGTCCATCTAACTACTGCAGGTTCGTCAGAATTGTCCTGCTGACTGCTCTCCATGTTCCCTTCCCTTTTAGCAACCATCGCATTTGCTGATTTGGCTTTAAGTGCACGTCTATTTCGGCTCTTACGATTCATCCCAGCATCCTACGCCCATCCCCACAGTCTCTTCCGCTCATCTTTCCACACGCTGCTTTTTCTTTTCCCTCTTATTTACCCCTTTCCCTTTCTCAATCAGCAAAAGTGGGACTGTCTAATACAGATGCACAGTTGCAAGATAGTGTACAGACAGAACGAGCCTAGAGTAAAGTCTTTTTCACTCACACATATACACAAATCAGAAAATACATCTCATCCTGCAGAGTGACAGCTGTCAGAAGCTGAGCTGTCTCTCACACACACACACACACTGTACAATATCAATTCCCACCACGTCTGCAACCATGTGTGAGCTGGCTGTGTGCGCTAACGCAAGCATGTATGTGTGTGTTGTCTGTGTCGGAGAGAGGTGGAGTCAAAGACAACATTGTAAGTTTTCATTGGTTGCAATATTGCGGCATGTAATGTTGCGTAGCACTCAGTCAGCCAATCAGAAGCTCCTCACACAGTCCATTTTATGAATGAGATGCCATGTATGCGAGGTACACACACTCAGAGTGAGAACACTCTACAGTGATGTAATACAATCACACAGAGTAGTAGAAGTGCTTGAAAGACAAATGCATGCACTCATTCAGTTCAACTGTGCGTTTGCCTAAATTTGTCAAGAAGAAATATTGCATTTAATTGGCAGAGTTTAAAAATATATTATGGATGCAAATGTGATACTTCAGGCCATTAAAATGTCCAATATAGTTCAATTAAACACAACTATGTCATATTTTCCTTCAACTGACACATAATGAACCTGCAGCATTTTATTTTTCAGTTCAAAGAGGTAAAAAATTTGGTCACTAAATCACAATACAAAACCTGAAGATTAATGTTGAATTCTTTCAGCTAATTATATACTTTCATATGAATTTTAAATTATTTAATAGCAGGCGATGCTCTAAAAGCCTCAGTTATATTTTCCTGCATAACAAGCAAAGCAAAACCTGTAATACCTGCAAAACAATTAACTCCTCCTGTCGTTTTATAAAAAAAAAAAAAAAAAACAGCTCACACCCTCTCTCTGAAACCAATATCCTTCAACCGTCTACATCTCAACCAGGAACTGAGGAAGCCTCATTTGGCTGACACTGTGTACCAGGGAGTAATTTTGCCAAACCGGTATGTAAAATCATAACTGAATAGCTGTGTTTGCGGCTGGCTGACAGAGAAGAGATTGGGAGGGGAGGAGAGCAGCCAAAAACAATCAAAATATCCTGGTGTGAGTTTCCATGGGGTGTGTGCGTGTGTGTGTGGGGGGGGGCTATGAAGTCACTATTTGGCACATTGCTCTGCTTTACAAATGTAGTTCATTTGTGTTGGTACACAAGCATGGGTAAACAGTGCCCTCTTTGGTTGTGCACAGGAACAACAGCACATGACAAGCCAGGCTGAGCAAGTGCAGGCAGTAAAACAAGTGTTCAGACAATGAAAGTGGAGAAGAGTGGCACAGGTGGCTGTTTTACTGACATAAAAAGGAAAAGAAAAACAAAAACTAATTATTTTCACACTGTTCATTTAAAATGTTATGTTATTGATTTCATATAATCAGCTAAATTAAATCAGCAAAGTTAAGTTCAAATAGGATTGAAACTTGAATGAAAGCAGCGTGTGAGAGTAAATACACAGAAGTATATGTATGTATATGTATGTATATATATATATATATATATATATATATATATATATATATATATATATATATATATATATACACATACACATATATATATACACACACACACACACACACATACATACATACATATATATATACACATGCATACATATATATATATATACACACATACATACATACATACATACATATATATACACATACATACATACATACATATATACACACACACACACACACTTCATGAGTAATGAGAACTGGTCCCTCACACCCAAACAAACTAAACAGACTCATTAATCAATATGAACAGATGTAAACAACCCTTTAAAAACAAGTGGGAATTAAAAGTTTTGACTTTCAAATCCATAAATAAGAACACAGAGTGTTTTTCAAATAAGAATGACCTCATCCTAATACTGCAGAGAGACATCTGCTCAACAAAGAGCTCCTCCCATGAGCCAAGGCTGCCACCCTGAGGCCAACATAATAACTGCTACTATATTTCACACCAGGTGATGTCATAATTACAGAAAGACTCAGGGACAAGGGGTGGGGGTGTAAAAGTGAGAAACAGACAGGGGGGGGGCAGTGATGTCATGTTTTAGAGCATGCTGTCAGGCAGTGGAAGCCTTTGTCCAAACTCCAGTCTGCAGAGAGACAGACACTACAGAGGTATCACTCCGTTATTCCTATATCACCATTCTCAACAGTTCTGGTCGATAAGGACATAACATAACTCAAAGTCCTCATGTTCAATCTGGCCAAAGACTCGACACCACATCCTTCAGGAACCCATTTCAGTCCATGTGATTCCAGACTCTGCAGTCTCTGCACTGCACTCCCGACAATTTCATACCATTCTAGACAATTCCATTGCATTCAAAACAATCACCACCTACTCTGAGAGTAATCTCCTCTGATTCTGGCCATGACAGGCAATTTGTTCTTCCAACAATCTAACAGAGAAAAACAATGAGTGAGGATACTCTCATTCAAAGACAAGGGAAAGGGAACAATACAAAAAGGATGCAGGAAGAAAGAGACAGAAAAAGCCACCAAGGGGGAAAGACAGACATAAAGCAAGAGGAGAATAAGACCGACAACCTTTAATTTTAGCAGTTGGATATTGACTTTTAAAGTACTTGCTGAAAGGGGTGTGAGGTAGAGAAATAAACAAGAATGAAGGCATTAGTGAGACAAAAAGCAAGAGGAGAATAAGACAGACAACCTTTCATTTTAGCAGTAGGATATTGACTTTTAAAGTACTTGCTGAAAGGGGTGTGAGGTAGAGAAACAAACAAGAATGAAGGCATTAGTGAGACAGAGAGTGTTCTGTAGCTTCATCGGATCAAAACATTATAATAATTTATGTCCACTTTATCAGCCACGTAGTTCAATTATGAGTCATTACAGATCAGATTTGACAGTTTGCATTCATAACTACAACCTTCTTGTGTCCAACTTCCATGTGAACACGACTGAAAAGGTAGTCGTGGCAGGGTAGAGAAGAAACTATTGCTCATGTAAAAAAAAGGCAAGAACAAAGACACGTGTGATGCACAAAGGTAACAAAAAATGAATGTGCTCAAAGATCAATTATAAACAAATGCAACCTGAAAGCCACTGATACCACTGTGACCCATTTTCTTTACCTTTGCAAATATCAGCAAACCCTGTTACTCTGTTGAAGTGTCTTTCTCATAGATATACTGACACCACATGGTGTGCTAATGTAAAGACTGATGGCTGTCAAATTAAACGATGATTTCTTATTGAATAGTATAACTTATGTACTGTAAAACGGATGGTGGGATAAGTGAAATCTTTTATGACTGCATGTATAACTATTTGCTAGTTAGCAATCATGTTGAATCAAATTGAATGGAATATTTTGTGAACACTTTTTTGGAATCAGAATCCTAATTTAAAGGTCAAGAGATAAAGAGACAGAAAAGAAACATAATCCTCGGAAAAAAAAGTGACATGCATATTTTAGGTTTTTTTTGTATTAATTATCACGAATGTGTCTGATTTGCTGAGTACTCTAAAGCAACATGATACACCTTTTTTACCTTAATTAACAGTTTCAAAATAATTTTGAGGGGTTCACTTACTTACTTTCATTGCTTATGACACAACGCAACACTGACTCTGAGAAAAAGTACCTGCATTCTCAGTGGCATCATTACAACGGTCACTAAACAGGAACCATTTGAAACACAAATGCTGCCTGTTGCTCCTTTGAATGAAAGTGACTGCCACAACCAGGTCCAGTAAGTTCAAGTGTAATCCCAACCTGAGCTAAAAAGACTCATGGTGGCATGTGCACAGTGCTGCTTTAAGTCTATGACTAAGACTCGTGAGCCGAGTGTGCTGTGGTCAAATTATATTTCCCACAAAGAAATACAAGTGGGAACAGAAATCTACACCATCACCACAAAAAAGCTAGTGTTATCTACACTCAATTCCTGACAGCTTGCAACCATTCAACCCAATTACAGACTCAGATTCTATGTATGGCAAGAAAACTAGCACATCAAATATCAAAAGCCTGAGCAGATGCTTTTACATAGGCTCTATTACTACTAATGACTCAGAAGGGAGGATGCAGGCAACAAAGTGAAGAGAAGGCGTGAGGGAGATACATGGGTTATTTCATAAAGAAGCTCAGGGGACAGAGGAAACTGTGAAAATGAAAGAAAGGTGGAGAGATAAAGTGATCAACAGTGTAAACGAGCAGATAACAGGGAAAAGCGTAAGCCTTTGTTTATGGGTACAATGCCATATGTGCGTCGATGAGTACAACGTGTCTTTGTATGGCTGTTGCGACCCCATGGTGAGAGAAATGCCTGAAGAGTTTATATATTATGCTCTCTTCTTCCATCTCTAAAAAACCTGTAATCTGATGCCAGCCGGCTCTCGGATGAATTACAAACCCAGGATGCAATGTAATATTTAAACTTTTTTACTACTACTACTACTACTACTACTACATATAATAAAGTAATATGCTTTGATTGCTAGGACGACTTAAGAGAGCAGAATAAAACATAAAAAAATAAAACATTTTTGATATTTACAAAATTGGTGTTGCTTTAATCTCGCAGTTGGACAATCACTGTTTTATAATGAAGCCTTCACATTTCTCATTTCTGATAAAAAAAATAAAAAATAAAACCTAACCATTCTGGTTGACAACAACCAGCCATGTTACTGAGCTGGATTCTATTTTAAAAGTTAAATTGAAAATATAAGTAGCCATGGAGATATGCAGTCACAGTGCTGTGGGAAAAACACCAGAACACCTTGTTCTCAGACAGCATCTTAACACTAAAAACTTTGAGCACTGGTGACTTTCCTCCAATTACTTATATTAACCATTTAAAAACATGTTTTTGTTACGCTGAGATTGTTAAAGGCAGTTCCCTGTTTAGGAAGCTCAATTCCAAGCCCCTCACACAAAAGGTGCAGTAGATGCAAGGTACAGCTTACTGACAAGGCAAGAGCGCCCTCATGTGTTTAAATGTAATGATGACATTTTAAGACAAATACGATACTGTAAGGTATTTAGAAGGACAAAAATGAAATGAGATTAATAACATTGGTAATTGTATTCTATTACTACTGACTAACAGTCAATAGATTTAATAGATAATAGTCAATAGTCACTAGCACAAATAAACCACCTCTTACCAGTAATCTTGTATCCACTGGCAGCAAGCTGTCCAGCCATGTACTCCCCATCTGAGTTGTTGTGACTGCAGCCCCATGTTTTCATCCAAATCTTCTGGGTCCCAGGGATCAAGCTAAACATTAGCAACAGTGAAATATGTCTCCATTATAAGTAGAAAGGAAATGACAAAAAACATAACATAAAAAATGATTTTATAAACACTGCATGAAACCTGATCTTAAGCCTTATATTTTACTCAAACAGATTACTTAGATGAGATCACATTATAACCTCATACTGGAGTTTCCATATTGGTGGATGAAACATGGATAAGAGTTGTATTAGGTGCTCTGTAAATTATAAATTAATATTCTTTTTGCAACTAAGCATCATAATCAAAATATCTCATTTGGAATAAAGCCAACAGTTGGGTTATTGATGTTCATGTAAATCTAGTCATTGGCTCAATTCCAGCAAGAGTCCAGTAATCTTCTTCAACAAACCAACAGGAAAAAAAGTCGAACATAAAACTAAATCATGTAGATGAATGCAAACACTATAGTCATCAATCTGTGCTTTTCCCAGTCTGGGCCTTTTTTCATCATATTTCATATTTTGAAAAGTCACAGTAACAAAAACATGAATCTACTCTAAATAATAAATCAAATCAATTCAATTTATCTTCATTAAATTCAGGGCTGCCGTCTCACTGTCACACTGACCGGATTTATGAGGCAGCATGTCCAAGTACCTCTGTTTTGACAGGCATTGTCCCACACAAAAAATAAAAATTCAAACCACATCTGAAAGAAATCCATTCTGATTGCTCAAATCAGATTTCAAATTGTCTTGCATCACTTGCATCACATGACACACAACGATGTCAAACTAGTGTCGGAAGCACTAGAAGTATTTAATCACACCGCAGAGTGCTAAAAAACTTTTGTGCAGTGGAGAAGATCTGCACTACAACTTACAACAAGGTGATTGTGAATTGATGCACCACTATTTTTCCTAAATGCATGTATGAAAGCCACATCACAAACATGGATACGTATATGTTGCTACCAAACAAACCACAGATAGGTTTGGTATGTCTTGACACACATAACTCATTTTGTCACTTGCAGTCAACAGTGCAAACAGTTTGCCTGTGAAAATCTGATTAAAGAAAAAAAATCTGATTTACCTTTAGCCTCAACATAACTTTACAGACATTAAGCAGAGCCATTGTTAATGTTACCTGTAACACCTATGCTGTCAGAATGTCTGCTGTGAGAAAAAGGACCATAGCAAGCCAAAACAGCCTTAATCAACCTGTATGCAGAATACCAGAACAAACAACTATCCATTACTAAGCACTTTATCAAACATTTGACCTACCTGTCAGCTTGCAGCTCCTCATTGCTGAGAAGCTCTTTTCTTTTCCTGGACCTCGGAATGATATTCTTTCTAGCACTCAGTCTCTCGTGAGGAGTGGGGTCACTAGAAGATACCATGTCTTCGATGTCGTCGATCAGGGAGTCACAGGTAGACGGCATGATGGCCTGAAACTATACAGAGTCTTAGTCAACAATTCAGCAGATCATCATTTTAGTCTCTAAAAAAGCGAGACCGCAAAGTCACTAAAACGTATGGATCGATATTTATTTAGCAAACGTTTTTACAGGTGTCTTTGAAGTACAAGCTGTCTTGACCTCCTTCGCTGTGAGTGTTCTTATGATCAATGTTTTGTCAATGTCGACGTCTTGCTGTTTATTTGCTCCAAAAGTAAACTAAATACAGGTCTAATAAAATCATTGCCTAAACTGAACAATATGACAACAAAATAATGTTTTTGGGGGTAAACAAACAACAATAATCCATTATTGCAAGACAGTAGCTGCACCTAAAAATCAAAACAAATAAATAAATGTATTTCGAGACAAAAATATCACTCTCTCCATACATGTATAAATAAAAAAAATTAAGTTTGAAAAGTGAAGTACACAATTTTAATTCATCTGTGCAGCTGTTCCACAGATCCACACCCTAAACTGATATACCGTTTTTCTCTGTCTTAAATGCTCTTATTTTAAAACATTTAATTCATCTCTTTGGCGTCATTGAGGTCATTTTTATTTTAAACATAACTTTCAAAGGTTATACAATTGGTTGCAGGTGACAGGTCCACTAAGTCATAACATTTGGATGTCTGTAGGTTCAGGAACAATGCATTTGTTGGTTCATTATAAGCAGACGTCAACCTTAGGTGATCTTGCAACGTCTACACAGACAACAATGCATATTCTGCTCTGTTTTGTTGGAAATATCACAGAAATCACCAAGCTACATGTACGTGGTATTTTAAAAAAAATTCTTAAACATAACAATCAGTGAAAATGTTTGTAATTACTCTGCTATAAACACCAGTTATCACAGTAATAATCAATGCATTCAAATAACAATTTACTGACAAGATGTGTCGTTTTAACCTATGAAAAAATCATTTTGACGGTCAGGCTAATGTTTTCTTTTTTCATCCGACTCTTACCTATAAACCCTGAACATTCAAACGCTGCACAATTTAAATTCGCTGTCGTTGACTGAAAACTCCACCTTAGTGTGTAAATTAACAGACACCTTCAGGCCCGCAGTTTGATTTTGTTGGTCAATATGTCCAAGCTAGCTAGTAGCATGGCTAGCCTCATTAGCTAGGATTAGCTCATTACCCACGTGTCCCTTATTTTGTGCGGAAATTAAACGTCAAATAGAGTCAGTGTCCCCTACCTTGGCTGCAGTGGGATGGTTGGTTGAGATAAATGCGATTCACCAGCAACGTGTCCCTCGAAAGCAAAGACAATTTATTCTTTACACCATCAAAACAACAACTCACAACTCCCAGACTGCCATACTTGTGCCTGGCAACGGCAGGTGCAGAGGGACAAACCTAAGTAGTAGCGTTATGGGTTTTTTTTAGGACAAAACTCAAGAACTTATTTACAGTATTTGACCCGATTTAATGCCCTTTTGGATGAGATTTTATTCTATAAATTGCTAAATTTATATCAATATATATTGATATATATCAATATAACTGTTATAATATGCTTAACAGTTGCTGTCATTTGGGTATTATTAACAATGTTCCATTTAGTGCTTTCAGTAAAGACACAAATTTCCGTTTCAAAACTTTGTCTACCAACCATAACAGAAAAGCGATAAAAAAAAACATTGACTATGTGCTCCAAATGTATTATTTTCGTTCATCATTAAATTACGGCTCAAAACCTTTGAACATATTTTATTTTAATTCGAGCAGTTATCTTTCCCATGTTCATTGGTACTGGGACTAATTTAAGAATATTCAACGATTTCTTTTTTATTATTTACTTATTATATTTTTTAAATGAAGCACATCAATGGACGGATGATGTTTCTAGTTTAAATCACCTTAATATTCCCATATTAAATCATTCAGCAGTACAGCTGATATTTTGTTTTTTAATTCAACACTAAAATGAATAGTAATAATCAATAAACATGTGAAGTAGCATGTTGCAGCTGAGCATTTCTCACCTCACCCTTACCTTCCAAGCATGTCAGTTTAACTGTGGTAGCCTTTAGTTGTCATAAAAACTCAAAGGTTAATTTTGTGTAATGAAAACATCTGTAGTTATTTGATATTCCATTTCTGCCCCATGGAAATAATTTCACCTGAATCTTATGCACTGGACATTTAGAGAGACAACACTTCAATTCTTTATTTATATCGTCTTTATTCAAATTTTTAGTTACAAATGCCCACAGTACAAAAATCCATATAACCCACCCACCCCAACAAATACAACACAGTTTCCTCATTCAACAGATGTTAAAGAAACAGTTTATATAACTGAATAACACGCATCAAAACCAACAAATGACTTTACCTTTTACATTCAACAGCACGCAAATACTTTCACCCATGCGTTCAAATAGCAAAAAAAGGTAATGATATTACAGCTATTGTTCTCATAATCAACGGAAACAAGCATCAACATCATATTTTACAGTCAATTGTTTCCAAGAAAATAGTTTACTTTTCACATTTCCATTGCAGAAGCTTTATGGGTCTGATTGTATTTGGTAACAGCTTAAGAATAACCATATCAAAACAGCAGGAAAAAAACGATGCTTTTTCTACATAAACTAAAATTAACACACTGTGTCAAATGATGACTTCCTGCAAGGGCTAATCATACATCCTTCGCATTTTAGAAATGTAGTTTTTTTTCAACTCACTCATAATACGCCCAAACACTGGCTAATGAGCATTAGAAGTCCATTAGAATCTACAACATTCCATTAGAAAGTGGTGAATTCAAGTTTTTCTCACATAAAAGTGGATAAAATAGCAACCAGATTCTGGTCACTTGTGAGAGATGGGGGGGGGGGGGGTTAACTGCAAATTTGTATGGAAAATGGCCCAGATAATGTTACTCAAATGTTAGGAAAAACATTGACTTTTCCATAAATACAAAACAAAAAATGACACTTAGTCAAATTGCATTCACTTGTGATGGTGACACAAACTGTGCCAAGTTGTGATGAATGGATGAGGTTCAGAAACAAATGGGAACAAAAATAAATGCTGTTTTAACAGGCTTTAAAACTGATTAAGTGAAAATGGCAGGAAAGCAAAAATTAAACTAAATGATCATCCTCTGTATCACAAAACACAATGCACATCAGCACAGATCAACAGGTCACTGAGCCTTGTTCAGTGGGGCAATGTGAGGGCAGACTAACTTTGAATGAACACCTGCAGATACAGTATGTATTTTTAAAAGTGTACTACTTTTTGGGAGATGGAAGCTGACAGTAAGGTATAGAAAATAGCCAATAAAAAATATTGCAATACATTTTTCCACTTCACTATCAATTAAATGTGCATCCCCAATTTAAGATGTGAAAGCACAAGACTTTAAGAGCAAAGCCAATACTCATTACTCGATCAGGTTAAACAGGATCTCACACCTCCGAAATGACAAAAGTGCAATGGTAATATCCAATATCACACCAAAAATAATGTTATTTCTATGGATTCAAACACACACACACACACACTACCTCTATGCCCTATTACTATTGTCAGAAATGTAGTAAGAGGTAGCCTACAGTACCTTGTGCGATGAAAACAATTAGAAAACTATACATGAATTTACACACATTGTAAGCTTACTCTTTAGCAAGCTTGATTTTTGACATTTATTCACACATGCTGCATACGTAATAACTCAAGCACACATCAATCAGGTCAGGGGGAGTTAGCATTAGCAGCCGCAGGTTTCTCTAGGTTAAAAAGCTATAGGTTTCAGGCAAGTCGTTTGTTTTTTGTCGATATCAGGGATGTCAAACACATGCAGCTATTAGACAGCAACAGTGCTCCAAATGTATACAGAGGAAAACCACATCTCTACATCCTCTTAGCTCAAGTAGGTGTTTTTTAGCAACCATTTTGAGTTTTAGTGAAGCCAAACACAAGATTTGGATGACCGAACTGAATCTGCTTAGTTACAATAATGGTAGTTTTAATTATTTAAAAAAATTTTTTCAATAAATGGTGAGAAATAAGCCCTCCATTACATGCTACAGCCTCAAAAGGGTGGCTGTGTGATGGCTAGGTAACGATATTAGTTACTTCTACAGTATTAAAATCCATAAAACAACATAAAAAGACTAATACTCACCTAACCTGTCTGCCACACTGCTTTCAGTACAGTGCACATCAAGTGATTCAATGTCAAATGTTTCTGATATCACAACACAGTCTAACTAAAGAGGCATTAGGGGAAGGGTTTTTTGTGGCAGCTTCTGCTGATGGCTATGGCAGGAATACATGAAAAGCAGCAAAACAGAGGGAAAGTTTCAGCCCTGACTTTTCAAAATATAAACAATATAAGTAAACCTGGCTTGTGTCCCAACAAGCAAGATTTATATACATTAGACCTCCCAAATTACACAGGAGTGATGGCTTGTCAGGCCTCAATTAGCAACAAAAATAAAATCTGGGTTTAATTAGGTTAGACATCACTTCCCCCCCCAGTTGAAAATATTTGCATGAGTCATTGCACTTTACAAATTGAGGTTATACAATTGATTGCAGGTGATAGGATGATCAGGTGAATGGGTATAAGACTGCTTGTTTATTTTAAGAGCATTTAGGGCGCACTCACTATTTTCCATTATCATTTTACAGTTGACTTGAATTTTCACTCACGGGCATAAAAACATTCATGCCACTCTCAATCAATCTACACAGTGCTTATTTGTACACAACAGTCACATTCTTCCAAACGTTGGAATCAGACATCCTGATACGAGTCTGAGCGGGTGCACACACACACACACAACACACAGGATAGGTGGCCAATGCCTCAGCGTGCTGAACACAACTGTAAATGAACTGTAGTCATGGATGAAGTGCACCCAAACTGCCCCATTTTCTTAAGAGATTTATTTTAGTTTCTAAAATGGTCTACATTTGAACACAGAAAATGCCTACAAAACAGGGAGCAGCTCAATCACAGATCATGGTGTAAAAGAATGCAATCACTAAAAAGGTCTTTAGTAACCCCTCTCCTCACAGCACTTGGCATTAGCATATCTTCAGGATGGAATACCTGGATGAAATTACAAGAAAACCTACAAGAAAATGCATAATTGGGAAAACACAGGTAAATCTTTATCATCTGTTGCCAAAACAGATTTATTTCAACCCTGTAAATCATCATAGGTGCAGCATCCTTAGTCAAGTTTTCTTCTTCCCTGCAGAGAACTTCACCGATGGTCTCAGGTGATCACATCAGGTGTATTTATTCTTGAATGATATATGCTTAACTCATATTACTGAGAATATGTTAATGCCAGGTAACGTGAATATTTTCAAACTGTTCTCTTTTCACTGACATGACCCTCGCTAACAGTGGGCGGATAATTTCCCTCCCATCGTTGGTCAGACAGACCAGATGCTCACCAATGCTCAGCTACACTGGAGGCCTTACATAAGCCTGAGACAAGGATTAATGGATTATGTCTGCACATCAACCAGTCACATCTGTGTGTGAAAATCATTCAAGGCCATTTCTCTCTCACACCCTGAGAGAACAGGTCATTTAGTCCCACTGGGACTGAAAGGGCCATTTCCATCTATTCAAAACTGGCTCCCACTAACTACACAGTCAGTCATAAGCATCAAATTCCCTCTGATTCTCCACATCTCACAGGCACAATCTGCATTCCAGTTAGCTAATGCTAGCTACACAGGAGGTCATCCAGGCAGGAGGGCATTTTATCAAAGTCATAGGCTTCAAACAAATCACTTATTCCCTGGTCATCTCCCAAACCTAAAAGGTAGTCCTCTTGGTCCAGAAGAGGAGGTCCAAGGTTTAAGAAAGGCCCCAAAGAAGAAGGGATCTGGTCTTCTGTCTGTTGGAGAAGACTGGTGTAAGGGGACGAGATGGGGGAGAGCGTTGTGACAGAGACAGCTAAAGAGGAGGGAGGTGGAGCCACAGAGGAACTAGGAGAGTTGGTCTTGCAGCTGGGATCTGTGAAAGCAAGTGGAGTTAAATTGTTATTATACAGTAGGACTGTCACTTTTTATTCAAAATGTGATATGTATTTCAAATAGGGGATGAAAAGTTCCCCTTTGAACTTGCATCACATGCATGAAATGCCACCTGCCATCTTGTAAGTGCCTATTTAAGTAGTACCTTTTAGAATCCAGCAGAGGGTGCATGCAATGTTTGCTACAAGAGTTTTTTTCTGTCTGTACCCCACCAAGAGAATATTGATCAAACCTGACTTGAACCAGACACACATTCTATATTTCTTGTTGGAGCCAGACCTATAACCAGCTCATGTGCACCAACGCACCGGCACAATGGCAAACGACAAAAGCTGCCGTTACATATATCAAAAAACTCTGTGGTGCGTACATGGGAAATGGTCTGTATTTACATAGCACTTTTGTAGTCTTGAGGCTTTTACCCTTCACCCATTCAATCACACATTCAAATAAAGAGTCAAATAAACCTGGAGTCTGTGTTCGTGTGAAACAAACCTTGAAGGACCGTTAGGAAAGGTGAGTTCCCGTTGATGTCTGTACCGCCATTTTTTACAGGACTCCTCGGGTCATTTTCCTCATCTGGGCACAGCAAGACTTCTATTGGACCTTTGGAGCTGGTCAGATGGATGGACAAACTCTGGAGAGAGAAAACAAAGCACAATCAGTTCAACGCTGGCAGAACTACACTTGATATGATGGATAAAAAGACTGAGTTTATTCAAGTACAATTCTTTCCCTGTTGCCTTATCTTGAGGATCTTCCACAACAGACAAGGTAATACAAAATATCTGATTTTAGACTGACTTGGTTGCCGAGATGCCAGCAGCCACATATCTTACAAAACCACCAGTATCACCTACTCTCAGGAAGGATAACTTTAATTGAAAGATGTGCTGTTGTTCATGTAGAAATTACATACTGGAAAAGTCTGCTGCAACTTACATTTCCTGCACCAATTCAGAAAGATTCTGATGTCAAAAAGTGAAAGATGGGGTTTGACCAACAACAAGGTTGTCCGTTAAGTATAAAAACTAAGCAGAGGCATATGCTATCACTACAGAAAACACTTGAATTTACATTGAAACTCCATCTATTATCCTTTGGGTTATCAGTACAGTTTCCAAAATGTAAATACAAGTCATAGGTTGGATGACAACATCAAAAACAACAAATCCAGATTATTGTGGCAATGTCTTGTATACGTACCTCATCAGGGTCTGGTACTTCTAGTTTGGTGTCTGTGGGAGCTTTGACGACAATAACAGTCTGGTCTCGGAGGTTTCCCAGCTGTTTGATGTCTTGGTATGTCACATAGGCATATGTGAAGACGCAAGCGTTAAAGAAATCACACCACCATGTCAGCGCATGTTGATACTAAAGTGTAGGTAGCCATCCATTAACGCCCATACAGCAACAACATATTGGTTTAGTAAAACCGGAGGAGTTGGTTAGTATGTTGACACCACAATGTCTAAGAGATTTGTTTTATGTGGCATAGGAGTAGTGCTGGGTGGTAAGATATGCTTATGCATATATATATATTTTTTTTATGCATAAGCATGAACTAGTGCTCCAGTGAGAGAGAGGCACAGTTGAGGGAGTGTGTGCTTGTGGTCAAGTTAGAGGGAGTGGCGCAAAGTATGTGCATGTAACTGCATACATGATCGGTACTCTAACCCCAGGATGCCACTGCATGCCTCTCCATTGCATCGAGAGTGACACGCATCCACCTTACATGTGTCAGCTTCCACCGACTCCGTTTGCATTGCATATCGCCACTGTCGTCGTTCTGTCAGCCTGCTGCTCCTGTGCAGAGTGTTCCATTTTTGCCGGTAGTGGGAACACAACACTTCAATTCAGCAGAATTGAGCACAATCGCCTGGCCGTGCCGCACGTTGACAGAGCCGTGAACGGCGCCGGTGGGTATTGACAGAACAAGCGTAGACAGCAACAGCAGAACGGAGTGTTCGCGGGAGGCAACACCAATGCAGTGGAATCCTTGGGTAATAGGTCATTTATGCTAAGTTGGTGGAGTACAGTGCTCATTGCTGCAGTTACTACCACAAATACTTCTTTCTCCTTTTCACTGTGTTGTGCAGCAGTGAAAAGGCTCCCCCGTCAAACAGTGTTTTGCTTTGCTATGTTCTTTATTTCATATATAGGTCTTGTGGTATATGAAAAGCACTATCTAGGACTGACGACACAGGAGTAAGATGACATAAAAATTCAAAAACATGTTCTATAAAGACAGTTGGATAGCTGTCATGTTTGCAGTATCTAATGGTAATAAATTAATATAGTAGTTATAGTAATAGTGGTTAAAACAAACAAAAGGATATTTCTGGTTGCTTGGCAACTCGCTCATGTGTCTCACGTCCAGGCTGCACCTCTGAATAAGTTGTTCAAGCTTCTGCTCTTCTTCTACCAGTGCAGAAACCTCTGCCGTTAGCCTCTGTCTCTGGTTCAGTGCTCCTTCTACCTCCAACAAACTGCAGCCCCTATGAGAGAGAGAGGGGGAGAGAGAGAGAGAGAGAGAGAGAGAGAGTAAAAATGGGGCTTTCATCTCAGTTGTGCTTGGTTTGAAAAAAAAAAAACAAACAAACAAAAACATTTCGAGTGGACAACAAAACTGAAGGATGATGAAAATTGTGTCTGTGATAAACCAAGTCTCTCTCAGATAGTATCGAACATATGAAAATATAATTATATTTGCAGAGGACTGTGGCACAATCAGGTCTCTTCACACTTTAATGTGGAAACAGCTTGCATGCAGCCACTTGTCTCCATGTGCTGTAGAGGCCAAGGAAAACTCTGAACCCATTTACTGGCCAAAACTGTTACATGACACATAACGCAATAATTGAAGACAAACCTTAAGACTTTCAAAACACAACATTTTTGTGGCTTTGCTTTGGTGTTTCCCTTGTTTCTGTTATGTATATGGCACGTTCAATACCACCATTGAGTAAAGGGGAGACTGAGCTGCAGTGCTGCCATGACATAAATACAATCACAGAACATCTTGTTACCAATGTGCTGTCAGTTGCCTTTTTTCATACATTTGTGTTTGCTTTAATAGTTAAATTTAGATTTCCAGCAATGCTTTGCAGTGTAGGTTGCCTAATTTTAGCCACTTGTATATTACAAAAAAAAGAGTGTTAGTGAATGTGTTTGTGTGATGTGTGCTGTTATCATTGCCTTTCAATTGTTTGTTAAAGTAAGTTGTTTTCTGTCGCATTCACTAACTTTTCCTTGTGGGTACTTATGTTGCCCAGATACCCAACCAACTAAGTAAAGACTTGCTAAATCTGTGTTTTTCAAACATGTGTAGCTGAAAACCTTTGGAGGTGTACATACAGC
The DNA here is from genome assembly GCF_958295425.1 of Solea solea. Taxonomy (NCBI): domain Eukaryota; kingdom Metazoa; phylum Chordata; class Actinopteri; order Pleuronectiformes; family Soleidae; genus Solea; species Solea solea. Next base: position 14,021,649 of record NC_081146.1, read on the forward strand.
ATGCTCACCCTGTCTGTCACCTTTGTGAACAAAATAAAGACATTCTGCTTGTTGCATCTGCTCTGTAAAAAAGCAGTGGACAACCACAGAGTACTTTAATTAAAAGCCATGTTTTCATTCTTTTGTCACCATTAAAGTAAAAAAAAAAAATTGTAGCAGAAGCTGGCCATTGCCCACACAATCTTTACCACTGTCACTCTGACATATTTCTCTCACTTTTAGTAGTTGTTCGGGTGCAAACAACCACTAAACACCTAAAATTTTGTTAGGTATAACAAAATGTTCTCTTAAAAATATATAATCCAAGTATTGACTGAATGACAACTTACATCCACTGAATGTTGTTCTTCGACTTCTTCTTGATGAGATGAATGCCCTCTAGTACGTTTGTGATATCATATAGCCGTCTTTTCTGTACCTGAATCGAGAGAATACAGGTCTATAGTCTTAACTGCATATTTATCAAGCAATGGTCAACCATAAACGTACTGAATCATTTAATGCACTCAACAGACACATTCAAGTACCTGTAAGGTTTCAGCTGCAAGGTTGAGGTCTAAAACACCATCAGCAGACTGAGCAAGAAGGTCCACAAACTTCTTTGTTAACAGGCCAAGTGAGGTGTCATATCGCGTCTTTTCTGGTGGAGATTTGGGAGCTGGGGTAAAGAAAAGATAGCAGGAACAGAAAATTATTAAGGGTTGTACTAGATATTTACACTCAGCCACTGTATTAGGTATACATGTGTAACTGCTCATTAACAAAAATATCTAATTGGGTAGATGAGAGTAACTCTATTTATGCATGTAGACATGGTCAAGGCGACCTGTTAAAGTTCAAACAGAGCGAAGAAAGGGGATTTAAGTCACTATTACAGTGATCTACTGGGATATTCACAGACAACACATCTAAAGTTGTCAGAGAATGGTTCGAAAGAGAGAAAAATGTCCATTGAGCGGCAGTTTTCTGCCTTGTTGATACCAGAGGACAGATAAGAATGGCCAGACTGGTTCAACATAATAGAACGGCAACAATGACTCAAATGACCGTTTGTTACAATCAAGGTTAGCAGAAGAGCATCTCTGAAAACACACTGAATGCAAAAGCAGATGGTCACAGCAGAATACCTCACCAGGTGCTGTGTACCTAATAAAGTGAGTGTATATGTTTAGCAAGAATTTAAGACTCCAAAATTGAATGTAACAGCAATTCAAGTCAACCGGACCACAGAAAAAGAACAGTATATATTTAACAGATAGAATACAGTCCCTTTTAAGTAAATCCTAACTGTGTGAAGCTCATCATTCGACATTATGCTGTGACTGTGGCACAAAAATGTACATTCAACTGTGTGGTCATTTTGGAAAACAGGCTGGACAACATTTTATATGACACACATTGCAATGTTAGGGCAGTCAAACACTTCGGTGTTTTCTTTTTCCAGTCAGGAAATGGCAAAGACAAATGACTCAATCAGTCATAATCAGCTGGGTGTGTGTGACATACATGAAAAAGGGATAAAAGGCTCTAGTGCAGGTCAAGTAATGGAGAACAGTTAACCTATGGTTTTAATAATCACCAGGTGGGGGACATTTAAGTTCTCACCAGCATGTTGTACATTTCATGAATAATAAGGCAAATGTACTGAATGACTGTGAGAAGTCTCTTAATGGCTTTCTGCTTCTTACTTCTGGGTGTCTTTAGTCGGGCTCCATTTGTCGCTGTGGCTCCACCTCTGCCTCTTGGAGTTCTGACTGGTTCTGTCTGGTACTGGTGATCTGAATCATCGAGTGCCAATCGCCTTTTTGCCTAGAACGCCGTAAAGTTACAGTTAAAAGCAGACATTCTGTTTGATCTTACAGCATGCATTTAGTCACATTTAAAGACATTCCCCCGTCATGGTGAATAGCATAGTGACGCTTCATTAAATTGGGTCAGAAATATCGTAAGGGCATTATCCCTGAGACTCTATCACTTAATTTCTGATCAAGGCATGTTCACTCTATTTTCTGAAGTGATGAACACACATGTTTTTCATTAAAAGTGTCCATCTTATGCACAAGCATCATAAAACCAGTTTCTGATTTCTTCTTTTCAAGAATGACTGACCAAAACCAAACCACATAGCTTCTGAGTGAGTCACATCCATGAGTCTGATCACTCCTGCTGTGCAGTAATGTTGTAAAATACCAAACTGTTATGCAAGGATCCCGGCTTATTTTTTGCACCATAATTATACTTTATCACACCCACCAAATAAAAATCTCACAGCTCACAGGTCAAATGTGAGTTTATTGTCTGATGTTCATGTTGATTCTTTAGAGTTTCTAGTTTGTTTTTTACAAAGCCACGTGTTTATCACTTTCAACAGCGACACAAACCAGAATGTGCTAAACTTAAACTCAAGGTATTACTATCATTTAAAGCAATGTCTTTGCAGTCCTAGTGTTTTCATTACAAACCAAAAAAATAAGTACTTATGAACTCATTTGCCATTTCTCCAGTAAAAACCTGGACTCTTTATCCTGCCCATTAAATTGGCATTGTCTTCATGGCATAATGGACAATGTTCAGAGGGCAGGAACATCTTTTTTTCTGCAAGATATTTTCAGGAAGACTGTTTGCACTGTCAATTGTTAGTGATCGGATAGGACTGATGTGTCCAGACATAGCCATCTCCTCTATCCAACAACTTGTCTCGTCAAGGAGCTGAACTCTGCGATAGAAACTCACATTTATTACAATAATGTGCGAGTCAGTGGACAAACTTCAGTTTCTCCTCCATATTACTCTGTGGCATGAGGTTATATTATGCCACATCCATCCCTAGCTTTGACATGGTCATTTGAAGAATTAAAGAAATATGAATTTTACAATCATCTGAAAAAGGACTCTGTGAATGGTCTTTTAAACCAGGGAAACCTTAGGGTTTCCACATTTGCAAGCACCCACCCTTTATGTTAGTGTCTTTAAGAAGCTCAGTCCTCATATACTGCTGCATTTCCCTCTAAACATGTGGTGCAGACAATGTGTAATTACCTGAAATTATTTTGAACACACTTAAGCCCACCTTTAATACTTTCTTTTATGGTCTAGGCCTAGAGTAAGAAAATAATATGCCCTTTGACAGCCAAAATGTCAGCCATTTTAAAACAGCAAGCTGCTCCCCTCACCCCAGCCTGGTCATGGCTTCAGCCGACAGCAAAGAGCGTCTGGTTTAGTTCATGAAAGATGAACAGCCAGGAACGAACCAACACCCCGAATGCTGCTCAAACTATTTGGTGTGGTTTGTGCTGCATGTTGATAATACAGGAAACGAGCATCAGCACCCAAAGCAACAAACTCAAGTTTCACTTTACTTGGGTCATGAAAGTCACCATAACGTTACACTGTGTGGACAGCAGAGGGATATAAAGACATTAGTGCAGAATTAAGGTCAAGGGCGACAGCGAGTTATGTTGTCCTATAATGATCAACACTGCTGCGACTAGCATACACAGCTAACACATTTGTCAAGCTTCATCCAAGTTGGCTTGCATCTTCGGGGACGACTGTGAGGAATATGTATCGAGTCGTATTAAAGCTGGAGTAAACCTTTAAGCTGCACGACAAGCCCCTCCGTGTCTGTGCAAGTTTAGCCACTCGTGTGCTGCTTCAAAGCGTGAAAAAATAGCCAAGAGTCAGAGCCTGTCCAAAAAAAAAATCCCCCAACCCCCAAATTAAGACACCAACAGCAGCCACTAGGCCACCGCTAACGTTACTCATCTCTTACCAACACTTCCACCTGGCTGCCAGGGTTAAAGCACACTCAAAAGCACCATGAAGTTAGCCTAGCACGCTACTACATGACAGAGCCGTGTCCGCGTACATTCAAACTAACTTAAACTCGCCGTGTGCTTCCATAAAAGTCACCAAATCCACTTAAGCAAGCCACTTGGCCAACTTGGCTAGTTAGCCACCTCGCTACGGGTTGAGTGTTGGGGGAGAAGCTCTGGCTAACATAGCTAACGTTAGCTGCCCGAACAACAAGCTCGGCTAACATAGCAGGCTAACATTTTGTGGTGTTTATGGCTAGTTGTAGCATGTTTCCAAAACGAGCTGTGTAGGTTATTACCGGTGGTCTCCCCAGAGTGGGTCGTTGTCCAGTTCCGTTTGCTGCAGCTTGTTGTGGAGTTGTGTAAATGTTGTTTATCTGCGGCTCGGATAAACACACATTTGATGTCTGTGTAATGTTGCAAGGCGGAGAGGCGGTTATTATTTGGATATACGTAGCGTTGGATTGTCCGGGGTTTAAACGATCCGACAGGGTTGTTAATATGATATTATTGTCCAGAGGAGAGCCCCCAACCCCCGCTAAAATCACTTTGTCCGGAGCCGAGGAGATCCCTCTTCTCATCTTGCGTATTCAGGGTAACCCCTTTCTTGTCTCTGTACTTTCGAGCCCGTCTGGCTGCTAATCCGCCGCGACAGTTTCAAAAATAATCAGGCCAAAGTGAAGATGAAAGTCTGATTCATCGACTTTAGTCAAGTATTTTTCTTTAAAATGTTGCATTTAGGCAGATGCAACGGATTAAAAAGTAGCGCAACTCTCGTTTCAGCCGTCGAGAAATGGCTTCAGGAAACGGCCTGATGAATGAAGGGATACGGTTTGCGCGCTCAAGAGCCCTCCCGCGAAACTCGGATTTCCCGGGAAATTTTTAAACGGAATTTGCATGCCATACTTCATTGGCTGATCAGCGTCAGCACTCCGCCGATTTTGGTGCAGCATCGACCAATGGCAGCCCACGGCTCAGTGCGCCACGTGTTCATTGGCAGTTGTAAATATGTGACGTCACCGACACGCCTTTGTGCTATATTTGACAGAACGCTGAGTGGCGCAAGTGACCCACTGTACCAAACAAGAAATGATGACTAAAGCAACCAACAAACACACTCGTATTACTTTGCACACCCACTAAACCTTTATCTTTCCACTACATATTTTACTCATTTTACATATTGTATGTGTATGTGATCGACGTGGAGCTGAGGATTGCATAGACAATAAAACAAATATCAAAATAATTATAATAAATTTAATAATAACAATTAGATTCATCTCATCTCTCACTCCAAGTTAGTGTAATTTCATTATACCAGTGAGTGAAGTGTATGTGAGGAAGATGATTGTGAATGAGTCCATAGCTGACTTTGCTCTGCCTATTTCCACCAGTGTATTTTAACGTTGTCAATAATGGTGTTACTTTGAGAGCTTAATATTTTCTCAGGTGGTACTTGGTATAAAAAGTAACATATATGTTGTTTATATTCTGATGAGAAGCATTGAATCCTTTTTTTATTTATTGCAGACTATTGTGTGTGTTTGTTTGTTTGTTTTTGTTAAAGCAAATGTATTTGTTTTGTGCATCTTTGTTTTATGTTATTGCTTCTCATTTTCATGATAAATCACCTTTATTTTTGACCTCACATTAAACCTTATATTGACAACAAGCAAAGATAAAACTTGTCACACAGAAAAGGCAGCACAGCCATCAGAATCAGAATGCATTGGCTACTGAGATACTTTATGGATCCAAAAGGAGCAAGCAGTTTAAGTACAGCTGCTCCTGTTAGAAATACAAATATATATAGACAAACAAATGACAGTAAACAGGTATAAACAACAAGTGGAGCATGTATAATTTTTAAAAGATTAACCTTTTTAGTTCCATTAAACTCTGTGTTATTTACTTATTAATTTGGAAAACTCATCCTATGCGAGCTTTGCAAATTCATCAAAGCACAACAACACACTGTGTTTTCAAGGTGCCACTGAAAAAATGTACATCATTGATCTATCACAGCAAAAACTGAACAGTAAAGTCCCCTCAGACCTACAAGCCAGTGTACTAACTTGTAACTTGGGTATTATTAAGATCATATTATTCTTATTAAAGCAATATTGAAACCCGGCCGGTCCATGATGTGGTCTTTTACAGACTGACTTCAAAGTACAACCAATTCTGTAATCTGAATTACTTCATACTTCAAACACACCTAATACCATAGTACTGCACATGCCTGATCATCCTTTTACATTTTTTAATTCACAGATTGAAAAAAGTCATCTCTGTTGTAAGCAGCTTGGTCCTCTTATCATTTTATCATCTTTAAAAATGACTTTTCAGTTGCATAAACAAACATAATATCACTTGCTCCAGGCTCACTAACTTGACCAAACAGTTGGTCCTGTTTTCTTTCTCTGTTTAATAATAAATATATTTATTCATTAACACCTCATTTGTTTAAAAAGCCTCAGGCTGGTCCCCACCCAGGTCCCACCATGACTCCCTCGCCATTTATCAGTTAATCAAGCTGCAAAGACAGACTCCAGAACATCACCGGAAGTCATGTGCAGTAGCTTTTTTTTAATACAAAAAATAAAATAGAATTTTACGATATAACGATATCAGCTCTACATACTTGACATTAGACACATAGCGTTTCTACACACAATAGAACATTATATATATATATATTATAAATAATATTACATTCTTTATTTGATATAATTTACTATTATATAAATACATTGATTATTTTTGATGGTAAATTGTAATAGTATAAAATGAATTTATAGCATTATTATTAGTATTAGTATTATTGTTAGTAGTAGTATAAAATGTTGGTTGGATTTTGGTGTTTCACGATAGCTGACATTTATCTTTGTGTCCTACTCCGCCAAGCAAATACTTGCAATTCAATGCTAATTTACTCTCGGTTCGTTGTGAAGAACTAGTCAGACGTGCTTTTATTTTGGTGGAAAAAAATGACCGGAAACTATTTAAAGGCAGTTTATCATCTTTTCCGCCTCAGACTTGACGGATTCTAGGACAGAGGAAGGAAGGGAGGGCGAGGAGGGAGGAGAGGAGAGGAGAGTGTTGGGAGTACCATGCTCCGTCTGCCTGCCCGTGGACCGGTCTGACTTGTCACTGAGTCTCTCGGACTAACAATGTGTTTCAGTGGCAGAAAACTGTAAGTAGTTTTGAAAGAAAGAGAGAAAGAAGAAGGAGTGGAAGAAGAAGAGTGGGGAGACAACAGACGGGAACACAGCGGTGTCGCGCGACACTGTGGAGGTGCGCAGGATGGACGACAGTGCGTTTAAAACCACAGGATCTCAGTGGCTGCTGCCTGTCAGTGAATACCTGGGCTTTCCTCTCGATCAGGTAGGACGATTGACCAGCAGCACAGCCTGGACGTGTTAAGTGTTAGGTGTTAAGTATACAGTGGGCAGTTTTCTGAATGAACTGTGTGTTATTTGTAATAAAGTGTAGTGTCATCAGGTCACAGAGAGACATGCAGAGATTCCTCAGTGATCACATCACCCACACGGCAGATAACAATAACGATAGTACATTTTATTTATAGGCTACTCAAGGTCACCATACAAAGTATGAAGACAGTCACTACAACATGAACATGTCAAATAAATTACAAGAAACAACATAAAAAACCCACACCAAAATGTTAAATAAGATAATATAAACTATATGAAAGTGAATAATACTCCCATCTGAAGAGGCGAGTTTTGAAGATGGCAACTATCTCCAATTACTTATACTGATGATGAAACAGGAGACAAACTATAACATAACAATATAGAGCTGCAACTTTCCATTATTTTCATAATCAGTTGTTTTCTCAAATACTCGATTAGATTGTCAGCCATAAAATGCAGGAAAATGGTGTTTGGCCCCCCAAAAAACAAACTAAAATGTAATAGTTGCGGTTTATTTACTTTCACAGGCCACTTAGGTACACAGGACACCTAATAAAGTGTGAGGTGTTGCACAGGGTGTGGTCTCATGCTGCTGCTGCTGCTGCTGCTGTAGGCCATCTGCTTCAAAGTTTTAACTGCTGTGTGCTCAGAGCTATTTTAAAAGTTATTGTTGCTTTTCTACCATTTTGAACCAGTCTGGTCCTTCTCCAATGACTTCTGGCATTAACAAGGCATTTTCTCTCAGAGAGAAACTGCTGATTGTCTGTGAACACCAGAGATGGTTGTCCATGGAAATTCCTGTAGATCAGCAGTTTCTGAAATACTCTACTCAGTTATACTACAGTTAGACCAACGACCAAAGTTACCAAAAATATTGATACACTTAAATATTGGTATAGTTCACAGCATTATACTGTTTTGATTCTTAAAAGTGCATTCTTGACAATAAGCTTTCTGCCATTTTACTCTCTTCCCCTCCTTCCCTGAGATGACGAAAACTGTTTACTGTTGTGTGCGTGTATATTCACAGTATATATATAGTTATAGTATCTCAATATATGCCACTTTTCTTATATCAACACCCACGTTATGTGTATCATATTGCCAGGTTTATTTCGATACACAAACTTTTAAACAGGTGTACCTAAAAAGTGACAGAAAAAGTGCACATCCTCTTTGTTTTGTGTTTTCCGGCTGTTGCCACCTTCACAATGTGCCCAAACTCTTTTGTTTATTGACTGTTCTGAGCAGCTCCAAACCTCCATCCTTATCTTTATCTCTCACACAGGTCAATTTTTTGGCATGTCAGCTCTTTGCCCTGGCTGTTGCGTTCTGGTTTCGTCTCTACCTAAGTCCTCGCCATGCTAACCCCCTGGTCAGACATGCTGTGGCCACCTTACTCGGCATTGCCTTCCTCATCTTCTGCTTTGGATGGTATGGCCTGACACTGACCCACACAGTGCACCATTCATACACTCTCATACAATCACACTCCACCCATTCGTGTTTCCCTACATGGAGCCAGTATCATGACATTATTAGCAACATGGCTGAGTGGAAATATGTGACCCTCTCTCTCCTAGATTACCATGAGCAGGTCTCAATTATCGTTTGTCTGCCTTCCTGACCAATAGACAGATATCGAGTGTGCAGGGTCCAGCAATTATACAAAGAGGACAAAGAGGTTGTAGAAAGTAAGAGTGCACAGAGGAGAGATACACAGAGAACTGTGGCCATATTTTGACTGACAAGTGACGATATTGTTGAGACATAATATGTCCTCACAGTGTGTGTTCTTTTTTGCAGGTTCTCTGCTCACATTCTGATGGTGGTGGCTGTGAATTACCTGATCACTGTGAAAGCTGACATCAGCAGTGTGCACAGGTCAGTCTTTGTCTCTCGTCTTCGGGTAGAATCATGCATGTGGCAATGCTATGAAAAAAGAAATGTTGGGTTTATATAGTAGCAGAAAAATCTTTCTTCTGAGTTGATCCGCGTTATCTGCAATCTGCAATTTGAAGGCTCACATTTTGCTGTGTTCTGTTTTGAGTTCTGTTCATTGTAGTCATGCATTTTGTTTTATTTTCTTACACTAGCTCAGTGAACACTGAGTGGTAGACAAAGGACCGATTTTATTTATTTTCTGAAGGAGTATGTGTCAGCTAAATGCAGCAGTTAACTCTAAAAAAAACCCCATGCTGTTGTAAATGTTATGTGCCACTGTACCATTGGTGTACAGTCAGACTGACTGACTGAAATGCAGTCATTATTTATGGCTGCAAAGATTATTCGATTATTAATCAGTTACTTAAATGTGAATATTTTCTGGTTCCTTTGCTCCATTTAACAAAGAAATCATGAAAACTGAAAATTTGATGACATTTTATGAATTAAACAAGTGCTCGATTAATTGAGAAAAAAATCGACAGATGAATTGATTATGAGAATAATCGGAAATTGCAGCCCTACAATTTATTTTGGAAATATTACTGTACATAAAATTGTATAATTAAATTTTGGCTTTTGGCAAACAAAGTCCTGGTATACCACAGTCAATACGTTGACTCCATGTTTGTAGACAGAATGACAGAAGACTCATCATGATGACAGGTGCATGACTGATCTGCTACAGCAGCATCTCATTTTAGTGCGAGTGCTGCAATTCTACTTACCGTTGGCTTGAGGTAAAACTCGTCAGACAAGATCCACCCAGAGACTATTTACGTCATAGGTGGTTGTTTGGTGGCTCAGGCGCATAGCTCAGCCTGGATAATGGTATTGTTGGACACATGAAAAATGTGGTAAACATTCCCATTTAAATTTCTTGTGCTCGTGGTCTAATGATGAGAAGTAACATGAATTGTTTTGGTTAACTTTGACTTGCTGTGGTATTCAGGGACTACATGCAAAATAAACCCGGTATAATTCTGTACACAAGGAAGCCACACGCAGTGCCAGGATTGTTCCAGGTTATAAACCGCATTACATATTTACCACTGTAGCACAATGAATCAAGATAATCTCAGCATACACTGCAGTGACTGTCAGATTAGTAATCACTCCACTTTGTTGTAATGACATCAAAGAATCTGTAGCTCATGTTCTTAAACACTCCCTGTGTGTAGGAGGATATACAATAAGTTCTTTTTGATTCATGTGTTGTTTACATTTTAGAGAGCAGTCAGTACGTGGGTAGCAGTGCAGGGAAATACTAGCTTCTCGTTTAAGTCAGGATACAGTAAACACACCTTCAGCATATTTTTATTGTCATTCATTTAACTGTTAACCCATTTCAAATTTACAAAGGTACTGTATTGCATTTTTGGCAAAAGATATTTTTCTTTGGCAAATGTCTGCTCTACAGTATATTCTATAATACAATTATAACCATTAGCCAGAGATGTGACTTAAAGTGTCTTATGGCAAGTGACCAAGTGGTGGCAGCTAAGTAGGTGTTGTTATGCAGCAAATGTACATGTACTCTTGTCTGATTGAATTTGGTTCATGCTTCCATGTACAGGTACTCCATGGTGATCGCTATGGGCTATCTGACAGTGTGCCAAGTAAGCCGAGTCATCATATTCAACTATGGAATACTGTCCACCGACTTCTCTGGGTAAGGAAACACCTCAGCGTTCACTTTCTCGCCTCACCTCTTTCCTTCTCTCATCACCACGCCTTCCTGCTGACAAGATATTTATTAATCACTTCAGTTTTAGAGCAGTTATCAGCTAATGTGTCATACCTGGTTGTTGTCTGCTTACACAGTCCCCAGGGCCACAGCCTTGTGTAAATACACCTCACTGATTAAGAAAGCAGCTGTGTGAACGGTTCAAGGACATCGTCCAGCCAAGGTAGAGTTGAGGTACTCACTATTGGGAGAGTTTGTCTTTATTAAAATGCTACATTTCCTCTTTTGGACTTTCTCGATGCTCAAAAAGAAGAAGTCTTGAAGACTGTCCCTTGTGAAAAAGTTTTTTTGCAATTGGAATTCCACAGATACTTTCACATTGGTGTGATGCAATATTGGAACACCTCCCATATAATAGGTCAGGGCTTTCCACAAAAAAGAAACATCACCCGTGTTGCATTTGCTCGCTCCCGTGTTACGGCATTTTCTCTGCCCGCTCCTAGTTTGGATTGAATTTGCTGGCAGCCTCACTTACACTCCACATGACTTTGGTGATGAGCAGCCAGGCCTCTGACTCAGCCTTTGGTAGCATCGCTCATTGAATCAAAATCCAGCTGGTTCAAGCTTTCAGACAGGACAGATTAAAAGTCTCAGAGTTACAGAGATGTTCGTTTTTGATGATGCTTTAAATTCTTTTGAGGCAGTTTTTCCTGGCACAGCAGCAGCGTTGTGTTGCTTTCCCCGTAGAAAGGTGTCACACAGCCACTGTGGAACCTGACTGTTTGACTCAAAGCATTTCCATCAGCGTTTCTTTACTGAATTAGTGCAAGGCAGCCAAAGAGAAACTGAGCTGGGTCTAGGTCTTGTGCACTGCACCAACACTGTGGTTTCAACGGAAAAACAGAATCTGTAGGCTGCAGTGGTGCCCACATCAGCTGGCAACCTGAAAATGTTTCTCTAAAGCTCTCTGCCAGCTCTCACTAAGCTACCACTGGCAGCCACACAGCAGCCAGACCCTCACAGCCTCAATTTTCCATGTTGTGCGCACAATGCAGCCTCGCACACGCTGGTTTATGTGTGTGTGTGTGTTTGTGTGTGTGTGTGTGTGTGGGCATGTTTGTTGGGTTACATTTTTGGGACAGAGAGGTCTCTATCTGTGAATGAAACGTGTGGGGCTATAAAACTGTCTGGTCAGATTCGGAATTACTATGCAGGACCTTAATGCACAACACTATTACCTCACATGTTGCTATCTATACATGGTTAAACGAATGATTTAAGTTATATTCTTCTATACATATATACTTAAAGGTCCAGTGGCATTAATAATGCCAATTGTCTCTCATCGGATTGAAATTGCATAGCGCCTGACCACCTTAATACAGGACCAAGGACGGATTGTTATTCGATCTGTGAAACCACTTTCGGGGGGGGGGTCCGATGCGTCTTTGCTCCACCCACAACAACTGAGCAGAGCACAGCTAACGTGACAGCGGTGACAAAATTGCACAGTCTCCTCTGCTTTCGTCAGGTTTCCTTTTGTCAAAGACGACTTGTTTCCCTGCTTCAAAAAGCAACGAGGAGTCCATACAATTGCGTGACTTCATGTGTGGTAAACATTGTTGTTGTTGTTGTTGTTGATGATGTGGCAGTGCACAGAGGGGGAGGTGACCTAAGGGAGGGATGACTTTGATCAGATAGCAATTGGATCTTGATGTGGACGCCAGAGTTGCATTCTAATGCCAGGTATAAAGGCGTGTGTTATGACCGAGCCCCAAAACACTTGGCCTTCTAAAGCTAGGGAAATCAGTTTTATCTTAAAGTGATGAAACATGTATCCAAACTAGTAGTATATTCCATTTCTCCTAAATGTTACACAATGAGCCTTTAAAGGAAACTCAACAACAAGTGTTTGCAAATTTACTGTTACTTAATTTATTACACAATTTCCTCAGGGATTAATAAAGTATTCTGATTCTGATGATTCGGATTCACTCTCAAATAAACAGTTAGTTATTGGAAAATAAACCACAGTATTTGATGTATGAGATCATCTTTTTACCACAATTCTCTATAATATAAGCTTGAGGAGATGGAAATGTGGTCATCCTGGTTTGACAGTGTGATGGTGAATGCTGATATACTGTAACACTGCTGGAAAAGAATGATTCACAAGCAGAAATGAAGAGACTGATTAGTTTCACAATGATAGAGCAAATGACTCACTGTTTTGAATCGAATCAAGTTTTATGCAAGTTTGAATTTAAAATCCTTCACATTGATCTTAAGTAAAAAACATGACATGCTTTTTCTCACCTCTACTGAGTCCACTCAGCAGTGGAAATCAGTATTTTCTCTCAGTGATAATGATTTAATCATAATAACAAAAGTGCCCTTTTCTGCTCAGGCCTCTGATGATAGTAACTCAGAAGATCACCACACTGGCTTTCCAGCTCCATGATGGTAAGAGAGAGACGAGGACGCACACAAACACACACGTACACACTCAAATGGTCCGTAATGATAGAGGCAACAACCTTTCACAGTCACTCAACATGTAACTGAAGCACATTATTTTCTGTTTTAATAGGAAAAGCACAAAGATGTCGTCTAGGGCTGAACATTCAATCGCAATAAAATTGTCAAAGTGTCAAAATATAATTTGAGATGAATTATTGTCTTGATCGTGACACATCTTATTCTACAGACTGAAGAGAACATCTTTGTTTCTCATAGATCTGCACAAATATCACACAGTAATCATTCGAATGAAAATGAGATTAATGTTGTAAAAATTACCATTCCCTCTGATGTCGCGAATCATATAGCTATTGCAATTCCTGAAATGGTTCAGCCCTGGTGTTGTCCATCAGTGATACCCGTCCCATCTGCCATCATCACTGGGCGACAGTCACTGTTTTGATTCTGATCGTTCTGTTCGTACACTTACACATGTACAACATTGTGTCACTAAATGGTGTGGTATGTTATATTATAACACGGACAGTGACCAACATTTGGTGATGATTGTCGACTGTTAGTCTACTGACAACTTTGGTTACTTGATTTAGTTTTTTCCCGCCGGTTTCACATGACATGGAAGTCATGTAATCATATGCACAGATGACAAGTTCTCAATCATTTTCACGTTTAAAAATACGCTGGTAACCGCTGCCTGTTGATAAAATGCCCGAATTGCTGGTGAGAAAACAGCAAATGTGACTATTGTGCATAAAACAGTGGAACTTAAGCAGTGAATTGAAATCAAGCCTTTTTCCTACAATGATGCAACAAAATGTATTCTGTGAAAAAGGCATATTAGAGTCAATTAAATATTGTGTCAGATTAAGGTTTGATCAAAAGTGGGAAAACTAAATCTTCCAGGGCTTTTGATGCCTTGATGTCGTCCCTTGTTTTTCAGGTATTTCTAAGAAATCTGAGCAGCTCACCCCACAGCAGAAGCTCCATGCCATAAAGTAAGTTTTACCTCTGATGTGTGAAATATACATCAGAGGTGAGGCAGAGGACTGTGCTCTGTGAATACTGCTGGATAATGTCAAGGTGTTTGATGTGTGTGTTCTTTTGACATGAGCTGGTTTCTCTGTTTAAACCCAACCTTTTACACAGTTTACGCTGCAACATTAATGTATTATCTGGTCTTTGTGTCCCTGTCTAAGTCTGTGTGCACAGGAGGTTGTCTCTGAATTAACACCTTAAAAAATAAATCAGTCTTTCTTTTCCTTTAGCCACGAAGGACAATGACAAGAGGCAACCATGGTGAATAGCTTATTCATGTAAAAAAAAAAAAAAAAAGCATGTCGGCAACTTAGAAAAGAGGCATAATGATGCATGAAAATATAACATTTTTATGCATGTGAACCAATAAAAACACATTCATTGGTGTTCAGTGCATGTCATTTCAAAATATACACACATGATCTGGGCCAATAACCATTTAGATCATGTCTGTTACCGTACTTTTATTTTATTCCGACTTTACTTTGATTAAATCGATTCTTGTCGCTTTGCCTTCACCTGTGATGTACTGTAGATCCTGTTTTAAAGTTGCTGTTTCTTTATGAGGTCAAAGTTCCTCTATATCTTTTGAGGAACTGGTCTGTCATTTCTTTCTGAAACACTTACTTGTGTTATTTGTTGAAATCCTCTTCAAATTTGGATAGCCATCAATAACTCAAGTTGTCTGGGGGGGAAAAAAATAAAAAACCGCAGGTTACACTTCTTTCTTTTTCCTTCTTGATGGCTATCAGGAAGTGAAGAGGATTTCTATGAATGAGATGAAAAGTAACAGACTAAAGCTTTAAAGGCTCAGATTGTCTCTGTTTCTGTGAAACTGTTTACTTGTACTGTATGTACCTGTATTTGCCTTTTCCATCCAACATCAATACAGTTGTACCCATTTTTAACCGTCGATTTATTTAAAAATAAATGGCATGCTTTTCCGCCTCACTGCAACAAAAACATTCAGTTCTACTCTTGCAATTCCTACATCGCCTGGATGTTTTAAAATAGTGTTTCTAGTTTTGTTTTCAGTGATTTCTGACGTGATTATTTTCTCTTTTGTCCTATTTAGTGTCAGGCCATCTCTCATCGAGTACCTGAGCTACAATCTGAACTTCCTGAGTGTCCTGGTGGGGCCGTGCAGTAACTATAAGGATTACATTGATTTCATAGAGGGCAGACACACCAGCCAGAGGCTTAGGCAGCACGTGGGGATGTGTAATGGACAGAATGGCTATGACAAGACACCAGACCCATCACCTCTGGTCAGTTCATCAATACATTTGTTTGCCACATTCTGTACTTGTACATAATGACACAGCATAACCTAAGACTCTAAGGGTTCTCCATAAACGATCTATTGCGCATGGTTTTAAGTGTATGGCCCAAGTGCATTAGGCCATGTTCAATTTCAATTTTGCTGGGTACACGGGACATAATCTTGGCACAAATTGAGGTGCAAGGTGCAAAAGGGTTGTAGTTAATGTCGGAATTATTTGCAGGTGTTCATTTGTCCTTCCCTTTTAAAGTCAGCTGCACCTGTGCCTGGCGCAATGCTATTTACATGACGAATGCAGGAAACTGCAAGGAAGTGAGCGATTCTCTGCTGAGGTGATGGATCTGCACTCACCAGTGAGTCGGGCCGATTGGGCGGCGAGCATTGTGTGGCAGTGGTGCGCGAAAAAGAGGAGAGACAGGATGAAAGATAAAAAAAACAAAAAACGCAGAGCTGAAAATGCAGCGTTTAAAAAGAAAAATCCAGTGAACTTAAAATAAACGTGCCGATGTCAGGTTTGAAGTTAAGGACAAGCCAGAAGTGGATGGTGATGAGACAGAAGAGCAACCACATGCACCTGAGTGCGCTTGTTTTAGTGTCATATTCTCACCACACTTGACACAGAGTCAGATATAAGTCAATGCATTGTTCTCCTGTTGTCTAAAGGGGTCGCCAGTCGAGTGTTGAATTATTTTTGTGCTCCTCTTGAAGTGGTAATTATCCCTGGCCTTTCTTGTTTGGTCAAAGACGTATAGTAGAAGAGTGAATTACATGTCTTGTCTTGTGTTGTGTTGTGTTGACTTGCCTGAAGACACTGTCCTGTCCTTACACTTAATAATAAGAACAAGAAAAGCTTCCAGGTTTAAATAACATGGGACACAAGCCTTAAATTGACATAGACAAGAGTTTCAGTAATTTGTTTGAAGCCAAAAGGCACAAAACAGAGAAATAAGGAGAGACGTACAGTATTTGCTCTGAAATGCTTATAATGTGCATCATGCAGTTGACACTCTCTGTTTGATCTGCTCTGTTGTCTCAGTGGAACAACATAACATTAAGGCAATAAATGTATAAAATAAAAGAAGGGGAGTGACAGTAAATAGTCCTGCAGCTGTTTTCCACTCTTGTTTTTAAGTGTCGTTAGTTTGTTCTGTCGTGAACTTGCTCAGCTCTTCCCTCCTCACGTGTGTCTCCATCACTGCTCTGAAGTCATCCATTTGTTTTCTCCGCAGACAGCCGTCTGTCACAAGCTGCTGGTCTGCTGTGGCTGTATGCTGTTTTTCCTCACTGTGACTCGGTCCTTGCCGATCATGTACAACGTGGACCCCCACTTTGTCAGCCACGCCCCCTTCCTCACCAGGCTCGCCTATGCTTTCTTCTCCATACAAGCGGCGAGGCCCAAATTCTACTTTGCCTGGACACTTGGTGAGCACAGAGTCAAACTTAGTTATAGGGGAATTGTAGTTGGCCAGTGTCACTGTCCGCTGCTGATATTAAGACTTTATATTATAATCAGTATAAGCACATTGAGTAAGTGATTTTCTTTTTTTTACCAGCCGATGCTGTGAACAACGCTGCGGGTTATGGCTTCTCTGGGATGGATGAACATGGAAAACCATCGTGGGATCTCGTCTGTAACCTCAACATCTTTGGAATTGAGGTACAGCTCCACGTGATTAAAGCTGATCCACACCTCCAAAATCCATTGTTCATTACCGTTTATTTACTGTTATGTGATTATTGTTTTTTTTTTATTGATCAGTAAATGAAATTGTCTTTCAGACTGCAACAAGCTTTAAGACATTCATAGACAACTGGAATATTCGGACAGGAATTTGGCTCAAAATGTAAGTGCAGCAAATGTGAACACACGTCATGTCATGTTCAAGGTGAGAAAACATCTGTGTGGCTTTCCATATCACATATCACTCCTTTGACTATGTGTCTGTTTCCTCCCCTCCCCTCAGTGTGTGTTATGACCGAGCCCCCAAACACCGGTTGGCACTGACGTTTATACTGTCGGCCCTGTGGCATGGTGTTTATCCAGGGTATTATTTCACCTTCATCACTGCCATCCCCATCACCATAGCAGCACGTGCTGTGAGTACTTCACATCTTCTGAAAATGATATTTAAGAAAGTGTTCATTGAAAACTACAGTGCAGTCAGAGACAGGGATTCATTAGAATTAGGACGATGAGGAAAGGAATAAGTGCTAGGGTTACTTAGTGGTGTTAAAAGATTTTAGAGAGAAGGTGTTCTTGAAAGAGGTGGGTCTTCAAGAGTTGAAGATATGGAGAGAGTCCACCCCTCTGATAGCATTAGGGAGCCCATTCCACCATTTGGGAACCATAAATGAGAATGATCTAGACTGGGATTGCCTTGTGTGCAGGGAGGGCAGAGGGAGACAGTGTTCACTGGAGGAGGACTGTGGTCCAGAAAACTGGTCATCGAGCCAAGGTTTCTTGCAACCTTGGCAGGGCTTAAGGGAAGAAGAGGCTAAATTGTATTCCCGACCTTTCAATAACAATATGAACGATCTTGAACTCTTACTGTAATTGCAAACAACTACTTTTTGAGAATTGTTAAATGGTTCTAGAAACGTGTGAGCAGTTTGGTCTTGAATCAAAACTCATCCCTCTCTGTGTCTTTCCTCACTAGATACGAAGGTCTATTCGCCACTACTTCCTGGACTCCAGAGGCCTGAAGCTGTTTTATGACATCTTAACTTGGGCAGCCACGCAGCTGGCCATCTGCTACACGGTCATGCCTTTTCTACTTCTGGCAGTAGATTCCACATTGGTTTATTACAGGTACGTCCTCACCGACTTAGAGTACAGTATGTTCACATGCTTATTTTGTGTGGGACATTTTTATCAGTAATGTAGTTCCACACATTTGTGTAAAGTCAAAGGACATATCTCTGAAATCATCACACAAGTGAATAATCTACAATATTTCAGAATATATCTCAATATCTCTGGATTCCCAGTTTCTGTCCAAAATGCAAGAATATTTAGTCGATAATCTCAAAAATAAAACCATGTGATAAAATGGAACCACAGACACAAGGCTTTATTTTGAAAATTAAATTAATAAAAAAACTCAATTGATTAACATGATTATTGAAATGTGCTTGTTTGCAAAGACCAAGCCTTTAATAGATGCTCCTTTAGTCAACCACCTAATTGTGGAACCTTCCAGAACAACATCACTTGTATAAGAATTACTTTGTTAGTCTCTCAAACAAGAAAACACTAACAATGTTTTCTTTGTCCTTTTGGTAAAGCAGTTCAGCAAATATTACAGATTTTAGTTTTCCACATGATGTATCCTGCTTTACTTTGCAATGTCCAGGTCTATGCATGAGTTATAGTGCATTACTTGCAAGGTTTGCAAGGTTTCAAAAGTTACACTTTTCCTCCTCTTTCCCTCAGGTCCATGTACTTTCATATGCACATCATCAGCATTCTGTCTGTGATCGCCCTGCATCACAAGCACAAACCCAGAGACCCCACTGCCACCACTAAAGCACCTCCCTCCTCCTCCTCCTCCTCCTTGTCTTCATGCTCACACCAGTGCCAGCCTGTTCACTCCAACAACAATGACAAAGTAGACTGAACATCCCCTCCTCGCCGTCATGTACCATGGTTTTCTCTTGAAGACGAGTAAATATTCCTGAAGGACATTCAGCGTGACCTGAACTGAGAAACCAGTGTGTTATTTATTCTTGAAAGACAATGTAGGCTTTAAACCTTTGGTACTGGCAGTGTATTATGTGATCAGGCCGATTGCAAAGCTGAACATTAGCTGGAGCAACATTTCCGTGGTCACCGCCATCACCTCGAGAAAACCTGGCCTCACGCCACTTTTCCCCATCCACTGTCCCCTCCACGTCCATCTTAAAACACATCCTGCTTGCGCCCAACAACAATAGAACTGTCTAAAGAGAGAAAAGAGGGCCTGCTCTCCTCTCTGTCCTCTACCTGCACTGACCTGTTTACGAGTGTGATGTGAGCCAGCACACACACACACACACACACAAAAAACAAACTTGTGCATAAAAGCAGACACTAGGAAATTCAAATTTGCACATACTCTCCCTGAGGCACGCTCGCACTTAGTCACAGTCAGACCGCACACAAAGGACGTCCTTGTGAGGCCACAACAAAAGAGCATGCCATGGGGAGAGGGAGAGAAGTCTGTGCCCTCTGCACCCACTGTGCCTAGAAGAGTGTGTGAATGTGCGTGTGTGTGTGTGTTAGCATAAAAAAAAAAAAACGGACCGTGTCGGTATTCCTCCCACTGGGGAGAGATTCACTTGATATAACTATAGCAGCTCTCCGAGTTTTTTTTTCCAAGGCGAGATGACAGCTCCTCCTTGTGAGGAGACTTGATTGTTACAAATAAAGAACTTTGTTTTAGTTTCAAAAGACGAGCCTGTCCTTTAGCTACACCCCTCATCACAGTTTGCATCTCAAACGGGATGCGTTGAAGCAGTGCGGAATGTAATAGCGACACAGTTCTTTTGAACGGTGCCTGAAAACCTGCCATCATATCAGTGTGACTGAACCAAAAAAAAAAAAGCTGTGGTGAAACTGAGAGGAAAGGTGTGAGGAGGTAAACATTCCTTTAACATGTGACCTAGAATTGAAGTGTAAAAGTCAGATGTGGGGCGCGTTTGTTCTCTCGCTCTTTCCACAAAAGCACAGATTTAAAAGCTGTAGATTTACCGGAGATTAGCAGCAGCAGCAGGTCGATTTCACCTGCTCACTCTGACCTCTGCTGATTTAAGGAATGACGGTTAATCACGTGGGAGAGACTGAAACAGACATAACGCAGCTTTCTTCATTCCTGTTTAACTCCTTGGCAATATTTGAAATTCCCTTCTGGTGTTTTTAACTTTTGCACAATCAAAAAACTAAATAAAAAATGATTATATGATTATTAATGGTGCTATCTCCTCCAACACATAGGCTTGTTTATAATTGGCTTAGCTTCAGGACATGAATATTTGACGTTTTGTTCATGTTGCAGCGCCTGGGGATGAAACTGTCAGGTTGTCCCTTTAAACGCACGATACGAGCGGCCTAATGTGGACACAGGATGTAACTCATTATTTAATAGTGTTGTAGAGATGGAGATAGTTGGGGGATGATTTTAATCTGAACGCATCTTTGTGCTTTTGACAGCATAATCCTTTTTTAAACCTGTTTACATGTAAATAGATCTTAAATTCTGCGTCACATATGCAGTAAATCACACTTGTTAGAAGTGGTGACGCGAGGGCCGGCAGGGCTCTGCATTCAGTTAACGCTAATATTACTAAACCCCACAGAGGAAATACTCGAGAGTTGAGGTGGAGAAAAAGTAAAGTGGTGATTGTTAGTGTACTTTTTGTCATTTATAACTAGTTAGAATGACAAATAAGTTATTATGATATTTAACTAGTCTTTCTCCTGGAGTTATTAAAGTGTCAGAAGTGAAAGGTCCTGAGATATGAAGCTGTGTGTGTGTGTGTGTGTGTGTGTCTTTGCCCTCAACGTGAAATCACTTCAGGTATGTGAACATCGGGCACGCGTGTGTCGTCAGAGTGTGCAGCTATTTGAATGGTGTACTAGTGAAGGTGAAGATATTGTGAATGTGTTTTTGCTGACAGAATTATGTCTGAACAAATAATGTGAGCGTGAGATATTTTCTTATGTCCCCAACTGTTAATTTTTAGTATTATTTGTTTGTATGAAGGAGGAACGAGCAGAGAGCGGTATAGAAATAAAGCAAAGTGGCATTTACAAATAAAGCTTCAGTCAAACTAATGTCTCGAGAGTTTCGATTCATCAAAGTTGGCGTACAATAATAACAGCGAAGTATTATTGTGTATAGTTGGTGTATTCTGATTCAAACTGGAGTATTTTTGTCTGTCTGTTACATTTAAATCGCCGTCAGATGACGTCACACAGCTCCACTGGACTCGATGCTAATGTCGTCCGGCGACATTCCCGTGCTGCACACAGGAAGCGATTCATTTTATGGGATGGAGGGAAAGCAACATTGAGCCAGTAAAGCAAGGCAGTTTTGAAGTATGAATGTAAACACGCCCATGAAACATTTCAGAAGTGGATTCTACCGTTTTTAGCCTGTTGTCCCCGCCTGTCCCTCTGGGACTCACGACTGATATCAAAGCTCGACAGAACCCGTTCTCAATTCAATTCAATGAATCAGGGAAGGTACGATATCACTGTTCCGTGTCCGATATTGACACTGTGTCATAGATCTATAGAAATTAGTAAAACTCATTGTAAAGTAATTGAAAGTGTTGGTTTGTGCTGTTTGTTTTCATGTGCTACTATTTTTACTTCAGCTACATCAAGTCAAACCCTCTCTATGCAACGCTCCTCCCAAGTCGTTTAATCTCTGTTGGTATTCTAAGTTCCCCTTAGACAGTGAGTGTGAGTGTGTGTGTGTGTGTGTACCTGTGTTTTGATCCAACTCACACACAACTAATGACATCCAGGAGGAAGGAGGAGGACAACAAGCAAATGAGAGAATGAAATACACGTCGCCAAACATGAATAAAACAAAGAAGCAGAGAAGATCATGATCTGTGCTGAATCATTTACTGAATTATCCCATTTGGATGTTTGTTGTTCTTGTTTGTCTCTTTTTTTTGTATATAGTTTGTATCTTGTTTTTGTTTTCCTGTTTCTAATAAATAGTAAATAACTATAATTTGACATTATAGTTATTTACTACAGTCATTGACCTTTGAAACAGTCATTGACCTTTGAAACTTTGCATATGTAACACTGCAAAATTGACTGTGTAAACAGAAAGAAACTCTGTCGGTTCTGAATTAATGCTGGAGTCTGAGACCAAATACCATGTGTGTAAGTAAAATCCCTGCATAATTGAAAATATTCTATAACTTTTATGTTTAATCTTAAATTTGGAGGATTAGGCTACCGAGTAAGTCTATGTGCCACTCGACCAGACCAGTCCAAACCCCAGTGGTGTGTTGAATCCCCCTTTATAAATTATCCACAGCTCTGCCACGCCTAAAAATGAAACCTCCATTTCAAATCATTTTAACATCTATCTCCAAAGTTAAACCAGTTTATTTGATATCAGACATGGGCAGGCAAGCAAAGACCTTCAAATCTCACCTGCATCTATGGCAGTATAGCGATCCAGCCTTCTCATAGAAAACCATCAGCACTCATCATGCACCTGCAACAGAAGAGTTTTTAAACACAAAGACAAGGAAACATTAATAACATTTAAATGAATCAATTCAAAGCTTCCGCAGGTTTTTCTTTTTCATGCTTTTCTGCCAGAAACATAAAAACAAGGTCATGATGAGAGTAGGAAATAGGCTTAAATCACAGGGATAATATTATGTAGTAGTCACTGCGATTTTTGCTGATGAAACCTCCTTTATATAACTTTCTGTGTCTTCCACAAAGATAAAATCACTATTATTCTAAAAATGTGATCTTTTGCATGTTAAAAGCCAGTTTTTAATTGTTCTTGCAAAGTAAAACGATACTGATACAATAGTTTCTTTTATTAAGTCGTGCATGCAAGGAATTCAAGCAATGAAACTAAAACGTTCAATCAGTTCTTAATACATTCCCGTGTTTTTTTTTTAATGTTATTAAATAATAAAAACAATAGTATGAAGGGTAACTCTGCTGTGTAGGTTTCATGACTTTAATAGACTGTTACACACACAGCAATCAGTTGCAAGGTCCTTCATGTCAGAGCAAAAAACATAACAACAAACCATCTCAACATTGTTTCTTCAGGAAAAGCATACATGGTTATAAGTAAGATTAATAGAAGAAAAATAAATACTTTTTTATCTGAGAGGCTGTGCTTCGTCTTTGCATTTCAACTTCTAAACACAACCGTCATCATCGGCAGTCAACGAGTAACTTGTGCGCAGGAGATTTAAGAAAGAAATCAGGAGTTCAGGAGTTCTATCCTATACTATGTCTACAGTATGTGTGATGGTGGCAGCAGCAACAACAACAACAACCTGCTGTGTCCACCAGTGGAGGGCAGCAGAGCAGAGACAATGCAGATCCAGTTACACAGAAACGAGAAAGCAGTTGTGCGCATACTGAAATAAACAGTAAACAAAAAAAACAAAGATAAATTAGAAGCCTGGTGTTGTCAAGGTGTGTTTGAGTGTGGACGAGTTAGTGCAAATGGGACAGAGTTGTGCGTTTGTCATCTTCCTGCCACAGCTTCTCTTCCTGCTCAGCTCAAACCTGGAGTAAACCGCTCACTTCAGGACTTTGTCGCACTGCATCAACCACACGTGTGACAAAAATCTCATGCACTTCACCAAACACAAAACAAAACGAATTCCAGAGAAGCATCAGCCTCACTACTCGGACTTAGGACTGTGACATCATCAGGTGGGAGACGTACGTGTAAAACTGAATAGTTGCAGTACTTCGACTATACTTGATACTACAGTATATATGTACAGTGTATGTACTGTAGTGTGTAAATATGTGGTTCTTCTTTTTTTGTAATCCCCCTAATTTGGAAACTTGAATCAGCCTGTGATGTACAGTATAATGGCATCAGTGTCTCTCAGGTTTAGTCTTCTTTTATTATCCATTCATTTCTGATTTAACATAAAAAAACCTATATATTTAAATGTTTTATTTCCTTGCTGTGTTTTGGGATATTTTAGGCAGCCCTAGCTTTTTCTTCTTTTTTTTTTAACCTACATGGTGCCTAACCATCTCCAGTCATTTGTTCTATTTAACATACACATAGTAGAGGAGAGGAAGAGTTTCAGCCTGTGCCACTCAGTCAGGATGAGGTGAGGTTACGGTGCATTAGTTGACGTAGCAGCAGTCCAACAAATCAACCGTCTGGCGTCTCCTCCAGAGACGAACAGGTCGCTGTGCTTAAGTTAAAAATCTACACTCAAATAAAATCTCAAACCCTCTTCAGAATACCTCCAATAGTCTGATTCAGCCTTGTTAAGCAGAAGCACCCGGTGATTAGACTGTATGGGGCTCACTGAGATTTTCCATACACTCCAGTCCGCCAGGCGAGGCCAATAAGTCCCAGGTTAAAGCATTCGAATGGATTCCAAATAATATTTGTCCCCCACAAAGCTGACAGTCTCAGTTTTTGCTGCTCTCGGCAGGAGCAGGTGGCGACTCCATTTTCTCCTTCGCCTCCTTCTTGCCATCTTTTTTCTCATCGTCGTCCTTGAAGAAGAGAAGAGGGAACATGCCGAGGATGCAGCCGATGGCGACGCCGATGGCTTTGCCCTAAACACAGGAGAGTGAAAGCACCATTTATTTACACTCAATAATTCACTTACCTTAACTTAGAACCAACTTTCATCCCTCTGTAATTATGTTATAATGACTTTTGTTTTGTTCTTAGCGTTTAGTTAAACACACAGTAGGTCATTTCTGCCCCAGGAGTGTCTCAATCAAACAATAACAAAAGACCTATAGATCAATAAAGTCAAGAAGCACAATTCATGAGAACATTTCATACAAATGTGCGTTTGATTTCAGTCGTTATGATTACTTGGAATACTTCGCAAACTGAAGTGTAAATATCTGAACTCGTTTCACTCGAAGCTTTTTGTTCCGTCTTAAACGTTCGACAACAAGAATCCACTGATCGGTGCCTGTGATTTGAAATTGTTACTTATCTCCACAACGCCACTTTGTAACTGTCAAACTTGTTTGGAATTCCTAAATTATTTTCTATTTTAATTTATTGTATTGTTTGTAATCTGTCTTTTGAACTTGTATTTAGGGCCAGGTCGCCCCTTGTTAAAGAGATCTTTATCTCAATGGGACTTTGTCTGGATAAATAAAGGTTAAATAAAATAAGAAATAAAATGATTGGTGACAAATAAACATAATAATAATTAAAAAAAACACTGGCTAAATTCTTCACAAATATTTCCTTTGTCACTTTGAGTTTTAAGCCATAGAATTTATATCCGAGATGGGTGACATTATTCAAAAAAAGAGTGTGGGGAAATGTTTAGAATAATCTAAGTACACCACTCAACAAAATATTTAACATTTTAATGCAGAAATATTACTATATAATATATTTAAATATGCTCTACATTAAGCACAGCCCTGGGAAACATTATGACTGTTATACTTAATCTTTTCATGAAGCGCGTGGTCATTACTCTACATGTCCAAACACGGATGCATTGATTTTAAACTTTAACCGTGTAATTTGATTGTATATGTTTGCAGGTAAAACACGTTTTTCCTCACATGTCAGAGCCAGTGATGTGACCTTTCATGCTGGCAAATAAGAGCTAAATTAATTACACAGTCCGGCAGTCACAGCGAACGAAAATCATTCAGGTCTCATTTTCTGGCAGAGTGAGCGTGTGATTGAAAAGGACACATCACGTGTGAGACACTCGCGCGTTACTGGCAATAAAATGTACAACCGACAGATCCGGCTTAATGTTTACAAACGCACCAAAATCAATTATCCACTCTCATCGGGACGATGTCATTTGCAGTGTTGTACAAACTCACATATCTGTACTTTACTTTGTTATTTATATTTCTAGCAACTTGTACTTTTACTCCACTACATTTCCTCTAACCATCTCTGCTACTACCAAATAAAATCAGAAGAAGAAGAGTTGGTATTGATCTGTATTTATATAGAACTTTTCTAGACTGCTTTACACTATAGTTTTGCCATTCACCCATTACGACATGGGTGTCTTGCTCAAGGAGATATATAGACTAGCACAGCCAGGAATTGAACCCACAACCTCCCAGTTGAAAGAGAAGTCGTCCTACCACAGAGCTGAGTACATTTTATATCAGAAAATGACTTCTGATACTTAAGTGCAGTAAATGTCACATACTTTAAGACTTTTACTTAAGTAATATTATTAAAAAAAAGTGACTTCAACTTCAACCAAAGTCATTTTCTGGGAAGATACTTGTACTTTTACTCAAATATCCCTTTTAGGTACTTCATACAAGACTGTTGACAGTGAGCGCAGATTATCAGTCGAGTGTTTCTGGTGCTCTAGTGAGGAACCAACCGCATGAGAGCTGACTCTGGTCTGCCACATGTCAGCCTGCTTAGGGCTCAGGTCAGGAATCTGCATCCCCAGGCGAGACGCCAAGGCCTCCACATAACCAGCCAGCCTAAAGTGAGGGAGTGACAAGGAATAACAAAGAGAAGAATGTTTAAAAATCAGCTGCAAAAATGGAATCATCACTCTTGTTTTCAGTGAACCGCGACGCTGCTGCGAGATGAAACAGAAACGAAACAGAAACGAAATCAGCTGAACCGCTGATCCACCAGAGCAGAGAGATGTGGTAGAAATAAAGGGCCACAATGAAAACATGAATTCATTATAGACTCAGTATGGGAGTGAATGTATTCAGGCATGCACTCATTACATTATACAGAATACACCCACCAGCCAATTTGTTAGGCACACCTTAAACGTGTGTTAATGGAAATATGAAAATATCTAATCAGTCAATCACTTTTTCAGCTTTTCAGCCACAACCGTCTCTAGTGTTTGTGAAAAAGAGTAAATATCCAGTGAGCAGCAGAGAAAATGTCTTGTTGATGCCAGACGTCTGAGGAGAACGACCAGGCTTTACTGAAATGATATTGTAACTCAAATGACCACTCATGGAACGAAGGGATGCTGCAGAAGACGATTTCTTGAACCTTAAAACAGATGAGCTACAGCCGTTAAAGACCACACAGGGTGCAACTGGTGGTCAGTGAGTGTACACTGCTGTATCTCATGAGGTGTTCATCAACACACAGCATGTTGACACTGATTTGACTGATTTAGTCATTCTTCTTCACTGTGATTTTATGATATTTCCCTTCATTCCATTACATGTCACGGGGCATTAAACCACCCACGGAGTGACAGCTTCCCCACTGAGCGCAAAGTCGTCAGAGTTAACGACGGAAGTGATCAATAACGGCGACGGGCGAACAAATAAATCAGCAAACTAATGGTCCAATCTGTGGCGGCCATCTTTCATAAACCCAGCAGGGTGAAAGAGATGGTGTCAAAGTATTTTCTCCCCATTTCTTGATTCTTTTTCTCAGTGCAGACGACAGAAGAAACACAGAGTAATCGAGGACAGAGGTCTTCGCTGAGTAAAACTCTAACAGCTAAAACTAAGGGGAAAGTTTTGTCTTAGCTGGGAATTCTACTGTGGTTTCATTACTAGATGAGCTTCGGGTTGCTGTATAAAATCTGCCAGATACAATTTATCCTCTCTGCCTCATGGATATTAAACCAAAAAAATTGTTTTGCAATAAAACTTCTGGACACACGACGACAATCTGATTTTCCTTTTTGATAAAAAGTCAGAGAGGGTCAGAGCAAGGGTTTTTCTGCATGGAGTTTGCATGTTTTTCACGTGCGTGTGTGTGTGTGTGTGTGTTCTCCAGTTTCCTCCCACAGTCCAAAAACATGCAGAGGTTAATTGACTGGCGATCTGTCCACAGGGTCAACCCCGCCGTTCGTCCCGTGTCAACCGGGATTAGCACTGACAACCCTCATGTAGAGGATAAAGCGATAGATGATGAATGAATGAATGAATGAATGAATGAATGAATGAATAACAAGTCAGAAATTACATTTCATGCCACAGTTCAGAAAATCACATTGTGTCGGCAGCTAAATCGCCAAAACTGCTGAAATTATACACATTACAGCTTCTCCTCCATGTCAGTAGCAAATGTATTACTTTAATCTGTTTTAGCACTTTATAACTTTGCTATAAAACAAGGGTTATAGTTATGATATAAAAGTAATTTAGAACATAACACACACACACACACACACTGTGTATCTGAAGATTTTAAATGTGAACTATTAAAATACCACAGCTTCCTGCATAAATATGGACTGAAAATTCAGCAAAACTTAAATTGTTTTAGACAACACAGTGTCATTATACCATGTATTTCTGTCCAGATCACTGGCAAAGGAACTTAATAAACACACTGCATAATGCAATAAAAAGGCCACAAACAGCATTATGACCAAAATAACAACTGAGGTTTACTATCCATTGTTTCAGTCGGCTGAAACACTGAGTGTAAATATGGGGCTTCAGTGATGCAGCTCTGGTTCAGAACTGGATCCTCAGTTCACTGCACACCAAAATAAGCTGCAGCCTGACCTGTCACGTCAAGGGAGAGATTAGAAAACGAGTAGCGTATTTAAAAAAGAGAGAAGTGTGGGTGTGGGAGCGTGCACTGGAATTACAAATGTGGGTAAAACGGAAAAAAAAGCCCAAACATATTACTATTTGTTTGTGAATTTGGACAGTTCATGTTCACATGGATGGCAGCAAGAATGGTACATTGCTTATTTAGAAGCCAGAGATGCTCAGAGATACCAAAAGTATGCTTGTCCACATCACCCAGTGTGATCTTAACCCTTTAACACCGAGCGTATCTTTGCAATCTGCATTACTGTAATTAAGCAACGGTTTGTGCTATTGGAAAGATTCCAAAGGTTTCTGAAAGCTGAGAAGTTGCAGGTCAAAGCCAATGTGTAATTATCACAGTAATGTCACTCTCGCTGTTGCAGGAAGCCGACCAATCAAAAACTATTTTATGCAGTTCAAATTTCAAAATCTGGTGTTCATGTATAACTACAGTGTTTTTTCTGAATGAAATGTTTAGTTTTTCTTCATTTTACATGCAGTAAATTGTAAATATCTGCCAGATATTGAAGGTTATTCTGGAAAAAATTACAAAAACACTTAGTTAAAGGACATTTTCTGGGCCTTTTATGACTAAAATAAGTCCAGATGGACATTTTGAGGCTTAGGTGTTAAAGGGTTAAAGGTATAACACTGTGCTTAAGGGTTTTGACTTAAACAATAATTTAAGTTAGTTAATTATATATATATATGTATATATACATATATATGTGTATATATATACATATATATATATATATATATATGTATATATGTACAGAGAGAGCTGGCATCCGCTGCAGAACAAACCGACTCAAGAACAGTTACTTTCCGCTGGCCATCAGACTGCTAAATTCCAAATAACAATTTAGCAGTCCCCCCCCCCTTCCCGACACTATCTGTGCAATATTTAACTGTTTTTTTTCTTTTGATATTGCTGCTTACAGTTTTCATTCCTGTTCTCTTTTTGCACTATTTTTACTTATATTTATATACATAAAACACTTATTTATTTTTTTATTAATCATAGTTAGGCTGAAAAAGTTGGATACATGTATAGACATTTACAGTAAGATAAAAGACATTTCCCATCAAATACTCATAAGTGACAAAAATTCAATGCTATGTGTTGGTTTCTTATCTGCTGCCAAGCAACGAAATTTCGTTGCCAGTTTTCACTGCTGTGTATTCTGTGCAATGACAATAAAAGGAAGTCTACGTCTGTCTAAGTCTAAGTCTAAGTCTAAGTCTCTCTAAGGCAGAAGCAGGTTTTACTACGACAGTTTTGTGGCAGACAAACAGCCTTCACATCCACTGGTGTGAAATTGATCAAAATAAAAAAGCCTCTGCTGTCGGCTGTAATCGAGTGTTACCTTGACAAACTGGCCACATGGGCTCCACTTTCCAAATATGATGGAGTGGGAGACACGGACTCACACGCAGGAGCGGAGGTTTGAAAGCAACGGCGGAGAGCGTTTACAGAAGCCACGGGCAACTTAATATCATCCATCACACTGGAATTATGCTCTCTGTATTTAAAGGTGCAGTGTGTGAAATTTAGCAACATTTATTTATGCAAAGTTGCATGTTGCAGTTACATACATGTGATGTGATAAAAGAGGAGACACACAGGCACATGTTTGGCGGATCACCACTAGGAGGCGGTGACGTGGAGAATAGTTATGAATCAGCTGACTGAACCTTGAGAATGAATGAATGTCTCTCTGGCAACACTCTCTCTTGTATTGATCCAGTCTGGTCACACGGCGCACACAGCTGTGAAAACAGCTGGAAGCTAACAACCCTGGAGTCTCATTGCTTTGATTCATTTTCAGACTTTGTTTCTGTCAGTGGAAAAAATAAATATATAAAAAAAAAACAGCTTGAGGAGGAAACAGAAAAGAAAGAAGTCACCAAGTACTTTTATTACTCTAAAGGTTACTTCCATCCATTATTTGGATGCCACTTAACCTTTGAGGGGTGTGAGGGAAGCCAATTTAAAATCACGTTAAAGGTCACAACAGAGCATAATACTGGTGTAAGAGTCAGGATGATACAATGTGTGGGAGATGCCACAAAACCTTGAGTTTGCCTCAGAAAAATACCCGTAAATAACGTTGCACAAAATCCTCCCGTCTCACAGCAGCACAACAAAATCCAACATAAGCCCAGCGGGATAAAGTAAACGAGGAGCATATGAATTAAACTGAGCTGAAGTAATTGTTTTCATTTTAAATAAAGAAAGCCAACAGATCCAAATGAAATTTGACATGTTCTGTGGGCTTGACAACATGATGGTCATTTATTAATATAGTAACTAGATAAACACAGCTGTGATATTACGCAGTCAGCTCAGAAGGTGTGCTGCATAATCATCTCCTCATTTAATCATTCATGTTCAGAGTCTCTTGATTTAATCCAGCCGCACTGATACATTTAAACAGTGTGGCCTTTTGTTCTCGTAATAATAAATAATAAAGTCCTCTTATGCATCACAAAGCCTCAGCGTGTATTCCTCTGAGGCACAGATCTCCTTCCTGCTCAGGCTTAATGATAACAACAATAATAATAATGATTATTATTATTATTGTTATTGTTATTGTTATTATTATTATTATTTATTTTTTTTATTAACCGTCCATTTTGTAATGCTTTATCCTCCACATGAGGGTCGTGGGGGGTAGCTGTGCCAATATTATTAATTAAACAAAATGATTTCACTGGATTGTCTGAGATTCTAGCCTCGAAACTTCCCAGATAAGAGCTGCCCACATGTGAGGCATGTGTGTGTGTGTGTGTGTGTGTGTGAAATTCTTACCCCAGCCCTGCCAGATCAGACACGAGGTTGCCGAGGGCAGCAGCTGTGGAAAATGTGAGAGGAGAGAGAGCGGTATGAGTCAGAGGCGTGTGAGCAAAATGAGTTCAGAAATTGAGGTTTACATCAAGTACGGCCAAAAGGCACAAGACGCTCGAGACAAAAGACACAGAGAAACTATCACATCCAGCAGGTATTGTGGCATCCCAGTATCAATAAAAGTACAGTATGTTGCCCGAGGAGAAGCTGCTGAGACAGAGTGGGATAATATGTCCAGTGAAACTCGAGGAGAGAAATAAACTGGTTTGTCAAATGGGAGCGTTTTTTTTTCTGCATGAAGGCATTAGGACGAGAGATGTAATACCTGCCGGTAACCGGAGATAACGGGAGTGAGAGGCATAGCTACCTGGTTTAGTACAAGATGGAAGACGATACTGTAAATGAAAAGTTGTAGCGTAACACAAATGCACAAATGAGAAGTGTGTGAGTTTACACAAGTTCAAAAAGTGCAAATGCGAGGAGAAGTTACGTCGAGCTATAGTTGTAGCTCCTGCACTTGCACATGCAAGCTTTACTGGGGAATCAATGTCAGCATGTCGAGTGCCATGTTCAGTCTGTTCAGTCTTCACACGTTGTAATAATTCAGCTCCAAGTAGGTCAGACTTTGAGAAATTTGTCGACGAACACGTCTGCATGTATTTTAAAAGTCTGCTTTTAATCAGACTTTTTCTAGACGTATTCCACATGCAACTGTAAACACGGTGTCAAATAAATGTTACAACAATACATGCAGTATATTGCAAATCTCAGTATAAATAGGCACTGAATTATTGACCCTAAATACAGCGTATTATTATTAGCATTATTGATGATAACACAGCTGTTTTTGTTTGTTTTTACCAGTAAGAATATTATTTAGCCCCTAACTAAGCACAAAGATATATAATCCTTTGTAAATATGAAATTGACTCACTCCACCGGCTAAACATTTGCAGATGAATAAAACAAGCAGCAGCACATGACTACACTGAAGAGAAGAGGAAACTGAAATGACTAATGAAATATGGAGTCACTATACTTTAGAATGTTTTGTTCTCTGTGCAGAGTTAGGAAACTGCTGCTGTGTTAGACTAAAGTGCTGTGTGTGTGTGTGTGTGT
Source organism: Solea solea (assembly GCF_958295425.1). NCBI lineage: Eukaryota > Metazoa > Chordata > Actinopteri > Pleuronectiformes > Soleidae > Solea > Solea solea. Next base: position 14,054,537 of record NC_081146.1, read on the forward strand.
GTGTGTGTGTGTGTGTGTGTGTGTGTGTGTGTGTGTGTGTGTGTGTGTGTGTGTGTGTGTGTGTGTTCCCTCTATTGTCCATGACCCTGACATCAGTGAATTGTTGCAGCAGCAGCAGCACACAAACCCTCAGTGGAGCTGAAACACAGCAGCAGCGCGTCTGAAGCAACAACCTCCATCCGAGGTGAATTCTTCAGCTCCTTTATGGGATCACTGAGCGTCTGTCTAACAACGAGGTTTGAAAACAACAAGTCATGAATCCAGACTGTGTGCAGTTTCCTCTCACAGGCTGTAATGAGGGTGTCTCCACAGACTCATGATCCTGACCTGACTGAGGAGACTCTGCTTAGTCTTGTTTGAATCTAATTAAAGATCGGAGGGACTGACGGACGCAGAGCAACAGGAGGGAAAGTGTTCAGTGTTTACTTGGTCAAACGGCTGGTGCCAAAACACACAGTTGTATAAAAATGTTGGCACTTGGGAGGTCATACCTGAGTGACGGTAATACGTCATGGCCTAAATGGTAAAAACAAAAAAAACAGTTTAACGCAGGGTTTGTTGGAGGGAAAATGTGTTTACTCTTTATTCAAATGACTCTGCATTTCTTGCGGGAAATCAGTGGTTTCATCAGCGAACACGATCATTCCTTCTTTGGCTGTAGTGCTGCAAATTACAATTACAGCATCAAGATATTCCAACAGGTTTTTTCTACAACTCGGGAGAGAGAACTATTTTTGACTTTATATCCTTTTTTCCCAGCAGGCAATCTGATGAGAGTTTTTCATTTTCCCCAACTATATAAACACACCTGAGCAAAAAGTACTCAGAATTTGTAAAATTTGGAAATATATCACCGTTCAAAGTTTGCTAGGCTCGTTTTTATGAACAAAAATAAAACAATTGTGTCTTTTTTCACTTTTAAATATGCTTTTCATTTTAAATGAATCATAAATTTGTCTCAACAACATATAAGAAAATTAAATATTGCATTTTGTAAAGCCTGGCCTGATGATGTGACCTATAAACACCAACCCCTGGTCCATATAAGGCATTGGTTAGCAATTGGTGAACCATGGGCCAAAACTGGCCCGCCTACATCAGCATCTGGCGCGGCAGATGATTTAACAAATCTGACCTTATTTAATTATTTGCTTATCTTCACAAAAAAGTGACATTTCATATTTGAGTTCTAGAGCTTTTATTCTGAAAAAATATGAACTTATTCAAATTGATTATGCTGCTCGAATTGACAGTTAAATTAAACTGGTTTGAAAAATAAAAATAAAAACACTGCTGTTGTCATGGACAGCCAGGTTTGGGGATTAAATGTCAAATAAGGATTATCATATGCAAGGCTCAAAGAAGAAGCAGTCATTCTTAAAATTGAGATGAATAAAAGTACATATCTCATATGCACTTGTCTTTGTAACAAGCCAGTGATTCAAATGGTCATTACTTTTAGTATAAAAGTTTCAGATGGTCTACATTAGGAAAAAAAACATGTATTTTCAGTGTGTGGGTGGGACTGAGATGACTGTCATGTTCTTAATATGATGATTTAGGGGCCAAACATTTAAACACATTCTTCTTTGGCTTTTTCTGGTTGATAATATAAATATATAAAAATACAGTAGATAGGGAGCGTTTTCAAAACATAAATCATCTCACACCCCAATTTGGCAGTCAGCACCAAAAAAGACCTCACATTTAAATGTGAGCCAACAAAAACAATCATTTGTCAATAAAGTTGGAAAGCTTTTGTGACAAATAGGATTCTTTATTTGAAATGCAGTGACTACCTCCAACTTGGCTGTTCTATGTGAACCACGTGGTGTGAATCACCAACTCAAATACTTGACTGCAAGCGCTGCACTGTAGAATTATATTCACATTTCATGGCATGTTTTTATTTTAACGAGACAGGGGCAATAGTTCAAGTTAGTTTATTTTTAAATACAGAGCCGATGCTGTAATTATAAAATATACCACTGTTATCGTGTCTCAGTATCAGAATACAAACCCCAGGGGCACAGAGCGAATGTTGATCCCATTAGGCTCAATTATATTGGTCAAGCTGGTTGAACATAATTACAGACCGTGTTAACTGTCAGCTTCTGACTCACTGCTGCTCACAGTGCTGTGTGTCAGATTCACTCACATCCACTGTGCCAGTGAGAGAACGTGTATCACCAGAGAGCTGTACACGCTGTGTCGAACTCTCATTTACGGTCAAGAGAGCAAATCGAAAGGGAGGGAAGCTCTTATCGAATCTTATTATTTTGAATGATTTGTTTTTGAAACACATGTGTATTTATCACCAGTGACTAACGATGGACAACTGGACCTTGAAAAACCTGAAATAACAAATGTGAGACACTGTGAGAACCTGCTTTTGACTGCAAAGCTCACTTATTTACCAGCTGTGATGCTCACACATTGAAAAACAGAACAAGTGCGTTTGCCCATTTTTCCAGAATAACTTTCAATATCTGGCAGTTATTTAACATTTACTGCATGTTAAAATACGTTTTTTTTTAACAATTTAAAATGAAGAAATAGACACTTTTATTTAAAAAAAAACAACTAAAAACACTAGATTTTGCGTGTTAAATTTGAATTGAACAGTATAAAACATATTTAAGATAACATTTGTTTCAGTCTCAATGTCCAAAAACAGGCCAAAAAAATTGAACCTATGTACAGGCGTTTTTTCCAACTCTCTCCTCTCTGGTGACTAAGACTCTGACTCGCCATCTTCCTGAAACAGCGCGAACAGGCTTTGACCTGCAACTTTTTCCGATGGCACAAACCGTCATGTAATTACGGTAATGCAGAGTGTGCTTGTGCAAACGTGTCGTCCGCGATACGCTCGGCGTTAAAGGGTTTCGATGACCGTGTGAAGGGACACTCACAGATTTACCTGCAGGAAGCAAATCAATGTATACTTTGCCTCTCTATATTGATATATTTGGCATATGAATAGCAACGTTGGGTGGGTGGGTGGTGGTGGTGGTGGTGGTGGTGGTAGAAGCTTGTGGGATTATTAGGAAGCGCGAGATAAATGAGATCAATACGTAATATACATGTAAAACATACTTGAACAACCTCTTCTCTGTCTTCTCACCATTTCTTTTTTCTTTTACTTCTTGTAATTAGACTTGACTTGGACACACGCATGCACATGCGATCTCTCACACACAGTATACAGTGAGCTTCCAGATCTGCTCACACATCGAACCAGCAAACCCCAGATGAGAAGGAAGGATGAGCAAAATCAACCTGAACGCATCTGCTAATGTTGCATGACAGGATTCACTTATTCATTTATTATTGCATATAAATGTGTGAACCTGAGAAGTTCTCTAAAGCCAGGTGGTTTTGCGTAAGTGGAGCCGTAACTTTTTAAATATATTCAATCCTACATGGAGTTTTTCCACGTCATTAGCTCTGTTTAAATGATGAAACTGGGACACGTTTGCCTCAGAGTGAAAAACGCTGTGATCGGTGGACGTGACTACAGATCTGACACCAGTGCTGCATCACTCTGGTCTGGGACTGATAACTGCAGCAGCCTGTTGATTTGCAGATCTGTGAATGTTCTCTGATGTAGCACGAATCAGTAACAGCACAACTTCTGCTGTGAGAAACCGAGGCTGTGCTTGAGGAAAGAACTCAATCTCCATCTGTTTTCTCTGTATATCAGTTTCTGTGCAGGCTCAGGGGTCATTTCAGTTTTATTTCATTTTTTATTTTTTACAAATCACTAAAGTGAAGGGGATTTTTCTTTTAACTGGTGCAGATCAAAAAATCTCACCCCACAGAGATCCGTCTGTCAATCTAGAAGAAGTCTATGTGAAGCGTGAACCTGATAAGGCTCATGGAAAATTAAACCAGGCCTGAAACTGTTTAAAAACCCCAATCTTTTCCAAAATCCCAAAAGTGAAAAACTAATTGGAGTCAGGATGAAGTCATAAGCATCTCTGATACACACCAAGAACCTCAAAGTGAAAAATCTCTACACTTTAAACCTCTTATATCAATTTCTCTTTGCTCTGCTCTCCACTAGTCCACTTACTCAGAATCATTTCAGGCTTCTATATTCTTTAGCAACACAATTAGAAAGAAGAACAGAACTCCGTGCTTCATTATATGGCTCAGACTAACATCAGTGAACTATTCTTTCATATTTGCTGTAATGGAACATAAAAAAAGCCCCAATATTGTCTCTTTATAATGAACTGAATATGAGACAGTGACAACATTAACATGCATAAATGGCTAGTATCACGTCCACTCACACTGCTGATGAACAATGTTATCATATTTATGAGACGATCGCTGTCTCGATCACGCTTCCTGCCTCATCGTCCTCTCAGTTTATAAGTGTCACAGCAGAGCTCACATTGTTAAGTTTATCGTAAAAGCCTCATAATGAGAGGCCGTGTCTGCTGCTGAAACTACACGACCATTATCGCTGTCATTAGGACGCGAGACACAACACAAGGCAGGCACAAGGTGTTTCTGAGCCGGCACCACGTCTGTGAGGTCACACACTTTATTAGCCAGCTTCTCAAACCTGGCTGTAACCTGAGAACAAAGCACGTGTGAGCACATATAGTGGAAAGACAAGGAAAAGAAAAGTCTGAGAAATCTCAGTATGTGGTAAGAGCCACAGCCTTGTGTTCACACCATCCTCAATAATATTGATATTAACACTTAATATTAGTTGAATGACCATCTGCCTCTTTTCTATTAGCGTCTGTTACAATTTCTGCTATTTTCTACATTTTACATTTCTGTGATTTATATGTTTTCACTGATTCATTTTTTTTTCTCTCCTCTGTGGCTCACATTTTCTTCCCCCTGTACAAGGTGTTCTCTAAGGATAGAGTCTGTACAGACTGTGAAAGCCCTTCAAGGTGAACTGTGTGTACAGTGTTGGGCTATATCATTAAACTTGACTTGACACTATATAACTCTCTCGATATAAGGTGATAATCTATTTCTCGTCTATTTAAGAAAAAAAAAAAAAAAACCCTCTCCCAGTAAAAATAACAATAAACACTAGATGTGTTTTGTTGTTGTCTAGACATTAGGCGTAGAATGAGGCGTAATTAAAATAACAAAACCACAGCCCAGAATATTTCCTCTCCTGTTACCACCCTGTCACTGCCGACAGGATTTGGCATTGCGTACTTCTCATTATGGTAACTCTTAAGACCAGTGTTTCCAAACCGTGGTCCTGCATGTTTTAGATGCTGCCCTGCTCCAACACACCTGATTCAAACGAAAGGCTCGTTATCACTCACTAATCAGCTGACCATTTGAATCAGGTGTGCTGGAGCAGGGCACCATCTTAAACATGGAGGACAGTGTTTCTGCCACTGACCATACAACCTCACACCTATATCTGGGTAGATATTATGTTATATGTGTCTCTGGTAGTGTCAACATAATTCAGCTGTTTTATTTTGTAGAGTCATTGTCACTGTTTCCACTCCACTTCCAGACAGGTAACAGCTTTACTTGGTCTGACTGACCTTCTGTGTACCAAGCTCCTGCATTTGTCTAGTGTCCAGTTTTTTAACAGTCACTCTATATTAAATTATATTAAACCTCTTACCTGCCATAGTTGAAATGCCAAGGACAACACCGATGGATAATTCGATCTGTGTGCCCTGGAAAATAACACACACAAACAAATAACAGAGGTTAAGAGAGGAACACTAACTTCACCATTCATGTGTCATCTGTGAATCCCGACGGTTCATGACGTTTCTTATCACTGTCACAACAGACAACTTCAAACTTCTCCTTAAATCTTAATTTATCTAAGATGTTTTTCTTTTCTTTGATATTTATTGCTCTTAATCGTGTTTATGTACATAATGTTGATTGTCTGACAAAACACAAGTTCCTAATTCAGAGTCTGCACTCCTCTTCATTTGATCTAAAAAGCAGGAATCTATTTGTGTGGCTGCCTTCTGTCTGGAGCAGCCTGAGATCTTCAGGGTGTGATATTGTCTCTCGCAGAATGGACAGCAGGGATAAAGCGGAGGTTACGGATGTAGCATACTTTAATACCGTCTTAATAAACACACAGTTTAAGTTAAAAAGTCCTCGTCTAAATATTCTTATTTAGTTTTGTTTCAGTGTACTTGCTTCAGACATATAAAGTTTTCGTGAAACGTATCCTCTTTTTGTTCAAGTCATCACTTCCTATTTGTCTTTCTACATCTATGCAGACCCATAAAACTGAATTGTGCTGTCTCAGATCACCCCGCTGTACGAATCCATTTTAAATTAAGATTATATCCCTCGTTTTCCTTCACGGAGCAATCGTCATCGTTTCATTATTTGTAGAACATCGCAGACTTAAAAAAAAAAACCTAATAATATTAAACAAATATCATTCTCTTTCATTTCTTTCCCCACAGTCTCACAAACATATTCTGTAAGTAGAGGAAGCCACAGTAGCTCAGTGAGCAGCAGGGAACCACACACTCACAGCAACAATCATGATGCAGTTGTCCAGGAATCCAAATCCAACGAAAGGGATGGCGTTGTGAAGCAAAACTGTAAAATGACAACAGAAAAGAGAAAAAGATAAGAGATAACAAGAGAAAAACAAACATTTAGACTATGCCGATCGTGTACAACTCCACATTCATAAATAAACAACCCATTTAGACATAATTAATCCTCTTAGAGCAGACCTCGATGAACAACAATGAAATGATTAATCAATTATTAATCATCTTCTTAAATGTGATTTTTTTTCTGGTTTCTGTGCTATTGTTACTGGTGACTATGTGTTATTTACTTATTCAATAGGTGCACCTAATTAATGCAAATATTTAATCAGCCAATCACATGGCAGCAAATCAATGCATTCAGCCATGTAGACCACAGCCAAGGTAGAAGACCATCACTGAACCCACAATATTTCAAACCTAGAGCAGATGGTTCACTGTGTACCTAATATATTGGCCATCACTTGATAACATCAGGCTGTGCTGTATATACATGAGGTCAGAGTGAACATGTGTTGACCATGCTTCACTTTTCAAAGGTCACCTTTAGTCTGAGGAAACTTTGGTTTATTCTAGTTCAAGTTAAATGAATCCCTGCTCAACACTTTAATACGACACCAGCATCATTTCTGGCTAGATATTGAAGAGGAGTCTTTACGTGCAGAGATAATTTGAATTAAAACTGGTTTAGAAGTCACAAATTCACAAACCAGGTCACTAACTTACATTTTGTTGTTGTTTCTTGTTCCACTGGTGCCATTTTAAATAAAACATCAAACAAAATCAACTTAAAGCTTCACTTTAAAACTTTAAAACTGTCCTGCAGCTTTTATAACGATTGATTTTCGCCGCATTCCTATTGACTGTGCTTAAAGTTTAATGACCCTGTTTACACATAAAAGCCTTCAAGGACCAAAACGTCTCCAGGAAAATTCAAAATGAACGCCTGTGGCTACATTAAATCTGATTAAATGACTAATTGAGAAGTTGTTTGTGGAGCATCTTTTCACGTTTATAGAGAGTGGAGTCCAAAAGCTGTTAAAGACCTCAAAGTAAAAGATATCATTTACAACACAGAGACACATTTGCAATTAGTTATATATACTATATACTTCTTTAACATGTCATTTTTGTCGTTTTATTCCACAGAAACATCGCTGAGATAAAAACCAGGCAACGTAAACACAACACAACTCCTTCCCTGTGTTGAGGAAAATCACGAGTGCCGTGTTTAACGCCGTTGCTCCGGGTTACTGAGGGTTCAAGTGTGACTCAGGTGTGTTCACTGACGAGGCAAAGCAGGAAAAACAGCATTGTAGTGTGAGAGTAAGAGCTCAGCATTAAGACCAGCAGAGATACAGCAGACGGACACACAAAGAGTGTGCGCTGTGAGGGGGAAAAATACAGAACGCTGAACACGTGAATGTTGTGTTTTTCCAGCTGAGATTCTAAACCTCTCAGCTGCAGCAGCAGCGTGAGGAGGAGGAGGAGGAGGAGGAGGAGGTTGGAAAATCTCAGTGATTTGAGGTCAGGTCAGTAACTGAGCACTGTAGAGTGAAGAATGCCTGCTACAGTATTATGTTGTGTTTATTTGTGTGTGCTTGCAAATTTACAGTAACATGATGATATGACTCAAATAAATTCCTCAAACACACAAGTGGACACTCTAATTAGAGATACACTATTGAAACGAGTACTAAACAAATCAGTAGGTCTGCTGATCATGAGGAATATGCATTTTACAGCTTGACACAAATACAGGCAGTACTATACTATACTATAGTACCTCCTGAACGTGGACGGGGTCAACATAGCACGAAACTGCTGTGAAGTAATTTTATACACGACACACACACAAACTAGTGACGAGCAAAGCAGTAGTTTTCAGTGTACTGAATTATTGCAGAATAATAATAAGTCAATTAAAAAGATTGAACTGAAATACAGCCAAACAGGTTGTGATCCGGCTCACAATCACCGGCTTTTAGCAGTGCTGTCGCTAAATACACCAGACTCCTTTGTTACATATTGAGATTTTAGACATTTCCTTTGCTAAATGTTGTTGATTAACACGTGTTCAGGATTTTTAAGTATTTTAACTGATCTATCTTCGGCATTGTTCGCTTTGATTCCTGTGCCGGACGTCGCGCTCATGACTCTTCCAGTGACGACACTCTCTGACCAATCAGTGGCCAGCAGGCTGTCGACGTCACATTTAATTTTCGGCTCCGCTCGCTTGGAACCTCACCAGAGCAGGTACTAAAAAAAGCATCAGGTACTATCAAAAAAATAAGTAGTAGAGTAGAGTTGAGCCGAGTCGTGCTCGAACTGTGTAATGGAAAGGCCCCATTAGGTTCATGTACAGCATGGTTTCTCCTTCCATTTCAGGTCCCCATGGAAACGCAGCATGTCACAGCCTGCTCAGAGAGCATCATCCATATTGTGTTCATCTTCACCATCCCATAAAAAAATAATAACAATCATAACACACAAAAACACAAGAAGGAGAACTTTCTTACCATATCTGATCTGAGCTGAAGACGGTGGTTCAATATGGAGCTGGCCTGAAAAGAAAAGCAGAAACAAAGATTTATAAAAAAATCTCCTTTTTTAAATAGGTTAAAGTGTCAGAGAGTAAAAATGGCAAAGCCTGTCAATCATGACATTTTGGGGGGAAAAAGGTAGGCCAAATCTGAGGCATGTGAGATAAGGGTGAACGTGTTAGCAGTGAGTCAGAGGACATGAACAGAAGTGAAAGAGGAAGACGACAAAGGAGCAGCCGCTTTGTTGCCATTTCCCCAAATCAACAAGGACATAATAATTCCACTGCCAATCAGGCCTCAGAGGAAGCCTGCTCACACACACATTATAATTATAATTGGAGTGTGTGTGTATAGGTGTGTGAGGGAGGAACAGACTCAACCTGTGACTAAAAACCCTTCTCTGGACTGTGATGAGCAATAATTACACAGTTTTCAGGTAAAACGGGAAGGAGACAAAATGATTGCCTTCACAGGTTCTGTGAAACTCAGCATTAAATTCAATATATAATGCATGTTCATTTCACATAATGAGCTCTGCAATTGTCAGGATGAGAGCAAACTGCTTTTCGAGAAATGATTTCAGTGCTCAGGGAGATTCCTTTCATCTTTGGCTTTGCCAAATTAGATTTTAACTTAATGCAAAGAAATTCAAGAGATTATTCACTCTATTGTCATTTTTCAAAATATCTCTGCAGTGGAATAAACACATCAAAATATAATACCTCTAAAAAAAAAATAAACACACCCGTGTTATTTAAATTTCCTAATAAACAAATAACAATCTGGTCTCATCATCATCATAAAATGCAAACAAACATACAAACAAAATATCAGCCTTCTTCCCTCCGTCCTCACTCGTCTCATTCTGACTTCCTCTTCCTCAGTGTCGCGTTACGAGCGTCGTATGACAGACTTCAGCTCACGTTGCTGACACACAAAACGACAGCTAATTGTTCGCCTCTGTAAACTGCTGACACGTTCATCAGAGCTCATGCTCACTCACTCACAGTCACACACTGATCTGCTGTTGTCTTCCTCTGCTGTTGTCTTCCTCTTCCTCTGTTGTCTCCCCCCCCCCCCCGTGAACAGTGAGAGAGCTCCTATCTCGTTTCACAAGTTCTAGAAAATCCTCTCAGCTACAAGACAAGAAGTTAACTGGCAGAGATGAGCAGAAAGAAGACCAATGACTTTGGCAATTAGGTACCAGAACACACTTCTTTGCATTAATCACTCTTTTGGGGGCTGCTTTCAGATTTAATTAGAGCCCTTCACTGATCCTATACTGTGCACAGAGAGTCAACTCTGTCAGAGTAACTGCTGCCTCAACAAGTAAACTTTGCTGACTGAAACTTCCCTCTAAACATTTCTATTAATTGGTTCATTTATAATTTGGGGTATGACATGGTCTTTATGTAGTGCATATTTGGCACAGCATCAGATACAGATACGCAGCATATTGTTCAGCCGCTCATTTCTGTTTCTACACTCAAAGAGACACCTTTGATTATATGTATTATATGAAACACAGAGACATAAATACAGTTTGTGAAGGTCAGTCACATCAGCCATTAACAGAGGGAAGGACGGCTGTCAAACTGTGAGTTCTGCATCCATACTACTATAGTTTCCTTTGTTCACTGTTTTCAGATAAAAACCTTCTGTTTCTTTATCATGTGACCCCTGAGGTACGCCGGACATGTACGTGCTGGTGTAAACGGGAAGCTGATCCGCTCTCTTTCAACTCTCAAAGGTCCGCTAGTCTACATGATGTGTGTCCGATGTGTCCTCGGTCAAGACACTTGACCCCATGATGCTCCTGACATCTGTGCCGGCAGCGTGTGAATGGGTATGAGAGATGAGTGATAGAAAATGTGCCGCACATAGATTTGCTGGATGAAAGTGTGAGTGAATGGGTGAATGTAGTGTAAAGCAGCTTTGAGTGGTCATCAAGACTAGAAAACCCTTTATATAAACGCAGACGTTTACCAATTACCATATTACTAGCTGTTGACGAGGTGAAACAAAAAGTTAGTGTTAATAGAGTATTAGTTTCTGCATCCCTCTCTTGTGTATGGAGATTGTCTCGCAGTGTCGTCAACAACTTTCAACAAAAAAGGAACTAAATTCAGCCTGAAAAGATGCTAGAGAGTCACTAGAACACGTCCTGTCCTCAGTGACTTCAGACACAGGGGTGAACGGGGAAAAAAAGGTGAGACTAAAATGAAGCCCCATAGTTTTGAAACAAAAACGGAGCCCGCAGCAAAAACAAAAACAGCATGCGCACCTGGAGCAGAACTTTTTCAGACAAAAATGAAGCCGTGTGGATGCAGCCTTACTCACACTGTAAATGGCCTCTAAATGTCATTATGTTGTGATCCATGTTTGTGTTGGTCATTTCTCATAATTAGGGAACGTGCATCGTAAAAACTAATTCCATTTGACCCCATTAGCATCATCTGAAACATTTGCATTGATGCGATAACTCAACATGTTGATGAGGCAAATAAATCACTCCAACCTGCCCCATTTTGATGTGAGGGAATCACTTTTTTGCCCATACCAGAGGCCACCTATGGTCACCTAAGTGGAATGAGGCCAAATGAGAAAAGCTGAGTCACTATCTCATCATGAAAGAAAAAAAAAAAATCCCATTAACAAGAAACATGTTTTTTCTCTCTCTCAATTTACTGTGCTTGAGTGAGGCCAATTTATTCCAGCTGTGATCGTTGACATGAAAGTCTGTTGCCCCCAAAAACTCGGCAAAGTATTGATTGCACATATTTATCAAAGCTGCTCCCTGGAAAAAAAAAAAAAATTCAATTCCAAGAGACAGAAGTGGTAAAAAACCAGGGCTGTGATAAGTAGTTTAGTATAAGCCTGGATAACCACCAAAGCTGCCGTGATTTATTCTTCTCTTATCATGACCACCTCCACCATCAAACACACATCAAGTATCTGACACCTGATAACGGCTGTGTAAACAAAACACCACATGCCACCATGTGGCAGTTTTATTGTTTTATTTTTGCATTTTGTCCTCATGTCTGTGTCCAGCACTTTGGCCAAATGTGTGGTGTGCGCTAATCATTGAACAAACAAAACAAAACAAAAGTCCGGAACCCGCAGAAAACAGTTGTACTGTTTAGTTGTACCTAAAAATGTGAGATAAATGTCACACTTGTACGACATGCCTTGAGAAATGTCTAATTCCAGGCTCTGTCTCTTGGCGCAGGTGAAGCCTGTGTTTTGTAAATGAAAGACAAGTCTGTGACGGAGCACAAGAGCCAAGTTCTCTCTCAGCAAAACGTGGCAAGTCAATGTGATTTTCTGCAAATTCAGGTCTTAGTGCTTTAGGAGCATGTTTTTCATTGTGGGACTGTGTGTGTGTGTGTGTGTGTAGTAGCGCACCGTTGTGCACATAATTGCCTCAGTTAGGGTGTGTATGTCTTGGGCTTTATCCAGCAAATGTAGACCCAGAAACATCCTTGTATTCCCCTCAGGATTCTATTGATTTTCAACACAGGGGTTTCTCAGTGCAGGGGAATGAGTGTGCAAGCATGCATTCATCTGAATCACTGTCACCATAGGTGCTATATTTAACTATGGCACTGTGTGTGTGTGTGTGTGTGTGTGTGTGTGTGTGTTGAGCACAAGATCAATAGAGTTCACACGAAGGAAAACAACATACGGTAGGAGCCATTCATCGTTTGTGCAGCACTTGTTTACAGTATGAGAAGGAAAATGTGGGCCAAGGCTGAAACAGTCATTAGTAAAAAAAAAAAGAAAAATGAAATGGGAACAGATACTGTATGTGGTTCACAACAGAAGTGTTGTCCTTGAGTGGATGAATACATTGTGTGGAATCATTTGCAAACGCCTCAGAGAGGAAGTAATGAAGAAAGAGATTGAAAGAGTCGATGTTAAGTTCTGGATTTGCATATATAAAGGTAAAATGCGGAAAAACCCTTGCATACATTTGTTTTCAAACGCACTACTTTCTCAGGAGTCCCTCGTGTGTTCACTCACTGCAGGATTCCTCCATGTCGGAACACAGCGTCACGTGCGCTCTCTCTCTTCAGAGAGAAAATAACGAGTGGCTCTCACAGTAAACGCAGTAATAAGCAGTCACTGTGAAAGGCTTCTTTTCCCTGAGAGTTTGGTGAACGCAATCTGGCAGGTCGACACCGGTCGCTTCCCCGTGTGCTAATTAAAGCAGCGATAGAGAGGCAGAAATGGAACTCAACCACAAAACCTTTGAAAATATCCCCACGATAAAACATAATACACAAGAGAGAAGAACATGAAAAGAGAGAAAGAGACTCATCTTGCGGCGTCTCACTACTGGCACTCAGTCAAACAAGGAAGAAAAAGGGGGACATATTTTTATATCCACTGCCTGAAACTCCAACACTCCTCAAGACTATCCGTTAAAAACACTATATTTATACGTACAAACTTTTACCCTACAAGCTAAAATGATGACTTTAAATGCACGTTTGAGTGTCAAATCCTGCCTTGTTCACAGTAAGAGTTAACCCTATTTGTCCCGGCAGTTATGTTTGAAGCTGGACTGAGTATAAATTATTCACAGTTGATCTAAATAGCATACGACCAATTACAAAGGTTACGTTTTTTTTGGATACATCTTCATTATACTGGCGATGGCGATGACGATACCACTTTATTGTGTGAGTCACTTCAAAGACATAATTCTCCAACTCTGGAACAAATATTGTTCTCCACAAAAGAGGAAATAAACGGCCCAAACATGACTCAGCGAAAATGCTTTTGCAGATGCCATAAATAAGATGCATCAGATTTTTAGACTTTTATCTGTCCATGATATCATATCCATGGATTTTGACCAGCATTGCACCGATCCTTAGAAATGACATTACAACATTTAAATAGTAACTGTTATTTACATTAAGTTCAAAGTTGTCAACCCGATCACCAGGATCATGTGTGCTCAGAAATGAGCTTTCTAATCTATAGTTCACATATCAACTTATAATAGTGTTTTAACTGCTTGTGGAGCTTTTGGATGAAATAGGGATAAGGTGCTTGGTTCGAGCTCAGAATAGATCAGGACTTTATTTCCCTCTTAGTTTCAACATCATCTCCATGAAAACACACTGGAACGTCCTCATCCTCTCCATATGTGGCCTTTCTGCCTGGTGGACATGGTGGACATGGTTAGTGACCTGACGTCTCATAATGTTACTCACTAATTCTGTGGTCCGGATGTTGGGGGCCTGCGGACTTAAAGGGACACTTGACGGAATACAGTCAATGTTGATGAAGTTTCTGTCTGTTTATATTAAATACAGTATGAGACACTGGAAAGATTGCATACCAATTGCACTCACACTAATATTCAGCCATGCTTTTTCTACAACATTCTGGTCAATGGTTACTCTTCCTCCTGTGAAAGCTGCTGCTATCAATAGTTTTATAACAACAGCAGATCAATTTATTGAGACACGTCTGTGTGTTTCTTGGCTGCTCCCCCGTCTCATCTTTCATCTCATTGTTTTGGGGCTTTTCTGTTTATGCGATCAGCAGTGAAATCATTGGCAGCCACAGCGACTGCGTAACAAGGTCAAGTCAAAGCCTCTGACCCAGGCACAGACCAAGGACACAAGCAGGCGGGTGATGTATTTATATATATGCTGTGATATATACTGAAAAGAAAAAGGAAAGTGGGAAGGTTTTGTCTTCTTATACTAGAAGAAAACAGACAAGAATCCGTCATCCTGACCTTATGATTAAACGCACAGACTCACAAAACAAACACCACGCTGAATATTAAACACATCCTCCTGTGCATAATAGCATCACCGAGGCTTCTGGGGTGCTTTTGTAATTCGATTCATGCTCTGATCCATCTGTCCATGTTCCATGAAGAGGACCAAACATATGCGGTGATTTTTCCTCCTCAGTTCATACATTTTCTAATTAGAACATTTTAATTGGTGGCGCCTGATTGCCAGACAGGGGAAAAAGGAATAATCACATTTTTTTTTTCCCCCATTAAATTTGGCCTTGAAATGTTTGCTGCAGACATGCTGACATGTCAGTCCCCTTCACGCTTGTGTTGAACAAATAGATAAAGTTACCCATCTGTCTACAATCAACAGTGAGCAAGTAAAAATGTTGTATTCATTCATTTATTTATTTATTTAATTAATATTAAAATAAAACTGAATCTATCATATCATGACTAAATCTGCCGACTGCCTGAATTCAGTTCACTTCTAAAAGCCTCTGTAGCAGCAGCTCCAGCTTTAGGTCTCCTTGGTTAAGTCTCTACAGACTTGCCTCGCCCTTTTCTTCCTGGCACGTCCTCTCAGACTCTGTCAGATTAAATGGGAGGCATCTGTGAAACTGTCGTCTTCACGTCTCCAGAGAGGTAGTTTTAGTCTGGGATTTGTCTGGGACACTGAAGGACAGTCAAGAGACTGGTTCCCAAACCACTCTAGTGTTGTCTTTAATGATCCCTCTCTGTCTTTGGCTGCATTCACCCTTCTATCAAAGCTGACCCTGTTGCGGCTGAGACGACCCCTAGAGTGTGACGCCGTCACCGGCAGTTCTCGCTTGTACGATGGTTTATTAACCAGATTAACTCGGCAGCACCTGGTGTTTGTGAGGAATCCTGTCTGGAAACGTTTACTCTCATTGTCCTTCAAATGCCGTTTGATAAAACCCAAACTGACTGTCATGCAACTTTTAATATAAATGGTTTGGTGAGCTGATGAGATATTCAGTAATGGTCCAACACTAGTCAAAATCACTGGATCAAATATAGAACAGTAAAATGTAAAATCCCATACATTCCAAACCCTAACATATCACAATAATGCTTCACTAAGCACAGACTAAATACATGTAAATAAAAAGCAGCATTTCTGAGCTGAGTCATGTTATGGGCGGTTAATTTCTTCTTTTTTTTATGGGAGCAGAATATTTGCTGCACAGTTAGAGGATTATGTTTTTTTTTTGTTATGGCTGGTTATTGCTGCATCGGCAATAGCGTGTTGTGAACAGATTAGTATTTAAAGTGATGTCAAATGAGTCTCTGCACTCAGAGAGGATATCAGAGGTTCTGTTAGAGTGACTGTACAGGAAGTTCTGCTGGTTCCAAACTTCTTTTCATTTTGAAATTCACTTATTAGGTCGATGTGTTCCTGGAAAACAGCTTCAAAATTGGTTTTCTACTCATGCCCTGATCTATGCTGTGCCACAGTTTTCTCTCAGAGGTTTACAAAAAGCTCCTTGGACTTCACGGTTTCATGGTTTTTGTCAACAAGCATGAAGTTTTTCCAGATTCAGCATCAGCAAGTGGGAGGGTGAAATAACTAAACTGCCAGTCGCAGTCCTTGGTCCAGTTAATCAAGCGAGTGTCCTATAAATCAAAAGGAAAAGCAGTAACTCTAATTCCACCTGTCTTCTGTCCAGCAGCAAGGACAGCAGATACCGAGTCCAGTCATTTAGGAGAGTGTCAAGGAAGACATTGTATAAACTTTGTATAAGTGCATAATTACTTTCAAATACTTTTGCCCTATGTCAGCTGGGATGGGCACCAGCATCCCTAAGTCCCTCATGGGGAGAATAAAGCGGTAGAAGATGAATGAATGAATGAATGAATGAATGAATGAATGAATGAATGAATGAATGAATGTTGTAAAGATGTTGTAGCCATGGACTAAGCTTTATAAAAGTACTTCTGTTATGGAGGTCAACATCTTGCACTGCTGTGTTTCTACAGAAGCCTGAAGGGACAAACAAGTCAGAGTGTGTTTTTCACATGATACATTGGACACTTATATGCAAACAAAGACATAGAAGACATGCTTTCTGGTACACAAACACCACCGTAGTTCCCTTAAATGCTTGGAGAAGTGAGAGGTGAAGGTCTGAGAGTAATAAGTTATTGATGACTGCAGCTCTGTTGCTGGTAGTAAACTGTATTTAGTAAATAAACATGGCGGCTTATTACAGTGTGTGTGTTTGAGATGAATGTTGTCTTGTTTTTACACACATTACCAGACATGTGTCGCATTGACAACAGAAAAAAAACACATGTGGGAATCACTGCTGAATGATCCCAGCGTCACTTCCTCTTGTGCTTCTGTTTTTGTATTTTAGTTTTGTAAACTCGTGTTTTTCTACCTATGTAGTATTGTGAGTCTTATAAATATAAATACAATAAATAAAAGAGAACTCTTCTTTTTTTGAACAAGTAACCCTTTTCAAATCAAAATCTGATAACTTTGAAAGCGCGCACTTGGCGTGTCACAAAGACTGCAATTGAATTTTTCTGGTTTTAATATCTTGTGTTTCCATCCTTGCAGCAGAATGTAGTTTATTCTGTGGTGGTGTCACGTGGTAATCACATTTGAAATCTATTATTTTGTGATTGAAATGTTCATTAAAAACGTTCAGCCTGTAGTTTACAGCGTGGAGGATGTTGTTGTTTGGGTAAAATATCTAATTGCGATTTTTCTGACAGATAATGTGACTGCGTTTTGATTTGCGATATAAATATTTCCGTACAGCTCCAGGCAGAAGTGAAGCTTTTGTTTACTGTGTAATGTCTTATTATTCGACACTTTTTAAACTGGCATCGAACAAATAAAAATAAAAATGAATTGAATAAATTGCAGCCGTTGCAATGTGATAATTGTTTCAAATTGTGATTTTTGGATCAATGAATAGTTCCAGGCAGGAAGTGGAAGATGATATTACAGAATGAGCTGTGCAGCTGGTCGCCAACATAATAAGGACACAGCATGAGCTGAGGCTGAATGACAAAATGAAAAGGTGGCTTCCTTTATCCGTTAGGAGGAGGATTATCAGCCGGTGTCAGGATACAGCCTTCGAGATAAAAGGCACAATGAAATATCGCCATCACTATGAAGCCAATAAATTGGACAGAGAAATATGTTAGGCTTCTCTTTGAAATCGACAAAACCCGGGGATAAAGCTTTAACCCTCTATTTATTACACCCACAGAAACCCCCACTGAATGCACCCACAGTCATGGTGCATTTAAGATGAAGAAGAATATTTAAACTTTTAAAAAACGGGGAAGGTGAACTCTCACTCTGCTGCACTTGAACATGAATGGTCTCTATTGTAATCTTGTGCTTCCCTTTTCTTGTTTTCTGATATCGTGGACGTCACTGAGTCACAGTGTAACTGGACACCGATGATCACAAAGGTCCAGAGGGAGCATCTCAGGTCATGTATTCATTTATCTGATGCACCTCTCCTTCTCTCCTTGTCTCCTCATCTCTCCCCCTCACTGTCCTCATTTCCTCTCATTTCTCCATTCTCTGTTGCTTTTTAAATCATGTTTTCAACAGGTTTAGATTTATATGCAAATGTGCTCCCAGGCAAACATGTATGAGAAACAGCTTTTTCTATTTCAAAAAAATAAAAGTGTGTATATATCCATACATATACATACACACACACACACACATACATATGTATATATATATACTGTACATATACATATACATATACATATACATATATATATATATATATATATATATATATCAGCGTCTGCCTCTGGTAGAACAAATTCTATTTCAAATGCATGTACAGAGTTTTCAACTATAACTGGAGTTGCCCTCATGTGGATTTAGAGTTTGGCTTGCGAATCATATGTTTATCAATGATTCAGTGGAAATGGTGTCATCTAATGTTTTGGAGATAAAAATAATTCTCCCGCACACTCGTTACTCATTGCTCCACTTTCCCTCAGTCCCTATTATAACATCATTAGAGTCTGCTCTCATTTCTGATCTCGTGTCTTTATTTGGTGCAAATCTCTCGGCCTGATTTGCTTCACTCTTGACTGTAGTGATGATAGACGATATAGGGTTTACTTTAAGTTTATTTCTCATCATGTTCAGATGTATTATGTAAGCCAACATTTTTCTCTAATTCTACTAAAGTTAAATTAAAACTACGCCCTAATTAGGCGTGGGAATCACAGGGTATCATACGATACGCTATACATGGTCCCCGATATCAATAATATCACGATACAACAATTCTGTCATAATCAACATATTGTAAGACAATCACAACATGGATGGAGCATCTGTCAAATCGATATTTTGACCCCCTATTCCTGAGAAGGTATAAAAGAGTGTGAGTTTGGTTTCAGCTCACTCTTCTCCAACTTCTCTTTTCTCCTGACTCCTCTCTGTGTCTCTAACCTCAGCTTTCCTCGCTGTCTTTGTACTCACTTTCATTAAACTTTACTTTATCACCTTTTACCTCTGCAAGAATTTATCCTTCAACCCAAATGGGCTTTGAACCACTGAAATGGACCTTCATCATCCAAGGGTCCATTTTCATCAACCTCTGGCACGAGAAAGTTGTGTTGTGTAAGCGTTGGACCTTCATCGCGGGAAATTGCTTCTTTCAAGCACCTTTTTCCTTTCGTCTGCACTCATCCAGTCCTTGAGCGATCTGCGCTTTTACCCTCTGCCCTTCAATAGCTGCGTCTAAAGAGGCAAACCTTTGCTGGAGAAATGGCCACAGAAACTGGAAAAGACAAGCTGGCAGCAGTGAACCAGACTCCACTGCATGTTCAAAAACAATTGCCCGAAGACAATGTATGAAAACATAAAGAAGCACCCACCAAACACTTCATAAGCGGATTCTACTGCTCAAAGCAAATGTGGACATTCGGTAGCACTTCACAATCGTATTTCATGATGATTCATTATGACTTCTCGTAAACGTGATTGTGTGTGTTATTGGAAGTGCGGGCTCCACTTACAGCAATCTCAGCGCTCCCTGAACAGCTGTCTGACTCTGTGCCTGCATGTTCAATCATAGCTGCTGCAGTTTCCCTCACCCCACTGGTCCAAAGTTGCCTTGATGCACCGGACGCTGCGTTAAAAATCACACATCAAGAGACTGCACCGCTTCTTTTCTTCATATCACGCTTCATATTCATAAATACAAGTGTCTGAAACAGCAAACATATTCGAATATACCTTTATTCAGTGAAATAATGGATGAATTCAGCTCAACAATTAGAGTTCGTGGCCAATGGCCACATATCTGATCTGATCAAGGACCGTGTGCTAAAGTGACCCAGATCTGATTAGAAACTCAGAATTCTCTGTCCACAAAGCCCTGAAAAAAAGTCTGATCTATTCGGATAGGAGTCATCTCAGTCTGCGAATGTGAAGGAAGCCTTTTTCACCAGTCTACAGGGCGTGTACATGAGAAATTGTATTAAAACATGCATCATGTGACCTGTATAAGGTGTTTACAGCTTGTTCATTATTAATGTTATAATGTTTAAATGTAAGAAGCATAAGACTTCACTGCCTCTGAGGTTGTTTCAGTACTCTACCTCTACAAATACACACAATATGCCCCTGACTGTGGCATGGGTGGAGTCTCCTGACTCTGAAAACTCACTGGAACAAATGCAAATACGACACACAAACAGCATGCATGTACTACGCTGCAGGAAACGGCCCAGCACCACTGTATGTCAAAGTGACTTCACTACAGTCACAGACACCCGGCTTCACTTTTCACTCAGCCTGCATATACCATGAAGAAAATAAGGGTCTGGCATATGGTGTCAGGCAGCATCTGGGTGGAAAACCATGATGGATGTTGATGAGTCTGTCAAAAAAATCAATCTCTCAGCAGCAAAGTGTCAACCAGCGCAGCAGCCACTGATTCAGCAGCTGCACCTGCAGTGGGTAAGAGAATCCCTGCAGGTTTTAATAGAACGAAGGTGAGGATGTCCGCAAGCTCCAGCCTGGCAGGAAAACAGCTGTGCTCTGTATTTAGTAAACAATCACTCTGTCCTTTGTGATAATTGCGGATTTAAATAAATACCAAGCTTTTATATAGGGCTTGCAGTATTTTGAGTGACTGTGAGTCACATGGAACTCTCAAGTCATTTTGCTTTTAAGATGTCAGTGGTTTGAACAACACGTCAAAGTTGTCAATAACATAGCATTGTTTATCTCTTTTGGAGAATAACTGTGTCAAACTTTATCTCCCGATTAAGTCTATATAGATGTGTCTGTGTGGCGTATATTTGTTTACATGGTGAGAAGTGAATCACCGAAGCAATCGTAAAGGTCACTGATCAATAATGTACAGCATCGATATGTCACACACAGCAGACAGCAGCGTGCTCCGCCCCCAGATAATATGACGCGGAGAGAATCTGCCCACAGCCTCACTGACACACTTTGTCTGTTGGTGAGAAAAAAAGCTTTCAAAACTACATTTAAAGAAGCTAAATCTTACACAACGTTTGACGTGTGGTCAAATGGGATCGATCTGTGCTTGTCCTTGAAACTTGTTATTCTGAGCCTCACACTACGAGTCTTAAATCTGCCAAGCACTCGAGGACTTTCAAATCTGACTTGATTGAAATGTTTAATGTTTTAACCCTGAGAGCACAGACTAGACGATCCAGTCAAGACGCAGGACCACACACAGGGAGGAGATTGTTGGAGGGATTTAGGATCTCTCTCTGAAACAGACATGGAGGCGGACTGTCTCTGTCGTCAGTTAATAGCTGTTGTGTGTTCAATGTTTGTGCTGAGAAACGCAACAAAAATGTACGGAACATCCATTTCCTGGGTGACTCTCTCATTGGTTATTGCAGGGTTCTGCTCACACCTCCAATCGCTCTAAAGTCGTTATTTAACACGGTTGAACATGTTTAAACATGTTTAACACTTAGGAATTGGAATCGTGATAATCTGTTCAAATCAGCCTAAAATTGGAAGACACCTACGATGTATTGGAAGGACGAGATTGTGACTGCAATCTGGCCAATTATCCTCTAATCTAGTGTGGGGCAGGCATTAAGAAACCCACATGTAAAATGGCAAATGCGGCCCCACTCTCGTTAAATATGCAGTGCTCTTGGCAATGTGTAATCTGGACGTCACCGCAAAGTGGGCCATGTCATACATGATAAATATGACCTGGATATCTTCAGAGTAAAGTGGGCCAACTTTGGTACAGGTGTAGCACAGTGGCTGACATGTGACGATGCAGCGGACAGCTTTTGGCCCAGATCTGACACACAGGTGCAGAACACCCACGAGCCGTCATTCCACGCAGTACCTATATGGGCCAAATGTGTGTGTGTGTGTGTGTGTGTGTGTGTGTGTGTGAGCCAGATCTGGTTCCACAAAATCTGTGACAGTGACCAACGATGTCTAGCAAAAGTGCAGCGATGAAGCAACAGTGGTTCATTTTTACTCACAAACTCACGGGCACAGAACAATCGACCTGTTATTCGCGTCAACATTTTCACTTAAATCAGCTAAATAACACATTTCCAATATGTATTTGATATTTATTAGTGTCTTTTGGGTCGCTAATTGTTAGCTAGTAAAAATACAATTTCCAATTTCCATTAAACATAGTGTCTGTGAAACGTAATTGTGAAAATCTATATTAAAGCATCCTCCACTATATTTTCCAGGAGGCGAGACAGGAGCTCAGAGCATACGAGTCTCAGAGAGCCTCATACGACGTACAGCCTTCATCATTACTCCCCTCCTCCTCCTCATTCTCCATCTCAGTATTGATCGTCTGGCTTTATTCTCTCTGCCCATGTGGGACATTCATCATATTCCTCCTCTTATACTCTACTCTCACTATTAGACAATCCTAATAATACCTCAGTGCTGCGCTCATACTGCAGACTGAAATCCTGCCACTACGACAGTCTGTGCATCTGAGTCGATTGAGTTAACTGCACTGCAGGTCGGTGAGTTTAAGGTCCAGTGTGTAGCATTTAAGAAATGTTATATATATTTGATTTAACCTTCATTTAACCAGGAGGTTATTAAAGATATAAATCTCGACACTATTTTACGATTGCTGTGAGTGGTTTCTGAGATTTGCTCCAACTTTCCAAATTGGAAATCCGACCAGAGGAGGTGTTCCAGTTCAAACCTCCGACTAGGACCTTGTAAATTCTGACTTAACTGGAATGCACCCTAATATACTAGCCATGAATCTGTTTAGTAAAATTGTCTAATTGCTTCACAATAATATTAATCATTTTGTTTTTGTAGCTTTAGAATAAGCCTTTTATAAGCACTTTAGGTAAGAGCCTTGCTTTTACAACCACTATCTTACACCGCAATATTTCTACAGCAGCCAAAATAAACAAACAAGGCAATGAATGTGTTTCACGCTGTGAAGACGAAGATGAAGAACAGTTCCATGTCATAAACCCAGCACAGAAACCAATAAGGAAATGGCAAAGACCCTGGGAGACAGCAGAGAGAGCTCCTGTGCTCCATGAGAGGTGAGCAGAGTCCTTCATTTGTCTCACCATCGGATGTGACTTCACTTGAGGAGATGATTCGATTTAATTGCGGCTCAGATTGAGAGGTTTATTGGTTTGGCTGTTTGTTGACTGGACACCTGAACTTGAATGTGAGAAAACAAAATCAGTGTTATTAGTGCAACGGACAAAGGTTTGTGGTCGTCCACTGACCGTGATGACTGTCTTACTGCTGTTACCAGCACACATTTACCAAACTCTAGCTCCAGAGTTGCAGTAATGGAAATTATCTATTATTGATCTCTGCTAATGCATGCTGTTCACCCTTACAGAGGTCAAAGGGCAGACTCAGATTCAGCACTTTGGCATTATAATGTAACAATGGCATCATGATTTGCATTATCTGCTTTATCCTTGGGAGGATGGAAATTAAACTGTGACCTGCAATGGCTCCTGACTCAAAGAGAGCTACTAGCTAACCTCATAATAGTGTTTATTGTTTGTTATGGTTGATCCTGCTCATGTTTTACTGTTTTATTAATCTTATCATTATATAGCTTTAGCTGCATTAGTGTTTTTATATTGTATCTGTTTTTATTTGTGAAGCACATTGTTACTTTGTTTTGAGACGTACTATATAAATAAGACAAATATTATTATTATTTAATTATATTGACAGAAATGAAGAGTGTCTTCTTTTTTTCTGTCTCTTTCACTGTACATTATGTGGACATGAAACCATGATATATCATGTCTTGTCAGTGCAGTGGAAAGCAAACAGTGATGTGGAGTTAAAATGAGAAGTGACTTTAAAGCTTTTAATGTATCTCATGTAAAGAAGAAATATTCAATTATTAATTATTTTCCACTGTAGGACTGGACAATGGTTCAATAAAAGCACATGTTGCGATATAACTTTTATACATGTATGTATATATATATATGTATATATATATATATATATGTACATATATATACATATATATGTATATATATACAGATGTGCACTAATATCTGGGGCTAAATGATTTGGGTAAAATGTTTGTAGAGTGTTATAGATCTGACACAAAATGGAGCATTGCCACATGAAATACTGTCAAAAGCATTGCAATAATACATGAATGAGAAGGCACTGTTTCTAATATTAATGTTGGCATGAAGCAGTGAAAATATAATGATTAAACTGCAGCCTCTGGGATTGGATTATTTTCTCCATTGTCTTAGAAAAATGGTTATGGTAATATCTGATTACGTAATAAATGGTTACGGTAATTGAGGGTTATTGTAATTGATAAATAAAAAGTAAATCAAATTCTGATGTATAAAATGGCATTTTCTATCAGAAATGTGTAGTTAAGTGCAGTTAAAATGTGAACATACTGTATGTGTGCAGTGTACAGTAAGACATCAATCATCACCTACCTTGAGCTATAGCTATGGACTCGAACCTGTGCAGCTCCCTCAGCAGACAGGTGCGCTCAGACGGGTGAAGGCTGTAAATAAACTCCTTGGCTCCTCGGGGAGAGTTGAGCGGCTCCACTGGTTCATTGACCGGGTGTGTGCCCAGGTTACACCGCTGCTGCTGCTGTACCAGCACGGTCAGCGGGGATGAGGATATGGCGGCAGCTCGGTGGCTGCTGACTCCGGCTCTGCTCAGCCCGCTGCCGGCTCTCAGGGCGAGGGCGGGCCGCAGGAATCTCCGCAGGCAGGGCAGCATCTCTGGGATGAAGGAGGAGCGACGCACCGGTGAACCTGATGGGGGAGAGAGAGCGAGAGAAAACAGAATCAGTCATGTTTCTATAGAATATAAAATGATGTTGGTGTGAGAAGAGCCCCACAGCCCGTGGACCCAAACCGCTGGACTCACACTAACAATCACACATTGATTTTAAACAAACAACAACAACAACGTCCGCCTTTAGCTGAACAATAAAGTATGGAGGGATGTGGACGTTTCCCTGAACATCCAACTGCAACTTATCGGTCGCAGCTCCGTCGATGCTCCGCTGTCCCGTGACATCCCACAGCACCAGCACCATCCACGGAGGGGACACAAAAACACTCACACACGGACACAAACACGCCGCTGCTCGCTTACCTGCTGTGGGGAAGTTGTGGACAAACACGTCAGAAACCAAACTGTCTCCTGTCTTTTGTGCTACATCCCATTTTTTCGAGCGTTAACCCAGAGACTGTGGCGATACTGACCTCAGTGTGACAGGACGGGAGGAGGAGGAGGAGGAGGAGGGACACGCAGCGTCCACGCACATACTCCACACTCACTCACACACCAATCGCAGCGCTGCTGTCCTCCCTGCGTAACCGTGACGTCACTGACAGACGCACGCAAGCCTCATTGAGCAGCAGAGACTGTGTGGACTGTCTTTACTCTGACTACAGTGAGTGGACAGGACTGTGGACATGGACGTGTCCTGTGAACACTCTTTATTATAATAAGAAAATAAATGATTAATGTTTCTGAATATTTATGTCAGGCAGCTGGAACCAGCTGTATGAAGCTTATTTTATTTATTTTATTTTATTATATACATATATATTTATTATGGTTTAATAGTTTTATATGCATATGTATGCTTTTTTGTTTATTTAAGCTGCATTTATTGTATTTGTTTTGTTTTGACTTAGTCTTATATATTTTTTTATTTCTATATTTTCTGTTCTTTTAGTTCTTGTAATGAGAAATAAATGTGTTTATTTAAAAGAAATAAGAACTATGAGCTATGGAATGATTATTATGTTTATGAATATCGTGTGTTGTATTGTTAAAGTACACAGGGGAGAAGACGAGGTGAAGGCAGTAATGACACTACATTACAACTGCTGTAAAACACTAACAGCATCAACCACACCTTGAATTTATCCTTGTGTATAAAATGTGATTTGTAAATAAAACTTTCCTTGCCATGCTTTTATGTGCTCGCATATCTGATTTATGAGGCATTTTTATCTCTTAAATGGTAAAGAAAATGGATGCAGGCCTGTACTTTCTGTACTTGTTTTACGTGTTAGTGTATTAGTTTTCTTTTAACCTAATTTTGGTAGCCACATGATTACATTTTTTGAATCTTTTAAACCCTGTTTAACTTCTAAAGTCTAGTTTAAAAGTTTCACTTTTAATTATTATTTATCTAAAACTGCTTTCTTGTCTTCATGTGGTGCATCACTGTGTGGTTGGAGTGTGTCACATATTAATATTACTGTATTGAATTGTACATTCTAACCATGTCATTTCCTATGGTCAATAAAAGAACATTTTAAAATATTTCATTATCAGCTGAGACCGGAAAAGCTAATTATCAGTTTACCTGCAGTAGTGGACGAAGTGTGAGTCTCTTACACGTACATTAACTGTACAGCAAGAGAGGAGTGTGTGTGTTGGGTGTGACCCCTCTGCGCTGGGGCCTTTGAGTTATTCACCCACAGCCCAAATCCACACCCAAAGAAAATATGACACCATGTGGAAGTTATTTGTCTCAAAGAGGAAGCCAAGGGAAAGAAAGAGAATAGTGTTTGTTTCAGGCATGATTCAGTACTTTTTTTTTTAATTGGGGCTCTTCTGTGTGTAAGAATGTCAGGTTTACTGTTAAAGCTTTAGAATTATTACTTATATGAGACTTTGCAGGGGGAGTAATGTTTTATCCAAACAGAAACTTCAGCTGCAAGGATTTGGGTTTTAAAAAGTAGGCGACACTGCCCCCTGGTGGACAAAAACGCACACTTTTTAGTTAGGCCACAAGAGATACATGATAAAAATCATTTGTAACAACAATCACAAAACTGCTGCAAAACTGTTTAGAAAGATGTTTTGTGGGGAAAAAGTATGACAAAAACTTGAGAGAGTGGGTACAACCTGTACCACCATCCCACAGTCCTTACCTGATTCCACTCCACTTCAGCTGTCTTGGCCACAAGATGTCACCAAAACCTAGTATCAACATTGGTATGAAACGCTTTTAATAATGCAACAAGGCTTTTCTTTCCATGACTGAAACTACTTCTTATGAATACTTAATAGCTAGGATGAACAACACACAGGAGAAAGCTTAACATGCCTGGGATCATTTCCTCCTATACATCAAGGGGACACTGCATTAACAGATTTTAAGGGGCTCTATAATACATATCGGAGTTGCCAAATCATTTCATATACTGCTGCAGCTTCAATTACTGATGTTATGTTTAATTTATTTGTTTTGTGTCTGTTTATGAAAAGAAAACCACAATTTCTGTACATATTCTGACGTTTCTTTCGTCCATCGACCCTATGCAATGATCATATTGGTTGATATTTTGTAAAAAAAACAGGCCCAGTTTCCACAAACGCTTAACTGTAAGTAGTTAATATATCAAGTTATTATATTCATTTGATTAACAAGAATGTGTGAAGTTCATCTTTTCAATTTCCTGCTGTTTAGTCTGTTTTCATATACATGGAAATTGTGTGATATTGTGTAAAAAGCTCAACACCAGCCCAACAAACCCCCGGGGTGACATTATTTTGCCGACTAACGTCCGTGAAAAGATTTACATTTAGTTTATTAGGGAAGTGGACACATGAAGGTTGCACAGTTACACATTCAAGAGGCCACTGTGGCAAAAACATTACAACCTAATACATTTTTTCCTCTTCTTAACTTCATAGTAACCTGTTGAACTGTAGAGGGAGACACAGAGAGGTCAACTCTCCTCAGGGTGAGGGGGAGGGTCTGGGGAGTGGGAGCGTGGGCAATATCACCTAAAAACTTAACTAGAAACCAGGTTTAATCTTCTTATTCATAGGATATAATGACATTTGGCAGCTCTGATATAATATATATTTATATATATATATATATATATATATATATATATATTTGTGCTAACATTTTAAATATGAAAATTACAGGTTGAAAATACACTTTTTGGACAGATGGACGGCCAAAAAACAAAAGAAAAAAGGAAGAATATTGAGAACTGAATGCTGGGTTTCCAGAAACATCTAAGCAGCAACAGCTTCTGTGAGCTTCTGTTTACAATACAGCTTTAATTTGTTTTTATTTATTATCTCTTGTGTTGGTGACTTCCCACCTTTTACCCCTCTTTTTTTAATATTAAATTATAAAATACATCGAAAACATGATTAAAAAAAGAAGCTGGCTTTGCGTGCTAAGACATTTCTGGGAAACTCCAGTCACATGAGTTCAGTTGTTCAAATTGTATAAGATCAGATAAACTGAAGTACACAACTGAGGTACAAGTACTTGATTTTAAACCACTATCGAGGCGGTTCACAGTTTGCACTGAGGTTATTACACTCAGCTCAGCCACTCGCTAATGTGTAGAACACAAATTAAAGATTTAGGCATAACCGTTCAAAACAACAACAAAAAAATACACATCGTGGACTGAAGTGAAAGTGAAGTGGATGCGTGTCTGCATCACCTGACATCTACACTCATAATACTGATTTAAATCTCTCCATTGCACAGCCAAACATTTTTCATTTAAGCCAATTTGCTTCTCTTAATATCTGCAGATGAGGAGAAAAAAAAAACACTTCCCTGTGGCAGCTGTTCATTTTTTTCTTATTATATTATTACAATGCAGCGTATGCATTAGTGGGTATGAAATAAGGGACTTAAAATGAATTGTAGTAGGACAGAACATTTCACTGATACTAAAATCTGATGTGCAACACAACTCTATTACTCTGATATTTTATAGAAGTATAAAAATAGAGATAGGTTGAGAAACAGAAAAAAGATTTAAACACTGAGAAAGAAAATAAATACAAAAAAAAAATAATGTGTGAGTTCCCGGACTAACTTGTACATCTAAATAATATTTACACTTTCATACATGCCATGGTCTCACAGTGCTTAACAAATAAAAATAATTAAAACACAGACTATGAGTCAGTGACTCTAGTTGCTTTTAGCCTTTAGAATAACAACACTTAAGAAAAGCCTTAAGATCTTCAGAATCTATTGTCCAGGTGAAAAAAAACCAAAACCTAAATGCACCTTTAATGACACATCGTTTTGATTGTGATGAGATTTTGTACAGAATTTCAGTTTCAACTGAACTCGTTGCTGTTGAAGCTATTTAAGAACAAAAAAATAAACACAAAAAAACAAGGATGCATGCATAAAGCATGCATTTCAAAGAGAAAAGTTCAACGACAGCAAACAGACAGAAGAATAAAAACAGTATGACATTACCAACCATAACCTTTAAATCTTATCTTTTAAAACATCAAAAATATTTCTGCCTCTATAAATGTTTAATACTATATATATATATATATATATATACATATGTATATATATATATATATATATATATGTATATATATATGTGTATATGTATATATATATACATATGTATATATATATATATATATATACACATATGTATATATATATATATATATATATATATACACATACACATATATACATATACATATATATATATATATCTATAGTATACACATTTGAATTAATGTTGAGTTTTGACATGGCACATCATTACTTTGACTATTAGTGTTATGAGGAAACAATGCACAGGTTGCAATGGGGCTAATAAATGCAACAAAAAGAAGGATCTAATATATAAGGTCTAATATATACGTGTAGAACGCAGTGAGTTCCTCAGCGTGTAGATACTGCAGATTAAATGAGAGCCATAGTGAAGTAAATGATACAAAATAAAAAGATCTATAAACACGCTGTTTAAAGATGTAAAACAGAGGGGTTTTGGCACAGTGGTGCAGGTGGCAAAGATGCAGAGAGCGGAGAAAGAAAAAAAAGCACCGACACACAACTTGCAAAATATTTACAAAACTTTAACAAAACAGAAAGTAACTAATCAACCGTGTGACGCTTCCGTCACACTGTCGTCTCCCAAGTCTGTCATCTGCATTTAGCGTTGTGAGGAGAGCTCTCTGTATTGTTCATACTCCTGCTCTGCTCCTGCCGTTGGCTCTGTGGCCCTTGCATGTAATTTAGTGTTTGAAGTATTTTGATAACGCCGCGTCGCTCTCCCAAGTACGCAGCCGATGCAAATCAGCAGTTGTCAAATGGAGCCATTACTTTGTAGAGCACCTGAATATCGCTCTCTTGAATCCGCGTCGAATTTACAGCGGGTGACGTGTTCATTCAGCGAAGCCACTCTGTCGTTTACCCCTCGGCGATACAAAGAGGGTTTGTTTTTTTTACATGGACAGGAAACATCCACATTGTCCTTGTCCAACAATCTGTGTCTGGATTCCTGTGTTCTTGAAGGCATTCAGTGAAGTAATGCTGCTCTGCACTTCTTCTCATGAACAAAAGCGTCCTTTTGTTTTACACAGCAATGGGCTCGGATTTTTATGTAATTGCTCAGTCCAAAAGCCTATTATTTGTGCGTCTAGGCACGAAATTAGATCTTTTCCTTGTTCTTACACAGGCCCATTCAATCCTAACGCGTGCCTTAGTGTTCCACTTCACATCCAAATATTTACCTACCTTTAAGCTGGCTCTAAATGATTTCTGAGGGATCTCAAGCCACATTAGAACATTTGCACATTACATTACAATTTTTCCTCTCATGGCTTCTGTAGTGAGAGAGTCTCACAGCTGGAAATTTACAAAATGGGAAATTAAAAGGCTTTTGATTCTGTGCATTGTGTTTCTATCAGCAACACTTTTGTAAGGAATATTCGTACTCTTGTACAAATAAAATAAAGCTGAAGCTGCACGTCTACGAGTCAGGATCACACTTCTCTTGTGACCCTCACCTCAAAGTCGCGACGTTGTCGTCATGCAATGCGTGGAGCAGAGCGATCATTGGTGAGGGTTCTCTTGAGCTTGACCCCCTTGCGAATAGCCACCAGCATGTTTCCATCTCCCCCTTCTCCTGCCTCCTCCCCTCCTCCTCCTGAAGGCCTACTCTCACTCTGTAGGAGCTGCTGGTTCAGCTGGTTGGGCAGTGGGATGGTGGGAGGGTTGGTTGTCGCCTGACCACTCCAGGACATTAGAGGCAAAGTGTTAGCATCTTCCCCTCCGGTATATGTTGGAGAATCTGGGCTCTCTCCTCCTCTTCCTCGTATCTCTACTGCATTCCTGCTCCCATTCATTGCTCCTGCCATATCAGGCACTGTCGGGATTTGTACCGGGATGACAGGTGTGCGAATAGGAATGGGGCCTGTACCTGACATAGAGGCAGAACGGCGAGAGGAGGGTTTTGAAGGGGTGCGGCGGATTGTGGCAACCCCCGGTGTGACAATAACTGGACCATGGCTTGTAGAATAGGAGCCAGAGGCATTATAGGAGCTGGACCCAGAAAAAAATCCCTGACCTGAACCTGCAACGAAACAAGACAAATGATTTCAGTCATTAACAGAGTGAATTCCAAAATCATTAAAGAACTATATTATTATTATATTATTAGCAGCTCAATATATGAGAAGGAAAAGGAAAAACAATTACTTTTGGCCAATTACAGTAAATTCTAAATATTCAAACAAATGAGTTCACATGAAAAGTTTCAGAAGTGAATTTGACTCATTCAGCCGCTTGACAGGATAAAAGCTTCTTGGCCCCACCTGCTGTTTCACTTCCCAAAGTATACACACAAATACTCCTCAGTCACATCTGATATTATTTGCTAAACAGAGCCAGTTTTCAGATGAAGGACGCAGCAAACAAATGATGTAACATTATTTACTGGACTCAAGACCAAACAGAGGCAGAATAATAACGTCAACAAAAAAAAAAGAGAAATATCGAAACTTAGGAAATGCAGCTTCATAATTAATTGTGTTTTGCAAGGGAATTGTTGACATTAAGGTGTTATTAACACAACAACAACAGAAAGGTAAAAATGTACCTGTTGGGGTGGTAGGATAAGACCCAGAAGGGGTTGATGGATAAGTTCCTGTGTGGATAGGTGTTGGGGGATAAGGCCCCCCAGGATAAACCCCATGTCCAGAATAGACCCCCTGTCCAGAATAAGGAGCCGGAGGGCTGGGCAGTCCAGCTGTGGAGGCTGGGCGTTTGGTCTGGAACATGCGTCGGTAAGACTGACTGATGTCGCTGTTTCTGGGTATGGTAGAGGACTTGTCAAAGTCAGGCTGCTGCTGCTGCGGATCGGGCTCCTGATCTCCAGCCATCGAGAAATAGTCATAATCTGATACTAAAAGGGCATAAAAAGAGAGGAGTTGGCAGTGTACTGATATAGAAGTGATAAGAGATTAGCATGTCCTTTTCAAAATGGTGTTGGACTGATTCTAAAATGAGCGTTACCCTGTGAAGGTATGGTGTCTTCAGAGCAGCAGGGTGTGTTGGTCTGAGTGCTGTAGCCACTCGAGCACTGGATAGAGTCTCTACTGGACCTCTGGGTGTCCAGTTCCAGACCTCTGGACAAGGCCAGAGTCAGTTCCTCATGAGCCGCAATATCACCAGCCTGTAACAATCACCCATTGAAAACAAGACTTGGTAACAGAGTCTCAAAGCCTGACTGTCTGGATAATACAGCCAGGTACAATTCATCTAAGTCATTAAAATCATTAAGTACAACTCATTAGAGTCATTATATGGGGGTTTTAGTGGTGGGAGCCTCATTCAAGTGGTTTTAATGCCGTGACTGCAAAAACATCAGTCCTGGTGGAAGTTGAAAAAGAGGTCATCTGAACTTTAATTATAACAGCTGCCATTACATGCAGACTGGCCTGTGTTTACGCGCTTTAACAAGCATTGGCACAAGGAGGAGGATAAATTTTAAATCACAGCACATTTATGATGTTTTTTTGGGGGACGGATTTGCCTCCAGCTCCAGCAAAAGCACAGGAGTTTTCAAGCACAAAGTTGACATATGAGAAACATGTAAGTGCACAAAAGGTCTGAAATCATATGTGTTTAGTGTGTTTATATACTTTCTGGTTTGCAACAGCCACTGCAGTTCACTGAAGGAGTGCAGGGAGGAGCTCTCCATTTGTTACACTCTGTAGTCTCATCATTAAATGTCAATACTAATGGAAGTTAATATTGACATGGACATTGGTATTCTTATACTAATGGATGAGGAAATTACAACTGTATAAGATAGAGACTTAAGCTGACCTTGAGTGGTGCAGCCACGGTCCTCCTCTTGTCTTCCACTGAGGTTGGCGTTTGTAGCGCCGCCCGAGCTGGTGCCGAGCTAGAAACCGAGGACGGGCCAGAGGTTTGGTTACCATCACTGTTCATATTACCATCACTGCATATTACAGCAGGAGTCTCTTTGTCTTTCTTCCTTCTTAGTGTGTTGACCATGGGTTGGTCATAAGGCCCTGGCTTCGCCCAGTCCTGTAAAGAAAGACAAGTGAGAAGTTCTTGTTAATACTGAAAATTTCTCTGATGTTTTGATCAGGATCTCTGTGTGTGGGTTTCACAATCTTGTAAATAATTGAGAGAAACTGATTAAATACATTAAATTATTTCACTGAAGTCAAATCCAGTTGAATAAACTGTGAATAAAAAAAAGGATGTTGCATCTTCAGCATCGAGGGGACGAACAAATGAACAGACCTTCCAGCTTGGGACTTGAGATGAAGGCATCAATGGGGAGCCCAGTGTGCAGTAGTTAGAGTAGTCTGGAAGCAAGGCTGAGGCGGGACGTGACCATGAACGAGTGGGACAGGAGGAGGAGGTGGAGGATGAGGAGGACGGAGGGAAGAAGGGGAAGGCAGTGGCTGACACTGAACCCAAACTCCCCCCATTGCTTTGCAGGTAGGGGGAACTGGCTGGACTGTAGTGGTCAAAGCCATTGGACAGCTGGATGTGTGTGCATCAATGGGAGTGAAAACATAAACAAACACATAATGGGATAAATTAATGAACTGATAAAAAATAAAACAGACAACATCACAGAGGAGAAATCATTCAAAATGACACAAAGATAATTTACAAATAAACTGATATTGAAAATGTCAAACAGAACAAAAAAAGGACACAAAAGATGAACCAAAACTAAAGAAATTAATGAAAGGGAGTTCATAGATGTTCATTGGTTTGTTTATCATTTCTGTGGTGAACTTAAATTAGTGCATAGTACAGCCAAGGCTCACGTTAGGTTGTGGAGGAACTGGGGTGTTTATAAAGCTGAGGTATTATTGTGAAAAGATGAGCGGTTCATGGTGAATGAGTGTGCTTCACCTCGTCAGTGTGCTGAGGCGCAGTGGCAGCTGCCAGAGAGGAGGGGGCGCTGCAGTCACTGTGAAGCTGCCCAGTCTCTGATACCTCAGAGGAGCTGGAACTGGGACAAGGCTGGAACAGCGAGGGCAGCAGCAGCAAGCAGGCAATAAGAGGAGACCAGATAGAGGGAGAGAAGAAGGAGAAGAAGGAGGGGGTGAGGGGGATTGCAAAGAGAAATAGCAGCAGGTAGACAGAGAGAAGCAGTTTATTGGAGAGTATGGCAACTTTCCACAGATCTCAGCAGTTAGTCAGGAGTTCAGCCAAGTGACTTCAGTGTCAGTAGAAAGGGTGCACTGGAAGTAATAACAGCATTAACTGCATGAATATCAGCAGTGTTAGGTCAGAGCCATGTTAAAGGGAAGAACAAGCAAATTCTGCTTCTTTGGGATGTACAACAAACCTTCACAAATCCATGATTTTTAAAAGAATATAGTAGCATTTATATTCCTGACAACTGTATTAACATCAATACTACAATACTGAATTACTACTTGTAGAGAAATAATATGTTTTTGCATTCTGCCCTGGAGAGAAAGACAAGGGCTTGGGGTCAGCTGCAGCATCCTTCATAGAAATGAGTATTGAACGCAGATGGAAATGACAGAGATTCACATTAAGTGAATGCCATAGACTGGCTTTATTGAACTTGGCTGTAGTCTTGACCAAGTCCCAGTTAGCCCTGTTTTGCGATATGACTGTTCTTTTTCAAACATAAGCCAATGTAAGTACATAAAGAATGAGGCAATGAGGAGACCGTTTCCCAGGCCAGGCCTGTACTGAAAAGGGGTCAGGTACGGAGCTGCCAAACCACCTTTACTGCATCATAAAAACTTGGACTCTATCTATGCCAGTATGCTCTGGACAGCAGGAACTCTGGATGCTGGTGTGCTAACAAAATAGCCGCTCTCATGGTTGATCTCAAACCACAAACCCCACACAGACAATCTGCTGGATGACATGACGGGTAATTTTTTAAAGCCCTTTGTCGGATGGTTAGATAAAAGACAGAATGGGACCTGTTGATGGAGATATGCTCTAAGTAGCTATAAAACATTCTGTTGACACTACAACATGTGATTTCACTGTGATTTAATGAAAATACAACATGCAGTTCGCTCAGGCCTCTGCAAGTTTAACCAAACCACAGTCTGTCACAGCAGTCAGCTCTTTAATGGCAGGATGGGGTTGACCTGTTTGGCCCTGGGGCTAGAATGGAGGCAGACTAATTTCCTGTGAATTTATGCTATAATAATAACATTCAAATGACTTCACCATGATCACATACTCTTAACTTTTGCCAGATAACTGCTGCTCAAAGTGGCTGAGGAGATGTGTGAGAGAAGCCTTGTTTGGATTGCTGATTCGGGGTTATCTTTCTGACTACAATAACTTGTAAAATCATAGAGCACATGTGGTTTTTATAGTCTTGTCTCAAACATGTACGTACTTGGATTTAGAAGTGTGGTTAGGTGTGGTTAAGTGTGGGTAGCAGAGGGTTTTATTCTTACCTTTGTTTCAGCTGGCATAGGCGAGTATGACTTCGACGTCAAGTACTGGTCTTGCGATGAAGAAATGAATCCAGAGTCGTGGGAGGAGATGCTGGAGAGCCGACCTGGTGCCGGCTGTGGTAGCGTGGAGCTACGGTACCGATGGCGGGGGTGATGGTGGTGGAAAAGGTGGTTTGAGGAAGAGGAGGAAGAAGAGGAGGAAGGAGAATGAGAGTGGGAGCCACTGGATCCCCTGGAGTCACTACTGTTAACGCTGTTCAGACTACTGTGAAAGGGGACGGAGTAAGGGATGAGGGAAAGACCAGAGGAAGGAGAGGTTTGGCAGTAACAGGCGGGGTAAAGAGAATCAAGTGCACCCAAAGAAATGGATTGCGGGAAGAAAGACGAGTAAGGAGGAGATTAAAGAAATAATGGAGAAGAAATGAAGGCAGAGGATTGGGGGGAATGTGGAGGAGACAGGGTGGGATAAAATTAACACACCACACCAAGATGCAGCAAGCAGTGACTGAGGCCAATCCAGTCAAAACAACAAATCAAAACAATTTATGAGGCCCAAAGTCATAATGAGAATAATTACAGGCTAGAAATCAAGAGATTTCAGGCCTTAGAGCCAGCCTTTTGAAATTATTCACACAAGACACATAAACAATATAATCATGGGTGTAATTACTGTAAACTGAGAAGAAAAACAATTAACATTTAAAGAAAACACATGAACTGTATAGTGTAAAACCTATGCTATGGAGAATGCAAATAATATGTATCAAATCATGTACAAACGTGACCTTAAAAAGCACAAAAAACAGCCAAGTCATACTGTATATCTAATGTAAGCTGCTCTTAGTGCAATCTATCATGCACAACCATAAACACACAAACACACAATGTACTGTATGTGCATAAAAGACCCACAACCCCTTGAGAAATGGCAAAAAGCACAAAAAGCAGGTAGAGGAGGGCCATGATTTGAACAGCAACATAAAAGATCCATTGGTATAAAATGTCTCTAAACTTAAATACCTAGTTGTATTTTTTTTAGCCTCTAGTAAAAACATATCAGCGTGCCTTTCCTTCAACAATGTAGTTCCAAATAAAGACATGCAGTTCAAGTTGTCTACCATAAAGCAGCTCATCCTGACCACTGGGTGGCAGACACTGAGTGGGCAACACAATTATTAGTTTTTTTCTTAATGTCTTTGTTTCCCACCTCTTTATGTTGATGTAAACTATCTCCAAAGAAGATTCATAAGTAGTTATACATTTGCTTATATGAGTGTCATGCTGTTATATGGATGCGGTATCTTGACCTTGTACTTATGATTATATTTTTGGGCAAATGTATATTAAAAAGGCAAAGACATTGTTTTGAAACATTTGTGGCTGAATTGCCGTAGGAACCTACCTGCACATGCTCGACTTTCTGGACATAGTGGTGCTGGGAGATGAAGGTGGCGTTTGATAGGACCAGCCATAGTCTGAGCCCTTCAGGTCCAAGATCACCTGAGTGGGAGGGACATGATAATCACACTTATTAGTGCTTGCAAAAATAGAAAGGCAGAATGAAAAGTTGAATAAACACAAAAATAAGACATACATAACCATAAGGCGTCATTTCACTTTCAGTTCATCTCACCTGTTCACTAGCAGGGGGCAGCTTGTGCGGGTCAGAGGTCAGGGATTTGAGGTCATCAGAGATAGCCTGGAGATGGGTGACTTCTCCCAGCATAGAAATCTCCTCATCCTAAAATAATTAACATCAATGAGATCTGTGCAATAATCCTGCACTTTTTCATGCAACTTTACATAATGAAAGGTATAAATCTTAAATAATATGAATATCTTGATAACATAATTTAATAATATATTTCCTTTTAATGTTCATGTTCTTGTTTAATCTTGTTATACTGCCTAATATATGTTAATCTCGCTTCATTGTTTATTCTAATTTTATTTTCTATTTGTCACTTCCTATTCCTGACCATTTTGTTGTCTTTACAAGTGAATTATCCCGGTGTGGAATCAATGAAGTCAAATGTAATTTAATCTACTCTATGAGAAAAGGTCATTGTTGGCCTGGAGAAAAAAAATATAATAACATTGAAAGCATATGTTCCATTTGTTTGGGTTTAAAACTGCATCATCACTGCAGTGTCAAATTACTTTCTGTTGTTTTCTCTCTCTCTCTCTCTCTCTGTACTCACCACTACAGGCCGCAGCATAGCTACAAAACAGCAGAATCTCTGTCTCTCCTCTATAAGAGCCTTCCTCAGGGCCTGTTTCTCAGCCTCCTCCAGGAGGATGTATTTATCGCTGACATCCTGCATGGCACTGTCCAACTGGGGCTGGAAATCACCTCGACCTTGAAAGGAAAATGGACACACAGACAAACACAAAATAATATTTCAATATAGCCACGTTTATTACTCCACAATGTTTAAGATACTAAGACAACAAATCTTCCTTTGCAACAGAAATACTGAAAAGCAGTGTTATCCCACTGTAACATGCATGAATAACTGTGAATAATATGACCATGTAACAATGACACAAATAGTAGATGCATTACTCCTCACTTTCTGTTCTGTTACTACTGCTCCACACAGTTTTCATTGAGGATTGTGTTATCTTAATTTGAATTTGAATTCCTCTGCTATTCTTTGGCTATCACCTCAGCATGAATGACCTCTCTTGTCGTGTAAGTGTCTTCTGCCTCTTGTTCGGAAGTGGCAAGAAGGTTATCTCCTTTAGACTAATCTGTGGCTTGTCTTTGAAAACGTCCATCGGTTTACAACAAGGTACTCAAATGTGAGAGAAGCCTTTTTGACTATCTCTCCAACACTCTTTGTTCAACACTTAAATTACAGGGTGTTTCTTGACAAGACAGACATTGTGTATGTGTGTGTGTGAAGATGAATAACAAGAGTGTAAGGCTTCTACAAGACCATCTCTGTATTGCAAAATGAATTATGTAAAGTTGTGAATGTTTGAGGACAAACACAACAATTCCAAAATTATTGTTATGAAGCACTATGAAGGCCGTGGTGCAGTTTGTGGTTGCATTAATTTGTGTGTATCTAAAGTTAAGAGAAGATACCCTGTAGCCAAATCAAGTACTCTTGATTTGTGTATGGAGGCAGGACGGCTGGCGACTGCCCAAGATGATATACAATGGGCCTCAGAGCCATTATCTTTCCACTCAAGCTACACTTGCACCCAAACACAGTCTTGACTTTGGTACATCAAGGTTAAACCCACAGGGAACCACCCTGTGGTCTGTCTGTCTGTCGGTCTGTCTGCTCTTGAGTTTGGGCAAAGATAACAAATTGGTGTCTTTTGTTTAACATTGCATATCATGTAATGTAATGTAGTAATAAAGGAATGCAGATACAATTTCAGAGGCAAATTATTTCACCTCAAATGTAAAACATAAGAATGTCCATCTTATTTTGAGCCATCAGCTCTTTTGCTAGCCCACTCTATACATTACATGTGTGGGAAGCTTTGTTTCCACTCTTTATCTCTCCTGCAGCAGACCACAGTAAAAATGACAATTAACAATGGCGCCCAGCAGACGCACTAATGCAACTACCGGACAAGCACACCGCATGGAAACTTTTCATTATACCCCTACCATCATCACATTAGCTAACCAGATTGAGAATGGACTTATTTTGAAAAATGCAGTTTTCATGTAAAGCTGCATCATTAACTGGTTTCAATGTTGTCTTTGCTATTGAGCAATGGACAATAATGGGGGAAAAAAAGTTGAAAAAAATATTAAATGACATCATAGATGGTTAAGAACAAGCTCCAACGAGGAGAATCCGATGCACCAATAGTTATCACTACAATTATGTTTATATACACTATATTTAAATATATTACATTTACAGAGGTCTAAAATACACAGGATAACTCTTCAAATAGACACCCTGCAACACTACAAATTTAAACAATAAAGTGTCTGTATACATCCTGTGTGAACAGTTCCTAGAAGTTAATGGTTGTTGACAAAGTAAGACAAACTGAGTTTCCATATATAGAGAATCCATTTGCCAAGCGTGGTTAAATGTCTGTAACGCTGGACTGGAGTGGAATGTGAGTTGTGTGTGTGTGTGTTCATTGCCGTTCCTACTATATTGCACTATGGAGACCACGACAGAGTTGATGGACTGTAGAAGCCAGACTGGAAAGTCCAAATTGCAACATACTGTATATTTTCAATCTCACTTAGATTCAAAGGCAGCTTATTGCGTGGACAAGATTTTGTGGAGCGCTGGATGTGCAAGCTGGACAAACAAATCTTACTTACTGGTCTGGTTCCCACAACAGGATCAAACTCATTACTATACGTGTCCCTCAAGGCAAAATTTATCTTTTTCCATTCCGTTGCTCCAGACGTTATTTGTAAGCTCGGCTGACAACTCCAATAATGTTTCAGTCACTACTTATATGCAGTTGGTTAATGGTATTGCAAAACTATTTGTCAA
Source organism: Solea solea (assembly GCF_958295425.1). Classification (NCBI taxonomy): domain Eukaryota; kingdom Metazoa; phylum Chordata; class Actinopteri; order Pleuronectiformes; family Soleidae; genus Solea; species Solea solea. The sequence goes on from NC_081146.1 coordinate 14,095,144, forward strand.
GCGAATCCATAAAATAATACTACTAACAGATCCAACAACAGAAATCAAATTCTTTGTGGTATAATCAATATTTCCCACAAGTATAGGCTCTGTATAATGTAGGTTCTTCAAGAGTAAATCGTAGCCACAAAGTGATAAATGTCATGTCACATGGCACTTCTTTATATCTGTTTTTAGATCACTGAATAACATTTTAAACTTTTAGCTTCAGTCGGACTCATTGTAGAAAAACAGCTTTTCAAGCTCCAGTGCCAGTGATGCTGTGGTGTCTCCTTGGCACGCAGTTAAATGAAGGAGCATACTGCTCTCTGGTTTCTCCCAATGGTTCAAATCTTGGCAGACTGTGTTCTCAACACAACCAAAGTGGTTTTGGAACGACACCACTGTAAGTTGAATAACTTTCTCCGAGACAGATGGAAAGCCAAATATTTTCTTTGTTGCTGTCTTGGTAGTGCCCGCGAGTAGCTTGAATAGAGCTCAACATTATTATAATTAATATCACATTAGTTCTACATTATCTGTTAAAAGGATGCCACATCAACAGCATTTATCCTTTCACTTACTAAAAAGAGGTTCAGTCTTAAATCAACAACACATTCATTTTCACAATAAGTTTGAGAAACATGTATGTGTGAATGTAAAAGACAATCATGGGGATGGAAAGGACTGCGTACACCAAACACACGTGGGCACAAAATGTGCCGAGACAATGCAAACACATTGTGGCAAGAAAATATCAGCTTGTGGTAAGCAGGGGGTTGTTAGAGCTGAACCTAAGCCTCTGTTATGCTACAACTTTGTCTCAGCGATGGGATGTTCCTTGATTTGTCCACATTCCCACTGTCTGTGCCATAACTTGTGCATTCGTGCTTGTGAAACTATGTGAATGACAAGGCCCTGATTGCTACTTCCTTTTTTCCCCTCAACCACAGACAAACATTGAGGTTTACTGAAGCTCAGCGGTCATCGACTACATTGTAATTCCACACCAACATATTTTACAACTCTTTTCCGCGTTCAATTAAAGAGAATTAGGGCTTATGACAAGGGTTTTGATTTATAGTATAAAAGGGCAACTGTTATACACCTTTAGGAGGACTAAATGACATGATGTAGATGTCCAGGTGTGTCAGTCTGTCAACTGCATTCACACTTAATGTACGCTAATGAATTTAACCAGTCAATTCATCATCATTTTCTGTAGATGTCTTAGTTATATATGACTCATAAGCTGATCTGATCATCAACACCGCAGCTGGAAAAGTGAGAAATTCTTCTTATGTGCATTTTAAAACAATTAAACAAATCTTACTGATATTCTATATTCTTGTTTTGACCAGTCCCAATGCCAGACATTCAGTAACCGAGCCAAGATGAATATGGTGGGGGTTGAAATGGCCCTCGGTGTGCACACATGTAGACATATATGCGTACATAAATGAGATTAACTGTTCCAGCTTTCACATGACCAATGATTACATTTGGATTCAGTCAAAGGATTTTTCTTAGCGAGGCCAAGGTCTTAGGTCAGAAAAACACCCTCACAAGACACATATCAAACAACAGATGGTGACAGCTTGTGTTAATGATGTGGATAAAAGACGAACTCTTTTTCAGTAATGGGACTACAATGTGTTGCCCATTCCTAAATGTGATTAAAATGTTAACGTTCTGTGACACAAGGTCAAGCGAAAATTGGTTAAGTGGTTTTCTGCTCAAGAAAATGAAATGATGTACATAATATTGTTGCTAGGATGTAATCAAAAGAGAAATGGCAAAAGCATTTCAAGAGTTATGAAACAAGACAATTTAGTTGACGTTCTTCCAGCAAAACGGCTATTGATTTCATGATGGTTAGAAGAAAAGGTGGTGTATGAGTATGTGTGAAAAAGCAAAGGAAATGTACACTTAAAGGCAGTTTGCATAAATGAGTCTAACCCTACAGACTTAGACCAGTAATGTAGAAGGAGGCACCACTTGTCAAAACAACATGATTTTACAATCAGTATTATTCTAATTTTTTCCTACTCCAGCCCTCCATAAGGTGACATTGAAAGAGTTGTACCCTCCGTCTTCTGTTCAGTGTGTCCACTTGAGAACACTTTACATATTACATTAAGGTGCTTTTAAATACTAAGTCAAAACTAGAGCTACAGTGAAAGAGGGGTCAGAGGGCAATGATGGTGCAGAGGTAGGCTACTGTAAAAAGTATGGACCCTGGTTTCTTTATGTTAAATTTACATGGAATCAAATACAAAAACTATATAATGTCATGTGTGTTTGAAACCAACACAACAAAAAATTAACTCAAGGGAAAACTGAGCATAGAAATTAAAAATGGCTTCTTGACAAAGAAACTGAGACAACTGGTTAAGCATTTCAGTATAAACAGCTAAGTGGACAGTGTGGACCGACTTACCTAGATTATCAGCTGTAATGCAGCATAAGATGAAGGATTGTGTCAGAAAAACATGGGTACAGGGAAAGCAAAAAAGAATATTCAAGTCAACTGCCAGCACACAACACTTCTTTATCAATGTGCAGGTGTGTGTGTGTGTGTGCATTTTTTTAATCTAAGAGAAATAAGAGTACTCTATATATTTTTTAACCAATTACTATACGTTTCCTACACTACTGATAGAGATGTGTATGTTTCTTCCAAGAGTAAATACTCGTGCAAATGCAAGAAACACAATTTGTAAAGTAACTAAATCTTTCAGAAGGTGTGTATGTGCATGTTGCTGCATCTGTATTAATAATTTAAAAAAGTGAATTTAAATTCAACAAGATTACCATCAAAATATAGAATTTAGATTTGTTTAAAAACAATTTTACATCAGCTACTGTACATGACAACACTGAATACTAGTGTTTAATTGTACAGGCAAGCTCTTTCAAAGGATAGTAGCAGTACACTTCTGTTTTCAATTAAATACCATCCTAACGTGTCCCACCACCAGATCCCAAAACCCTGGTGCTGCATTTTAGTGTGGATAGGCAAAAACAGGGAGCTTTAAAACCAATGATAGAGCTACCAGTATTCACTTCTTGATTATTCCTCATCAGCCACAACAACTATAAGTTGTAAATTAAAAGCTACATTAGTACTTTCTTTTAGTGTAACTTTCACCTCCTCATCGGTCTAATTATCACTGTTCTTACATAAAATCATTGTTGTTTTTTGTTACTATTAAAACATAGTAGTATGGAAGTAGCAGTGTCTTAAATCATGCAGGCAGCTGTAGAGGAAAGACATGTTTCATGTAGCAGTATTAGTGATCATTACTATGCACAGTGCAAATTCAATGCCGACATCACTGCATTACAGGAGCAAGAAGAAACTTGAGGAGATTGTTAAACTTGAACATTAGAGCTGTTTGACATACACTGATTCATGCCTGAAACGGTAAGCACAAACACACACTGGATATTATTGTAATTACTGTTTTGTGTATATTGTTTTTGCTAGGTGAATGCTAATGCAGAACCTGAGCCAAGAGGAGTGCAGGAAGAAACAGCCTCTGCACTCTCAGTGTTTACCAAGTATGGTAATGTTTAGCCTTAAGAGACCTGCACAGGCCTAATCAGTAAGGACAAACTTCTTCTACACAGACACAAACACACACTGCTGTCTAATAAAAAACATTGTACATACAATTTAGACACTGTTATGCTTTCTTGTCTGACAAAACTGGTTTCCTGATGATGAAACTGTAATTTTCCTTTACCCCTGATTGTTCCAGACACAACTTTTTAATGCAGTGCAGCAGCATACGGTGCATAAAAGTGAGGTGAAACACCCTTTTTTCAGTTATAGCAACTCGATAAACTACTTTTTCCTCATTCTTAATGTACAATACTAGACACAGTAGGCAGACCAGGCTAACTTTAGTTGTGTTGACGTTCAGCAAACAGATGATTACAAGATTTTCACAGAGGTCAATGAAAACCACATCTTTCTTATGTCTGGCCAGTGGTGGGAGAGACGTAGCATCTATGAGAAAAACACCGACTGAAGCTGGAGAGACCTACGGTTGCTTGAAATACATGAATAGAGCTAATCTTTAAGTGTGTAAGTGCTGTGTCTCATGCTTTCTAATCTCCTCACTATGTCATAAAAGCCTGTCAATGGTTTCAAAAACAATATTTGAAGTTGACAAAAGCTTCAACCTCTGTCAATGTATTTCTTGCCGACTCCCCTGATCTATATATTTACAAGAAAAATTGCAAGTTATGATTTTTACCTTTCTTTGCCTTCTTCTGAAGTTTCAGTGTGTCTGAGGATTTCTTCTTGATTTCCTGCCGAGCTCTTTTATACTCTGGTTTAGGTAGACAAGGTGATAAGTTACTTAACTGTGTGAAAATGTTTTACAGATTTAATGTAGTTGTTAAACATATCTGGCACCTCATAAAAAAAGTGTATGGACCTATGCTTAAAATCAGTTACATGTAATGTCTAATGCACAACATAAATGGAGTCAATGAAAGAACAACAATACCACTTTTTATTGTTTTCAAATAATTAGAACATCTCTTGTCGGCAAAATATCCTCTGGAACAGTGAATTGTTTGTTTAAGTACCTTTAGCATGGTCCTTGTCCAAAGTACTAACTCCTCTTTTCCAATCCTCCATCTGTTCTTGTAGAGGGTTAATCAGACAATCCAGGAAACCTCTGCAAAAAATGACGACAGGTTACTTAATTCTGATCTGGGGTCAGCTTTCATTTATGAGTAGAAGACTAACCCTTTAAGCTCTAAACTAGTCACATGTATCCAAACAGTTCATGATTATTTGGCCAAACATCTTATTTATAAACACAAATACCCACCAAGGACTTAAGGCTCATGTTTGATTAATCAGTGTATCTGTAGTAGACTAGAGCTGGGTAAAATAAATTGTTAATTACTTTAAAATGTCTGGTAGCGATTGCAGGATGGATACTTTGAACTTGGATATGTTCTGAGTTTGAATTATCATCTACAACTGTACTGTGAAGACATATGAAAAAAAAGAGCATTCATGCACAGTAAGTACTTGAGAGTAATTTTTCTTGTATGTGAACATCACTATTTGTAATGATGCACCAGGTGGGAGAGACACACATTCTATAAAATTTACAGCATTAGTTCTGTGTAAATCTCTTCCCTCTCTATTTATGGAAAATTAAATATATTTCAAATCAAATCAAATCAGGACCTTGTAAATCAGAATCTAGTGAATTCAGGTATTCGGCAGTGATATTCAGCCCTATAGAAAACATACAAATGCTAGCGTCTGTGAGCATTTCTGTCTGTATAATTTATTCTCTCTCTGTAAACCATTAACAGACACAAATAAAGGGAGGAAAACAGACACAGAGAGAAAAAGGTCTACTTATATCTCCGACAGTGTGTCACAGGAGGTGACATGTCTGTCTCTGTGAGCGTGTTTAAGAGGCTGGGAGTGTGAGAGGAGGGCAGCTGCAGGCTTAGTGCATTAAACTAAAATAAGACTTGTACGTCTTGCAGACATTTCGCCTGTGTGTGTGTGTGTGTGTGTGTTTGCCAGTGGGTGGTTGGTGACACAGCCCCCCTCTGTACAGCTCCTGCTATGGAGATCCAAGAGGAATCTCTACTGAAATGCCACGAGAATTAGAGAGGCCCTTGTCTGTGTAGTATGAGTGTGTGTGTGTGAGTGAGAGAGATACAGATATGTATTGTGGGTGACTTCACTGAGACATTACAGATTCTTGTTCTACCAGAAACACTGTCTCTTTTACAGCATCTCATGACCCCCACAGATAAAATATCAATATATGGAGACATATGCTGATATCCAAATACAGATCTGCTCTATTGGAGTTGCACTGGGTTTGGATCATGTATACCAACCAAGTGATTAATATAGAAAACAAGACACATATTTATTACAAGTAACTCAAAACTCAGCAGGGCAGGGATTGTGTGTGTTTGAAATAGACATTTAAAGTCCTTGTTAATATTCCGTTTTTGTGAGCTCAGTTCAGACAGTACATGATGTCAGATTCTGTAAAATGGTAAATACCAACTGTGGTTGTGGCATAAGACAAGGGAGCAGCACACCAGTACGATATGTCTAGTGTTACTTACATGGAAAACTGTTTGAGTTTAGCCTCTATGCTGCGATGCCTCATACACATCCTGGTCAAAGCTGATCCAATGTCTCTGGTTCCTCCTGAAAGATATAAAAAAGACATGGTTTTAATGAAATGAACTTGGATCAATATCACTACAGTACAGACATGTATAATAGTAAGTATTTCTTTGAATGATATAAAATCACATAAAGAGTAAGCAAAAGAAGAGGAAGAGGAAAGACAAGCTACAACAAAACACCTCCTTTCTCCACCATGCAGGAGCAATGCCCAAACTTGGTGTGACAGAGCATGCTCTAAACCACCCAAACATATCAGACCCATCCTCTTTGAAGTTGCTCCTAAAAACTCACCTATTTCAAACTGTTTTAATGTTCAAACTACTGTATGTGAGGTTTCATTTTTTTTACAACTTGTAATTTAAACTTGTAAAATGTCTTTGAGTACTTCTTTCAAAGACATTTGTACTGGAAAAATTGTTGCAATTTGAGTGAAATTACTGTAACTTAAAAACAGCAGCTATGACGTATAATTACACAGGCAACTACAGAGACTCCACACAGCTCAAAGCAGACGATGTGCTCTTTAAAAGAACTAGGTGGCTTTTACCTGCAGAGTAAACACTAAATGAGAAGCAATGTGATAAGTATTTGCAGCATATGACACTCATCATACGGTTACTTTATATTTTATAACTTCACACCAAAGCTGAGTAACTTCACTACTGGAATTAAAATGTGTTGCCAGACTTTCTATAGTAAACATTGTGCAGAAGCACTCACTGACCCCACTTTTTCCACTCCAGCAGTGGAAATCAGTCGGAAGCACACTTCTACTAACAACACATTGTCAGGTCAAGAGAAATGAAGAGAAGCCAGAGCTGGAGCCTTGAAAATGTGCTTGGGGCCAATGTCAGTTTCCGTCATGCGACCTAACTAGCTGTCTACTGGAAAACCTCTTTGGACAGCTGAGCGGGGACTTGATGTTGATTGACAGGACTATTGTTGGGCTGCTCGGTATGACTGGCCTGTTCCTTTGTGGCAGTGAAGCATGTCTCTGTGTGTGTCTGTGTCTGCTTATGTTGGTGTTTGCATGCAAGAGAGAAGGTGGGGCCGAGAAATCTTGTACGAAACAGTGTGGAGTTCTTGCGACATTCTGTTCAGTGACACAATGATTCTCACATTGTGTGTGTGTGTGTGTGTGTGTGTGTGTAGTTGTGATATCTCATGTTTAGTGTGAATCCTCTCCAACTGAGCAAGGCATTCTGTTGTCAGCACAGTCCTTAACACATGCAGAGACACACACACAGAGCTGTCACTCAATCACAGCAATACTTCCCCCACACACGCACACAGTTCTGCTCAGCTAGTCTTCTTAGGACACTGACAGTCTAATGACCAGTTAATGCTGAACCTTAACCACATATCAGAACCAGGTTTTGTTCTCTACAGTCGTATTTCCACCGGGTGGAGCCATTCGGTACAGTGTGTATTTTTTTGCTTTTCCATTAGGAATAGTACCAAAATAACCAGTTCCATTCTTCGGCACCCTTCCCGTGAGGTATCAGAGTAAAATGGTACGGTAAGGAGCTAGACCAGCTCAGTGTAAATATCCCATGGAAGTTCAGGTAAATGCGTGCAGTCTATTTCCATACAAAGCTTAACGTCTTGTTCCTCCACTGTTGTATGTTGTGCCGTGTTCGATGTGATCATTTGTTGGTTGTCATTGCATTGGTACAACTTCACACTATGCATCTCATTGAAGTGGCCAATCGGGCACAGCCCACAACCCACCTACCAAGTAAAGGTATGATTTTCAGTCAAAATGCAAGCCTGACACAGGGCTTTACAATTCCAAACCCTACCTACGGGACCAAATCGAACGGTACCATGATGTAAAACGGCACATGATGACTCCTGGTCCTGACAAGGCAAGTGTTTATGCCAGAAAAGGTCCTAAAGAAGTAACAAGTGTACAGTGAGAAAGAGAGAGAGAGGCAGAGAGAGGCCGACAGAAAAACAAATAGACAGACTGACAGAAGTAGAGATAGATTTACATGCACACAAAACTGTTTTCCACTGTGTCAACGGCTGTACACAACAAAAGCAGGAGTGCTGGTTTTGCCAATAACACTGATTGATGGTGACCGGGGTGCTACAAAAAGGAAACACTAACCGTGAAATTAGTAACAACAAAAAGCCAAAAACAAAAAAGTTAGTCCCAGACAATTTGTACAACTGTAAGCTATTTCAATCCTCATCTTAAATTCATGAGATCTTCTTGGAGCCAGACTGTCTCAGTCTGAGCTGTGGCAGGATGAAACTTGATAAAACTTGTTTCAGCTGAATTTCTAAATTCAACCAGATAATGGTGACATAACAGTAGGCAGATTAATAGTTCACTCAAAAAAATCACTAAAATTCATTACTAAATGTCGCTAAAAATGTTCCACAGATAGAATCTTGTGTCAAAAAAGGAGCATTTTGAAAAGAAAAGGCGTGTCCAGATGAGTATTTCAGCTTTGTAATGACAACCATGTGTGTCAATTTTAACACACCTGAGAATGTTTATCCCACAGCCATTCACGTACAGTGGGCATGTGTGTGCCAATGTTAAAAGGAAGCAGATTTTCTCCTCTGCAGTTGTTTATGCAGTTTCAGAAAATAATAATGAGAAACAACGATGGCAAAAAGAAAATGCAGTATTTCTTTTATTAGACCAAAGATGGGATAAAAGTGTGTTAACAGCACTTTTTTTTCCACAGCTACTCATTGTGTAGTGACTGATAAGAGTCAATCAGAAAACAAATTTTGACCTCGTTTCCAAATGTGTTTTCAAACTAAAACAGACCCATCAGCAATTCCAAACTTCTCCATTATAACGCTCCAAACCTCTGAGGCAGCAGATGTAACCTTAGCAGATGAGATGCTCTGTATAACAACAATACAGTAGTGTGGATGTAGTAAAATTCAAATGCTTCAAATCTAAACCAAGTGTTCATTGTGTTTTTAACAGCTCAGTTATGGCGAAGCTGAGACAAATACTAAAATACTAATATAGAGAGATGGGATGGTAACACTGAATGAAGCTATTTCATGTGATAAATAACAACTTTCCCTTTACCTTTCAACAATCCACAATGTAATGTCAATCTCTACCAATGTCCTCAAAGCTTTCCCTCTATCCATTCATCCATTCCTCTTAAGCTTTATGTGCATATTATTGCAGAGGGTGTGGCTACTACACACCATAAAAGACCTCCGTTATTCAGCAACATAATGTTCATTCATTCACATGTTGACTTATTTAGCCATCAATCCATCCTTCTATCCATTTGTCCATTCATTTATCTGCCCACCTCTCTCACCATAACCCATAACTGCTTGTTATGGTAGTGGGTGTGGCTGATTGATGCCACAGTGGTACAGACAGGCGACACCAAAAAAAAAGTTAGTTTCTCATTAGAAAGTTAATGTGGAGTTCAGGCCAATGCTCAGGGGAAGAGTTTGGTTTCACTTGATTATTTATTTGGTGCAACCCCACCCACACTACTGGATTTAATATGAGGCATTTACTGTACGTAAACCAAAATCTGCTCCTGTTGGACTTTCATGCAAAGCCTCAATTTCAATTTGAATAGAGTTTTGATCTTGAGAGAAGATTGTATTTGAAAGAGACTAGCACTAAAGTATAAAAGATGGTATTGAGAACATTGGAATTGCTCAGCAGATGTTGCAGTATTGCTTCATATGTGGTTATACAACTCCCAATGCTGTTAACAAACCATGGCAATCACAGTGATAACAATGCAACACATTCTGTGTACGAAAGACATGCATTTCTGATCTCTCTGCCCCACTCTTTCCCTCTTTCACAGCAGGTAGCAAGTCAAGGAGGCCTCTGCCATGACTGCCTGTTGCCATGGAAACCTGTATTATGCATGCATATTGTGTGTGTGCATGCTACAATCTGACTTGTGCTACAATACTTTCTTTCTGCCACATGAACTTCATGACTCCATTTGTTCTGTGTGTATGCATAATATGGTTTTGGCTATGGTTTTGCATATTTTCCTAAATGTGAAAAATTATATATATATTATTAAAATGATATATGCATGATATTTATTACAACCATGTAACTTTAAGCACCAAATTTCCCCTGACAGATATTGCATTTTAAATTCTTTATTTACTGCACAGGCTTTTGTCCAACCCCTTTGTTTTTATTCTTATTAAAGCTTTGATTTTTGGTGTCTTTTGTGTAATCCATTGAGACAGTTTGTGACTGAGAGGTGACATTTTTGTTTGTTTGTCAGTGTGGGCATACAAGTACGAGTGACAGAAGGAGATAGGATGGAAATCTGATGTCGAGTTTGACTCCGTCCTCCAACCCCCCGCCAAACTGTTCCTTGGGACGTCACACTATACTGACACACTGTATGTCTGTGGGAGTGTACTGTGTAAGACAGCATTAAAGAGAAGGGGATTTCCTATTATGATGTATATAAACGTGTATACACTACAGTGCAGTACTCACTCATCTTCTTTAAATAAGTAAAAGTTTGATGGGCAAAGTTCCTTCGATTGTCTGAATTGCAACAACAGATTGACTTTCAGGGTATTATGAGAATGTGACACAGTTTGATACAATTGGAAGCCATAAATAAATAATTGCATCAGTCCAGGAGGAATTATAATTACGAGCAAGGACAATGTGTGATCCACTCCTATAAGGCTGCTCCATATTTTACCACATGCTAGACCTTTAATTTTACAGCTGTTCAAATTTACTACCATAGTTGTTTATTTATTAATTGTAAATCATTTCAATTAAGCACATTACAATTATCATTCTCAATTGAGTGTGACCTTTCACTGTCCATCATTATGTGGTAGAAACTCCTTTTACTACAACTAAGACATCTTCCCGTATTTAGATGATCCATCCTGCACTGCTTTAAAGGGGTGTTCATTTAAATACAGATCATATGGTGTACCCTCTCTAAAAATACAGCCCATGGTTCATTTATGGTAAACCCACTGAGGAAAGAAGCATGTGGTTCACACCAAGATAGTTGGCATCTTTACACAGATCTCACTTGGTGATTAGAGGATGGAGGAAAGGCTGATATGAGGAGAGAAGAATGAGCAATTCAGACAGGAAGATAACAGTTAAAGACACAAATGTTAAACCCCCCCCACATTCAATTACAAAACAAGGAAACATAGGGATGAAGGGAAGACTATTTAGAGGAAAAAAAGGGGGAGAAAGAATGAGAGTGATTTGGCTTGGGTAATTCTGAGAAGAAACAAACTCTGTGTATGGGCCACAGATGGTCGCCGTTAAATAAGGGCCAGTGGTTACACTGATAAGAGGCTGTAGACCATACAGCTGGATACACACACACAAACACACACAGACACACAGCTGGACAGAGGTAGGGCGATCTGTTCACTAGCTAATTAGAGACCAGGAGAAAACACTGCGGCTAACATCCATTCAATTTTGACTATATTTAGCAAACCATTTCAATGGCTAGATAGTGTGCTGTTCACACCAAAAAAGCAAATATTAAGGCAGTCATTTGTTGCCTCCGGCAATGAAACAGACATTTAATAGATAACTGTGTCTGAAAACTGAGGCACAATATCACTGTATTAAAATGGTAAATTAATATCTATGCTGTTATTCCAGTAATTGTTATTATTGTTAGAACATGTTGTGGACTAAAGATCTGAACACAAGTACACTCCGACACTCCTAGCTGAGCAGTTGGCATGCCCAGATGGAGCCACCCACATAGCAAAGATACAGTCTAGCATTTCATTCATTGATTTATTTGTCTGCTCTGTCAGTCTGGTAGCCCACTGTAGATATACAATTACATTTTTCAGTAAATGATAAACTTATTGGCTGATTGGTGGCGCTCTGTGAATATGGGGAGGTGAAAGAAAGTAAGCACATATCTGAATGAATTAGTCAACAACTGAACTGATGTGAGTACATTTACAAAATGAATAACAGGAGTTAGATAAAAAGATGTGTATATGATCTTCAAGGTCATGGATTAATTGTCTGGTCTAATAGTTCCTCACCTCTTCACTCATAGCTACTGAAAGAACGTCAGCCTGTCACACACACACACAAAGCCGGTGAGTCTAGCCTTAATGGGCACCAATATATGCAAACCACACACATGCACCTGCTGCAGTGTGACCAGTGCTGCTGACACACAAACACTCTGGACAGTCTGACTACAGCTCCCAACAGCTGGCATCCAAAGACAGGAGAAGGGAGGAGTGCAGACTAGGGGAGAAAAGAGGAAGACAAATAAAGAGCAGAGCTGAATTGCTCTTTTTTTGTCCATTCAAGAGGACAACTTGCAGATTCAAGACTGTATATTGAATATGTGCAAGTGAACTATATTTGTAAAATAATGTTGTCTTTCTGCATATAGCACCATACTGTATACAAACTGAAAAGTGAGATATAGCAAGAGACAGACAGAGGGGACAGAATCCCTGTCGGAAACCTTATTCAGGTTTAAATCTGTCAGTGTTTTGCATCTTAATCAAATGAGGCACAGAAGCAACAGCAGGTAAACATCTGAGTGTAAATGTAGAGTAAATGGCAGCTGGTTGTGTGATTTAGTGACAACCATCACCACAGACAAAGGGATGAATCTCATGACTAGGTACTGTGTATTTACAAGCTGTATTCTTTAGAAGAAGACTCATTATAATCTGCAGGTGTGAATGTGTGTCAGTGTGCCACTGCAATGCAGTTAAATGCATCCTGAATGGTAATGCATTAAACTGCCATAACCCTTCTTTACTTTACATTGCTCTCCTCTCCTGAGGCCGACAACACCCCCATTCAACTCTCCTCCTCCATCCCAAAATATCTCACTCTTTTTGTGCTTCCATGTATTCATCCACCACCTCAACTGTCCTCTTCTTTTCCTTGTTTACTAACCTTCCACTTCATTGTGTCATGGTCACAGTCAGTGGGGACAAAACAGAAATCTGAGATTAATTAAAGGGATATAATATGTGAGTGATGTATGAGTGGTGTATTCAGCAATGTAAAGCAAAGAAAACCTAAGAAGTCTGGCAACAGTGTCAGCGTGTCTCACATTTACAGTTTAAATGCTTATTGGAACATTAGATACTGGAAAATTAAATACATTGAGATGTTATTGCTACAGACTTGAACATACAAATGTGGAGGGAAAACTATACAAATGAGAGTAGAGAGTATGGATTGCAAAAGAGGAGTAATTTGAGTCCAACATTATGCCACCTCTGTGTGGTCCTCCCGCTTGAATGCTAACAAGGTCTTGAGGCCCTACATAAACAATACAGCCGGCTGATTAATGCACCTCATTGAGATGCTAACCCAGCTACTGTATACACACCTCCCTAGTCTGTTATCCTCACTTACTTTTACAATCCCTATCTTAAGGTGGCATCAAATGTTACAAAGGAATGAATGAGGAACTAAAATCACAAAACTGCATTTCTCTCGTATGAAAAATACCATCATGATTTTCCTTGTCACATTCGGATGTGCCATGGTAACTTACTTCCAGCTTCCAGTGAATGAATATTTATGTGTATATATATACTGTATATACATACATACATACATACATACATACATACATACATACATACATACATACATACGTACAGAGGTCCTCCAGTTTTGGACAATTAAACTGTCTGATCATCCTAAACGTATAGATAAAGAAAACAAAGGGTGTTTTTATTTCAGTCACCTGAGTTCACTGCAAATGAGCAGGTGTTATACTTGCTGTGGACCACACTGATGGTGTGGTCCACAGCATGACTACAGAAGATGATAGATGTTTAACCAAATAGTCAATGTCTACAATTGGTTTAAGTGTCAAAGTGAAATGTAATTACATTCCTGCCTGAGATTAACTGTTATAAAGAAGAGAGTACAGTAAACTAGTACAATTACTGTGCTGTATGAGATTAACAAGAGACAAAAGTACGGGTGGTCTCAGGATAGAAATCCTCTGCTAGAAAACAGTCTCCGGGCAGACTTGAGATGCAAATTTATGCTAACTGGCCTACTGTATCCATGCAGTACTATGTCATAACTGTACATGTTGACTTCAGCTGCAGATTACAATTCAAATGTAGGTCATGGAGGACTTTCACCCCATCCCCAACCCACCACTCACTTCTATTCTGCTGTATTCCTTTGATTGCTTCCTTTGAGCTGTTCTCTGTCTGATCTAGATCTTAATCACACACTCACACAATCCACACTTTCTGTGCACGGTTCACTTTTTGCATTCTGTGGTTTCTCTTTGCACTAACTTAATCCTTTTCTCCCACCCCACTGCTCTCATGTGGTACCATAACGTTAACATGGTGCCTGAGCTAATCTAGTCAGTAAGCAGTTGGCCAGTTCAGTTAGCGGTCAACGTCAAGACAAAAATAAACGCTCAAAGAGAAGTAGACAGTATCCCATGGGAAAGTACATGATGGAAAAAGAACATTTTGGTGAACTCCCTCAAATGCCATATTCACGGAATGAATAGTAGAAAATCGTTTGCGGTGTTGAAATGTTTCACACCTGAGCTGTCACCTTATTAGCCAATTGAAAACTTGCACAGAGATTTAAGGACGCACATAACAGCCTCTCTTTTCTATTTTGGCTATGGTATCAAATTTGGTATTAAGAATTACTTTTAAATTGTATGGTACTGGTTATGGTACCAGTAGTACAATTTGTGGTAAAAGACTACATATTTGTATCTGAATATTGCTTTATTTTCAGAGCTGCACATTTAGGGTTGGATTCAATTTTTGAATATTGGGTGGAATGGTGGGAAGTAGGTTTGGGCAAAATGCTCAATCTTTGGTATGTATGGGTGGCCAAGTACAAAAACACAGGCTACACTCATTGCAGTTTATGGATAATATAAATGCTTGACCTGTAAATATCTGAAGTACAAAAACAAGTAATTTGTTGTTGGAGGTATGAGGCTTCATTTACTGGTAGCCAGGGCCTATGTATTGTTCTACACAGTGTCAATAAGTCTTCTGCAATCTAACAAATTAAACATTTTACCACCAAGTAAGGCGGGTTTAAGCATGTCATGAGATGACCAGACTGAGAGAAAACAAATGTTGGACAGAGAGAGTGAATGTGTGAGAGAGAATAGATTACCCTAGAGTCCACTCTTGCTCTTTTTCAGGCTTGGTGCCCCACTTTTTCTCTAATCTTCCTTTCTGGTCTGACACACATTCCACAGACAGATAGAAAGGGCTTACTAGGAACTCTACAAATGAATTGAAATCACTGCTGTTTTTGTCGGACTACTCCCATCCATATTTTTGTTGAGCCGACAACAGTCTGAGAAACAGTAGCAATGACAACTGCAACTCAACATAATCAAACCATAAAAGCCAGTGCTAAAAGACTCTTTCTCAACTTCGTGAACAAATGAGAAACTGTTGAGTGAAAATACCAGACTAGAGTCACGTAATCATATGGTCTGAAAGTGCAAAAAGTCTGGCGTGATGGTTAATCATTTACAGTTAACAGAGGTTCATATTTCAACAGCAATAAATGACGGCAGCAACAACTGAATTCTGAGTCACAGGGTTTGAGTCATATCCATGAAAACGTCACAGCCCATAAAAATATTATCAGCAAAAATACCTTAGTTACGACATGTAGAGAAAAACAGGTAAGGCAAGAAAAGAGGGTGGAGAAGTTATAGTTGCAGCATAGAAGGAGACCGTGAGGAGAAGCACTGAGAATAGTTTAAGAGATTCACAATGTCAATGTCCCACTAGTTCAATAGCTTTTACAGTATAAATTATTTTTCAAGAATAAAGTCATAACTGTGGCTCCCCCCCCCTTTTTGTTTTTTCCCCTCAGTGTGGCCCTAATATACTAATATTTTTCCAAACAGCATGAATATATTTTTTTGCCCGACTGGCTCCCTCCTGACCAGTCTTGACGTTCATTGGCCCGCCCAGGTCATTTCAGTTTGAGACCCCTGGTCTAGAGCACTTCCAGAAGGTTTACATTTTCAGGGCTTCAAAACTCTAGCAGACCGTGGACACATTAAATCTAAATGCTGTAAAAGTGAAGTGTTTTGAATGACAATTACAACAGTGTAGTGTAGATATAGCCTGAAAGACCTAGTGATATTTTTTTTCTCTGTAGGGGGAGAGATTAAGAGGCCTCTAGGCTGCGAGATACTGTGATAATTTAAACCAGAGACACTCTAGAGAGGCTGAACTATTTGTCCGTACAACACAACAGGACCTTGTTTGCTATAATGACCACCAGATTACATCGACCATACGTGTCTGAACCTTTGCATATATATCCGTATATCCGCATGCACGTGTGTATTTGTGTTAGAGCCCATAACTGTCAAAGAGTGGAAAGCAAGACAGTCTCCACCCCAGTGTCACTCCACATCCATCCACTCACAGACACACACACGCTATTCATTCAGAGGGATTTATGAAGTGTCTATAGGACAACATAGAACAATCCAGTCACTGAAAGCTAAGCAAGTCAACCGCACGGACTGAGTTACTTGAATGGGCACAACAAAAACCACAACTTGTCCATCCATCAACCAAAACAATGGCTGTATTATCTCACCCACTACATGATTGACTCATATCTATTGAATGTATATAAAGAACATAACTTTACAGGCATGTTCAGCAGAGTTTATTACATTTTCACTGAACACAACATATTCCTAAATTTTAAACATTTACAAGTTAAGATGATTACATGTACATACATTAGACGAGGGATTCCACAAGTTGCTGTTGGTCCATTAATCGATCCAGTATTATTTTACCAATTAATGAATAAAATAAAGTCGGAATTAAATACATTTTATTTTTAATTATTCCATGTAATTTTGTAAAGTGGCACCTGTGATATGCATATAGTGCTTGGGCTAATGTCAAGTACTGCTGTATTTTTGAAGCTTGGGGTTTTCCTTGAGTTGAACTCTTTCGATGCCACCATTTTCTAAAACTTTTTTTTTTCTCGTGACAGGGACGGACTGAGTGACCTAACCTTTTGTCCAAGTTATACTTTGGAGTTAATATTGCAGCAGATGGCTCAAAAGCCCAGTCACACAGTTACAAGCTGATGACGGTATCCCACAGTGCATGCGTCACTGTCCTGTGTCACTGTCTTGAGTATTTATGCAAATGCGTAGGTGTTGCTCTGTATTCCTAATAATGACACATCAAAACCAAGTATGACCTAACCAACACTAAGCACACAGACACACCTATTATTTCTATTATTCCCCATCAATACCGAGCACTTTCCCTGTAACTCTGCCTCTGGTGTTGTGGTGTTTGCTGACAGAGACCGGCTGTGCATGCACCTGGCCTCGACAGCATGGACACACACAGGAGGTGATGGTGTCGGTGCAGAGGAGAACCAAGGACATGGAGAAAAGGAGGAAATGACAGAGACAATAAGAGGGGAAAAAAACACGCATAAACGGCATGGAGGGAGGAATAGAGCTCTAAACAGCAAAAGCTGACAGCATGTAATGAAATACTTATGGAAGGGAAACTGCTTGTTTTCTTGGTGTGTGTTCAGTTTATTCAGTGAGATATCAAATACAACAACCATTTTGTTAAATTTGTCTTTTTGGCTGTAACTTTCAAGTTTATCCTGTAAGGACACCCAAAGTCCTTTAAAATGTATGTGAATTCATTTATATACAGTCCAGAGTGTGCAAAACAACTTTATTTTGATTGTTAAATGGAGAGAACCTGAAAACAAGTCCTTTAGTAAGATTTTCCCCAACAGGATTGAGTATCAGTTCAGCAGCTTTTTTGATAAATTAAACCACCTCAGAAAAACACAAGTCATAAGTTCATTTGCCAGAGAAGAGTCTGTTTTGAATTTAGCTTTGCATGCATGTCAGATGCTTCCAATCCAAAGCTCACTGGTCTAACCGGGTTCATGTTTAAACAAAAACAGAGAGCAAACAGCACTACCATGCATACACATACTGCACACATAGTCAAGTGCACAGAGGACTCTCTAGTTCTCCAGCTCAAACATTACAACTCCTATCTTATGAGACTCCCTCATAGACAGAAACACAAACACTCACACTTTTCCAAAATGTATTATATCAACGGGCAGTTGTTGTATTATCGCAGATGGTTGCAGATAAATCTTTCAAAGAAAGGTTTGTTGTATTTTCCATGTTAATGCGTTTTATAGTGTGAACTAAATGAGTCTACAATGGGATGACAAAAGAGTTTGACCCATAAATTCTCAAACTGCAGAGAGAAAAAACAGCAATAAATCAGCCAGAGGAGTCTATTGTCCCCAAAAAGCAGAGATAATTTTGAGCTCTCTAGTCTCCATGATTGAATCTCTTCACTCACTGTGCAGGCATACATGTGCATGTGAACACAACATATTAATCCATGGTCTATGTGTGAGTCGGTATATACGACCCATTAACTGATTCAATTGCTGGTTCCAGTGATCTGTAAGATTCCCAAGATGGGGTCATAATGAACAGAGGAGAACAGAGGGTGGATTGAGAGGCACTGAACTTGTCCAGGGACTGGTATCTAAGTCTGGGGATGGACAGAGGGCAGGAAATTTACACGGCCACGCTGGTCTTGGACCGAAACTGGGAAAAAGGGACAGAGCCCTTTCAAAGAGGGCATTGAGACAGTGGGTTGGTTCAGAATCTGAGGCTGCTCTGAAACAGAAGCCAATGGATAGAGAAGGGCAAAGAGGAAAGGGCTTGATTTTTTTTTTTTTTTTGCAAATCAGCTGTATGTTTGCCTGTCAGTGGCACCACACACAGAATGTGCTGAGAGAAAAAGAGCAAAACTGTTCTAAAATCGGTTGCAAACATGGACTTAAAACTCACTGATCAGAAAGCTTATCAAGTGACAATACATCTGCATTAATATAAGGTGAAGCTTTCTGGATTATCTAGTTTAACTGTGAGAAGTTTACGTAACAATAAAACCTGAATGTTTGTTTACTAACATTAAACTTTGTAAATGGTTCACTTATTTCATTAAAATGTACTACAACTGTGTGGTTGCAATTCACAGGAATTAAATGGTGCGGCACCCAGTTGAAAAAAAAAAAAAAGATATGAGTGACAGAACAGAGGCCTTATTTAGGAACGACTGGGACGTACATATGCTGACACACGCATGTACACACAAATGCGTAGCTTGAAAATCACAAACCCTAACCCTAAATCTCTCTGAATCTCCCCCCCTCTCTCTGTCTAACACACACGCACACACACTCTGGGTGACACACACCCTTATTAATGTGCAGCAGTTGGTCTCCTGGGACTCATTCAGATTCAAAGACTACAGAGATCTACAGTATTAAGTTCATGTATACACTCGCTTTTCATTCATCCAACTCCATTTCGTCACATTCATACTTAACAAACAATTTGCACTTTTATGAACCTCAAAAGATGCCATACATGTTGTAGCCTTGTCTCAACTACCAAGACTGAGAAGAGCAATAATAGGTGACTATGGCATCTATGCCTTTAATGGAGACAGGCATAGATAATAGATAGCAGTTGTTAGCAGAGGCACAAAGTGCATTACCAGATGACTGGAAATAGTAGAAGGTAAATCTTTAGAGACATCTGGGCTTTACAGCTCCACTTACTCTGTCTATCAGCTAAACACAGCAACATGTACTTCATGAACAGCATGAATAAATACCAATGTTCTAAGGACAAATCTTCTATTTTGAAATCTATCAAATTACTTTTTTCTTTTTCAGGGCTATTTTGTTGTGTGATGTGCACACATACACACACCTCTAGATTAGAAGTTATTTTCAGGTGGTGAACTCATTGTAGGCACAAAGGCCTCTGTGGAACTAAGCTATTCCATAAGGAGGGGCGGCGTTGATATTAATGGGAGAGGTTACACAATGAGCTGGAGCTAGGCAGCATATGGAGGTCAGAAAGATGTAGAACAGCCACTTTGTCAAACTTAAAAAATATAGCAACAATACGAAAACTTGGTGATTTTTTTTTTTTTTACCAGTATAGGAATGTCATAAAATCGGAATTGGAGTCGTTTTTTATTAAAAACACACATGACATTATTGATTAAACTATTCCTAGTATATACACAATACAATCTTTATTATGAGAAGACATTAAATGGTAAAAAAAAATGGCTTACTTCATAATGGACATTTTGATCAGGGACTTATTGTCATTCATTTCATCCTGTGCTTCAAACTAAATTGGACAACTCCATTTCACAGGCCATATCCACTGCCTCTCCACGTTTAATGGAAGACTGAAATCCATTAAAATTTTAAAGTTTTATAAGGGCTGCAGCTTACGCGGACATACTGAGCCACCTCCAGTAAACATAAATAATGTTTATGGTTGATTGGTGCTTTGTTTCACTCCATTGCTTCAGAAACTAGGGGGAAAGAGTTGGATAACACCGACAATTATTATGATTCCAGGGCTGCAAAAAACACTATATTCACTGGTCTTCTTCAAAGCAGAGAGGATGTGGTGGTTCACTTTATTAATAATGTCTTAATAATATTATATCATACAATAAACTGACTTGCTTGTTAACAAAGTAGGTGAAACTGTACATACTAAAATAAATAATATAGCTAATAGTTTTTATGTAATTATCAAAGCAAAACTAACTTATCAGGGTTGTTTTCAGCAACCCCACTAATGAAAATTATGTTAAAAGCTTATGCACAACACTGATAACAGTGATTTGAGTTGTTGTAATGTTCTCTTAATGGTTAATTTGACTGAAAATTATAAACTGAATAGGCCACTACATTCAAATAATTATCAACACTAAAAATACTTTAGTACAAGTGTGTAATCTTTTTAAGTTCAAAGAGAGTGAACAGGCTTCTACATGTTAGCTTTTAGGTAGGTGTCGATTTCATCTCTGCCAATCCAAACGTGTCCAAACAGACTCAATGCAAGAGCTGCCGATAGAGCCACTGGGATTAACAGATACACAGGCACACACTCATGTACATGCACCAATTCCCACTGTTCATGCAGAGACAGTGTCCTGACAGCTGCCAACCCTTATTTGACACAGTCCTAGATTTCTTCATAAAAGCGAGAAACGATTATTCTATGGGTTGCTTGAGGAAGTCCGAGCTGCGCATGTGTGTTTGTTAATGTGTTTTTGAACATACAATAAGAAAACTAAGAAACAAACACTTTCGTAATTATCAAACAATTTTACCAATGGTCATCAATATCAACTCTATACCTTGCACTGCAGCACAATTCAGAGAACAAGCTTAAGTGACAGAATGCATCACCTTGTCTTTATTCCAAGGTGGTTTTCAAGATCAGACACCGGGATTTAAAGATGGGTCAATGGAAGACAAGAAGAAGCATGTCCTCTAATTACCTCTCAAACGGGTAAAACTTGCTCACTGTGAACCTAATGAGATGTTCAGATGCTAAGAGCTCTTCCTATAGCACATCCCTGTCTGCATTCCAGTAACATTTGTGATTTGTGTAGGTCGCACTTTTCTCAAGCATTTGACTTTGAAATGCAGTT
This sequence comes from Solea solea, assembly GCF_958295425.1. Classification (NCBI taxonomy): domain Eukaryota; kingdom Metazoa; phylum Chordata; class Actinopteri; order Pleuronectiformes; family Soleidae; genus Solea; species Solea solea. The sequence continues at coordinate 14,116,886 of NC_081146.1, forward strand.
CCTGGAAAGGGTCAAAACAGCATGACTGTGTTTGTTCGTAACTTTTGCGCTCCTCTGGTTTGTCGAATGGAATGACCTCATGGTTTTCATAAAATTGCACAACTTACTCGTAAATTCAATCTCACACTGACTCAGCAAATGAAATACCTGAATGGAGGTGCACTGGTATAAAAGAACAAAGAACCATACACAAACAGCTTCAAAAAGGAAACAAACGTACACACACAAACACAGCTTTGAAGTTTTATGTCATCTTTGTACAAAAATATTAGGTTTGTTTTAATTTAATGGAATTCACTGGGTCCAGAGCTGCTGTTTTCTAAACTTCTTAAGCTGTGTTTCCACCAAGTGGAACAGTTTGGTTTGGTACAATATAGTAAAGTAAAATGGTCTACCCAATACAGCTTATTGGGCGACAGAAAAACGTTACTCCTTTGCGATCAATGTAAATATCCCATGGAAGTCAAGGCAAACGCCGGCAGTCTATTCTCATATAAAGCTTGAAGTCTTATTGAAACAAACAGCCACAAACCCGTTGTTCGCTACATATCTCGCTGGCATGGCCATGGGCCACACCCTGCCTATCAAGTAAAGGTACTATTCTCAGTCAAAACACTAGCCTGACACAGGGCTTTACCATTCCAAACTGCACTGCACTGTACCGAACCATACTATGATGAAAACACATCATTAGTGAAATCACATTCTGAGGGAGGTGATAATTAGTTTTGGAGATTATTGACTGTAATGTGATGTAAATAAATGAGTCCCATTCTGTTTATTTAACCTGTTTAGCTTAGTCAAAATGAATAAACTGATTACAACATTGTGCACTTAGCTAAAACATGTCTTTATTCTCTCACCGTTTAAAGCTTCACACTCTTATCTCGCCAAACTAAATAGCAATGAAGGTACTAGGATTCTACTTCTAAAAAGACAAAATATGATGATAAATTGATTCTTAAATTGAGTTGTTTCTATTTTCCATATTTTACTAAATTGTGAATCCCATTTTTTCAGACATTGTGGCCTGATGGGTCAGTAGTACTTCCACAAAATTAGACCAAAAAGATGTTTAATCATTAACTATTGATCACAGTTTAAACCAGAGCCATTAGACCTATGAGAGCAAACACTGTCACGCGCCCTTAGGGCAGAGGCACCTCTGGGGGTGCATGGGATGTGTTTGTGCCAACAGTACGTGGATACAGGCAAATGACTGCATGTAATTGATTAACCTTTGTGGGCAGATTCAAGGTTATAAAGCCATTTGAATAAGGGTACAGTGACAGAGGTAAAGGTGTTCAAAGAAAAGCTGAAATGCATGGCAATGTGGCAAACATAATAATAATTTGTTGGAATAACAACAAAAAATATTTCTAAAATAAATTCATCCGCTAATATCCCTGTGTATTAGTGTGAACACAGATAATTTACACAAACCCGAAGATGTGACCTACTCTCCTTATCAGAGTTGCAGCAGGTACGAAAACTTTCAACACTTTTAGTCTAGAAATTCGACAAGCTAACATCATGCATGAAGAAGAACATTTGTGAAATGCTGTGTTGTTATGACACAGAGACAGTAAATGATAAGGAAAACTTCACAGACAAAATGTGCAGAGGTGCAGGAGGCAGCTGGAAAAATCGTAGAAATGTGAAGCAAGGGGAGATGCCAAAGCACACTTCGATGTACTTTATCAAACCAAGACAACATAGCAAAGATTCAGTGGAGAAAGTCCAAATCCAACAGCAAAACAGGTGGTTTTCGCAAATCCTGTATGTGTGTCTGTATTGAAGAACATTTGGGTGCATAGGAGAAGTAATCTTGATATGAGTGCATGGCATGTGTAGTTGTACAGATGGTAGATCATAGAGATGGTAGGTACCGTACATGTATGTATTTTCTAATGATAAAACAGATTCAGTCTTTACTGAGAATGTGGTCACTGGCAGCTTTAAAAGAGACAAAAGAGAGGGATAATTGAGCACAACAGAGGTAGGGAAGGGGCTTTAAGAAAAAACTTAAGTCTGCCTTTCGATCTTCTATTCAAACTCTTTCCACTTGGCATTCCAGTCACTCAACTGTAAACTAATAAGATGGAATTTTAACCTGGAAAGAAAGACTTGCACTCTCATTTTGAGTTTATTCTGGTAATATGCAGTAATTACTGCATGTTAATCCTCTTTTCTTCTTTAACCTCAACTGTAAGCTTGCAACCCAGTCCATTGTAGTGAAAAAGACAAAACCAGTGTCTCAGGTTTTCAAGATTTTTCTTCTTTGTTGAAACCACCTGGTTCCCATAAACCAGGTCAAATAAACCCCTTAAACAAAATGCACAAACACAATCAGCATGTAACAACTTAAAACTATAAGGGGGTACAGCCATTTACTGGAGCATTTCCAAAGCTCAGCCTTTACAATACCTTTAAGATTAGCTCATGGGATGACTGATTTACTAATATTTACACAAGAAGGTTGTTTAACAACTCCAGTATGTTTTGTATGAAACAATGCCATTTTTCGCCAACGTGGTCCTCACAACCAACTGTACACTTCAATACGATTGAGAACAATGATGTCACAAGGATACAACAATGTTTGAGTACAACATACAGCTGCTAAGCAGGCTTGACAAAGCTACTCCAACATTCTGTCAACACTGATAATGACATTGTGTGAGCTGCTTTCTAATTTGATAACAGTGAGACTGATCTGATTACAGTAACATGAAAAAGGTGAAAACAGGCCAAGCTTCTGTGCACGGGGTGTCATTTCAGAAGGGGGATTTATATGGGCCGCTGTATAAATCAAACACTGTTGGTGTTTTGGTTAATTTAGGGACCAGTTAAGTTGCATTTACACTTCTGTTCAATGTAGACAAAATGCACGTCCGACCATCTCCAGAAGTGGTTTGGCAGATCGGATAACGATCCATCCTAGGCTGTATTTACGCATGTACTTACAAGTGGTCAGGTGCTATCCAATAGCAATCTGATGACAGAAAACACATTTAATGCCAGGTGTAGAGGGGCCCAGAGACTTCCATGCCAAGGAAAGAAACACAGGAGAACAAGAAGATGGAGTCGCCATCAACTTAGTGTATAATATGGCCTCAACAGCCTCTGGCAAATTATCATAAGCTAAATGAAAAAAGACATGCCTGTCAGCCTGATATAAATACAGACAAAACCAACATCAAAGGCACAGTAACACGCACGGGCACACACACACACACAGATGCACACATGTTGTGATGTCTAGAGAACACACTTTGCTCTTGTACTCTGTAAGTGAACAGTACAGTAAGGCGATAGCTTCACAGGTGACTACCCCAGGCACAGTTACACAACTGTTTTGTAGATACAGTAGATTCCAGAGAAGCAGTTCGGTTTGGTTACAAATGACTCCTCAGTAAATTGCACAGCAGAGATCATGTTTTCTCTCCCAAACATATTCTATAGGCTGCTGTGAGGACTGACCTAAAAATCAAACTAGTTTTTCACACCTTTAGAACCCATAGCCACCAACAAACATATTGCTAACATCTTTAAAAGTGAGTGTTGGCCTTGTTCTCCAGCTTGAAAGAAAGCCTCTGGTTTAGCTAAATACATAAAAGATTCTACACAACCAAGCAAAAGATATAGTGTTTAAGGCCTCAATTCATATCTTTCAATATGGAAAAACCAACCCCTCCATTTGCAGGAAGACAATCATTAGGTAGAGAGGGTGTGTGATAAGACACCAGTTGGATCGAGTTTCCATAAAAACAGTAGTGCAAACTGGTAGGGCTGCCACGATGAATCGATTATTAAAACTGAATTTTGGTTTATGGAAAACAAGAAATTGAGAACATCATAATTTCAAGGTTTAGGAAACACTGATCAACATTTACTGACATTTTGTGGACCATATAACTAATCCATTTACTGCGAAAATACGAACCCAATTAATTAATTGTGAAAATGACAGTTAGTTGCAGCCCCAGAAAAAATATTTTGGGCTACCACAAGGAACAATCAAACTCAGATGACTACGGAAAATTTTACACCATTATTTAAAAATAAAGAATTACACATCTCCACATTAAAGCTATTTGCAAGATTAAGTGACAAGCAAAATAAAAGGCTTACAAGAATAAGTTGCAAAAAAAAAAAAAAAAAACCTCTCACCATCTGTCTCACAGGCGTCAGGAGTGTAGTATTACCTTTTATGAATATGTAAACCAATAAAACTGTCTGTTGATGAAAAATATGGTCTTTAACTTTGGTACAACAGTAACATGGACAGGTTATCGGTACGCATGACAACGCATTGTCCTGGTTTGCCTCTCTGCTGGAGAGCTTAGCTCTAAAGTGAAACATGAGCAACAGGACACACAAAAACCTCACAAAATCAGTGCCATATGATAGTGTTTACATAAGACACATTGTACAAAAAGGATGTGGAGAGAAAATGATGCAAGATGAGAAACACTCTTCTGCTTAGTGAATTCTTAACAGCAAAACATGTATAATGGGTGATAGACAGAAAAAGAGGGAGCGAGAGAGGAGAGGGTGATCACTGCCTCCCTGCACTCCCCCATTACTCTCTAGCTCTACTCCCCCACACCACCACCCCTCTCTTTGTCTCTGCAATGAGTGAGATGATGAATGTGTGTGTCCGTCTCAGTTCCTATTAATAGTATGGAGCAAGGCTGGAGGTGTCAAAGCTGGGGAGAGATGAAATCCCTCACTCCTCTCCCCCCATTTCACACACACAGAGCTGGAGCAGACTAGTACAGAGTCCAGCTGTAGAAGAGGTGGGGTATAGGTGGGGGTGCAAAAAGCAACGGAAAAGTGGTAGAGGTTGGAGACAATGCCAGCAGCACAGCTTCAAACAGCACACTGACAGATTTACTACCTATACGATAAAGCAAACAACCCACAAAGTTTCTCAGCACAGTGAGCTTGTGGACTGGACTTGCACAGTAAAGCTACATCTAGACAAACCAAAAACACTAACACATAGGTGCCCAGACTCACATACTGTTAAATGGTGACTTCACTGATTGAACCCTGTCAGCATAGTGTGACAAGAGGGGATTCTCAGAGTGAAAGCTCACTTCTCAAAAACAGAAAAAGAATAGCCAGAGAAGACAATTCACTACAGCCTCAGTCCTCTTTATCTGGGTGCATGTTCTTACCTCGTGAGTTGGTAGCAAGGTCGGCCACTTTCTGAAAGGCGTCCAGGAAGGCAGCCACAGCAACTGCTGTCGCTCTAGGAGAAAACACAATAACAAGTAAAGTTTAAAAAAAAAAATATTTCAATACAAAATATACACAATATCATATTATTCAGCAAAAGGGCAAAGATCTCATTCATGACAGGATCAATGAGACACACATTTCCATAGTTCACCTTTGGGGACTTTACACGGAGTAATTTCCTGGAGACTTACCCTAATCATAACCTCTACTAATCAAACCCTATCCTTTACCTCTGACCCCCCAAAACCAAATTGGGCAAATTTTTTGACAAATTATTTGACTGGCTTTTAATCAGTACCTTGTCCCTTAATTGTTTGTGACAGACAGATACAAATACACACCCTGTACCAGTTATTCAACTCTTGGCTTTACATGCAGGTGTTGGCAGGAAACGACATTAACTGACAGGATAGGAAAAAATATTCTTTCATCTTGTTTTCTGAAATATTAAAAAAATAAAAACAGTTCCGTGCAAAAGTCTCAGAATTTGACAGACATGAAAACAAAAAAGCTGGTGGGGCACCGTGACCATTGGCATTTGGATTGGAATGATGTGACTGCAAGTTGTCTTAAATACTAGCAAGCTGTCAATGAGTTTAACTCATGCAGTGTGTGTATATAATGCCCAAGCATGTCTTGAATAAAGCTGTAGTAATAGACCTTTTTCACAGTAGATATTTTTCCACATGAAATAGTTAAACAAGTGCAGGTTTTACCAATAAAATGTGGGTTCCACTCCAGTTTTAAGAGGGTTGTGCTTGTTGTAAGGGTAGGTAACACCAAATACTTGACCTTTTAACCTTTTCTGAAATATTTGATGATTTTAAAACTGCATACATGTTTACCATACTTTCTGGATGTGTTCCAATTAAGTGATTGAGAAATAATTATACAGTATGACCATTATAGCATTGCTACAACAACAAATCTAATGATAGCCTAAGACTTGTGCACAGTACTGTATATATATGCATTTGCACAAATAACACGTACATGAATTTGTGGTACATTTTTGATTATGAATCCTGACCAGTCAAAAATTAAAGTATGATTGTGCTTGTGTATTAGTGTGTGTGTGTGTGTGTGTGTGTTTAAACTAAAGTATGCCCTGCTGTGTGAGGAATGTCTATGTGATTACTTAGAGACCGCTGGAATCTGTCTGGCTCAGCAGAGTAACTCCTGAGCAGAGTTTGCCACACTCACACTTACATGTCAATGAACGGATCAGAGTTGGATCTACTTTGTTCAGCTCTAAAATGGAACAGGGTCCTATGGCAAGTGTCCAAGTCATACCTGCTTATCTGCCATCTTGTACAGTTGGCCAAATTGACTTGTGCCAAGTATTCTGCAGGATAAAATACAGTGTATACACAACAGACTGCAGGAAGGGCAAAATACAGCCTCCTCATAAAAGATAAATAGAAGCTTGGTGTAAACTTACTTTCCATTTTAGACATTACAGGCACCGTTTTAGTGGTATCCCAACTAATCACCTACCTATCCTTCTGTCTGACCAGTTACCTTAGTTGGCTTTGGAGGGAAAGCTTGTACAACTGATAAAAACAGACCTCTTAAGATCACAAGTATGGAGATGGTCCTTGTGTGTGCACATGCATGTGTGATATCTGATCTCCTCAGCAGAGAAGAGTAGCTATCACTCATGTCACACAAAGAAACGCAACAGACTCCAAATTTTCCAAAGCATATTCAGCAACAAAAGCTTGTTTGTTCTGACTCCATGTGCCTTGATTTGAAAACACCTGTTATCTTCCATGGGCCAACAAGAAACCTTTTTAAAACAACCTAGGAATCCATAAACAACCAGACTCATACCTTTCACCACTGTGCAAAACAATAGCTGTAGCACAGTGACTCTCATGTTTGATGTGCAGAGGGAACCAGTGTTTTTTTAAGGAAACTTAATAGTGTGTCTTTTATTATGTGTATTGAACAATGTGAGAAAGGTATTTGCAGAACTTAATTTCCTGCATGAGCTTTTGGCTCGGGTGATATTCTTAAGGGGAAAGTAAACTGGCGAAGTCTACATATGTCGTCTTTGCACTGAGAACGTAAATTTTGTCATCCAGCCATTTCCACTGACATCCACATGGATGGGCCCTGAGTGGACTGTGGACACCGAGTGCCATCAAATGCTCTTGTTTTAATCACACGATAAACAATGAAAAAGACAGCAACCATGGACACTTGCTTGAGGTTATGAGAGGAGATCCACTGGTTCCCACAAATGTACAACTAAGCGCTCGAAGCATACAAGGAAATACAAAAGAGGGTGAACCCCTGGTGAGAAACTGCCACAGCTGGAATGGAATGCAAGACCAAGTATGCATGTGTGGAACACTAGCCTGACGCAGACCGTTGTTTCAGTATGAACGGAACCACATGCATGTACGCACATTCAACTCTCAATGGACGTGGAACACAATAAGAATGACCTGGCCCTGGGAGCTCTTATGAGGATAATTGCCACCTCATTATGAGTCTCACAACAAAAAATTGAGTTAACATTCTTCTACTTCTCTGACCCATTCAGAACTATCTTTATTATCACTCAGAAACTTAAAATGATTCTGCCTGATAAGTCCTATGTTGTTGCAGAGCTGACCAGAAGATCCAAGGGTGTGTCCTACAAATGGAAAAAGAAACATACACGCAGGCACACACGGATTCCTTTCTATTTACAGCCCAGCGTGGGTACCCGAGGAACCTCCAGCTGATATCTGCCTCCACTAATTTATAACATGTACACAATGGTCTATGAAATGGATCATGCATTTGCAGCCAAGTCTTGTTGAGTCAAGTTTAACTCATTAATTTAAAACAGGTTTTCATGGAAGTGGTTTTGGCTGAAGAATTTGGCTTTTAATATGAGAGAAAACCATACACTGAAGTACAGTGTGCGGCCGTTTACGACTACACATAATGATCATCTGCAAGATAATGTGTTCCATGCTTTAACAAGAGAAATGCTAACAAATTATAACAAAATAACAAACTTTTTCGGTACACTACAATTAGCAACAATTAATTTTTTTACATGTTTTGATACTTTTATGATAAGTAAGACTGGAGACAGAATAACAAAAGTGAAAGAGCATTGCTGCAGAGACATTATAGAGGAAAGACAGACCAAGTTTGAATACAAACATCTGTAACATCAAAGAGACACATATCTCACACTTTCCTCCGAAAAGCAAATCATTTGTTTTTAACAGCTAAGCTGTAAACACATACATACATACAAAATTAATATATATTAACATATCTAACTAAAATAGTACTCTGGTTGTAGGGATTAACGTGCAACTGTTTATGAACCTGTTCAATCTATTTATGTGGCGTCTGTCTACCATCAAAATACTATTGGCCTCCTTCCTGAGCACAATTTTGTAATCACATAGTTCAAAAGCTGAATTTAAAGCTTTGAGGTCTTTTTGCATCACAAGATGAACTTTTACTGTGTGCAAACCTGGCTCGGACCCAGCGGCATTAAACATGACCCACCAAAAAAAGACCAAACACTGACAAGTTAAGAGGGGACTGTGATTAGAAATCAGCCAGCCTGTATTCCACCCAGAGTGCGTACTGTGTTCATGTGTATGTGTGCATGTAAGATGGCTATATAATACCAGAAACAACACACACCGACCATATTTGGACCAAAAACAGACAGAACAGCCAACACTGTAATTGGTTGATTTCCTAGTTGCTTTGTGAGAGGGGAGCAAAAGGGGCTAAATTACAGAGCAGTCTGCCTCAGGACGTCATTACACAAATAGACATTTGTTGCTACCACTGCTGGCTAGTCACTTATCCAGGCCAAAGTGGGAAGGTGTGTCTGTGTGTGTGAGCCCCTCTATGAAGTCAAGTCTCAAAACAGATTACAGGGGTCCTTGGGTGGGGGGATATGCAGCAGTCAAAGGGGTTACTTGCTAGTTTTGGAGACCAGCTTTAAAGCAGACAAAGTCTTATTTGTAGGTCACCGTGAGTAAGCCCAGCACACTCCATAGACATAGGCCAAGCTTCATCATGCTGCACTGCTTAAATTTAGTTGTCTCTTTATTAGGGGTGGGCATAAGTATTTGATTATTAGCATGATTATAAAAAATCCCATCAGTTACCGTGACTTCATAATTAAAAAGATACAAGACAAATGTTTAATCAATGATTGTATTTATACAAAACAATCTTTCTCCTCCAATGACTACCTCATTTGTGGTGCATCTATTATCACAAGGTGCAGTGGCAGCAAGCATTTGGTGGGTGTTTGCAAAAGTGATGATATTTAAGAGATTTCTTGAATGCATCTTGAACGTGCTCCTCTAAGCCTGACACACGGTAGATATATAGGATGTTATGAAATTTACCAGGGTCCTTGAATGCATCTCATTAGCTGCTCCTCTTAGCTATGGGTCAATGATTATGCATCACAGCATATTGTTACACTGGACTAAAGACAGGCAGCTATTTAAATGAATTGAGCAGTCATTAAACTAGTTTGACCAATGAAATGTATGGCAAATTGTAACTAAATTTTCAAAGTTTCATTGTTAGAAAATGTTCATTTATCTGTGCTGTTGTGAATATTGGGAGTTTGTTCATCAAGATAAGCAGCAGGTGATGCAAAAGTCCATATCCCCACAGAGAGAACACAAGGCGCAAGAGCCCCAATGGCTGCTGATTAAAGGTGCTTCATCAGTTTATTATTGTAGTAATATTTGCTTCTTGCACTAGGTGGAGGAACAGTATGGTTTCCTCATCAGTCCACACATTGCTCCTCTTGCACACTGAATCCACCATTAAAAAATATTTACACACATTTTGCAAACGCATTTTGTAACATTTGAGGTACGCCATTTCTAAATGTCCATCATTTATTCACGAAAACTGTTCTCATTGCACTCATTCACATCTACCTTTCATCAATACTTTTCCATCTCCCTCCATCTGTACTTTCATCATTGCCCTGGTGTCCTGGTGCACAGACATCAAACTAATCAACAGCCAGTCATTAGCAACCAGGCCACAAACACTCCCCTAAGCTTTTAGCATGACAAGGTCACATATTTAACCTCTAATTTAAGAGCACACATAAATAACATATCACCATTAATCAGCCTTACTACTGAGAAAAATGGAAGAACGGGTCAGTGTGGCCCCTGGAAACCCCAAAGCCTCTATACAACTGTCAGTCTTAGTATGTCTGAGGACACGTGGTTACTTAAAATGGGAGAGAAATGTCCAGTATTGTCAATCAAAGAATAATTCAGACCCCAGGACATCCGTATTTACTGTACATGCTCAACAATGAGCTTTTATTTCAGCCGCCATAACTTGTGTGTCTCCTGACACGTGGCCACTTAAAACCAACTAGGAGAGGTGACCGGGTCTGGCATCTATTGTTCTTTAAAGACATGGAATAATTTTGACAGGAGGTGTGTACATTCACAGTGTTAGAAAAACAAATTAAAGTTATTTTTTTTCCCTATAAGGCATTTATAGCATAATCTAATAATTAATTAAAAAGATTAAAATAAAACCAGAAGGGTAGATATTGACCTACGGACAGCATTGTTAAGACATTGGGCTTTTACGTCAACATGACTGCTTGTTTGACTCAGGACACGTGGCCATTTTTCTTGGGAAGAATATCGACTGATATTTAAAAGCCAAATAAAATGCAAAGGTTGATTTAGGAGTACAAGATAGTAAACAGAGATATTATGCAAATATCACAGAGGTTTTTCCCTTTCCAATACATGCCAGTTCCAGCTTCAGTAGATATTTAAGTCACATGCAACATGTACAATATGATTTATTCACTTTTTGCTACATTTCTATTTGTTTTGTGTGTCAACATGTAGTATAAATACACATTACGATAAAAGTCTACTACTACTATATATTCAATTATATCAGTGTGTTTTTTTTTCGGGTTACGGGAACAGCTAAATGAATCAGCACAAATGTTGCTCTCCCTCTTTGCAGTTTTAATCACTGTAATAGCTCTGTATAGATTCCATCCACGGGCAATGTGACAGAAACATTGACATATTTTGTACTTGTATATAGTCACGCACTCACCTGAGCTGCGACTGCAGTTTGCCAGCCTTGGTGATAAAGTCCTCCCAAATAGGGTAGCTGCTCTGTGGGAATAAAAACAAGACAGACACAACCATCAGGACAGATTCAAGAATTCTCATTGTTTCACAACAACATTGGGCTACACTGACCTTATCTACAGGGTTAAACAGAAACCAGGGCTTACACGGTTTCCTCATGTAACCCCACTCATGAGTCACCTCTAAAAGTGTTTTCCCATATTTATAATTTTTAGAATTTAAAATAAAGCATGTAGATTAGTCACAGATATTTTCATTTTGCTCTTAGTTTAACTTCTTTACATCACTATATAATCTATTACCTGGACAAAAGGCAATGAAATTTTGCCTTGCATGTTGTAAAATGGGTCACATGCCTCTTCTGCACAACAAGGGCACTAATACTATGTTATGATGAGCCTGGTTCCCAATGGAACTCTAAATTTAATTTACCCAGTTCTGGTCGTGAGCTTAAAATAGTTGAAGAGTCTTTTGTCCAAACTATCATGGAGAACAAGTGGCCTAATGCACTGACAAGAGGATGTTAACACAGTGATAAGACAGCACATGATAGAGTGTTGGATATAGCATGACCACATGTTTGCCAGTGGTGTGTTACGACTGTCAAAGACCTGAGAAATGTCGTGTTATGGTGCCAAATATTACACCCAACAACCAGCCATCTCCCACCCCTCCCTTTGAGTCTCTTGATCTCCCTTACATCACTTTTGTTTCTTTTTTTATCACTGTCCCCTCTTTCTCTCTCTCTACTGTCATTGCCTTGGCATCTATTTGAGTAAAAGTCTACCAGCTCCATATCAAACACTTCACCAGTACCATGACACACCAGCTCCTCTGCATTTCCTCACTCTTGCCAATAGATTATAATAGATTCCCAATAGATCTCAATTATGTTAAGCATCTACTAAAATATAAAATTAAAGTATACAGGGGAACCCATCGGGTATTTCTGTAGGAATGACCACATGACTATGTGACAATTTAAGAACTATTTAAGATTCCATTGTTGTCTGGGACCTTTTAAAACACAAATATAGGCCTAATCTGAAAACTTGCAGCATGCCTTGGACCTGGACCCCCATTTGGGAACAACCTGATTTTAACTGCAAAGTCACTTTGAGCTGTGAGGCACTACCGAAAATGTGTTTTATGTTGGAGGCAAATACACAATTTCATTTGCATATTTCCACTGACAACATAGTAACCCAACAGTGTGGAAACAGGGGGTCCATGAATTGCCTAGTCAAGTGATACAAGGCATGGAGAGAAGTGCTGACTGTCTGAGTAGTATTCATAACAAACTTCCTGACTCCAGTAGACCTGGTGGCTGGCCATTTGACCCGCACATGTCAAAGCCTTCAGAGCCTGTTGGTGATTTTTCTAGCCTGGCAGCTACATTCCCTGGATTCCTCCAGTCAAGAGCACAGCAGCTGGGAAATCTGCTAATTGTCTCATCAGCCACAGTCAGTCAAAAATAACATCAAAAAACAAGATGCCCTAGTTGTGTGACTGATTTCCAAATTTAGCTTTTATCCAATGGTGGCTGCTGCAGCAACTTCAACCTGAATCCAGCAAATCAAATTGTTTTACCTAAAACTGGGGATTTGGTTTGTGGACAAATCAAGGCATTTATAGCATAATCTAATAATTGATTAATTGACAATAAATAGCATTAGTTGGGGCCTTATAGAAGCATAGCAACACACTATACTAGCTGTATCAATACTGGAAAATTGGGTTATGAATTAATCTTTTTAATCGACAAATAATAGTCGAGTACTTCATTAATTAACATTTATTTAGTCAATTAATAAGAGTGGTTTTATTTTTAAGTTTCTCTGATTTCAGCTTCTTTTATGATAATGTGTTCTAGTTTCAGTGACAGTGAAAATATTTGTACAAAACACGAACATTTTTCTGGACCAAACAACTAATCGATCATTTACGAAAATAATTGACTGATTAATTGTAAGCCCTATAACGTTTGAGTCTCTAACTGAAGTTCAGAAGTAGATGTTAGCTTAAGTTACGTGACTTTAGTTCTCTACTGTGTTCAAATTTTACATTGGGGTGATATAGTTTAAATAACTATGGTTAGAAAGTGTGTATTGAAGAAGAAGTAGTAGTAGTAGTAGTAGGTAGTAGGTAGCAGTAGTGGTAGATCGTCTTACTTTCATGTCTGCGATCACAGTTTGGAAGAGTCCTCCGAGCGCGCTGCATTCCTTCTCGATCACAGCCTCCATTTTCAGGACCAACTCCAGCGGTCAGTCCCGACTCAGTGAGCCGCTCTCAGTTCGCCAGCTCTCCTGGGCAAAACTCTGAAGCTCCAAAGAGTAAACCGAAAAACAAAAAAACTAACCCGGGAGAAATGTTTATACCGCTGCTGGGAAAAATGCGAATAACAACTTTTAAAATATCAGCCAAACACACATAGAAACTCAGGTCGCTCGGTTCTGCTCTGCTGCACCGTTGCCTTCAAGTCAACAGACGGGACGAGAAGAGAAATTTAAACCCCCCTCTCCTCTCTACGTCGCCCCGGTCGTAGCCATGACTGCGCCGTTAAAACAACCTTTAACGAGTTTTCTGGAAGAAAACGAGAAATAATCCACGAAATGTGGCTGTAAACGCCGCTGCGTCTGCTGACAGGTAAAGCCCACACTGTGAACCGCTGTGACTGTAGACTCCACTTACAACAACCGAACAGAGGAGAAACAAGAGTCAAGTCGAGTCAAGTCAGCCGGAACAAAGAAAGAGATTCACTTCCGGTCAATCGTTTCTACCAAAATAAATCATCCACAGTTCCAAAGTTGGTAAAAATCGAGATTTATGTTTATTTAGAACGATAATAATAATAATGATAATAATTATATCAAAAGAAAATAGTGAAACAATTGTTGGAAAAGTGGATTTTAGTAAAAAAAAAACCAAGGGATAAAATAAAACCACATTTCAATAAGGAGGGTTACATTTCAGAGATTGTACTGCTCCACAGTGGTGAATTTCAGTAACTGCAACTGATGAAATACAGGATTTATCATCATCTTTATTGGAATTAAATAGTGCCTCTCCCTCTGTGGCATGTCTCCTATTTCTTATGAAATACCTGCATTGACATAAAGTATGGCCATGTAAAACAAAAATAAATCTGTTATAATTACAAAATATAACAAAAATAATAATAATAATAATAATAATAATAATAATAACAATAATAATAATAATAATAATAATAATAATAATAATGTTAATAAAAAAGCATTTAAACACTTGAACAAAAGGGGTGGTTTTCTGTCCATCATTGCACTTGTGTTAAGATCAGGATCCTCTGGATTTAGCCACAGTGGCATAGATCACAGAATCCTCCTCCTCTGCTGCTTTGGACCTGAAGAGAAAACGGTGATATGAATAAGTATTAGTGGATTAGGCATTGTTCCGGTGTCTACACATGCTAATATTGACATTTTAACTAGATTTGATATCAAGGTAGAGTATCTCAACTGTTGAGAGATAACTAACATGGAAGTGACTGGCTTTGTTTTGTTTTGGGTGGAGGCAAAGCACATTCAAATTCAGTGTGGTCTCACAAGGTCAGAGCAAAGTTACTATAGGAGTTGCACTCACATTTGAAATGACTTTTAAGGTGGTTTGAGTCAGAGACCCCTGCTTTACAGAGTGAGGATTTAAAACAAAGTAAAACAGGTAATACATAAAGTTATTGTGAAGTCCTGGCTACAGGTTTAATTTTTCTTGGTCTGGTGAAAAATGTGGTCCTTTCACACCAATTCATGTTGTTTTGTAACGGTCTAAAAGACACTGGCATGAACTAGACTTGACTGAAAGTCACAAATGAAACAAAATATTAGCTGTGCAGTGTTACATGTATGGACAGAGAACATACTTTATGTGAGGCGTTACATTAGTTGCTTTGTGTTTGATGGTCACAGTCGAGTAGATCACTAGAGATTCGTCAGAACTTGGGGTCTGAAGCGAGAGCAGAGCAGTGAATTCATTAAAAAAATGAAATATGGTGCTGCGTCTTTGCATTTGAACATTTATGCTTTTGAGTTCATTTGTGAATGAGAAGCACGACCCGATCAGCCCTTACAAGTGGGGGAGAGGATGGAACTGTGATGTTGGCATAAATGGTGTCGAGCTGATCTTCTCTGACTGAAGAGCTCAAGCCATTTACTCTGGAGCCAGACACAGCCTGCAGACAAGGACAGAACAGGAAACAACGTCAGGTTTTCTTTCACAGGTGAATAATGTTTTATTTAATCATTTGAATTATATCACTGATCACATACAGATTACTCATTTCAATTAGTTTACTGTGTGCACTTACGTTTTGCGCTCTTAGTTTCTTCCTGACAAAAGAACACAAATAATTGTTACACATAACACTAGAAATAAGTGCCTCACATGGCCCCCTGGTGGACACTGGGGGATATTGCAGGTAGAAATATCAGCTAAATTATAATATTAATTCTGCCAAGGAGGTTATGTTTCTCACAGATGTGTAAAGTAATGAATTACATTTACTCACGTTACTGCAATTGAGTAGGGTCTTTTTGTACTAAATTTGTAATTTTACTTTTTAGTTTTTTTTGGAAGTACTGTACTTCACTACATTTTAAATCACATCCATTACAAAGTAAAAACAAATGTTGGCCTGAATTTAATGATGTACTACATTGTATATATTGTATATATAATTTGAAAACACTACACAGAGCATCTCAGTTATGGTCAAAAGGTATAATGTTATCTGTTTACTTAAATTTGTGTTACATTTTTGCTTATGTACAAATCTGGTCATGGCCAGAACAAAACTCTCAACTGCTCAATCCTGTGGTGTCATATTCTTGAGACGTTTTTCTGTAATAGTGGGAAACACAGCAGCAACATGACACCAAAACGTGTCTCAAAGTCTGCCCATACTCACCAGAACAGAAGAAGAGCTGTCACAAGAGCCACTATAACAATGAGTCCTGCAAGTCCAGCTATGATTAGGTAGGACTGGCTGCCTGAGGAGGAACACACATTTAAACAGTGGTTCCCAAACTTTTTCTGTTGGGCCCCCCTTTGGAGGAAGAAATTTCCCGGGGGCCCCATGACATTTTTGCTTTAGCCTGCAAAACTTTAGTTAGGACTTAAAAAAAAAAACAGAACTCGCGCCCCCTGGAGAGTCTCCACGCCCCCCAGTTTGAAAAAGGCTGCATTTAAAGATGTTGGTCCTGTCGGAAATTCGTCATGTGTCATAATGCTCACATCAGACAGAATGACAACTTGAGGACCAAAATGACGCACCACACGGTCATCATATATCACAGACCAAGTCCACAAAACCACACAGGACTTTGAATTGTATCATTTACAGCTGGTAGTAGATTACATATTTCTGCCAGTACAACTTATCCTTTATATTATTTTCACAAAGACTTGATGAACTTTTGTAGGATTTTTAGTTTCACAATTATTTTGGATACAGGACCTTTGTTTTCTGATGTTCGTGTGTTGAGTGCAAAAAAGGGCATAAAAGGTCCTGAGGTACCACTACGGATGTAATATATTTTTGACCACAAGTAGGTTTTTGGGGGCGCTGTTTCCCACTTGGCATAACAGTAAGGAGACGTTTTTTTCTTCTGAGTGAGAAGAAGTGGCGGCAGCAGAGAAACAGAAGACAGCGTCTTTTTCACGTTCCTCGACATATTTTAAGAATGTTTTGAACTTTTCAAAGTAAGTGGAGGGCCAGGCAGCCCTAACATTCATGCCTGTTTCCATGATGTGCCAGGGAAGTATATCTACTGCCATGCAAAAGTGTTTTCCCTGTACAAGACACAGGGCTTGGTCAGGGAGATGACCTTTGACCTGGAGGGAGTTTCAACAGTCTGAGTTTTATGAGGCAGAAAACATCAGGTGGGCTGCAGAGAAGAGGAAGTAGATATTTAAATGAATGAGTTGAATTTCACACTGTACACTAATTCAGACAATAATGTATAGACTTTATGTTTGTAGTAGTATTTACTGTGTATTTCTACTTTATCTTTTTTGACATGGTATCTGTTTTTATATTTATAATTCAGTTTTGTTTTCCAAAAAAGTACCTTGCCAACATCACCGTGACTGTATTTACGTGAGAGGGTTATTGTTATTATAAGGTTCAGTTCAATCTTTGCCAAAACCAGCATGTAAAGGCAGTATTATTCATTTTTGCAGCACTCTGATTCACTTTAAATGCTAAATGTACCCCCCTGGAAGTATAAACACACATTGTGTATAAAGTATTATGAACGAAATTCAGAACTTTAAAATTGGGTAAGGTGGGATTCAAACTTAAAATAATGTAATAGTCCTCTACACCAATCGTGTGGCCCTTTCTGGAAATGTGTTCAAACATTTTGGGAAAAAGTGCGATCTTCTTTTGAGGATAATGACTATAAAAAAGTAACTTTTCTAAAGTGGCACATACCTTGATTCATTGTCTCCACGGTGAGAAGCACCTCAGTTGAGTTGTTCTCCCCCACACTGTTCCTGGCCTGGCAGAAGTACAGTCCAGAGTGAGAAGCCTCCACAGAGTGAAGAGACAGCATCTGTCCTGAGCCCACCTGGAGAATAGAGTTGGAGTTGGCTGAATGTGTCCTCCTCCTGTACCAGGTGTAGTTGTCTGCTGCAGGATTAGCCACACTGTTGCAGGTCAGATTCACACTGCCGCCCTCAGCGACTTGTTGTGGCTCCACTGAACCTGAAACTTTCATGGGCTCATCTGAAGACAAAGGACAGTGTAAACTCAATGAGTAGTCGCTCTCCAACTCTGCAGCCTTGTAATGGCTGCTCGATGATTAAATGGAAAAAGGGATGCCGGAAAAGGTAAAAGAGGGAAAAAGAGTAACACGAGAGATATCGATATGTTAATTTTTATCTATCACTTCTCTCCTCCATTGTTGTTTAGCTGTGCTGTGCTGTGCTGTTGGTGCAGGTCAGTGATGACAATGCTCAGCACATGCTTGTAGGCAAAAAGCCCGCATTGATTCTGATATGATCGTTCTCACTCATGTTGAGACTTGGTTTCAGGGTTAGGGATTTAGTTGTGATGGTTCAGGTTAGTGTAAGGGGCTAGAGAATGCATTGTGATGACATGGTTTCTAATTTGAGAAGTAACTTTTAAATATTCAGGTTTATCTCTTTAAGGAGGTCAACATTACAAGGACCTTGAAATTGGGGGTGGAGTGGCTCAGTGGTTAAGACTGGTACCCTGTGTGCAAAAGATTTCATGGTCACAAGTTCACCTCCACCCCTGGCTGATTGTACTCAATTCCCTTGTCTGCTAACATGTAATGCAATGTTGACCTCCTTGAAGAGATAAATGTCTGTAGGCTATTGTGCAAATATGACACATGAACATTTTCATCGACACTTCCTCTCCACCCGAGTCTTTCGCAGTCTTGACACATCCTGCTTTAGAAACAGGGAGACTGGGCTATCATCTCAGAGTAACACTTCATCACACTTACACTGGACATCAAGGTGAATCTCAGTCGATTTGACCGTGTCAATGCCCATCCAGCTGATGCTGTTCCTTGCTCGACAGTGGTACAGTCCACTGTGACTGGGCTGCATATCAAAGATGGTGTGGGTCTGTCCTAAACTGACCAACTGTCCGTCCTTGTACAGACTGTATCCTTCGCGTGTCACAGGTGGGTTTGCTTCACAGCTGCAGGAGAAGGTCACTGAACTCCCTCTGATGATGTTTGCTGGTGAACTTATGGACAGTGTCACATTATTGGGAGCATCTGACCACAGAAAAAGTAAACATGAACATACTGACTGAGTAAAAACAGTATACAGTGTAGTGTGATGGCAGATTATTATAGGCATAAAGCGAAGACTAAAGTATACTGTATGCTTATTTTCTCCTCAGAGCAACATGTCATCACACTTACACTGGACATCAAGGTGAATCTCAGTTGATTTGACCATGTAAATGCCCATCCAGCTGATGTTGTTCCTTGCTCGACAGTGGTACAGTCCACTGTGACTGGGCTGCATATCAAAGATGGTGTGGGTCTGTCCTAAACTGACCAACTGTCCTTCCTTGTACAGACTGTATCCTTCGTGTGTCACAGGTGGGTTTGCTTCACAGCTGCAGGTGAAGGTCACTGAACTTCCTCTGACGATGTCTGCTGGTGAACTTATGGACAGTGTCACTTTCTTGGGAGCATCTGACCATAGAAAAGGTAAACATGAACATAATGACTGAGTATAAAAAGTATGTAGTGTAGTGTGAGGGCAGATTACTACAGGCATTAAGCAAAGACTAGAGTATATGCTTATTTTCTCCCTTCCTTTGGAGGACAGCAGAGATTAACTGAGATTATTTTGAATAAGCCATGTACTAGCACCATGTCAATTAAAACACAAAATAAATGTGTGAATTCCGCTGTGGTGAAACTCTTCACAGATCTTTAGTGAAAGAGGGACTATCTGGTTTGTATGAACTGCATTAAAAAGTACATCTAGTCCTACTTCTCTCTCATCGTGTCATTATTTGTGTGCTGAGTACTTCATCTGAAAACAATAGGCTTTAGTTACAGAGAACATCAGGTCTGATTATGATCATGCTGCTGTTAATACAAACAAATTGTGCTTCACTTTAGCATCCAGGTGTTGTTTTTACTGACTCACTGTCACAAGGACACTCTATGTCAGTGAGGTCTTTTTTTCAATTATTATGGGCTATTTATTGAGAGTTTTGTTCTGTATTCAGGATGTGATCTTCAGAATTTAAATTGAAGCATTGTTAAGTTGGTAACGTTTGCTTTATGTGATGAAAACAGCCTGTCATTTGAGCTTTGGTGGTTAGTTGCTACTTACAGTGAACATTCAGAGCCACAGAGGCAGATCTGGCTGTCTCTTGTCCATAGACGGCACACTGGTACGTCCCAGCATCCTCTCTTCTGGCCCAGAACTCTGGTTTTGACACTCTTTGTCCATCTCTAAACCAGACAATGCCTATACGTGAAGGGCAGCCTGACTCGCAGATCAGTTGGACATTATCTCCTTCTGACACAGTGGTCGGCCTCACGACGGCGGTCAACTCTGGTCCAGGGTCAGAAACACATTCATCTTTACTAAAAACCGTATTAAGTCGTGAAAATAATGACCTATAATAATGTACATTGTTTTGTCATTACCTCGCACAGTCAAATAAGCGGGGTATCTACTACTCCATCTGTCGCGCGTTGTCACAAAATTGAAATAGTACGGTCCTTCATCCATGGGTCGGACGTTATTGATCTTCAGGTCACAGTCGTCACGTTTGTTGCCCACATATTTAAAGTCTGGAGGTGAAGGCAGATCAGAGAGGGGAACTGGCTGACTGGCTACAGACTGTTTAAACCAGTGCACCTCGGTGACAGTATGACCAGAAGGGTAGTCATAGACACACTTTATAACTACTGATGTGCCCTTCAAAGCACACGGACTCTCTAAGGTCACCCTCCAATCTCCACTCCAAACACCTTTGGGCAAAAACAATAAAAGATTTGTTGATTTTATCTTGCATTAACATATACATATTGATATAATATATAATAAGTGTCAATCAGTATTCTTTTACCTGGCGCAAGAACAAGAATCATCAGAATGAAATATCCCATCATTGACCTGAGCCTATAACAAGTTGATTACTATAAAGTCACTGGCAGTAAAATATCAAGAATGTATCTGTACTCACCAGCTACAGCAAACTGATTGACTAAAGACTTAAGCAGGGAGTAACTGTGTGAAATGAAAAGCAGAAGTGGCATGATTTCTTGACTCAAAGTGCTGATTGCATAAGGTTGGATGTTCTCAAAACCTAATCCATACACAAACGTTAGATATGTTGGGTGTGCACGGGTAAACTCCACACTCTCGAGACACAACAGGCGGCACAGAACAATACAGTGTTTGTTCAGTAAATGAAAATAACATGTGCTCAGGACATCATTTTATTCTCAGTTTCACCCTCTATGTAAAATGTCACAGAGTCTCTGTGGGACGTGTTATTTTAGACTTTAGAATTTATGAAAGTATGAAAGACATCATATGTAATATTTCTGCATGAAAATGTCTAAAAATGACAAGACTATTGTTATACACTGCCTGGCCAAAAAAAAAGTCACCACCTGTAACGGCCTCCTTTTAAAGATGAAGCACGACTCGCAGGAGACCACACAAGGGACGCCACGACGAAGTCTCACCAGAAAATGTTCATTTATTTAACGAAGGTTGTCATTTAGACAAAAATAGGGAACCAATTCACTGTGGCATTGTTTCCATAAGCTGCTGCAATGTCACAAGATTTATTTCCGTCCAGTGTTGCATTGATTTTTCACCAAGCTCTTGTATTGATGATGTCGGGCCACTGAGCAAAGCCTTCTCCAGCACATCCCAAAGATGCTCAATGGGGTTAAGGTATGGACTCTGTGGCCAATTGTCATATCTAGGAAGTTGTGTTAAGTTATGTTTAGTTTTGTCTTGTATCTGTTGTCTCGTGACTTCCTGTTTTACTTTGACATCTCTCTTTCCTCTTGTTTCAGATAACTTGCCCTTCCCCTGTGGGTTTCCCGCCAGTCTGATTATCGTCCCCGCCCTGATTGTTTCCACCTGTTCCCCATTACCTTGGGCGGGTGTAAGTGCATATATAGCCTGTGCTTCCCTTTGCCCTGTGCCAGTTCGTCTTGTCATGTCATGCCAGAGAACCCACGCCAGTCCATGCCACATAAATTGTTTGTCAGGCTTTGTGTTTCTTATTTGTGACTTTGTCTTGCTTTTTTGAGCATTCTGAGTTTTTCCTCGTGAAGAGTGATTTTGATTTGGCACTTTGCCCAAACCTTTTGTCTCCTCCCATTATAATTAGTTATTTTTGCCCTTTTGCTTATTTAGTGATTCCACGATAGGGTGATTTTCTGTTGTTACTTTTCCTCCTTGGAGAGTGATTAATGTTTGATACTTTGTGCAATAGGGCCACACGGTGGGGTAGTGGTTAGCACTCTCGCCTTGCAGCGAGAAGACCCGAGTTCGAGCCCCGGTTGGAACAAGGCATGGAGTTTGCATGTTCTCCCCGTGTGTGCGTGGGTTCTCTCCGGGTTCTCCGGCTTCCTCCCACAGTCCAAAAACATGCGATGTGGGGATAGGTAGATTGGACAATCTAAATTGACCATAGGAGTGAGTGTGAGAGTGAATGGTTGTTTGTCTGTCTCTCTGTGTGTGGCCCTGCGATGGACTGGCGAACTGTCCAGGGTATACCCCGCCTATCGCCCGATGTAGCTGAGATTGGCACAGCACCCCCCGCGACCCTCTAGCAGAGGATAAAGCGGTAGATGATGACTGACTGACTGACTTTGTGCAATAAATTGTGATACTTTTTGAAGTTGTCTCTGAGTCGTGCTATTGGGTTCAAATCCTTGTTCGGTCGTGACACCAATCCATGTGTGAAAATGATGTCTCATGCTCCCTGAACCACTCTTTCACAATTTGAACAAAAATGGTTGTTTCCTGTCCACTATTGTGTTAAGATCAGGATCCTCTGGATTTAGCCACAGCAGCATAGATCACAGAATTCTCCTCCTCTGCTTCTGCTTTGGACCTGCAGAGAAAACGATGATATAAATGAAAGTATTAATGCACTGGGCATTGTTCCTGTGTCTACACATGCTAATATTGACATTTGAACTAGATTTGATGTTAAGGTAGAGTACCTCAACTGTTGAGAGATAACTAACATGGAAGTGAAAGGCTTTGTGTTTTGTTTTTGGTTTTCTTGGGTGAAGGCAAAGCACATTCAAATTCAGTGTGGTCTCACAAGGTCAGAGCAAAGTTCCAGATGATTTAATAATGTTGTTGCCTTTAAGACAAACGTCTGTTTGGTGTTTCAGGAGGGCACTATACTCACATTTGAAATGACTTTTAAGGTGGTTTGAGTCAGAGACCCCTGCTTTACAGAGTGAGGATTTAAAACAAAGTAAAACAGGTAATGCATAAAGTTATTGTGAAGTCCTGGCTACAGGTTTAATTTTTCTTGGTCTGGTGAAAAATGTGGTCCTTTCACACCAATTGATGTTGTTTTGTAACGG
Source organism: Solea solea (assembly GCF_958295425.1). Classification (NCBI taxonomy): domain Eukaryota; kingdom Metazoa; phylum Chordata; class Actinopteri; order Pleuronectiformes; family Soleidae; genus Solea; species Solea solea. The sequence goes on from NC_081146.1 coordinate 14,140,392, forward strand.
TCTAAAAGACACTGGCATGAACTAGACTTGACTGAAAGTCACAAATGAAACAAAATATTAGCTGTGCAGTGTTACATGTATGGACAGAGTACATACTTTATGTGAGGTGAAACATTAGTTGCTTTGTGTTTGATGGTCACAGTCGAGTAGATTACTTCAGATTCGTCAGAAGTTGGGGTCTGAAGCGAGAGCAGAGCAGTGAATTCATTAAAAAAATGAAATATGGTGCTGCGTCTTTGCATTTGAACATTTATGCTTTTGAGTTCATCTGTGAATGAGAAGCACGACCCGATCAGCACTTACAAGAGGGGGAGAGGATGGAACTGTGATGTTGGCATAAATGGTGTCGAGCTGATCTTCTCTGACTGATGAGCTCAAGCCATTTACTCTGGAGCCAGACACAGCCTGCAGACAAGGACAGAACAGGAAACAACGTCAGGTTTTCTTTCACAGGAGAATAATGTTTTATTTAATCATTTGAATTATATCACTGATCACATACAGATTACTCATTTCAATTAGTTTACTGTGTGCACTTACGTTTTGCGCTCTTAGTTTCTTCCTGACAAAAGAACACAAATAATTGTTACACATAACACTAGAAATAAGTGCCTCACATGGCCCCCTGGTGGACACTGGGGGATATTGCAGGTAGAAATATCAGCTAAATTATAGTATTAATTCTGCCAAGGAGGGTACTCACGTTACTGCAATTGAGTATGGTCTTTTTGTACTAAATTTGTAATTTTACTTTTTGGTTTTTTTTGGACGTATTGTATTTCACTACATTTTAAATCACATCCATTACAAAGTAAAAACAAATGCTGGCCTGAATTAAAAAAATAAAATAATACACACACCGGAAACTTTGGCAGTGAATGATGAGGACAGGTGATTTGGCACATTACACATTACATTATGTGTTTACATATTTTATTTTGTCAGCGCTTTAATTAGTAAAGATGTGCCTTTAATTAAACAATTCATGCAAGATTTGTGAAATAACTCCAACCTTGTTAAAAAGTAATTAAGTAACTTTTACTCTTAATACATTATAAACAAGCTAATACTTTTTTTTTTTTACTTTTGCTTACTTACGTAAAATGCTATCAAAATAGTGGTGCTTTTACTTGAGTAGAATATTTCATTACTTTTTCCACCTCTGGTTGCTCACTGTGTTTGTTTGTGAGCAGCATAAAATACAGATTTAAATGACATTTAAATGATTGAAATGTGGAAGTAGGTGCTCTCTGAGTACTTTGTTCTTTGTTTTGGGATAGGAAAATGACAAAGTTATACACATTTTAATGATGTACTACATTGTATATATTGTATATATAATTTGAAAACACTACACAGAGCATCTCAGTTATGGCCAAAAGGTATAATGTTATCTGTTTACTTAAATAATGTGTTACATTTTTGCTTATGTACAAATCTGGTCATGGGCAGAACAAAACTCTCAACTGCTCAATCCTGTGGTGTCATATTCTTGAGATGTTTTTCTGTAATAGTGGGAAACACAGCAGCAACATTACACCAAAACGTGTCTCAAAGTCTGCTCATACTCACCAGAACAGAAGAAGAGCTGTCACAAGAGCCACTATAACAATGAGTCCTGCAAGTCCAGCTATGATTAGGTAGGACTGGCTGCCTGAGGAGGAACACACATTTACTGTAAACAGTGGTTCCCAAACTTTTTCTGTTGGGCCCCCCTTTGGAGGAAGAAATTTCCCGGGGGCCCCATGACATTTTTGCTTTTGCCTGCAAAACTTTAGTTAGGACTTAAAAAAAAAATGTCATAATGCTCACATCAGACAGAATGACAACTTGAGGACCAAAATGACGCACCACACGGTCATCATATATCACAGACCAAGTCCACAAAACCACACAGGACTTTGAATTGTATCATTTACAGCTGGTAGTAGATTACATATTTCTGCCAGTACAACTTATCCTTTATTTTATTTTCACAAAGACTTGATGAACTTTTGTAGGATTTTTAGTTTCACAATTATTTTGGATACAGGACCTTTGTTTTCTGATGTTCGTGTGTTGAGTGCAAAAAAGGGCATAAAAGGTCCTGAGGTACCCACACTATATATTTTTGACCACAAGTAGGTTTTTGGGGGCGCTGTTTCCCACTTGGAAACATAACAGTAAGGAGACGTTTTTTTCTTCTGAGTGAGAAGAAGTGGCGGCAGCAGAGAAACAGAAGACAGCGTCTTTTTCACGTTCCTCGACATATTTTAAGAACGTTTTGGACTTTTCAAAGTAAGTGGAGGGCCAGGCAGCCCTAACATTCATGCCTGTTTCCCTGATGTGCCAGGGAAGTTTATCTACTGCCATGCAAAAGTATTTTCCCTGTACAAGACACAGGGCTTGGTCAGGGAGATGACCTTTGACCTGGAGGGAGTTTCAACAGTCTGACTTTTATGAGGCAGAAAACATCAGGTGGGCTGCAGAGAAGAGGAAGTAGATATTTAAATGAATGAGTTGAATTTCACACTGTACACTAATTCAGACAATAATGTATAGACTTTACATGGTATCTGTTTTTATATTTAGAATCCAGTTTTGTTTTCAAAAAAAGTACCTTGCCAACATCACCGTGACTGTATTTACGTGAGAGGGTTATTGTTATTATAAGGTTCAGTTCAATCTTTGCCAAAACCAGCATGTAAAGGCAGTATTATTCATTTTTGCAGCACTCTGATTCACTTTAAATGCTAAATGTACCCCCCTGGAAGTATAAACACACATTGTGTATAAAGTATTATGAACGAAATTCAGAACTTTAAAATTGGGTAAGGTGGGATTCAAACTTAAAATAATGTAATAGTCCTCTTCACCAATCGTGTGGCCCTTTCTGGAAATGTGTTCAAACATTTTGGGAAAAAGTGCGATCTTCTTTTGAGGATAATGACTATAAAAAAGTAACTTTTCTAAAGTGGCACATACCTTGATTCATTGTCTCCACGGTGAGAAGCACCTCAGTTGAGTTGTTCTCCCCCACACTGTTCCTGGCCTGGCAGAAGTACAGTCCAGAGTGAGAAGCCTCCACAGAGTGAAGAGACAGCATCTGTCCTGAGCCCACCTGGAGAATAGAGTTGGAGTTGGCTGAATGTGTCCTCCTCCTGTACCAGGTGTAGTTGTCTGCTGCAGGATTAGCCACACTGCTGCAGGTCAGATTCACACTGCCGCCCTCAGCGACTTGTTGTGGCTCCACTGAACCTGAAACTTTCATGGGCTCATCTGAAGACAAAGGACAGTGTAAACTCAATGAGTAGTCGCTCTCCAACAATGCAGCCTTGTAAAGGCTACTCGATGATTAAATGGGAAAAGGGATGCCGGAAAAAGTAAAAGAGGGAAAAAGAGTAACACGAGAGATATCGATATGCTAATCTTTAGGTTTTTAGAAATACCTACAACTGTCTTGCATCTGAATTTCACATGAACGTAACTTTCCTACAGAAATCACACATTTGCACTGGAACACTGCAGAATTTTGATAGGTTACCTCCAATTTGACGTGCATGACTTGACTGCTCCAAATATATTCATAATTTGATTTGAACATCTCTCTTTCTCTCCTCCATTGTTGTTTAGCTGTGCTGTGCTGTTGGTGCAGGTCAGTGATGACAATGCTCAGCACATGCTTGTAGGCAAAAAGCCCACATTGATTCTGATATGACCGTTCTCACTCATGTTGAGACTTGGTTTCAGGGTTAGGGATTTAGTTGTGATGGTTCAGGTTAGTGTAAGGGGCTAGAGAATGCATTGTGATGACATGGTTTCTAATTTGAGAAGTAACTTTTAAATATTCAGGTTTTGACTGACCTTGTAATGTTGACCTCCTTAAAGAGATAAATGTGCAAATATGACACATGAACATTTTCATCAACACTTCCTCTCCACCCGAGTCTTTCGCAGTCTTGACACATCCTGCTTTAGAAACAGGGAGACTGGGCTATCATCTCAGAGTAACACGTCATCACACTTACACTGGACATCAAGGTGAATCTCAGTCGAATTGACCGTGTCAATGCCCATCCAGCTGATGCTGTTCCTTGCTCGACAGTGGTACAGTCCACTGTGACTGGGCTGCATATCAAAGATGGTGTGGGTCTGTCCTAAACTGACCAACTGTCCGTCCTTGTACAGACTGTATCCTTCGTGTGTCACAGGTGGGTTTGCTTCACAGCTGCAGGAGAAGGTCACTGAACTCCCTCTGATGATGTTTGCTGGTGAACTTATGGACAGTGTCACATTATTGGGAGCATCTGACCACAGAAAAAGTAAACATGAACATACTGACTGAGTAAAAACAGTATACAGTGTAGTGTGATGGCAGATTACTATAGGCATAAAGCAAAGACTAAAGTATACTGTATGCTTATTTTCTCCTCAGAGCAACATGTCATCACACTTACACTGGACATCAAGGTGAATCTCAGTTGATTTGACCGTGTCAATGCCCATCCAGCTGATGCTGTTCCCTGCTTGACAGTGGTACAGTCCACTGTGACTGGGCTGCATATCAATGATGGTGTGGGTCTGTCCTAAACTGACCAACTGTCCTTCCTTGTACAGACTGTATCCTTCGCGTGTCACAGGTGGGTTTGCTTCACAGCTGCAGGAGAAGGTCACTGAACTTCCTCTGACGATGTCTGCTGGTGAACTTATGGACAGTGTCACATTCTTGGGAGCATCTGACCACAGGAAAAGTAAACATGAAAATAATGACTGAGTATAAACAGTATGTAGTGTAGTGTGAGGGCAGATTACTATAGGCATTAAGCAAAGACTAGAGTATATGCTTATTTTCTCCCTTCCTTTGGAGGACAGCAGAGATTAACTGAGATTATTTTAAATAAACCATGTACTAGCACCATGTAAATAAAACACAAAATAAATGTGTGAATTCCGCTGTGGTGAAACTCTTTACAGGTCTTCAGTGAAAGAGGGACTATCCGGTTTGTATGAACTGCATTAAAAAGTACATCTAGTCCTACTTCTCTCTCATCGTGTCATTATTTGTGCGCTGAGTACTTCATCTGAAAACAATAGGCTTTAGTTACAGAGAACATCAGGTCTGATTATGATCATGCTGCTGTTAATACAAACAAATTGTGCTTCACTTTAGCATCCAGGTGTTGTTTTTACTGACTCACTGTCACAAGGACACTCTATGTCAGTGAGGTCTTTTTTTCAATTATTATGGGCTATTTATTGAGAGTTTTGTTCTGTATTCAGGATGTGATCTTCAGAATTTAAATTGAAGCATTGTTAAGGTTGGTAACGTTTGCTTTATGTGATGAAAACAGCCTGTCATTTGAGCTTTGGTGGTTAGTTGCTACTTACAGTGAACATTCAGAGCCACAGAGGCAGATCTGGCGTTCTCTTGTCCATAGACGGCACACTGGTACGTCCCAGCATCCTCTCTTCTGGCCCAGAACTCTGGTTCTGACACTCTTTGTCCATCTCTGAACCAGACGATGCCTGGAATTGAAGGGCAGCCTGACTCGCAGTTCAGTCGGACATTATCTCCTTCTGACACAGTGGTCGGCCACACGACGGCGGTCAACTCTGGTCCAGGGTCAGAAACACATTCATCTTTACTAAAAACCGTATTAAGTCGTGAAAATAATGACCTATAATAATGTCCATTGTTTTGTCATTACCTCGCACAGTCAAATAAGCGGAGTATCTACTTCTCCATGTGTCGCGCGTTGTCACAAAACTGAAATAGTACCATCCTTCATCCATGGGTCGGACGTTATTGATCTTCAGGTCACAGTCGTCACGTTTGTTGCCCACATATTTAAAGTCTGGAGGTGAAGGCAGATCAGAGAGGGGAACCCGCTGACTGGCTACAGACCATTTTAACCACTGCACCTCGGTGACAGTATGACCAGAAGGGTAGTCATAGTCACACTTTATAACTACTGATGTGCCCTTCAAAGCACACTGACTCTCTAAGGTCACCCTCCAATCTCCACTCCAAACACCTTTGGGCAAAAACAATAAAACATTTGTTGTATACATATTGATATAATATATAATAAGTGTCAATCATTATTCTTTTACCTGGCGCAAGAACAAGAATCATCAGAATGAAATATCCCATCATTGACCTGAGCCTATAACAAGTTGATTACTAAAAAGTCACTGGCAGTAAAATATCAAGAATGTATCTGTACTCACCAGCTACAGCAAACTGACTGACTAAAGACTTAACCAGAGAGTAACTGTGTGAAATGAAAAGCAGAAGTGGGATGATTTCTTGACTCAAAGTGCTGATTGCATAAGGTTGGATGTTCTCTAAACCTAAACCATACACAAACGTTAGATATGTTGGGTGTGCACGGGTAAACTCCACACTCTCGAGACACAACAGGCGGCACAGAACAATACAGTGTTTGTTCAGTAAATGAAAATAACATGTGCTCAGGACATCATTTTATTCTCAGTTTCACCCTCTATGTAAAATGTCACAGAGTCTCTGTGGGACGCGTTATTTTAGACTTTAGAATTTATGAAAGTATGAAAGACATCATATGTAATATTTCTTCATGAAAATGTCTAAAAATGACAAGACTATTGTTATACACTACCTGGCCAAAAAAAAAGTCGCCACCTGTTACGGCCTCCTTTTAAAGATGAAGCATGGCTCGCAGGAGACCACACAAGGGACGCCACGACGAAGTCTCACCAGAAAATTTTCATTTATTTAACGAAGGTTGTCATTTAGACAAAAATAGGGAACCAAGGAGGTCCCGGCAAAAAGGGTCACATCATTGGACCGCCTTTAGCTTTGATTACGGCACTCATTCACTGTGGCATTGTTTCCATAAGCTGCTGCAATGTCACAAGATTTATTTCCGTCCAGTGTTGCATTGATTTTTCACCAAGCTCTTGTATTGATGATGTCGGGCCACTGAGCAAAGCCTTCTCCAGCACATCCCAAAGATGCTCAATGGGGTTAAGGTATGGACTCTGTGGCCAATTGTCATATCTAGGAAGTTGTGTTAAGTTATATTTAGTTTTGTCTTGTATCTGTGGTCTCGTGACTTCCTGTTTTACTTTGACATCTCTCTTTCCTCTTGTTTCAGATAACTTGCCCTTCCCCTGTGGGTGTCCCGCCAGTCTGATTATCGTCCCCGCCCTGATTGTTTCCACCTGTTCCCCATTACCTTGGGCGGGTGTGAGTGCATATATAGCCAATGCCACGTAAATTGTTTGTCAGGATTTTTATTTCTTATGTGCGACTTTGTCTTGCTTTTTTGAGCCTTCTGAGTTTTTCCCTGTGAAGAGTGACACTTTGCCCAAACCTTTTGTCTCCTCCCATTATAATTTGTTATTTTTGCCCTTTTGCTTATTTAGTGATTCCTCGATAGAGTGATTTTCTGTTGTTACTTTTCCTCCTTGGAGAGTGATTATTGTTTGATACTTTGTGCAATAAATTGTGATACTTTTTGAAGTTGTCTCTGAGTCGTGCTATTGGGTTCAAATCCTTGTTCGGTCGTGACACCAATCCATGTGTGAAAATGATGTCTCATGCTCCCTGAACCACTCTTTCACAATTTGAACAAAAATGGTTGTTTCCTGTCCACTATTGTGTTAAGATCAGGATCCTCTGGATTTAGCCACAGCAGCATAGATCACAGAATTCTCCTCCTCTGCTTCTGCTTTGGACCTGCAGAGAAAACGATGATATAAATGAAAGTATTAATGCACTGGGCATTGTTCCTGTGTCTACACATGCTAATATTGACATTTGAACTAGATTTGATGTTAAGGTAGAGTACCTCAACTGTTGAGAGATAACTAACATGGAAGTGAAAGGCTTTGTGTTTTGTTTTTGGTTTTCTTGGGTGAAGGCAAAGCACATTCAAATTTAGTGCAGTCACATACAAGGTCAGAGCAAAGTTCCAGATGATTTAATAATGTTGTTGCTTTTAAGACAAACGTCTGTTTGGTGTTTCAGGAGGGCACTATACTCACATTTGAACTGACTTTTAACGTGGTTTGAGTCAGAGACCCCTGCTTTACAGAGTGAGCATTTAAAACAAAGTAAAACAGGTAATACATAAAGTTATTGTGAAGTCCTGGCTACAGGTTTAATTTTTCTTGGTCTGGTGAAAAATGTGGTCCTTTCACACCAATTCATGTTGTTTTGTAACGGTCTAAAAGACACTGGCATGAACTAGACTTGACTGAAAGTCACAAATGAAACAAAATATTAGCTGTGCAGTTACATGTATGGACAGAGAACATACTTAATGTGAGGTGTAACATTAGTTGCTTTGTGTTTGATGGTCACAGTCGAGTAGATCACGTCAGCTTCGTCAGAACTTGGGGTCTGAAGCGAGAGCAGAGCAGTGAATTCATTAAAAAAATGAAATATGGTGCTGCGTCTTTGCATTTGAACATTTATGCTTTTGAGTTCATTTGTGAATGAGAAGCACGACCCAATCAGCACTTACAAGAGGGGGAGCGGATGGAACTGTGATGTTGGCATAAATGGTGTCGAGCTGATCTTCTCTGACTGAAGAGCTCAAGCCATTTACTCTGGAGCCAGACACAGCCTGCAGACAAGGACAGAACAGGAAACAACGTCAGGTTTTCTTTCACAGGTGAATAATGTTTTATTTAATCATTTGAATTATATCACTGATCACATACAGATTACTCATTTCAATTAGTTTACTGTGTGCACTTACGTTTTGCGCTCTTAGTTTCTTCCTGACAAAAGAACACAAATAATTGTTACACATAACACTAGAAATAAGTGCCTTACATGGCCCCCTGGTGGACACTGGGGGATATGGCAGGTAGAACTATAAGCTAAATTATAGTATTAATTCTGCCAAGGAGGGTACTCACGTTACTGCAATTGAGTATGGTCTTTTTGTACTAAATTTGTAATTTTACTTTTTTGTTTTTTTTGGACGTACTGTATTTCACTACATTTTAAATCACATCCATTACAAAGTAAAAACAAATGTTGGCCTGAATTAAAAAAATAAAATAATGCACACACCGGAAACTTTGGCAGTGAATGATGAGGACAGGTGATTTGGCACATTACACATTATATTATGTGTTTACATATTTTATTTTGTCAGCGCTTTAATTAGTAAAGATGTGCCTTTAATTAAACAATTCATGCAAGATTTGTGAAATAACTCCAACCTTGTTAAAAAGTAATTAAGTAACTTTTACTCTGAGTACATTATAAACAAGCTACTACTTTTTTTTTACTTTTGCTTACTTACGTAAAATGCTATCAAAAATAGTGGTGCTTTTACTTGAGTAGAATATTTCATTACTTTTTCCACCTCTGGTTTCTCACTGTGTTTGTTTGTGAGCAGCATAAAATACAGATTTAAATGACATTTAAATGATTGAAATGTGGAAGTAGGTGCTCTCTGAGTACTTTGTTCTTTGTTTTAGGATAGGAAAATGACAAAGTTATACACATTTTAATGATGTACTACATTGTATATATTGTATATATAATTTGAAAACACTACACAGAGCATCTCAGTTATGGCCAAAAGGTATAATGTTATCGGTTTACTTAAATTTTGTGTTACATTTTTGCTTATGTACAAATCTGGTCATGGGCAGAACAAAACTCTCAACTGCTCAATCCTGTGGTGTCATATTCTTGAGACGTTTTTCTGTAATAGTGGGAAACACAGCAGCAACATGACACTAAAACATTGTTTTTCTATAAGAAGCACATCATATACTTTAAACAGATGTAGAGACAACACTAGTAAATGTGTGTCTCAAAGTCTGCCCATACTCACCAGAACAGAAGAAGAGCTGTCACAAGAGCCACCATAACAATGAGTCCCGCTATGATTAGGTGGGACTGGCTGCCTGAGGAGGAACACACATTTAAAGATGTTGGTCCTGTCGGAAATTCGTCAGGTGTCATAATGCTCACATCAGACAGAATGACAACTTGAGGACAAAAATGACGCACCACACGGTCATCATATATCACAGACCAAGTCCACAAAACCACACAGGACTTTGAATTGTATCATTTACAGCTGGTAGTAGATTACATATTTCTGCCAGTACAACTTATCCTTTATTTTATTTTCACAAAGACTTGATGAACTTTTGTAGGATTTTTAGTTTCACAATTATTTTGGATACAGGACCTTTGCTTTCTGGTGTTCGTGTGTTGAGTGCAAAAAAGGGCATAAAAGGTCCTGAGATACCACTACGGATGTAATATATTTTTGACCACAAGTAGGTTTTTGGGGGCGCTGTTTCCCACTTGACATAACAGTAAGGAGACGTTTTTTTCTTCTGAGTGAGAAGAAGTGGCGGCACAGCAGCAGCAGCAGAGAAACAGAAGACAGCGTCTTTTTCACGTTCCTCGACATATTTTAAGAACGTTTTGAACTTTTCAAAGTAAGTGGAGGGCCAGGCAGCCCTAACATTCATGCCTGTTTCCCTGATGTGCCAGGGAAGTATATCTACTGCCATGCAAAAGTGTTTTCCCTGTACAAGACACAGGGCTTGGTCAGGGAGATGACCTTTGACCTGGAGGGAGTTTCAACAGTCTGACTTTTATGAGGCAGAAAACATCAGGTGGGCTGCAGAGAAGAGGAAGTAGATATTTAAATGAATGAGTTGAATGTCACACTGTACACTAATTCAGACAATAATGTATAGACTTTATGTTTGTAGTAGTATTTACTGTGTATTTCTACCTTATCTTTTTTGACATGGTATCTGTTTTTATATTTATAATTCAGTTTTGTTTTCCAAAAAAGTACCTTGCCAACATCACCGTGACTGTATTTACGTGAGAGGGTTATTGTTATTATAAGGTTCAGTTCAATCTTTGCCAAAACCAGCATGTAAAGGCAGTATTATTCATTTTTGTAGAACTCTGGTTCACTTTAAATGCTAAATGTAACCCCCTGGAAGTATAAACACACATTGTGTATAAAGTATTATGAACGAAATTCAGAACTTTAAAATTGGATAAGGTGGGATTCAAACTTAAAATAATGAAATAGTCCTCTACACCAATCGTGTGGCCCTTTCTGGAAATGTGTTCAAACATTTTGGGAAAAAGTGCGATCTTCTTTTGAGGATAATGACTATAAAAAAGTAACTTTTCTAAAGTGGCACATACCTTGATTCATTGTCTCCACGGTGAGAAGCACCTCAGTTGAGTTGTTCTCCCCCACACTGTTCCTGGCCTGGCAGAAGTACAGTCCAGAGTGAGAAGCCTCCACAGAGTGAAGAGACAGCATCTGTCCTGAGCCCACCTGGAGAATAGAGTTGGAGTTGGCTGAATGTGTCCTCCTCCTGTACCAGGTGTAGTTGTCTGCTGCAGGATTAGCCACACTGCTGCAGGTCAGATTCACACTGCCGCCCTCAGCGACTTGTTGTGGCTCCACTGAACCTGAAACTTTCATGGGCTCATCTGAAGACAAAGGACAGTGTAAACTCAATGAGTAGTCGCTCTCCAACAAGGCTGCATTGTTGACAATACCTACAACTGTCTTGCATCTGAATTTCACATGAACGTAACTTTCCTACAGAAATTCACACATTTGCACTGGAACACTGCAGAATTTTGATAGGTTTCCTCCAATTTGACGTGCATGACTTGACTGCTCCAAATATATTCATAATTTGATTTGAACATCTCTCTTGTGACTGCTATCACTTCTCTCCTCCATTGTTGTTTAGCTGTGCTGTGCCGTTGGTGCAGGTCAGTGATGACAATGCTCAGCACATGCTTGTAGGCAAAAAGCCCGCTTCTCACTCATGTTGAGACTTGGTTTCAGGGTTAGGGATTTAGTTGTGATGGTTCAGGTTAGTGTAAGGGGCTAGAGAATGCATTGTGATGACATGGTTTCTAATTTGAGAAGTAACTTTTAAATATTCAGGTTTTGACTGACCTTGTAATGTTGACCTCCTTAAAGAGATAAATGTGCAAATATGACACATGAACATTTTCATCAACACTTCCTCTCCACCCGAGTCTTTCGCAGTCTTGACACATCCTGCTTTAGAAACAGGGAGACTGGGCTATCATCTCAGATTAACACGTCATCACACTTACGCTGGACATCAAGGTGAATCTCAGTCGATTTGACCGTGTCAATGCCCATCCAGCTGATGCTGTTCCTTGCTCGACAGTGGTACAGTCCACTGTGACTGGGCTGCATATCAAAGATGGTGTGGGTCTGTCCTAAACTGACCAACTGTCCGTCCTTATACAGACTGTATCCTTCGCGTGTCACAGGTGGGTTTGCTTCACAGCTGCAAGAGAAGGTCACTGAACTCCCTCTGATGATGTTTGCTGGTGAACTTATGGACAGTGTCACTTTCTTGGGAGCATCTGACCACAGAAAAAGTAAACATGAACATACTGACTGAGTAAAAACAGTATACAGTGTAGTGTGATGGCAGATTATTATAGGCATAAAGCGAAGACTAAAGTATACTGTATGCTTATTTTCTCCTCAGAGCAACACGTCATCACACTTACACTGGACATCAAGGTGAATCTCAGTTGATTTGACCATGTAAATGCCCATCCAGCTGATGTTGTTCCTTGCTTGACAGTGGTACAGTCCACTGTGACTGGGCTGCATATCAATGATGGTGTGGGTCTGTCCTAAACTGACCCACTGTCCGTCCTTGTACAGACTGTATCCTTTGTGTGTCACAGGTGGGTTTGCTTCACAGCTGCAGGAGAAGGTCACTGAACTTCCTCTGACGATGTCTGCTGGTGAACTTATGGACAGTGTCACATTCTTGGGAGCATCTGACCACAGGAAAAGTAAACATGAAAATAATGACTGAGTATAATAGTATGTAGTGTAGTGTGAGAGCAGATTACTATAGGCATTAAGCAAAGACTAGAGTATATGCTTATTTTCTCCCTTCCTTTGGAGGACAGCAGAGATTAACTGAGATTATTTTTAATAAGCCATGTACTAGCACCATGTCAATTAAAACACAAAATAAATGTGTGAATTCCGCTGTGGTGAAACTCTTCACAGGTCTTCAGTGAAAGAGGGACTATCCGGTTTGTATGAACTGCATTAAAAAGTAAATCTAGTCCTACTTCTCTCTCATCGTGTCATTATTTGTGTGCTGAGTACTTCATCTGACAACAATAGGCTCTAGTTACAGAGAACATCAGGTCTGATTATGATCATGCTGCTGTTAATACAAACAAATTGTGCTTCACTTTAGCATCCAGGTGTTGTTTTTACTGACTCTTTGTCACAAGGACACTCTATGTCAGTGAGGTCTTTTTTTCAATTATTATGGGCTATTTATTGAGAGTTTTGTTCTGTATTCAGGATGTGATCTTCAGAATTTAAATTGAAGCATTGTTAAGGTTGGTAACGTTTGCTTTATGTGATGAAAACAGCCTGTCATTTGAGCTTTGGTGGTTAGTTGCTACTTACAGTGAACATTCAGAGCCACAGAGGCAGATCTGGCGTTCTCTTGTCCATAGACGGCACACTGGTACGTCCCAGCATCCTCTCTTCTGGCCCAGAACTCTGGTTCTGACACTCTTTGTCCATCTCTGAACCAGACAATGCCTATACGTGAAGGGCAGCCTGACTCGCAGATCAGTCGGACATTATATCCTTCTGACACAGTGGTCGGCTTCACGATGGCGGTCAACTCTGGTCCAGGGTCAGAAACACATTCATCTTTACTAAAAACTGTATTAAGTCGTGAAAATAATGACCTATAATAATGTACATTGTTTTGTCATTACCTCGCACAGTCAAATAAGCTGGGTATCTACTACTCCATGTGTCGCGCGTTGTCACAAAACTGAAATAGTACCGTCCTTCATCCATGGGTCGGACGTTATTGATCTTCAGGTCACAGTCGCCACGTATGTTGCCCACATATTCAAAGTCTGGAGGTGAAGGTAGATCAGAGAGGGGAACTGGCTTCAGCTGACTGGCTACAGACCGTTTTAACCAGTGCACCTCGGTGACAGTATAACCAAAAGGGTAATAGTCACACTTTATAACTACTGATGTGCCCTTTAAAGCACACTGACTCTCTAAGGACAGCCACCAATCTCCACTCCAAACACCTTTGGGCAAAAACAATAAAAGATTTGTTGATTATATCTTGCATTAACATATACATATTGATATAATATATAATAAGTGTCAATCAGTATTCTTTTACCTGGCGCAAGAACAAGAATCATCAGAATGAAATATCCCATCATTGACCTGAGCCTATAACAAGTTGATTACTATAAAGTCACTGGCAGTAAAATATCAAGAATGTGTCTGTACTCACCAGCTACAGCAAACTGACTCACTAAAGACTTAACCAGAGAGTAACTGTGTGAAATGAAAAGCAGAAGTGGGATGGTTTCTTGACTCAAAGTGCTGGTAACATGAGGTTAGATGTTCTCCAAACCTAAACCAGACTCCAGACTCTTGAGACACAACAGGCAGCACAGAAATATATATGTATGTACATATATATTTATATACATGTATATGTATATATAAATACATATATGTAATATTTCTGCATGAAAATGTCTAAAATGACAAGAGTAATGATAAACAGTGGATTTTGCACGGAAGCTCAGCTTCTCTCGGAGTCAGTGGAGAAGTGGGCGGGGCGGACGCTGTGATCTGCATAACGATTGGAGGAACTGTCTAAAAGTTTCTGGTTGATAGTGTAAAAGACGGATGGATGAAGTTTTACTGGGCTTTGTATACCTTCCATTGAAGGCGTGTCATTTTGTGTGCCAAGTATCTCTGCAGCTTTGAGTACTGTTTATGTTCTTTGGAGAAACAGTGGCATTTGGTGACAGGAAGCTTATTTCCTGTAACTGTAATTTAACCCTCACTCCATGTTCAACCCTCTTGTTAAATCTTTTTGCTTTGTGTCTTTATTTGTGAGGCCAACATGGCAAAGGTGTGGCACAGACGTTTCTGGTGAGTTGCAACATGTAACCAGTGATGAAACACAACTGTTAGTTAAGTACCAGGCTACTGCTCATCATTTCAACAGATTATACAACATTTGATGTCTAGCAGTGGTCAAAATACAACATAATAATAAAAAATGATGATTAAATATGTATTTCTCTTATTGGCAAATAACCTATGGGAACATTTCCACTATTACCACACATCCACGTGAGAGGAACATGATAATGACAGAATTATTACAACGAACATTTCATTTTAGTTCAAGACTGTGTTACGACAGACATTTTATTTATTGTGTGGTTATATTTATTTTTTGATGGTGTTACTGTTGCAACGGTTTGCTAAGATGATCATTTAGGAAACTCTCAGCTGTGTAAAAATAAAACTTGAAGTTATGGCACTGCCTTGAGTGTTTGTCCTCAGCATCTAACATGATTTATTTTTGGTTTCTGTTCAGTTTCTTTAAAAAAAACTAAAAACTAAAAAAACACACAGTCTTGTTTCTTTTTTTTGTGACTTCCTCAATATGGATTATTTACTGCCTATTTATTAAAACAAACCTGTTATGATGACTGTTACACGCAACATCTGCTCTCAGAGGAAAGTCAAAACTAAATTTTTATAAAATGCAGAAAAAGATCTGTCTGAGTGTATTTTTTACTTTAATTGAACCACAATTTCTTTTTTATATTCTCTGCCTGCGTGTTGTATGTAGTGACAAAGACTATCCTTTTTTTTTCTTGGTTTGCTTAAAAGCTTTATTTCTCTGATTGTGTTTCAATTAAACAATTGTTGTAGATGTCAGCTTTTCCCTGTGATCACATTTACTTTCTCACAGTCACATCTGTACTTTCCTCATTTGGTCACAGGTCACGGAAAACAGTGTCTCAGTGTTTCCTGTGAATATGCAAATGCTTTTGTGCATTCATGCAACTGTTTCGTTTCTGTATACTTGTCTGCTGTTTGCTTCATGTTCTCTGATGAATAATAGTATATAGAATATAGCACTATACTGTACTATACTATACTATATTTAGTTTTAAAAGTAAAAAGAAAAACCTACATTCACATGAAAGTATATGGGGATGTAGGTTATTTGAAGGTTATGGCAGGAAGAAATTATTACATTTCAGTGGTGATATGTCCTTACTGTAGTGTAGTGTATTGTCAATGAGCGTCTGTGCTCTCTGAGTGCTTTCCCCCCCTGGTGTATGATGTTAAACAGTCTTGTCTATTTACTGTATTTTATTGCAATGACAGTGAGTCGGTCAGTCAGTCAGTCATCATCTACCGCTTTATCCTCCACCAGAGGGTCGCGGGGCTGCTGTGCCAATCTCAATCCCTATCGGGCGATAGGCGGGGTACACCCTGGACAGTTCGCCAGTCTATCGCAGGGCCACACACAGATAGAGACAAACAACCATTGACTCTCACACTCACTCCTATGGTCAATTTAGAGTGTCCAATTTACCTAATCCCCACATTGCATGTTTTTGGACTGTGGGAGGAAGCCGGAGAACCCGGAGAGAACCCACGCACACACGGGGAGAACATGCAAACTCCATGCAGAAAGGCCCTTGTTCCAACCGGGGCTCGAACCCGGGTCTTCTCGCTGCAGAGAGTGCTAACCACTACACCACCGTGTGACCCCCAATGACAGTGAATGTTACAGTAATAAAAAGTGCGTATGTATTAGTATTTAGTACTTATTGAAAGACACACAGAACTATATTTAAAATGTAAATGTAAATCTGGGCAAGTCTCTTGCTATCGATAACCCACAGTTACTTAGTACAGTTGAAAATGAATATATGCCACACCTGACGGATTATGAGCCATTAATGTTGTAGACTGTTAGATTGACAACATGACTTAACAGTCTGACTGTCATCTACATCAGGGTTTCCACCTGATTCAAATAAATAGGTCGTTATCAGGCCTCTGCAGTGCTTGCTGATTATCTGACCGTTTGAATCAGGTGTGCTGGAGCAGAGAAAACATCTAAAACACACAGGACAGTGGGTCCCCAGGAACAGGATTACGACAAGTGATGATTATTGTCTTAGTGATCCAGTAAAAGTGTTGCGGCACATACTCAATACTGCTTTGCAGATATTAAGTAGCAGTGCCGGCCCTGAGTAATTTGGTGCCCTAGGCAAGATTTTAGCTGGCGCCCCCTTGCATCGCAGCAGTCAATTTCACAATCAACTTTCAAACAATCACACAGAAACTGCATGTGTGTATTCAAGATTTTATTTCTAATTTCTATTTTAAAAGTTCATCTGAAGAGAGAAGAGAAGTATATGTGACGACTGCATGTTACATTTTAATAAAAAAACAGATGCTTGGTGTGCTATACATGAGACTAATATAGACTAATAATGAAAATGTGATGAGATTCATTCAACTTTATTGTCATTGCAATGCAATTCAGTCTAACCAGAGTGCAAAAACCAGTAAAGTGCAGTGAAATGAATATATATGTATATATAGCCTATGAATGATATGGGAAAGCTAAGGTATGAAATATTAACAGTAATACACTTTAACACTGATGTAAACTTTAACAAACATAAACTGTGACACATAAAACCAAAGGCTTACAACCACCCTATTACAAAGGGGATGGACAACTAAAAGCATTTTAACTGACATACAAGCAGGAAAGACACCTGCAAAATAACACCTAAACAGGCCTAACGTTAAGTTTCCAAACGTCCCTGATGAATTTAAGGTGGAGTAACATTAACACACGTCGACTCAGCTATTTATTGATTATTAAACAATGTTGCTATCGTCCGAAGTAAGCTAGCAAGCTAACACTCTGCTCCAACAACGGTAACTACGATGCATTAAACTATTCATTTCATGCACTTCATCACATTGACATTACTGTACCTCAATCTTTTTCACGTTTTTCTTCCTCCTCTTTCCTTCTTTTCCTTCCTTGGGCGCCGGATGGCTTCAGTCTTTTGGACATAATTCCGATACAGTGTCATTAATCTTTTTCTTCGTCTCTGGGTCACGGACCGTTCAGATTCTGGCAGCTGGCCTCTTGACCCCGCCCCCCTCACAGAGGGCAGGTACAGAACAACGGCTCGTTGCACCCAGAAAAAAGGCTTCTGCATTATTTAATAGTCTTTGCTATGACCTTATGTTGCTGTGGGCTTATATAATATTTCGAAATAATAGTAATAATGGTACTGGTAAAAAAAAAAAAAAAAAAAAAGTAGTATTTATAATTAAGAAAAAATTATTATTTTTTTTTTCCCTCCGTTTTCGGCGCCCCCTGCGGAAGACGGCGCCCCTAGCATTTGCCTATACTGCCTATGCCCAGGGCCAGCTCTGTTAAGTAGGATGTGAGAAATGCACCAAAGAGACCGTATTACCACTCTGTCAATTTTAATGTAAACCATTACATTTGAATACAAATGATAATCTGTAATCTGTGGATGCAAAGGTTAAAGTGGCAAGCACTCGCACTGTGTCATCTACATATTCTAGGTGGCAATTTTTTAGTGTCAAGCATGAACGAAAAAGCAACAGTGGCTATGACCTGTCCAGTGGATTTGAATGCAGTTGAAATTATTACTGATGTTTTATACTTTCTCATTTTCTCTTCATAAGACATATTATTGCGATAAGATACTTAATATGATAAAAAAAACTGATAAAAAACAGGAGAGACATGCAACACGGTGCAAAGGCAGGACTTCCAGTCAGCAGCAGGTCCACGCGTTGCCTTCATGGACCGAAGAACCACAGAGAGTTTTAGAATACGTGTGTGTGACCCAGAAGAGTGTAAGTAAGGCATATTAAGTGTTTGTTTCTGCTTTTCTCAGTCCTTGCTGGGCAAATGGAAGCACAGTGACGAAGGCTGGCATTTCATTCAGCTGAGGAGGAAAATGAGAGAGTGCTTTTGCAGTAGAATAGACTAAATGAAATACCACAAACAAAAGTGACCTCAACAGAAACTGACTTAGTGTAAATTACTGGATTACAGTCTTTCATCCGCTCCGAGTTTTAGTTATTGCATCAAAAGGACACTTTGTATTTGGGACAAAAAGAGATTGTTGATGTGCTCCAGTGTACACACTAACAAAATAAAATGATAAAGAAGCCATTTCAGGAGTCGGTTATGAATATAGTTAACAGTCAGCATCAAAATGATGTTGTACCTGTCTCTTGTGTTCAGGGACGAGTCTGGGGCAGTAAGGAGTAAACACACTTTGAGGAGTCCTTTGGTTTTCGGTCGCCACCCAGTGGCATGTTTTGGAACTGCACTTGGTCTGAACTGAAACAGCATCAACAACAAAACAGAATTACAGCATTGACAGATAATATCTGATTATGTCATTTTGTGAGACCAAACTAAAACTAGAGATTTATTGGAATCTCACGAACAGACGAAGGTGTAAAGAGAGGATAAATGAAAGTATGAGTAACTAGATAAAACAACATTGCTGGAGATAAAATAGTAGAAATCTCTGTAGAGACGGAGTGGATGAAAAGACAGGAAATGACAAACTGTTCATGAATGAAAAAAGAAACTAAAAATTGAAGGGAATGAAGAAGAGAAATGAATAAAGTGATAGAAATGGGGGATTAGAGTTGGGATTTAGATTGTTATGTGTTATGTGTGCCATTGTTCCTATTGAATTTAGATAAAAAAACATTTTCCATATGACAAAAACCTCAGCCGTGTTATAAACAGGATTTCATGTAAACTGGGTTTGGAAATAAATAAATAAAACAACCAACAATCTACCTGGATAATCTGGAGTAGTGGACAGTGATGTAGGTGGAGGCAGGATTGCAAGTTTCCGCCTCTGGGATTGGTGGTGCATCCTTCAGAGGGACGATGGAGGGGTGGGAGCTGTCACTCAAATCCTCTGGTTCTTCCTGCACAAATAAACATACATGTATGTATGGACACGAAAACAAACTATCAAACATTGAGATCAATTGTAATAATGAGTCAGATTTGTTGCTCACGGGGATGTCAGACATCTTGCCCTTTCTCACAGGGAAGGTCTGTTGTGCTGACTCATAGAACATGGTGTCAGCTGTCACTGACGGACGCTGGGAGTCACACGGACACACACAAATCAGAGAATTACAAACACACCACACACGCAACAAAGAAGCCTGATTTAACTGTGCAAAGATGGATCAAGATTTTTAAATCACCATTTCACCAAGTTCAAAAACATGAAATGGTGATTTAAAAATATTGAACTATCAGACCCATGCAAAAAATAACGACACAATAGTTTCCATACCTTGTTTACTACTTCTGCTGACTCCATGTCTACTCTGTGCATGTTCTTACTGTGAAGACAAAGGGCTGATGACATCTTCCATTTACCATTAAAAATATGCAATAAAAACAACAATGATATTGACATTAAACATTTCTAGTATGTGGAAGAATACAGAAATGGCCACTTGAGTAGTGAGTGAATGGCAGTGTACAGTGGTGCCAGAGGGTTTGTGAACCATTTCAAATGTTTTATATTTTAACGTACATCTAAAAAAAAGAAAGAAAGACAAAGTCTAAATATAACTCTTAAACACGGTCCATGACCACATGACCTGCATGTCTTTGGACCGTGAGGAAGTGCCTTTAGTGTCTTTGTTCATAGATTGTCATCCCACAAACACCAGAACTGTATTCATGGCAGAGCTGCTCTCCAAGAAGAACATATCTACACCTCTAGAGTTTGAAAAGGACCACATGAATAAGCCAGAAAGCTACTAGAAGAATGTTCTGTGAAAGCAAATCCCTGCATAGTTTTTCTAACAAAATATTTTATGTTTAAACAATTTGTTTGATAAATAATGAAAAATGGCGTCTGTATTATTTGTGCGGCTGGATTTGTATGATCTACTTTCAGCTGTATGTAGAGGTGCATCGGCACTTCCTGTCACCTGATCATAATGGCCACTGTCAGAGTGATGAGTGCAGCAGACACGCCCACTGCTGATGCCAGGGCAATGACCTTGAGACGACCTGTCGGTGGAAGGATAATAAAGGTCATCAGCATGACTGCAAAACAAAAAAAAAAAGGGAAATGAAGGGTGGATCAAGAGGAATAAAAATAGAAGAGCAGAGAGGGACAGAAGACATAAAAATAGAAAGAAGAAAAAGAAAGACATTGAGAAGCGGGGAAAAGAGCTGTGCATCATTTTGCAGCTGTCTAGACTTGAGACTTGTGTTTCCAGTTGTGATTTCCAAACCGAACTCCATTTCTTCAGCTGTCTAGACTCAAATAGTAGTTTTCCACAACACCTCATCACCTCCTCCTCTGCCCTTATAGAGAGAGAGAGCTTTACATGACTCATCATGACTCATAGAAAAACAGCCAGGAATCATGAGACCATACACAATGAAGACCAGAGCTCAGACCTCATGCTGTGATAGTGACAGAGCAGGCAGGTTATATCACTCACCACTTCAAACTCACAGAAACCGATCCAAACATCAGTCATGCCATTTTCTCATATAAATACTGAGAAGCTTGTTTTTTTTATTTTTTTTCTCCTTCCCCCCACAATTCCCTCAGATAATCAGAAACAGAGATGTCAAAGCGACACTGGGGTGTTTCACTGAGCTCCTCAGAGACACATCGTCTCTTCTAATGCACTCCTGACAGTGACGTCGGTGCACGATATGAAAGAGAAAAGAGTGTGAGAGTGAACAGTCGTCAGCAAAGATGAACCGCGGCAGTGTGAACGGGAATGAAAAAGGTTCAAAGGTTGCGCTGCTTTTTCTTCTACCCTTTTTCCCATAATTTCCTTCTGTGTCATAATTCTATTTTCTACTGTGTGTATGTGTATGTTGGTGTATATATGTACAAATTATGTGACTGAATGTTGTATAAAGTTGTCAACAGGAAGCCATGCTGATTAATTCATTCACGTTTCAAGGAGGAGTGAGATTAAATAACTTTCAAACTTCTTCTCAGTCCTTTTCCAACATAAGAAGAAACTCATGAATGTGAATGAATTATTTATTTCTGCTTGTGAAATAAATTCAACTAAAACTAAACTACCTACTGTTTCTAATCTTCCACGATTCTTTTACAGAAATAAATCACAGAGCCTTTTTTTTTTTTTTACGAGTGATAAAATAATATTGGCCACATTGGATGACTGCTGAAGTACAAATAATGCCGGATAAAATCTTAGGTATAAACAAACATAATTCAAACATGTATGTATAGAATAAGGCAGACCAGTGGGTAAGTCTGTTTGCCCTTTGCTAGTATTAAAAACTAAAATGTGAGAGAACAGTTCATATGGCTTGGCTGCTAAATGAACTCAAGACTACAAAAGTTAACATCTTGAGGTAAAATAACACAGTCCCTTAAATCTGCTTTTACTCTTTGGGCACCAGAGAATCCTCATAACAGTCCTGGTAATCAGATGCTTTTCAAGGACTGTGTCAGAGTCCCTTCATTGAACCAGACTCACCCCACTCACCCCCAGACAGAAGATGGTCCGCTGACAACCACTAAATGTTTCTGCTGCTACAAACGCAACCCTTTGCCTCAACAATGAATTCAACATAACACAATCTCACCTACAATTGCCTTAAAATGATCAATCATAAAATGAAAGGGGGCTAGTACAAGTTTTTCATCACTGTGGAGAAAAAAGATATAATCTGCTGTTCCCAGACGGCCCCTCTCTGTTCAGGCTTGTTGCGACAACCCTGCTGCTCATGAAGAGGTCTCAGTCTAGTTCATAACGCTCAGAAAACAAAGAAGAAAATGCTTTACTTTAATTGTGATGAAGAAACACAAAGACAGAGGGACCTTGTACCTCTGACTCGTACGGTGAGGACTGGAGACCTGTGGGCTCCGATTCGGTTCCTGGCCTCACAGTAGTACTGGCCGCTCTCCCCGGGGCCGACCTCCGAGAAGGTGAAAACAGGACCAGACTTGCTGCCCCAGGCTGCGTGAGACACCAGGAAGAATCATCTCAGTGTTTCAGACGGAGAAACCAAAACAGCAGCACAAAGTGCACAAAGCTTTTCCCGTAGAGTGCATTCAGCATGGTGGATTTTTTTTGTGTTAACGTTAAGTGCAATCACATTTTTAGGATGCTAACATTGTACAGAGCCCCCGTCCAGAGAGAGACGGTGCCATGTGAAGTTGTCCACTACTGGGTTGCCCTGACTGCTGCACATCAGAGTCAGCGGTCGGCCCGCATCCACCACACTAGAGGGACGAGCCAGAACCGAGGTGTTCTTGGGAGGGTCTGGAGAGGAAGAGTAAGGGAAAGAGTGAGACACGCAGTGGAATATTTAATTTTAATTATATTCATTAAACACTTGAAATGTACCTTTTTCCCCCCAAAGAATTTATTTAAGTCACCATTTTACACTTTTGTGAATCTTTGGGACACAAATTCAGTATGACACAAAGATGTTCGGCAGGGTTTGTTGAATAGATCCAGTGTTGTAATACTTGTACTTGTACTTAGTACAACATTTACATATCTGTACTTTAGTTTGTTATTTAGATTTCTACCAACTTTTACAGAAGAAGAAGAGTTGGTCATGGTCTGCATTTAGCTGAGCTGCTTTACACTACAGTTTTGCCATTCACACGCTTCAACATGGGGTTAAGTGTCTTGCTCAAGGACACATATAGACTCACAGAGTCTATATGTGAAAATGAAAGATGAAAATATAATATAGTACACAATTCAAAACTAGACGCGCAGTACATAAAACAGACACACTACTTACAGAGCACAGCGAGTGTCGCGACCGGGGAACTCTGGTATCCTAATCCGTTTGACGCCGTGCAGTAGTACTGACCAGCATGGTGAGCACGTACTGATGTGAACGTCAAGTTCTGAAGTGTTCCTTTAGCCAACACCTGATCTCCTAGAATATGATACCAAGCGTACCTACAGGAAAGAGGGTGTCGTTCACAATCTTTAACACACTCTATCAGACTGATAATAGAGATAGTATGCATGTACAGTACATGCAACCTCAAGCTGACTCCTTATACCTGTTTGTGAGAGGGTTGGCCTGGCTGACGCAGCTCAGGTTGACATATGAACCTTCTCTGATGTCGCCTCGAGGACTCACCAGCACATGTGTGCTCTTTGGAGAATCTAAATATGATAAACAGAGATATCGTTACTACATATTGAGTGGCAATGAAGCAGTTAATAGAAGCTTAATGGGGCAGTACAGGTGCCAACTAAATGTGTACTGACAGCACTTCGAAACATTACATTTGTGCAGGTGGAGTTAATAAAATGGACTAATTGGTTTTGATAATGGATGATAATTCAACCAAACCTCACTTATGAGAGCTCACATTTCAGAACCAAAATGATGACCTCAGACAATGTGATATACTCGATCAAATTGATACCCACAGGGTTTTAACTGCTCGTGGCACATTTGGCTCACATGAGGAAATGACCAACTCTGTGCGGGAATTTCCCCTTAAACACAGGAGAACAACATCTCTTTAAAAATGTTGATTATAACAGATGTGCATCACTACTTTTTTGCTGTGCAGAATTTATATAAATGCAAGATTTCCCCCGCTTTATGGGGGACATTTGGTTAGGTTTCGTCTGCTCATTTAATCCCGATGAAAACATGCACAAACACTTACAAGTGACATTGAGCAGCAGCGGTTGAGAGCGATCTGTTCCCAGTGAGTTGCGCGCTACACAGAAGTATTCTCCTCTGTCTGTGTATTTGAGCTGGGACAGATGGAGCCGAGGCCTGAAACTGTCTGGGATGCTGCCACTCTCCATGTCTGCAGAGCAGAAACACACACATGTTTCTTGACACTGCGGGGCAGTCCAAACATCATCTATGTCATCAGCAGAATATCTACACGCTTGTAATTGATGTCCTTCATCAAAAGCGGCTGTTAAATATCTCAGCTGTTCTTCCTCAGCAGTTTGATTAGAACATGTTATTTTTTTTACTCATCCAGACAGAATAAATATGTAGTGTAACTATCTCGTAATGTGTGCACTCAACAGTGTAATTATTATGCAGGGTATATGACAACATTATACTGTACTGTTCTGCACCTTTAAACCAAGCAAAGCTCTCTACAGGTGGAGCTGCGTCACTACTGCAGGTCAGAGTGACGGACCCCCCTTCAGTCACCTCCCCTCCAGGAAAGACTGCGATTGACGTGGAATGAGGACCATCTGGAGGGAGGGGCAGAAAGAAAGAAAGAAAGGAAGAAAGAAAGAAAGAAAGAAAGAAAGAAAGAAAGAAAGGACGGAAGGAAGAAACAGCTTCATATAACTTGCTAATATTAGTTTCTATTAACGTAATTTTTCTTTTTTCAGCGCAGATGTGCTTTGTTGCAAGACTATTAACGTAATGACACCAAGATTATAATTAAATAACTAATAAACTAAAATTGAAAATGTGATCTTCGTTAACTGAAATAAAAATATAAATTAGAGTTAAAAAAGATAACTGGAACTGAATTATGTGTTTATAACTAAAATGGCATCTTTTGCTGGGTTTGATTGTGTCATAAAAGATTTGCTGCATCTTTTATGACACAATACTGATTGTGCCCTTTTTGAATTTAATACTCCATATTACAAAAACCTCAAACTAACAAGACAGTCTTCGAATCAACTTCCGGTCCTGACAGTGCAGGTCTGCAGCCAGACCCCTCTCCAAACTAAACTAAAACTAAGCATTTACTAAAAATCTAAAGTCAAGACTAAATAAAAACTAAAATGAATGAAAAATCTCAAACTATTATAACTGAGATTACTCACGTCCCAGAGCCAGGGAGACGGACGGGGACTGCACATTCTGTGGTGGGATCGGGCGACAGGTGTATGCTCCACCTTGCTGCCGGTCAAAGCGGGTGATGATCATCCATTTCTCGTAGGAGCCGAGGTTTATTCCATTCCTATGTGCAGATCACGACATCATACCCACAGTATGCTTTTTATTTCACACCCGTTAAAGCTTAGAGATGAACACTTACACACCTGTAGAGAGCCAGACTCCTTCCTGGTGCTGCACATCCGCTGGCCTGGCAGCCTACATACACTGTCTCTCCAAAGCCAAACATGTTGGCGGGTCTGGCTGGATGCACCTGGACCTGCAGGTCTGAAATACACTCGTACATGTGAGAGACTTAATCCAGTCATCACTGTCACTGCTGCGACGCAGCAGCAGTTTCAGGTTGTATGAACATACCTGTTACGTCCAGACTAATCGTGTCCGGGGAGGTCCATCGGCCCAGTTGCTGGTCCGTCTCGAACCTGAAGTGGTACTGACCCGCGTCACTCAGCTTCACACCTCGAATCTGGACTGAGCAGCTGGAGTAGCTGCCCCCAATGTAGCTGAAAGAATCAAGAATCAAGAATCCCTTTCAAAGCCAAATATTTTATTTCAAAGCACCCATCATATCTGTGCTTCTCCTACCGTGTGCGCCCACGGTATGACAGACTGATCTGGTTTGTGTCAGTGTGGTGGGTGAACTCCCTGCGACCCTCTGCAGACACTCGGAACCACATGACTCGCTTTACAGTGTGGCCTGCAGTGTTTAAGAAAGCCGGAAAACAAAACTATGTTAGAGGATTTAACTCTGGGATTCATGTTTCACCATAGATAAACATCATAGCTAAACTCCAAGGGTCATTTAGAAAATACTGATTTGTAACACACGTAGACAATGTGAAGATAAACTGCTGAAGTTCAAATTGAGCATCAGAATGGGGAGGAAAGATGTTTTTAAGTGACTGTTGGTGCCAGTGTTTCAGAAACGGCTGATGAACTGGGACTTTAACGCACAACAATCTCTACTTTTTTACAGAGACTAGTCAGAAAAAGAGAATGTGTCTTAAATGCCTTATTGATGCTTCAAACCTTGAAGCTGACCACTGTATTTGGTGTCCTACCTGAGTTACTGTTGAGTGTATATTTGGAAATAAAACAAGCGTATTCAACAGAAAACAACCAAGAGAGGGTACAAAAAACGCAAAATGCAAAACTAAAGGTTAAGTGGTTGTTTTGTACCTGATGGGTAGTCATAGCGACAGGGCAGAGTGACAGTGGTCCCGGCCCACACACAGATCTCCTTCCTAGAAAATGTCACACTCCACCTGCTCTGGATACCTGTGTGTACACACACACACACACAAATCTCACAAACATATCTTATGATAACAATAAAGCAAACAGTAAGTTCAGAGGATACATCCTCAGAAACTGAGAGACTTCAGACTTCACTAAACTTCAGTGACCTGCACGTAAACATTTTCCTTGCCTGTGGCTTTTCAGGGGAAAACTTTTGTAAAACCACACTTGTGCTCAGCTCAGAGAGTGACACATAAACCTTTAAGAGAGAGAATGGGCCTTTAATGTGCCGCCGTGGTGTCGTCCTGTGCTGCCAGCTGCCTGCCTGCCTGACCACCTTGCACAAAAGGCAATCAATACTTATAAATAACTGGAGCATGAAGGCAAGGACACCTGGCTACAGACACTTATGTGCACAATGTCAATCTTTTCTGTTTTTAAGAGGAAACTTTTTGAAGTATTCGTGACACCATTTTGTTTGGAATAAATAAGACATATCAACAAAGAGAAATCCCGCCGTCTTATCTCTTATATCTTAAAAAAGTAAGAATAAAGATAAATCCTGAGTCAGTTTGGTTGTACATTCGTGATGAAACATGAAGTGATTCTCATACCTGGTAAAGCTGTTAGGATGATGCCCAGAACTAGCGCACCTGCCAACATCTCCGCTGACACGAGCTCTGTATTGACAGCAGAGGAGGAGACAGAGAGGTCAACAACATCATCCACGTTCATCACGGTAAACCCGCTAATCAAATATGAAGCACTCACCTCTTATAATATCTTCATTCACCTCAGCCAGTCAAACAGAGAGAATCGTGGGCGATGCCTGCCACTCGTACTGTGATGAGTGGGATTTTTATAGGAGTGACAGATGCATGGTGATGTGGTAATGTGAGGGGAGCCAAAAGCAGAAGAGAGCAGGAGGAGGAGGAGGGGGAGGAAGAGGGGGGAGGAGAGGAGGAGGAAGAGGAGGAGGGGGTATTCATGTTTGTAAATTCACTTAACTAGTGTCTGATCCTCCAGCTGTTTCTATTTTCACTTTTCTTCTCACTTCTCCTTTTGTTGGTCAGTTGAGATGTGACATCCATGTGATTGTGTCAGTTTCAGTCTATAATAAGAAAGTTACTAAAGATTACATACTGAACCCAAACTTAATTTTAAGTCTATGTATCATGATAATAATCATAATGTTGAAAACATTGATTTTCCTGATACTTAAGTATAACAGATGTAACACCTTTTAGACCTGACAGCAAATTAGATTTGCTTATTTATGTCCAATATTCAGTCACTTCCTCTTCAGCACAGTTTCACTTTCCAACAAACGTGTGTCACCGTTAGCTGTGTTTAAAATTAGAATGAGTTATTTTTGCACACACACCAATTAGTGATCGTGACTTTGACCTCAGCATCCTAATTACACACCAGTAGTGAACACACAGGCAGGGCACAGGAGCAGTGGGGGATTGGGTGCCTTGCTCAGGGTGCACCTCAGCCCTTGACCTGGGTTTTTAACCGGTGACCCTCTGGTCACAAGCCCAATTCCTTTCCTCTTGGGCATGGGCTGCCCCATCACCATCATTATGGTTAACAGCTGACTGCACTGACCTACTGTGACTCACTTTGTCTGTTTCATTTTTAGTTTGATGCACAAATGGAGGGAAAAGGTTGCTTGTCGCCATGTCTTGTTTGATTTTGAAACACGCTCCACTCTCCCTCATTGCAGACATCCTCACTTGTGGTTGTGATTGCTAGTCATGCCCTAATCATTTACACGTGTTCCCCATTTATTCACTTCTTCAATAGTATTTAAGCTCGACTACCAGATCATCTTCAGCATCAAGCCTTCCAGCAATTGTCCCGTGTTTCTGTCTCGCATTTATAACCCATCATGCAATTATTTTGTTTACTCTGACTGCCTGTCTGTGCACTTAACCTGGTATATGTTTAATTAAAGTTCAATTTCAGCGTGAACCCTCTTGTGATGTGTCCCACATTTTATTATACATGCTTACAGACATTACAGACAGTCCCTATAATTGTCAGTATGATTTAATGACGGTAATATAGATAGTCCAAATAAAGACTTCATCCTTCATATATCATACTTGACTAATTGTTTGTGTGAAAATAATAATTACTGCATATAATTACTCAATGTTACCCATTGCTGAAAACCTAGTGATCGGACATATGGTGTCTTCTCCGACACTGTCACGGCATTGGTACAATCAGAGACCATCACGATTGACTGAAGTGCTAAATGGTCCATGTCTATCTGTTGAAAAGATGGACATGTATGGTTCATTTGATAAACGAACTCAGGCCCGTTGGCGTACGTCCATGAACATATGTCAAGCAGACACACCAGATGTCCTCTCATCCACTGCTCTAATTGAGAATTGTTGGCACCGAAATCTACCCGCAACCAGACGTGGGGAGGTTCGAGACCTCTCAGTCAACTGTGTCCACTTAGCCTGATGAGTCTAAATGACTTTAACATCCTACCCTGCCACAATTTGGCCAATATATGTCAGTTTAGCATCACGACGCGGCCAATTGGCTACTTACCCGAGCTTTGACCCAGGAATAATGATGATGTACAGTTTAACATTTCATTCAATTTCTATTCACGGGCCTCCAAGTGCAGGAAAAAAAAAAGGGGAGTTAACTTTGAGGTTTCAGAGATGATATCTTGATGGACATCTGGAAATGAACACCGACATTTTATTCAGTAGCCAACTGATCAAAGATGACGGAGGGGGCAATATAAGGGATCAGTACTAAAGTTAGGAAATGAGGATGTATATCCGATTTATATCCTGCTAGATTTTAGGATCTGCAGGTCTTCGTGCGTGGTCTCCAAAAAATAAAGAACAGCATTAATAATGGTTTTAATGAGCGTCATGTCAATAGTTACATTTCTCATTTGGTTCCTGAAGACACATTATTTTCTATAGGAGGTCTGCGTCATGTTTAGTGGGAAAAACGAGCTTGACTTTGAACTACAGCCCTAATAAGGAACAGAAATTCTCTGGTCGGGAAAGTCATCTTAAAAATATAATCAAAATCCTACAGCTATGAGGTTAAATGAACAATATATTCCAGTTCACAGATTGCTAGGTTGGATTATAGGTTGGGACCTAAAATGGGGTGCAGGCCCGCCTCTCGCGGGTCTCCACATGACAAGAACTCTTGTATGATTTAATGATCCTGGATCCCAGGGGGGGGAAAAAGTCATTTTGGTCCCAGGCTAAAAAGTTTTAAGAACCTATACCGTTTTTCCCCCCTCCTCCAAATACTGTCTGTATTATGTAGAGTAAGAAGAGTGGTGGGGTTTGAGCTTAACCTGTAACCACAAAATGACTTCAAAAGGATCACGGCACACTAATAGGTCAAAGCCTGATGTAATCTTAATCGAAAACAGACCGGACTAAACGAATGAAGAGAAACAGATGGATGGAGCTAGATTAAGTGTGACTGACCACAAACAGAGAGAGAAAGAGGGTGAGAGTGGGAGGAATGAGAATGTTAGAAAGGTAAAGTGGGGGGGGGGTGTAGAGGTAAAAACTTGTGATGAGGTAAGGTTGTTAAGCAGGAAAGAAGGAAAGGAGAGGAAGGAAAGGGAGGAATAAATAAGAAACGGGAGAAAAGTGTGTGTGTGTGTGTGGGGGGGGCAGCCAGAGACAAATGTATGACAGTGTATCCAACCTTATGATGGGGAAGGTATCCATTCACTGACCGCAGCCTTCAGGCCAGATGAAGTGTGACCGTCTGGTGGTCAGACTGGACCTGAAGATTTTCCGCTGTTGCAAAACACTTCCTGCCTGCTGTTTTCATGTAATGTGACCGCTCACAGTTTGCTCCCCTGCCATACTTTAAGTTGTACAATATGTTATTTCTGTGTTATTCCTTATGCCCACAGATTAGACTCTTGGCTCTACAGGCCCTCCAGCCTTGGACGGACTCCACATAAGCAAATAACAATTTGACTGTCCAACATGTGTTTGTCTTCAAACTGAGTGGTGCTCTCCACGGGGGAAGTCTGGGCAAGAATGACGATGATCAGAGCTAAAATCATATCTGACGAGGTGATATGTTGTCCCTGCGCTGTGTTTGAGGAACTCCACGTGATGACTTGATGAGCAGGACGTTGGCCAAAGAATCACGGAAACCAACGAGGAGTTAAACAAAAGAAACGAAGGCAAGCAAGGAGAAAAAGTTCTTCTTGGTTAGTCCGTTAGATCTTATCAATAAAAACACACAGTATTTAGCCACTTGACTTTTATAAACAGGCCAAACCAAACACTCAATGAATTTTCAAAACTCCGACATCTTTGAAACGTATCGCAGCACTATTAAATCTACCCTGGTTTTGCTCATTCCTGTCCCATTCACAAACTCTGCTGAAGAGTCGAATTTCTGCTCCTTGTCTGCCAGAGACCTGTCTGTGGCTGCTGTGGTATTCCACGCTGGATGAGTCATGTCTGGTGGTTATTATGGGCAGGCAGTTGACAAACCCCCGCTCCCCGTCTCTCACCCCGTCTAGTGGCAACAGGCGAAATTACATGTATTTTTGTCGGCTCTTCAGACCAAGCTGACAAAAGGTTTTGGACGTGTGGTTGAGGACGTGATTATTGTTTTTTTGTTGTCGTCATTTTCTCATTGAAGCAAAATGTATGTAAATGTATATGGAGATGCCAAACGGCTAAGTTAAAGCTGCTATTTGGACCACAACACTTTACACAATGTGGCCAAATGTGTATCACTACATGTCAAAAATATGTGGCCTGCGTTTCTCTTTGAGTTAGGGGGCGGGCTGTACATCTGTTTTTCAATGTGTTGATTTGAATTCTGAGAATCTGTCTACCCTTTAGCAAACTTACCTGAGTGGGCTGGATGAAGACAAATTAACACTACTGACTTGCTGGCAAAGTATTTTGCTCCTCTTTGGCCAGGCAGGCAGAAAAACATACTGTATGTCCCTGTGTAACCTGTCTAGTTTATCAAAACACAATTTGAAATCGACCATGAAGTCAAGTCTCCCTTGGAGTCGCAGTAAATAAAAATGTTCCGTTTTTTTGCCAGTTGACAAAATCATGTTCATATGGTGAAGTGAAACATAAGGGTTGTAAAGACAGGCTCAACACATCTTCATCTTTGACACCGAGACCCCAGGTTCATGCTCTGTTGCCTGCCAGTGAAGAGTGTATCCTTCCTTTTAAAGGAACAGGTCACTTTTGGGAAATAAGCAAATTTATGCTCTTGCAAGATTAATACCACTGCCATGAGAGGCCGCTGCAAACTGTTGGCGAGCCAAACACTGCAAAAAATGGGAAAACACTGACCTTGGCTCTGTTCAGAAGTAACTAAATTCTACAAGCATCTTGTTACAGCTCCTAATAACTCTGTCCTAATCACTGTGGGGGTTTTTGTCAAGCAACAGTGCCCGGCCAACAAATAGTTCGGTACAAAATCCCCATTAAACCACAATGAAACATTTTTTGCACGTACACTTGCTTTTTGTTTGAAATAAAAAAAAAAACCCAGTCAGTGCGTTTACGTGTATGTGAAATGTTTTAGTCGGACTAAGACAATATTTTGATTATTGTTAGTCCAACTAAACTTGAGCTAGTTTTAGTTGGACTAATACACCTGGACAATGCGATTCATAGTCCGATTACTCCTGCGTGTATACGCTTAGTCGGACTGGAGTCGGACTTGGCGTTCTGAATTTCCTTCAACTTTCCTGTTGACCTTTACGTGGCAGAGCGCAAACAGCAAACGGCGAGATGGACTGCGCTGTGGTTCTGTATGTTTCATACATGCTGTACATGTTAGTGTAATACAAATTAGATCAAGCATGGTTCTTTCAGTTGCTGTGTTGTCCACTGCCGCCACCGCCACTTCTGGGTCAAAAGACAGGGGAGGAACGGCAAGTCCGACTCCAGTCCGACTAAGCATATACATGCAGGAGAAATCGGACTATGAATCGCGTTATCCAGGTATGTTAGTCTGACAAAGACTAGCTCTTTTTAGTCGTACTAACATTTTTACATCAAGAAAACCAAATAATTGTCTTAGTTTGGACTTTTAACATTCATGTAAATGTACTAAACAACATTGTGCCACAAAATATGACAGTTTTCACAACACAAGCTAATTCTACAATAGGGCATCATGGGAGGAATGTGTTGAGGAACACTTTTTTTCTCCACTTTTGTCACATGACGCATATTTTTTATTTGAATAAAATCCTTGATATACTTAAAATGGGCTACAAAGATTAAAACAAATTATTGTTATGTTATCAGCTATCAATGGCTTTGCTCGCTGAGGTTTTAAAACCATTTTTGGACACCAAGACAATGAATTTGCAGGAGGATGCTTTTATGGGAAGGCACTGAAGCATGAAACTGGTTGTCACTGAGCCGCACCGGTGCACTCGATCAACATCTCTGGTCAAAGGGTCACAGTCAAGAGAAGGGAGGAAAAAGAAGAGCGCACCTTGTTCACTTCTACTGTCCAGATTTTCCCAGCTGGGAATTTTGGCCTCGGGCTGCAGTGGCACAAACTTTCTGCCGAGAACCAAACGACTTTCTTGTGTGTGTGTGTGTGTGTGTGTGTGTCTGTCTCTCCGTGTTTCTCATGTGTTCAAAAAACGAGCAAAAGCCATTTCCTGGTTCAGACTGAGAGAGAACATGTGTGTCTTCTGTGTGTGAGAGAGGAAGAGAATGAGAGAGAGAGAGAAGGAGACAGTGTGTGGGAGTCTATGTGCATGTATGTGTCTGTGAGTTTTGTGTGTCTGTGATGGCTTTACCATGTGCAGAGTCCCACTACGGTTCTGAATGAAGTCGGATATGAAGGAACCTGTCAGGTCTGGGCTACTGTCGGAAACTCTCCTTCTGTTACCTCCTCCTTCTCCTCCTTCTCCTCCCACTCTTCGTTTTTTACTTTTTACATCTGTTGTACAGGAGATGCAGGTTATATCGTAGGCCATATATTTTTCCAAAGTTCGTAATTTACATATAATTTAAAGGGTTTTATTTGGCAAATGGTCGCCGTGACACTGCCAGTTCAAAATTTATATTATTGCTGTGTTCGTTTAGAACTCGTAACAAAATAAACTGAAACCCTTGAGCCCTAAAAGGTATTTCCATAAATGTAGTTTTAAACTTTAGTTTTTGTCCTTGTATATACAGTATATGTATATATATATATATATATATATGAACGTAATAACAGAATATTTATAGAGCGCTAGTATCGTATCAGTATGTGCCTGGTTGAAGGTGACGTCAGTTGTGAAAACTGTCATTGTGAGAGTTAAATCACAAATCTTAAGTTTTCAAAATTAACTTTATGCAGTCTCTGTGGATATATGTGTTGAGGAAGTGGGATATTTATTCTCTGACAAATAACCTCATGAGCAGAGAGGACTGGCTCTTTGTGGAGTTTTGGCTTCTGACTATAAACGTGTGGTGGGACAATGGAAAAGTTTCTCCTGGGTTTACTTGAGACTGCGACACCCATGTCACCGAGCAAGCAGGTCAGTGATGACTGACAGAGTATAGAGCTCAATTTCCCACATTGTCAATACACAAACATACCAAAATCTAATTCTTTACCTCTTTCTTGGGCCATAACCAACATTACCAGTAATCAAAATCCATCCATTAGCATCATTATCATTGTAAGTGATGCTGCTCACAGAAAATCTGTGAGACAATCGCAGCCAAAAACATAGCGTCCATGTCAGAGTACATTCAAGTATGTCATCTATACATCTATAATGATATGTTTTGTAAGTTTAATTTTGCAGATGCAGGTGAGAGCTAAAAAGAGTCGACATAAAGTCTTTTTCAATTTGGTCATTTCTCAAAGGAAACTAAAGCATCTTTTTAAACAGGTCAACGAAACTTTAATCAAATACAATTTTAATCCATTACCATTTGTTTTACCAACTAAGAAAACTAACTTGTTTATTTAGTAGATCTGTTGAAAAAGATGTTGTTGTTTTTATGAGAAATTACAAAATTTTATGTGGTAAAACAAATGGTAATGGATTAAAAAACACAGGTTTTTCAGAAACATTAAATGTTTAGACCCGAGGGGCACAATCTGTTTTTTATCACAAAAGATAAGGATGTACTGTGAAGATAAATAATAATTTGTAGTCTACTGTAGCTCTGATATTCTTGGCCAAAGGCTGCTCAACTATAACTGGATAATAAAATATCTGAAAAAAATATAATAAAATCAACATACTGAGCTCTTGTCTTTTAATTAGCAAGCACAAAATAGAAAAAGACTAGAAATTTTGAGGTGGCACAGTGGGGGAGCGATCAGATTTGGAGCGTGTTCTCCGGTCCCACCCTGGCAGTCCTCCGGTTACGCCCCTGGTTTTTACGTCGTCCACATGGAACAAGCTCAGTCCAGGACTTTCCTACAATCCCAACCCCAATTCTAACCTTAACCCAAACCCTGTAATTTGTCTTTTCTTTTGAGCGAAAATGGTCTACACAAGTCATTTTCTGGTAATTGACTTCGAGTAGAATTTAAATGGTCACAGACACATGTGCACACAGATGCACACACACACACACACACACACACACACAGTCAATCACATACAAAGTGGTCGTGCAGCTGCGGCATGTGTGATAATGAGACAATCCTTGGAGGGACTCATCTGGACTGTGTTATATCATCTCCCTGGCAAAGGTCCACAGCTCTAAAATAGGAGTGTTTGCTCCCAGTCAGCTGCAGTATGATGTCATCCAATATAATTCCTACAATCAGGAAAAAAAAGAAAAAAAAAAAGATATTTGATGACATGCGAATGTGCAAAGAACAGTGGTTGCTTTAAATATGGAGATTTTTGTGGTGTAGACTATAATTCAGAGCTCTGTCTGCAGCTAATGTTTGCCTAAACAGACTTGCCCCAAACACAAAAACTTGTTGCCTGAGCTTTTGCACCTGTCTCTTATTTTCTCATGTGGTTAAACAGTTCAACAAAGAAAAAAAAGGCTTTGTTTTTAATACAATGAAAACACATAAATCATCTGTGTATTTATTTCGTCTGCTTCTGTTGCTTTATCAACGGTGTAGCGAAATACAAAAAAAGAAAATACCTACAGAATACAGATGAAAGTCTTTTTTCCTCAGTCTGGTGTTTCACTGACTCTTCCAGGTGTTACACTTTTCTAATGACTTTCACTAAGCTACTGACTTCATAGCCATCACTAGGTGTTTCCCATCCCCTGCTGTGGCTTGTGTTACAACCTCCACATCTGGATGGAGCAGTTTTACAGTACATTTACACTTTTACAGTAGAACCATATGCAGTCGACGACGTGAAAGTGCACAAAACACTCACAGCAGACCTCAGTTGTGACTTACCTTTCATATTAGGCGGACAGGTACGCAGTTGGTTTGTGTGTTTTAAAGCCAGAACAAAGAAACGCTTCCATGGCAACCTTTACTCCGTCACTTTTTCTGGCTGAGGATGTGATGTGATATGAATGTGAGCGTGACCGTGTCACTCTTACCTTGAAACAGCGTCAGAGTGGCTGAGTCTGGCCTGTTTCCCAAGTAATAGCTTTATTAAAGAGTACATCTGTGTGTATGCATGCGTGTGTGCGTGTGTGTGTGCGTGTGTGTGCGCGTGCATGTGTGTGTGGTTTACAGGCCGGCTGTGGTGGTTCTCAGAGGACAGCCCTCTCCAGCTGCTGCTTTACAAGACTGTAACATCAAACACACACACACACACACGCATGCACACATGCACACACGCACACACACACACTTCACACGTTACTTTAATGTTCAACGTCTTTTAACAAGTTCATTAAATGAACTCTTCTTCTTACCCCTCCCATTCCCAGCATCCAACTGATCTCACACCTCCTCCACTCCACTTTCTACACAGTAAAAAGCTGCCTGTACATATATACATACAAACATGCATACACACACACACACACACACACTGTACACAGAAGTACACTCCATATTAGCAGATGTACCAGACTCTGACTCAGTCATGGTTAAGTTTGTGGAACAGTCAAGGCCCAGTTAGTTTTAGCACAGAATTGTTTTTGGAGAAAGATCATGGTTATGGGTTAAAGTAAGTACTGTTATTGCCATAATAGATGAATGGAAGAAACAATATTGGTTGTTTTATTATCCTGTGTGTGGTGAACACATCCATTCACCCCAAGCTCCTCTTTACTCACCTGACTTCCTCTTTCCTGTGACACAGTTTTTTGTTTTTTTTCGTTTTTTTTAACGTCTCACTTTGGGAATCTTGGCAATAAAAATGTTATTTTCCAGCCTAATACATTCTATGTGTAAAGCTAAAGAGTTTAATATGCAAGATAAAAAATAAAAAAGATCAAGTGAAGCTCTGACAATAACCATAAACTCTGACCTCAGTCTTCTCTCCTCAGCTGCCCAATAATTTAAGTTATACACTCTTCAAGGTCTGTTCTGTGAAAGTTGCTCCACAGTAGTAGTCATAAAATTCAATATTTTGTGCTTGACCTGGCAGTATAAGTGCTTTTTCACTCTATATATTTATTTGAATTTTTACCTCCACTTCAGCTTTTCCACAGTAAAAAGGTTCAGAAAAAAATTCCCATGTAAAAAGCAGTGAATGTGTCAGTGATGAGTGAGAGATTTACATCACTAAGATTTTGACTGAATGCTGCGTGAGTAGGTGACAGCTTATATATGTTTGTGAACTACAGAGTCATTGTCTGAGAGTTTTAAAACGTGAAAACTGTAACCGGATAGTTTTTACAGCTATGAGAGATGTTTCGATGAAGAAATTCAGATCCTCCTGTGGCTGGTGATGTGTCTTTTTACAATATCATCAGACAACTGGCTGGAATAACTTGCCAATCCAAGGGAACAGAAGGTCTCTTTATTTGTGAGCCACGTTGTGATTCCAGCAGGTGTGTTCATACTTCATTTAAATCACTGTCAAAGTAGTTCACGGAATGCTAATTAAGACTATCAGCTCCACAGTGTTTAACTGCTGCAGAAAGTTGGCTGTACAGCTAAAAACAAACCTGAACCATCAGTTGGACTTAATAATTGCATTGTAATCATGATTACAATTTTGACTTATCACAAAAATGATGTTCCCTAAAAAACTGCCTTCATGTGCAAAACACAGCTGCTGCTATTCGTCTACCATGCAGCTCCAAGTTTCAATGAATTAATGAAATCTGGAGTAACACTGCTTTAAAAGACAGATGTACGACATTACTGTACTGAAAAACTGTTGTCTGTATATCGTTTTACTTACCATTTGTCTTTATTAAATAATGCTATAGCAGAGAGGATCAGGCTGTTTTTTTTAAAAAACTTGTTGCCTTGTTGCATCTTACTTTCATGTACCTGCGTCTGGAAGGAAGGATTGTGAAGTAGCAGTGCAGTGAGTCGGTGTTGTGTGGTGATATTGTGTCTGCGATGCATGTGATGGCTCTGAGAGAGTAGACGGTAAAGTGGTTTAAAATGAATGAATGATCAAAATTCATTATATTCTGACTGTCTACGCTGCTGTCACGGTCACTGCAATCTGCCATCACATCAATGTCGGCTCCAAATTGTTGTATTTGTCAATATCTGTGGCGTGTGTGTGCGATCAGAAAATAGTTTGAGTTTGTGTGGCTCAGTCAGTGCTGTGAGCTCCCTGGCATCTGAGGCAGACACTCATTACACCATGGAACACAGTGGAGCCAACTAGAGCCTCCAGAGTGTGGAAAACTATATTGGGAAAGCATTTTATTTCATTTCATTTTCATTCCCTTTCAGCTGATGTACATATATCATGACTTAATGTTTGTTGATTGAAGGCAGTTAAAAATTAGTCGCATTCATTTTCAAGTGTGGCTCTGGAAGTGACTGGAGGCAAGCAGCAAGGCAAGGCAAGGCTCAGGGGAAAATTCATAGTCCAGGAGAGAGCAAAAAATAAAAAAACATGAGCGGTAGTAGGCAGAGATGGAGGCAGAAAGAGGTGAGTGAGAAGGGAATTGAGAGAGGTGAACAGAAAGTCAAAAACACACGGAGAGAAAGTGAGAGGGAGGTGAGGTGGTGAGTGAGTCAGGTGGTCAAAATCATTCCTGCCACCTCATTAGTGGCGATGACATCACAGCTGATTTCTCTTTTACTCTGTAGAGCCGCTACTGGCCCGAGTCTTTGACGGCAGAAGTCTGGGAAGCAGCTTTTTATGTTGTCAATAACTTTGAGCGAGTAAAAAGGAGGCTGGATCTCCTCTGGTTAGAGAAGCTTTCTTTGAGCTAAATAATCACAGCTCAGGGTTTTTAATATCAGCATTACTCCCTTTCATGAATGGACTGTAGCTCAGCTGCAGCTGTCTGTATTCAACTGATTCACATGTAACAAAGCCTTAAACAGCTTTGAGCCAGGATGTGGCTTTTGTTAAGGCCTATAGCTTTTATACTCCAGCAAAGTGAATATATCACAGGTGACCAGTACAGCTTCCAAACTGGCACCCAGTCAAACCCTTTACCTTTAGTTTAATGTGCTTCTCACAGTTTGATTGCCCTCAGAAAAGTTAGTAAAAGCTTGCTTTTTTTTCTTCTTTTTACACCTACTGATGTGAACCAGACTTTATGCTGATGCTGTGAAATCATGTGCTGAGAAAGTGTAAAGATTTGCTTGGTTATGTAGCTGAGTGCATTTTGCCCATGCTCAAAATGATTTACTAGGAAATGAACATGATTATTGATTACCTTAACATTTGTTTGTGAAGGTGCTGTGGTGCAGCTATTATGACCGATTCAACGTAATTCAAATGGCCAGGTCATAGTTTCTGCAACTACATTTTTTTTCAATCATTTTTCAATAAGGACTGATCACAGCAGCATTTCATTGCATGGAACAGGAGCGTCTCAGATTACAGCTGCATTTAGAATAAAATAAAATAAAATGTTTTGCTTACATCTAAACAAGAAAGATTAAAGATTAAGGCTCTGGTATACGCCGAAGTGTGCGTCGCATACCGTGGACCCCGGTATACTCGCATGTCAGAGTCCTGTAGTATCTCA
The DNA here is from genome assembly GCF_958295425.1 of Solea solea. Taxonomy (NCBI): domain Eukaryota; kingdom Metazoa; phylum Chordata; class Actinopteri; order Pleuronectiformes; family Soleidae; genus Solea; species Solea solea. The sequence goes on from NC_081146.1 coordinate 14,180,570, forward strand.
CCTCACCATCAGGTGGCGGTGCAAGTCTGGACGCAGGGAATAGGACGCATTCCGACCAAAGAGGAAGAGAACGATGCTTCATTTCCTTCGGTCACATCTGGTTTGAGCAGCTCAAAGCTGAAATTTCCGTTGGGCAGGCGAGTCGGGGTGTCAGCCGGTTCGAGGGTCACCAGTTTGAGGCTCAGATGACTATTATTGGTGATTCAAAAGGTTTTTTCTGCTTGGTGAGCGGGGCTTAATACTCCAGCTACCGGTGGGGCGCAAATTCAGTTCGCACATGCGCTGTCCACGCGCACCCAACGCGCTCTTTGCACACGGTTCCAAGATCTGTTGCGCATTGATGTTGCAATTGGCGTCATGCACACGGTGCGTTGGGTCCAGACCATTTGAGCAAATTACTCAAGCCTCAGGAGATCAAATAATTTGACAGTGGCTGTTGTGGACATACTACATGCTGATGTGAATCTGTTTTGGAGAATAACACACACTCAACTTGTCAACGTTAAACAGCAACTCAAATAAGCTGCAGTAGAAAAAAAGACGCATTTCTGATGAAGAGCAGATAATAGATTGGAAACAGACTCCCATCGCTTACAGTATGTTTTATTGTCCCACTGTGTTCATGAATGCTGCAAGATTCAAACAAACTAGACACCCTGATGCAGCAGCGCGGCTCAGATGTCTGACGACAGCCGTCAGACACACTCAGACGAGCGAGATAAAAGTCATAGACTTTAATTTCACTGCATTTGTGTCATTGTTTTACAGCTTTCTGAGGGATGTCGAATCAAATAATAGCTTTTTACTATGTGTTTGAACCCAGTGCACTGCAAGCGTGTTTGTGAGAAACTCTATCATAAAATGGGATATGAACGGAAAAAACTAAGAGAGTGAGCACGGCTTCAGCTGATGTCTTCCAGTTGTGTGACCTCTCTTTCCTCCTTCGTCTTTTTTCTGTCTCTCTGCCTCTCTCAGTTTAATAAGGCCAGCTGTAGAGTCTGGCTCTCCTGGGAAGCACAGTAGAGTGTGGCCCGAGCTGAGACTGAATGAGGCTGAAATTGGTGGTGGGGGTGCAAGTTGGGGGGGCGAGCACTTCCGACCATTTTCCCCACGCAGTACACCACGCAGTCTGGAGCATTGGCAGGCTGCCGCCAATCTCTCTTTTCTTCTACTTCTTTCCCTCCCACCTTCATTTCCCTCTTTTACATCCTACTTTTCTTCCTCTGTCTCACAATCACCGCCTCTGTCCCCTTTTCCCTCCTGCTTTCCACCATTCCTCCATTTTTTCCTTCCTTTTCCTACCTTCTTCCTGCAATCCGCTCTGTGCTGACTGGCGTGGAAAGCAGACAATTACTTTTGGTAATGACCCTCTCCAGACGTCTGCTCCTTGGCACCATAACAAGTCCAGAAACTCTTCCCCTCTCCCCTCCTTCTGTCACTTTTCAAAAACGACTGTCCAAGGACTACGATAAATAGCCTCGTTCCTTGGAGTCTCTTTCCCCCTGTAGACGCCTGCTCTGCAGTACCGTATCAGGTCCAGACCTGCTTCCGAGTTTTGACAGGTCCCTGACCCGCGCCCAGAGCAGTTCATCTGAGTTTGGACTGTGTGTGTGTGTGTGTGTGTGTCTTTGTCTTTTAATGTGTAACTGCATGAGCTTGAGCCTGGATACGTTGGTGGGTGTTTTTCATCAGACTAATGAATAATAGGTCTGAGCTGAGAGAAGAGTATGGAGCGCAACGAGAAGAGGAGGAGAAAAGAGGGGGAGAAGGGGAAAGGAGAGGGGAGGGGTAATGACTATCAGATGGTGTTCTACTACTGTGCTGCTGCTGCTGCCACTGCTGCTGCGCCTTCAGAGGAAAACACCACTCTCAAAAAAAAGAAAATCTGCATTTGTGATTATTATTCTCTGCATCTGTGCAAACAACCATGATGAAAAGGAGAAACGCAGTCCAAATGTAGGAAAATAGTTTTGAGCCCAATGTGTGTTTGACAAGTCAGGTGACAGCTGACTGTAGAAAAACCTCCTGCACCTTCAGTTGGGTTACTGAGGGTCCATATCCTCACTGGAGGAACGGGTGTTAGGCAGCTGATTTAAACAGCTACAATTGGTTTAGATTGAACACAGTTTGGTCAACAATAAAGAATCAAATATAACAAAAACTACCTCACAGACTGAATCTACTGTCTACTGGCTACACACACACTCACACTGTTGATTCTTGAATGCAGATGGAGTTCTTAAGTGTATGAGTAGTAGCTAAGGTTACCAAGTACTTTGGAGTATGTGTAGAGTAAAAGGGTGGGTTAAAATACCGATTTGGTGATATAACAATTGATATACGCCAGGGGGCAAATGTTGATATTTTAATTGAAGTAAACAGTCCCTGCCAGTTTCACTCGCTGGGCATCACTACTTCATGTCTCCTCATGGCGGCGCTGCTCAAATGAATGAGGGGAAACTTGGACAGAAGTTATCCGGCCGAATAAGAGGGAGATTACAGCAGGATAATGGTGGAGAAAGCTACGTTCAATACATGGACTTTATGCACTTTGTTCTCTATGTGGACAAATCCTGAACTTTTAACTTGTCACTGACATTTTGTTTTCTTCAGTTAGACAGATATTGTGATGTATTGCTATATGATAGTCTTGGTATTGGTATTTATGGTATTGCGATATTATTGGTATCATGGACCATGGATCACGTATCGTATGTTGTCGTATTGTATTGTTTCGTGAGATACCCTTAGATTCCCACCCCTATTGGAGAGAGTATTGTTTTCAGCCAATTCCAGTCAAATGGAAGGAACACACTGAAAATCTTTTCACAGATGGACTCTAACGAAAGGGCCAACAAGCAAGACGCAGCACACCAATGATGTCAGTCTAATGACCAACCAACCAACCAACAGCGTGGTATATGCACTAGCCATGATAGGTAAGCGTGTTGCTTTAATGGGGCATTTTAATATTACTCCATGATATATGTTACGAAATAGCATTATTTGTATTGCAAATACGTGTGCAAACAATTGTTTATTTATACATTTAGCAGATGTAGAACAATGCAAGGATTTGCAGTCTATACCTCCTAAGCAGTCACCTGTTGAAGTAGTGGCTAAAACTGAATTCAAACAGACTTGCTTGGCTCTATCAAGGAAACAAAGGTTTAATTTCTAATAAAGGATTTACAGCTGGAGCAAACATTCTGCTCAGCAAGATATAGCTGGATGAAAAATCGGACAGGAGGCCTATTCACGATCGCCAACTGCAAAAACAATAGCAGCCTGTGTCTACATTTTTCATTTTACATTATACTGTAAATCTGAAGTCTGCATTCAATTTAATTTAAAGTTGAATCTTTATGAAATATGTACCTGACAATCTGCAGCTTTCTGAGCACATCCCACATGATTATTGAAAGTCCAGAGTCTGCTCTGTGCATAAAGGTCAATACTTTATGTAGTTTTATGTAAATGCAGCCATTACTGAGCTGTTATGTTGCCATTTCCTCGTCATATAACTTTCTCCTACCAGACGCAGGCATGTGTGATGATGAAAAGACTCAGTTCACATCATACCCGGTCAAATGTTTTCTGGCCTGCGGGTAACGATTCGGAAAAGAAATGTATACTGTGTTATAGGCCAGCCACGCTCTCCTGGGAAATGCAAATTAGAGGACGATCATGCCAATGCATGTAATGGTAGCTCACAGTGAGTGAAGCTGGTTTGGAAATCCATGTCAATACTTGAGTGAGAACTAATAAATATACATACAGACAGTCTAAACACAGCCCTGCGGTCATTAATCAAGATATTTGTGTGGAGAACTAATTTAGATTTTTCATGGCTTTCCTCATGTCTGCACAAAATGGAACACAACATATGAGCTCAACATTTTTTTTTTTTGAACTCTTCACAGTGAGTGGCATCTGTCAGATGTTCTGGCTCTGAATAGGAAAGTTAAAACCTCCTTCACAGCTGCTCAGTTTCCCTCAATGTCAGTACAGTCACAAAAATCGAATCATTTCTTCCTTGGGCGAGAACATTTTATCAGAAAATGGCCTTAAAGGTATAGTTTGTAACAACTTTGGGAAGGCTAATAGGCCGAAATCAAATGTAGTACTTTGTTTAAATGTATAATCACTTTTTTGTAGCCTTAGATCAAGCCTTTTATATGTACTTTAGGCAAAGGCCTTGCTGTATTTACACCACCATGTTTCTACAGCAGCTCCAATAAACAAACCAGCCAGAGCGTGTATTTCACCTTTTTAAAGCCAAAGCTCACCGCAAAAACAGGGTTAGGGTTAGAAGAATGCAGAATATATACGTGGCTATGGGGCACTTACTATATTAAAGAATAGGATCATCCTTTATTTCATTTCCAGTTATTTTGTACTGATCTAGTGAATCAGCCACCCGCTGACTTAGTTTCCATTCTGTTTACAAATGAATAGAATGTGGATTAAATACTTGATTAGATGGTTATTTGTTAACCTGATAATTTGATTGTACTATTACACTCAGAAGCAGATCCAAAACCAGCAGCAAGCCCCCCACTGTTTACCTCATGCTGTCATGGTTTTCTCCTGGGCAGGAGCAATAAGCTACTGTATTGCATTGCAGTGCTGGCTGTCTGAAGACAGAGTTTGACAAAGTTTTTACTGGGTGATTTTGTTATTTTTGGTCCACTCTCATACGGGCTTTTATTACTTGCAAGACTTATAAAAGAATAACAGTAGTAATATCTGCTCATGAATCTGGGTCATTCACTGAGGTGAGGCCCAGGTGCAGGGAGCTGAGGATCAGAGACACTGGTTACATGAACGCAGGTCACAATTATGTTGTGTAGATGCAGACTGTGTCTCAGAGTTGACAACCAGGCATCTTTGATCCATGGTTCTCAAACAGTGGTATGTGTACCAACAGTGATATGATGCACGCTTCCTCTGGTGGTACTTGGAAAAATCAGTGTATATGCAGAGGAGAAAATCAATTTACTGGCTGTGTAAGTCTGACTCCGCCTCTGTATCTTTCTATGAGCTAGTGCGTATCCATTTCCTGTTAACCTTTACATCTCAGCAAAACAAACAGTAAATGACAAGATGGACGGTGAGATGGACGATGAGATGGATCGTGCTGTGGTTCTCTATATTTCGTAGCTGCTGTAGATCAAGCATGGCTCTTGTTTCATGGTTGCTGTGTTGTCGATGCCGACACCGTACGATTTCTGGCAACAATACTGCAGTTTAAAAGGTCAAAGAGCAGAGAGGAAATTTTAGTGCATGTGCAGAACTCCAAGTCCGCCTCCAGTCCAGATTTTTCTGCCCCACTCCATTCCGGGCCATAAATAATAAATTATAAAACTGAATTGGACTATGAAGTGCATTATCCAGGTACATTAGTCAGACTAAGACTAACTCATTTTAGTCGGACTAATGTGTTTACATGACATTAAGAAAACCGAATTATTGTCTTAGTCCGACTAAAATTTGGACTTTTACCGGTCTTAGATGAACTCAATAGATGTCCACTGACTAATGTGCCGCTTGCTTCACTTGCCTACATCATACAAAATCTGCACTTCATTACCACATCTTAGCCAAAACAAAGTAATATAAAACCTCAATCGTGTATTTCATTGTTTTAAGGGTATGTTATAAACTTGCAGGCAGAGTGAGCATAGTCACTTCACTTCACATTGATACACTGAAAATACTGTAGATTTATCTGAAAGCTGTTTGCTGACTGCAGGATCTGAACTCAGACCAGCTTTGGTGATCTATGGAAACATTAGCACAGCTGCAGCTTTATGTTGCCTCATCGTTTTTCATATCAGATTTCATATTTAGGTGAACCACTGAAAGTCAGACCCTATGCTTTTCTCTTTTACTCCATAATCAATTACATTACAGAGAAGGATCAAATTTTACTCACGCTGTGTTTTTTTTTTATTATAGCATTTAGACAGTGGTTTCATCCCCACCTATAGCTTCCCCAACTTCCTCAACCATTCTTTGAGTTCTGATCCAAGCACTTCCTATATGCGCTGTAATAAACAACTGCGACCAACATTGGCCCCAGAGTCAGAACCACAGCATTAACACTACTGCTGTGGTTGAAGGGTAGCGATAGATACAGAGAGTGGAGAGAAATATGGACAGAGAAGGAAAAATGACAGAGAAACGGAGAGAGAGGGAGAGAGATTGATGAATGCTGACAATAACATTGTGTAACTCTGACAGATTATTCATTGTGCTATTAGTTTTCAGCAGCAGCATGCAGCTGCCAATCTACACAAAAGATGCATACCAGTAACGGCATTTGGGTTTAGAGTTTTCATTAATGCACTACTGAGGATTACAGACTTCATGGCTGAGTTTTACATAGGTGATTGACCTTCCACCACTGTACACATTAGGCAGGAAGTACAATTTAAAGGTCAAGCCAGTTCCTTGGAAATAAGGCTTGGGTTTCATGATCAAGGCTAATAAAAATCCCAGAGACTTCAAGTACGAATGAAGTTTGATGAAGGCAGTAAAAAAAAAAGGTTTCATAAAATCTGAGCAGGAACTTGATTTCCCAAAACACTGGAACACATTCAAGTCTTACCACACACAGACAGATTGTGACAGACAGACAGACATGGATAAGATGGATAGATAGATAGATAGATAGATAGATAGATAGATAGATAGATAGATAGATAGATAGATAGATAGATAGATAGATAGATAGATAGATAGATAGATAGATAGATGGACAGTTAGTTCTGTCCCTCATAAGTTTTCTCCCACTTGTCTTTTCCGCCTCTGTCTTTGCTCCCTCTGCCGACTCTTTTTATTTCTTCTTCTATTTAGAAGGAAGACAGATTGTTAAAGGGAGTTAGGGTGAGTACAAATGCAGCTCTCCTCCACACTCCACCCTACAAATCTGAACCCCTGGAGAGAAAACTACTTGCAGGACCACCAGCATCACAGCTTGTAGAGGGGAAAAAAAGGCTTTGAATACAACCAGCCTCCATGGAGAGATTTGAGCAAGCTTATAGCACTGAGGCTGCTCACCTCTGAAGGACAAACACAAAGCACATGGGCCACTGACTGAGAAAAACCCTATTTCAACACGAAAGCTGCTGTCAAGTGGTTGAAGAAAACATTAGTTTTTGAGAACCTAAATCCTAGTGCTTCACCTAACTTTGGGCACCATGCTTTGTCTGATAAGTCTCATAAGTTATGAGAGAGCAGTGTGCAAAACTGGTAAATGTCAAAACAGGATATTCGAGAAAATTGAGAATGTGTGTTAAATAATCTTAATTATGTGAGAAAAATTAGCATCGAACAACTCTAAGTTCACAGAGGTCAATCATATCTTTGAAACAAAAAAACCCCTCCAATGTTATTTGAACATATTTAGTTTCTTAGACATCTGATATTTTATTGCACTGTCCAAGATCATAGCTTTATTACTCCTGTCAGATGACAACATTTTATTTCTGTTTCATTTCCATTTTAAGTCATCGTCCAAGTTCTTGAACGTGTGTACAGTGTTCACGCTGAGAGGGATATGAGTCGCTCTGTGGCCTCTAAGGTCACCAAAGTGTCCCAACACGCTGGGTGATGCAAGTTCTGTTTTAGGATGGATTTCCCCTGTAACACACCAGTGTGCAGCCAAAACAAACTCCTGCTGATGGTTTGCCTCTTGCCTCCGGTCTCTCTGGCCTGCTTCTAGACAGCAGCCGAGGGACCTTATAGCTCAGAGGAGGAGCGGTGGAGTCCTGTGGTCCTCCCACTGCCTATAAGACCAGGGGCAGACGGAAACACTCAGACAGCAGGCACACGTGGAGAAAGGAGGCAGAGAGGGAAGAAGGGTGAGAGAGAGACCAGCAGAGAGCAAAAGAGAGTCAAACTGCTGCCACAGGCTGGGAGTAGTTTATGCAACTGGACTTGAAAGAGACAAATATAGACACAAAGGAGCAAGGGAGAAGGTTCAGAGAGGAACAAGAGAACAAACCAACAACCGCTTGACTTGTGTGTTTTCTATCAAAGGACTAAGTGAAAGAGGGACTGACCTTTGGGATGTGAAGTGTTTTTTAGCAAACAAACAGAAGAACAAGAAGGACCTGGAACGTGCAGCCACCTGCGACACAGCAGCCCCAGGCTTGAGTCACTCTTCCCTGACTCATGATCAACTTGCTGATCTGAACTAAGACTCTCTCAACTCTGGCATCTCACTGACCTGACTCGACAGATTTCACAAAGAACATACGTTAGCTGTAAAGAAACATCACCAAAGGTGGACAACTTTAGGGAGTAGAAGCTTTGGCAACGCTTTGCAGAAACTTAACCTCAGCAAGTGGACGTTGCACTAGAATCAGTCAGTAGCTGCCTGACTCTTGTTGTGAGCAAGATGACATTTGCCATGCTCCGCACAGCGCCTCCCGCAGGTCGCTTCCTATATGGTGACATCGCACTTCTCTCTGAAGACGATGATGAGAATGGGAGCGAAGGGTCAGGCTCAGAAGAGCGGAACTCTTCCAACTCTGCGGCCTTCCGCCTTTCCTCCTCATCCCCATCTGCTTTTCACATCAAGGTGAACAGGAAGAGGAAGCTGTGTGGGGACCGAGGGTGCGGAGGAGTAGGTATTGGCGTAGGCGGCATGATGGGTAGAATTGTCCCCCCAATTCCGACTGCCCCTACTGAGATTCGCCAGAGGACCGCAGCCAATGCACGGGAGAGAGATCGCACCAATTCTGTCAACACGGCATTCACAGCACTGCGCACGCTGATCCCCACCGAGCCTGCAGACAGGTACAGAGCAGCCAGAGTTGTCCGATTGCCCGTCTTAGTCAGACTACGGCCTTAGCTCCATTAAGTGTGACTTAACTGTGCATGTAAACGTACTGAGTGTCCCTGCATTTGATCTGATTCACAAATGAGATCTCACAGGAAAATGACTTGCATCTGAGAACTTGATAAGTAAAAAGTAGTTCCTGTATAACATTATATCGGAAATAATATTTCCTGTAGTAGAAGAGTCATACATTTGGAAAACATCGTCTTTGTACATCTCTTTTTGAAATATTTTATATAAACTTAAAAATGCCTTGCCACTGCATGATCAATATTTGTTTGCCAAATCAAATAAACAATAAGATGACGCAAGTAGGAGAAGATTGTGCACTTTTATCTTCATTAATATTGTAAATGTCTGATCTGATTATTAGGAAGCTGTCAAAGATCGAGACGTTACGTCTGGCCAGCAGCTACATCAGTCACCTGGGGAACGTCTTACTCTTGGGCGAGGGGCTTCATGACGGACAGCCGTGCCATGCACCCTCACCACCGTTCTTCCATGTCAACTCCTCCCCCACCAGAGGATCCGACCAATCAGCTCAGCCCAAGCACATCTGTACTTTCTGCCTCAGCAACCAGAGGAAAATGGTGAGCAGAAAACGCTTAGTCAATAGAAATAAATAAGAGAAACCAAATTTCAAAAAGGACAATTCAGTCACGGTGATTCTGTGGCTCTCCAATAAAACACACACTTGTAAAACAAGACTAATCTAAGGTTTTTACTATTTCATGAATATGAAAAAAATATTGAACGACACGGATTTAGTTGAACTCAAACTAGAGTGAAGGTTCTTGTGTGGAACTTTAGGGTCAATTTGGTTTTTAAAGCTGACGTGAGATCAGAGACTGCTTCCATATACCTCACTGGCCCTTGGGGATTTTTAAAAGAAGAACCTCTTTAAAGTTCTCTGTTGGGGTGAATGACTGTGTGTTATTGTGCTGTTGGGGGTTAGTTTAACTCCAGCAGGTGGCTTGAAAGTTCAAGGTGGTTTCTGAACCTCTGGGCATTGACAGTGAAAAGAGGAGATTGGTTTTGTGTCTGAGGAGCGAAGAAAGCGCTGAGCTGGGTCTCAAAGTATGTACACAACCATTACATAAAAACAATCTGTGGTGTTTCTTCTTCTTCCTCTCTTTTTTCATTTTTAAAATTTAAAGCTTACAAGGTTATTCATGCAGTGAGCGAGATTTATGATCGTGAAACCAGGAAATCCATCCAAAACGTATAATTTCAAGAAGGTCTTGACGTCAGCCTGAATATGAGAAGGTTTTAATCATAACTACAAACAACCGACCCGAGATAAACAGATTGGTAACTGGAAATATATTTGATCCACGAAGCCACAAAAACAAAAATACTGTGTTTATCTCTGGAGGTTAACCATAACAAAACACAATTCACCGGAATTTAATTCAGGAAAACAGTAAAAAAGAAAAGTTATTTTTCTCTTCATAACACTCTGATTTCTCATTTCAGTGACAGATGCTTCTTTGTAGCGCTCTTTTTCCACTGCTGCAACACTGTCAGTCTACACCTTAATAGAGACTCAGAGGAGGAGAACTCGATCCTGTGCGCGCTTCAACTCACATTTAACTGATTCAACACAGGAAATAGACATAATCAGGAACACACTCACACTAAGAAAGTCTCGAGTCTGATGAGAAATAACAGGGAATAAAGCTGACCATGATCAAATTTATACACGACTGTTTTCAGCAAACACCACAGATGATGATAGAGGGGTGACGTCCACTCAACTTTCCCCCCTCTAACCCATAGCCACTGCCCATTTAGCAGGATTTATGGGTAAGGAGCTGACATCTGGCAGACTCCCCCGTTACCCCAGCAGTGTGTGAAAGCTAATACCCTCCTCAGTGTCTAAACCCAGAGACCCTTTAGCTGAGGGATAACCTGGGTCTCAGCAGTGTGTCCCCCCCCCCCCCCCCCCCCATGAACCTCTGTGAGCGAAAGCCTAGACGTAACCCAGACTCCCTCAGCTGGGAGATTACTGATCTGAAACCTGTCTCTCCTTTGTCCCCTTTTCTTTCTTGCCTTTATTCTCACCCACACCTCATTGTGTTTTCCTCTTCAACTCGAGCTCTTCTCTCTCTCTCTTCCGAGCTCCCCCCCTCTGCCCCCCCGCCTCTCCTGCTGCTCTCAGCTGCATATCGATCAGCCCGGTGGAGGTCACAGCTGTCAGTAGGAGCTGTGTAATACTATCTGCTGCTGTCAGCTCACTGCTGCACTTGCCTGACTGACCTGTAAATGCATGCTGGGCAAAGAACAATTGTGAAGTTTTCTCATGTCAGAAATGCCAAACACAGACCGTCTGACTGAGTCCATGTCGCTTAGTGTCAGTCACCTTTATGCTGTTTTAATAGCTCCATGAAATGTCACACGACTTTCTCTTCCATATGATGTACACTAGGTCAAATGCATCTTTACGGGTTGTCCCTGAACTGCACTGAGACGAACCTGAGAGAAGGAAGATATGTGAGGGAGAGATTTAGAGGTTTAGACGTTGTTTGTTCAAGGACTTAAATGCCTTTATAACGATATAGACACCTTCCCCTGGTTCCAGTTAAGGTGAATTTAAGCTCTCCTAAAAATAAAGTTTATGCTGCAGTGCACAGCATGTTGGAACACAAAAGATTATTTATCTGCCTCCTTTATTCTCAGCAAAGTATTGTGTGTCCTAATGAAAGTGAGACCTGCATACACAGTCATACAGACAAAATTGTTTTTCTCATATCAACCCGTTGGATTGGATAAATAGTTTTTTATTGCCCTTATAAGTAATACAACAAAACATTGTTTGTTGGAATGAACAAGCATAAGCAGCATAAGAAGAAGAATATAAATAAAAGAATAAATATTGAACACATGCACACTCATCTCAGCTGAAGTACGCAGCACCCACACCCACGTCTACACACACATTCATATCCACAGCTTAAAATATCACAAAAAATAAATTGGTAAATATGTAAAAAAAAACAAAAAACCTTTGTATAAAAAGTAAATATAAGGTGCATTAAAATAAGACAAATCTCACTTTTGCTGACCAGCTCTGCAGCTCAAACGGCTGCCACTGTCACTGTAACTGTCGTGTTTTCTGTAGACTATTGACTGTATAAAAAATAAGATGCAGCTACAGTGTCTCTGCTTTAACAGCATCACGGTGGTGACAGGTGTGTTTACAGCATGTTGTCGGGAAAATCGTTTTGTTTTTGGTAAATAAATCATGTAAATAACCTTTAAATTGTTACTCATCATTAAGAAACTCTTGATTCATTTCAAACGATCAATAAAAAAAACGATTCTGACAAATATCAGCATTATTTTAATGGCTCGGTAAATTCCTACAATTGCTTGGCAGTCATAACAATGACTCGGATGAGAAAGGGTGTTTGTTAGGGACCATTTCATTAACACAAGCAGTGAAGTGAAGGTCAACAGCACAGACAAAACCATTATATATCCTAGATAAATTAAGGATTTATAGATAGTGGGAGTCTCTTTTTACCTTTCTATATATATTTTTTGCTCTATGTAGTTGATCAACAATGATGAGAAAAGTGTTGGAGTGAGACATTTTTTTTTAGTGCTGCTAAAATACCTGACACAGTGTCACAGCTAAATGCACAGTGGCCAAATGAAATTGATATGATCTGCCTGAAAAAGAAATCAGGTACATACACCACTCCGAGATGTTAAGGTCATGTGGCATTGAAACGGTTAACTGTGATTGGCAGAACCTGAGAACTTTTCACTTTACTTGGAAAAGTGGTCGTGCAGAGGCTCTAAGTGGGCTAAAGGGCAGAGTCGGTGCTGGTGATTACAGAGAGGAAACGGTTGTGATGGTAAAATGAGACTTGCTGTCCTGGGCTCTTTCTCTCTTTGTATGTTTTTATGGTCATTGAGGTTCATCACAGCTGTCAGGTCTGCTTAGAGCCGCCGCTTCAGTTACATCTATTTCCAATGTGCAGGAGAGTGAGAGTGCGAAATGTATACGCTCATTTCCTCTTATTATACGTGTGTGCATAGTGTAACCGCTTCTAAACAGCCGTATATAGTTTGAAACGGCTAACGCAGAGAGCTACTCTGGCGCCCACTATACGTATTCACTGGTATACTAATGTCATTTCATCATATGTGGTACGAGTTGATGAAGGGGATATTTTGAAGAATAGGTATTAGGTTTATTATATTTTTCTACTTTTTAGGATGATGCTATGAACATGAACAAAGCGTTTCTTATTATTGGAGACACTCTATCGAGACATTTTCCTCTAACGCACGACTGACCAAAGTAAGGATTTAATTTGAACCACCAGACTCAAAATAAATTCAATAAAAATATATTTTCAAGCACACATAAAAAAATCAAACGGTAATATCCCTATTGATGCATTCTCTTTTGTGAGATATACTCCATTCAATTATTGTCAAAAAATACACACATTGCTCTATGTGGTCAGTGATATTGCAATCGCAAGTGGAAAGGCAGAAAATAAGTGCATTCATACTTCAGCTTTTGATGGTTTCAAATGTATGTGATGTAACGGAGGTGCAAAAATAAAAGGTTTTAAGACAGAAACATACAAGGTGAAGGTGTTATTTCAGTGGCGTCTAGACTCTGTGGGGTGTGGGCATTGCTCACTGTAACAGTAGTGTAATTTCACTTTGTTAAAGGTAAAAGAATATATCATTAAGGAACCTGGAATCCTAGTACTTGCTTGTGTCTTTAGACAATACTGCAATAGGTGTTTGTCCTTCAAGGGGAAAAGTTATTCGGTTGCTGCAGTGTGTTGTTGTGTGTTGTTGGTGTGTCCCGCTGTCTCTGTCCCTTTTCTCTGTCCTTGCAGTGATATACTATAGTGTAACAACATGCTTTACTATCCTCTGATCCACGGCCAAACTATTCATTAAACGTCCACATTTATCATGATTTTTGACTTTTCCTGAAAGCAGTTCAGGTGCGGGTCAGTACCAGTAGTTTGGCATGGACAAAACTCTTGTGTGCAGGTGCCTTTGATATATGCCGTTAAAAAAAAAAGAAGAAGAAGAGGAAGAGGAAGAGGGGACAGTCGTGATGGCTCCATCTGCAAATGAGATGTACAGAGTTTAAGAATAGAGGATTGAGGTGAGCTGGGAGCTGCTTAATCCCCGCTCTGTCAGCTTGATTGATGCAGATATCCTGTGTGTGTGTGTTAGGCCTCTCGGCTTCTGCTGATCAGTGCGACTGTCAACTACAGTGAGACTATAGCACGGTTATTTTTCGTTTGTTGTATTTGTGTATGAAGGCAGCACATGAGTTTATAGTTTATTCACTACCTCTCTGAGACAATGTGGGAGCGGAGAGCTTTCACGTGCGCTAATCTGCCTTAAGGCCGCGGAGCTCGGAGCATTTTTACAGCTTTCCTTCACAAGCCTGTCTTATTTCTTTTGGCCTGAACCAGGCAGAGGGTCAATTCGACTCAATGGCAAACGTAAACAGAAACAGCGATTCTTCCGCCAGGAACAGCAGTCACGCTGAACTACTTCCTTTGAAGCTGGATGTGACAAGTGCAAACATTTTCCAAAATTTTAAATCTTAAGGAGCACATTTGACTTGATTTGATTAAAACGATTTTAAATAAAAATAATAAAAATAAAAAATCTAGCAGAAATATATCTACCATGATACTTATCATGTGGTTTCTGTAAAAGAAAAAGAAAAAAAAAGAGCACGGTCCCTTTGAGATGATAAAATTGAGTTGAGTTTACAAGCATTTTAAGGCCCAAGCCGGGTTTAATTCCATCTTAAAAGGGATCTGATTTATTTGGAATTTTTCTCCAAATTGAAACGTTTTGTACAAATGAAAATTACAAACACTGTCCCAAATGTCACAAACAGTTTTTATTTAATCTGAGCTCCTGTAAAATGTCTAATTAGAAACAGACTCATCTCTTTTTGGTGTGTGTGTGTGTGTGTGTGTATGTGTATCCGTGTGTAAGAAATAAGTTTTCTATCTGTAGGTGAAATGTACTTGTCTTATACATATGGTATATACTCATATACTCACATACACACACACTCACGCAGACACACACACTCACGCTCTCTGTGTCTGGAAGTCATTGGCTGTGCAGAGCGGAGCAACAAATGAGCTAATTGTTCTGTAAATGATTTATCCTCTGCTGAGGCCGGTACAGTCAGTGTTTAATTCAGCTGCTATTAGAAACACATTGACGTTGGACTTTGATGGTGATGTTAAAGAAGCCTGGAAACCACTCTCTGTGAAACGCCCTCCCTGCGCACACACACACACACACACACACGCACACACACACACAAATGACACATACACACATGCAGGCGCAAACTCGTGTACAACCACAGAAATACTGACACACAGTGCACTAAACTCGTGACACACAGACTTTTTTATCAAAAGCCATTTCGTGCTGCTTCTATTTTTTTCTGGTTTTTGCAGCCAGACGGCAGTTCATTGCTGCTTTCTAGACGCTACCGCACCCGCCCACCCTCCAACCCACCCCCCAAAAAACCCCACCGCATATATGATTACTCAGTTCGGGAGTCCTGGATCACGGCTGTGCTTTCAACACTTTCTATACTAATGGTGTGCAGGAAGTTGTGGGAGCAGACACAGACAAGGGGAGAAACAGAAAGAGAGAAATAGCCAACAACTCAGCAGGATCATCAGTTTTGCTATTTATCCTCCAGTTTGGTTTTCAGACTGTGCCGCAACTACACTTTGCTTCTTTATCGAGATCAAATGAACCTTGCAGCTCAAGAGTAAGAGAGCCTATTAAACGCGCGGCGAGGACGTTTTGGAGCTCACTAATGACTGTGGGTTTTGCTGTCATTTGGATATTAGTCTGTTTTCACTGGAAAATAACATTACGTCACTTGTGTGTGTGTGTGCGTGAAGCAGATGTTTCAAGGTCACAGATGAAACGAAATGACCCTCATTTACTGATAATGCCGGTGTGCCTCCTCAGCGCGTGAGCTTCTCCCGTTTGCCTCTCACTCAGACTATGCTAATGAAGTGCATCCGTGTATTTTTCAAATATATTCTCACCCACGTTCGGCATGTGTCTGTGTATATGAGCCTGGCTTTTGTGTATGACTGCGTGCCTTCATGCATGGGCCCGTCTGTGTGTTTCCAGCACAGATGGAAGCAGTTAAGACTTAATTTAACACCAACAGAAGAAGTCGGGTCAGATAACTAACAAAATCTATTAGCAAAGCTATGATTCTGTTGTCATTCGGCCTTCGGGGAGCGCGGCCGCTCACAGAGCAAATTAGAGCAAGACTACAGAAAGCTGAGCTGGGCAAAGAGCAAACCTTTCAAGACGTGTTCTGAGGCAGACACAGTGCAGTTCATGAAAACAATATCAAACCGAGGCTAATGACATCGCGTTGGCCGCTGCAGGACGAGCATCGCGGCGCGGATGATAAAGTGCCTGCTTGTGCAGCCGTAATTCATCAGAAACCAGACGCAGACAATTAGCCGCCCAGTGTGAGCGGCGTCTGATTGGACAATCAGGTGCAATAATTTCTAAATGAGCCAAAATGAATTCTTATTAGCAAACCACAGTCAACATGTACCCAAGCCACATAATGACAAAGTGCGGCTCGTTCACTTTGTTTGTCAGCTTATTTAAATGTCTGCCCCGCGTTATTTATTGCGCCGCTCTTGCTGTACGCACATGCCTGTGATCCTCTAATCGTTGAGCCTTTATGAGGATAATTACGGCTTGTACGAGCCACTCGAGGCACCGACTCTTATTCGCATATTTTCACTCGATAAACTAAAGGGATATTACTAGTTTTTATTTCATGGTTGAATACCAATAGCCTTATATGATTTTTCGGGCCAGTACCCAAGTGGAATCTTTTTTTTTTTTTTTTTCCAACCAGTCATTCCTCTCCCCACGCAGCCAGCAACTAAATTAGATGTTTGTATTTGACAGAGGGGCTTAACAGGAAAGAAAGGGGGAAGAGAAAAAAAAAAGAAAAGAAAAGGGAGAAATAGACAGATTGAAATGTAGATAGAGTTTCAGTGAAACAATATTAAAGTTTGAATTCAATAAGATGCCGTGAAGAGACTTTACTACCTTCACATTAAAGTAAGGTTTTCACCCTCAAACATGTTCCCGTGTGGTAATACCATTGTATTATATCTAAAATAAACATTATCAGGTAATCATATTAGTGTCAGACAAATCACCCTCCTGGGAGGTCAGTGGTATGTCTGCGTGTGTGTGTGTGTGTGTGTGTGTGTTTGGGGAGAAACAGAGAGACAGAGAGCAGATATGTCACCCGGCCATGCCATTCAGGAGATTGTTTTGACTACCAGAGCAGCCTTTAAGCCTCGTCCCCTCCTCCTGCTTTGACTGGACCGGCTACAGCTGTGCTTTATAAACTCTTGCCGAGGCGTGGGCCGATTTCACGGTAATTCGATGCAATTTGGTAAATTATCCAATACTCATGCAAACTTTCTGAGTGGGAGGGGGGGGGGGGTTTGTTGTTGTTTTTATGCACCCACGACTGTCCCTAACCTGCATCACTTTCACGCCCACTGATAAATGCCTGCACTTTTCCACATGGTATTCCAGAGTGCACAGATGCACACTTGTGTCTTAAGATTTCTGCGTCTGTAGAGGCAGCGATGCTTCGCGAGGCCAGAACTCTTCTAGGCTCTGTTTGCAATCATTTACTTACTTACTTTTTTACGGAAACAGTTCAAAACAAATTAGAGACAGTGTGTCAGGTGGCCAAACACTACACAGGTCATTAAGCCTCCTGACTCTGCTCTGGCAGACTCGACCTGTTTTTCCCTGTCTGTGAATGATGGCTTAATGCTCTTGGTTAGTGATCATTTATTGTCCACTTATGGTGTATTTTAGGATCATTAGAGTTAGGGCTTTTTTTCCGGTATTTAACACAGACCATGATCTAGTTTAGTCAAGTGCTGAAACATAATTATATATATATAAAAAAAAGGGCAAATCCTGCTTATATGTGCAGAAATACCACAAAAGTGGAAAAGTATATGAATTACAAAGTCGGGGGAACACTTTTGAGATGCATTAAGCAAAAGCATTTTGCAGCTGATGAATGTAATTACTTGGTGATGTGGTTACTCACATAACACTCGGGCAACACTTGAAAATGGTAAACAGCGCTTAATGATTCACTGATTAGTTTTTGCACAAAACCAATACAATTTCCTCAAAACATCATTTAACAAGTCTTGCTGCTGCTATGCATTCTGTACCACACCTTTTAATAATTTCATCTAATACATTTCGTGTTAATATAATTATCAATATCTGGTGCTAAGGGAAGTAAAGCTCCAATTACTAAAGGAAAATATATAATCTTACATTGATTGATATTTCTGTCCCAGAAATGTTTCTGCTAACGTGACCGTGCCAGAAAAGCTTCATCGTAGGACCACAACGTTTACATTTAGCATGCAGAAAAATATAAGATAAGCAAAAATACAGTGTGATGGTAATGGCACACGTCTAGATAATAGAGGTCTAATAATGATCCTGTGCTCTCAGTCCAGCTGGAGTAAGGATTGATGATAACAGCTCCTGCGTCTCCTCACACTCGCCCAAGTCTGTGGGTGGACCGACTTGTGTCCAAATCCTACGATCTCACGCTCTCGCTGCAGCCTGATACCCTTCCAAACATCTACCCACCTTCGCTGATGTCAGTCAAATAGATTTTTTCCACACACCTACATCTTGTGCTCAGTCTGAGAGGAAATGTGTAACAGGTGTTCAGCTGATGAGTGGAAGGCAGTCGAGAAGATATGAGAGGGGGCAGAGGGAAAGTCAGAGGAGGAGAGTGAGAGTTTTGACTTTCGTTGAGTCTAATTTACTGTAATATTCATAAGCGAGTGTTTATTGAAGCTGGGATGTGTGTTGCCCATCAACCCATGGTTTTAAAAGGCTTTTTTACCGTGGCTTAAAAGGCCGGTGTTAGATGTCCTGAGAAGTGAGCGGAGCAGGGGTTTTAGGTGAGAGGGGAAAATGTGACGTTATTTTCCTGGCCAGATAGAGAAGGTTTCCTCATAAGCCAGGAAATCAAGGCTTCTCTGCTCTGATACCACAGATAAATGAGAAACATATCATCATGAGGGGCTGTCACATGATGTCACTGGTTAAATTAAAAGATATATCTGCGACCACAGTGAGTGAGCATTATGTATGCTGCTGTACACACTCAAACTTCATTTACTACATAGAACAAAACCCACACTGATTTACTGCATCTGTAATTTCAGTGGAAAAGTATCTATTTCCATGAATAAACTCAACATTTCACTGAAGAGCAATGACATAACACCATAATAAAAGCGCGACATGAAACACAGCATTTTCATTCACCTGCTCCACTGCATTAGAGGGTTTTATAACACAACTTTTGCTCAGTTTGAAATGACTTATTCTAGTTTTTAGTTAAAGAGAATGTAGCAGAGTATTTCACTCTACGGCAAACTGAGAAAAATATCATGTCAAAAATGAAGTGCACACTTCTTAACACATAGGATAATTTCCTTAGTCAAGAAGGCAAATAAAATATACATAAATTGTCTTTAAACTGATTTCATTGTTGAGTTGTTAAATGATTGTGTGTGTGTTGTTTTTTTCTCTCTCCTGCAGAATAAAGACAGAGACAGGAAGACAGCCATCAGAAGCTAACAGTGAGGACACGCACCACGTGGATAAAATGCCAGGATAAATCACCATTATTGCGACTTGAAGATTTACAGACTTGTGATGCATTCATGGACCTTTGAAGGACTCTCTTAGCACTTCCAGGACTTTGAAAGGAACTCTATGAAGCATTTTCTTTTGTTGAATTCTTTTTTTTTTATATTGCCTTATTCAAACTTTTTAACTTTTCAAATAATGATTGAGACACGTGTGAAAAGTTTAACTATACTTTTAAAGGGCTTTTGCTTTGTTATGAACATGAAGAACCTTTCAACAAACACTTATAAGAGACTTTTTTTACTGTATTGACTCAACGGCTGTTCAGAGTCTGAGGAACTTATGGCACATGATCGAAGGGGGGAAAAAAAACCACACGAAACCAATGAAAAAGACAAATTTGTATTCAAAAGCTGTGTGTTATTAATGTGTATACTGAAATATAAATGTATATTTATGTGACATAACAGTATCTAATGAAACTATGTTATTTAACAAGCATATGGCATTCTTATGAGGACGAGTTTAAGGTACAAAAGCATTGGCATTACAAAAATAATATGCTGGAACATTGTGGTATCGGTTATTTCCAATAATCATTTCTAAAGGTTAATGCTGGAAAAGAACTCAAGATGACCAATAAATTTTTTTTGTATATCTGGAAGTAGACTTCATTTATATGTTGGTGGTATTTTCAGCAGATTCTGCACTGGAACCTCATAATCCGACCCAACTGACATTATGAAAAGTTTCCACAGCGAAACCGTCCCATGTCGTGCAGATATTCAAAAAAAAGAAAAGAAAAAAATGCTTGGTTTTTATCTTGCTTCTGCTCTTTCAGGCAACAAGGGGAGGGGTCAATTTTAAAAGTTTCAAATAAATTCCTTTACCAAAGAAGCAGCACAGGGCACATAAATACAAGTTCCACAGCAACTACACCTGCTGCTCACATCATCTGAAAAAACATTTTCTTTTACTCTCTTCTCTCTAACACATCCCCCTCTTTCTTCTCTTCTGGGGCAGGCAGATCACAGACAGTGTGGGCTAGGAGATGAGGCGGACGACTGGGGTTTGAGGGGCATGGGGGAGGGGGGCGGAGGTGCAGAATTGAATCTGCAGGTATGGCTTCATGGACATCTGCTCTTGTCCCCTCACTGTCCTCTTCTTTACCTTTCCACATGCTCTGTCTCTCTTCCTCTCCTCCTCTGCTCTTCCTTTCTTTTCCCTGGAGTGCCACAGGCCAGAGTCTGATTTGTGATGGCTTTCCAGCGTGTTTCGCTTCGCACCACTTGCCCTCGCCCTAGTTCTTTCTGTTCATCTATCTATCTATCTATCTATCTATCTATCTATCTATCTATCTATCTATCTATCTATCTATCTATCTATCCATCTATCGCGCAGGATATAGTCAAAATTACTTTTGACAGAAGCATAATCATTTTCTCAAATGTCATTTTAAAGAAAGAATATATCAAAATGCTGTTTATATCAAATAATGGGATAATTGTTTATTTTAGGATATTGCACGTTGTCGTATTTTAATTTCAATTAGTTTGTGATTATATTGTGCAAACCCTACAATCTATCAATCTTTTTTCCCTCACACGTTTTCTCTCTCTCACCACTCTTTCCGTCCGTCCCTCTTTTTCAGCTTCTCTCCACAGTGTTTTCCTCCAAATCTGTTCACTGCCTTCATGGAAAATTATCAGAGCATTAACAATGTGGAATGCTGCCCTTCCATTTTTTTTATTATTTTTTTTTAAAAAGGTACTGTCAAATGTATTTTTATAACACATGTATTTGTTTTTCATACTTGCTCTTTCTGCCATACACCTAATTACTGGTTAAAATACAGCTGAATTTGTGGTTTTACACCCCCTGAGTTCTGCAACAAATCTTAGAAAAGCAAATCCTAAGGAAAACCAAAAGTTGTGGTTACCTGGAAATGTTGTGGCTGATGTGAGAGAGATGCTAGCGCTGGATTCTCCTTGTAGTTATCATAGGTTTTATTACTAAAATGTCTTTGGAGAGCTGGGATCCGTTACTGTATTCTACAGCCAGTCGACAGTGTCCAGGGCCAGCGTTATAAAACCACTGCAGCATTTTTAAAGCCATTTTCCATCATTAAGCGAGATGTAAATGAGCCGTTGTTTTAATGGAGACAGACCCCAGCGCTGCACTGGTTTGGTGTTTCCAAATTATTTTTTTTAACAATGCTAAGAAGCACTTTCCACAACTGAGGTGTCAAGTTATGGAGCTTTTTCCTACAGTGTGACAAGTGTCAGCTGAAGAAAGACAACCAACAAAAAAACACAAGTGTGACTTGTTCGCACAGCCAAAACACGGTATTTAGTGGAAGGGGCACTTAAAAAAAAAAGATTTATTGTGTGTGTAATCTCACTAACACCCAAACCATAAGCAGCAGTGAACGCTTGGCACCAGGCTTATGGAGTTAATGCATCCTAAGAGTGATGTCATCAAAAGGATACATGCTTTAATACATGCTTTAATGATGTCATTTGCAAAGGTGATGAAGGAGGAAAAGATACAAATTCAACGTTGGGACGAAAAGGAAGACTGAAAGACGTTGTTTCTTTGCGTGCTTCAGGAAGTGTCTCTTAATAAACCGAAGATAGTTGTAAAATCCTTCCTGGAGAATCACTTATACAAAAAGACAGATTACAGTTCTGGCATATATGCTTGAAAAAGGCCCTTTAAACTTATGTGCCAGACAACAAAAGACTAAATCTCAGAGCACACGTTTAATGTAAGTGGTCCCTGCTGCTCACTGGCTCCTGAGACAAAAGTTTGAGAACCTCTGTTGTTTAAAAGCTCTTCGTTGTTTCATGAGCCTGTGATACACAGATAATCTTACTGATTTTTTTTTTTTTTTTTTTTTTGTAAAAGGAAGCAATAGCTTTGAAAAAACAACGTGTGTCTAGTATGTCCTAATGACTTCTGGTCCAGTTAGTCTGAGAGTCTGATCTCTCTAGCAGGCCGTCTGTCTGAGCAGCTCAGAGTGGTGGCAGTGGTGGTGGTGGTGGTGGGGTTCCTCCTACACAGTCCAGATCAGGTTCCCCTTACGCCTACACACGCGCTTTAACACAGACACAGATGACCATTTACACACTCGTACGCCGATGAACTTACATTTGCATGTGCAGTCACACACTTTGATACACACACACACACACACACACACTAGCGTGCACTGAAGAGGGGAATCTGTGATATAGCTTAGCTGTCTAATGATCTCTGCATTTTACATCGATGAAAACAGATCAGCTGAGAGGGCAGACTGCTGTGGCGCTTTTAAGTGGGCGGTTTTGGACGGAGGTGAACCGGAGGTTGGACTGGTTCTTACTGTCAATGTACGTAATAGTCTCTGATGAAGATGCCCCCATGGAAATCTGGCAAGTAATTACTGATGGTGGGAGTAATAAAAAGGCAGCTTGCGTTCCTGGCATCTGCACAGTCTGAGGGTGGTGAGGATGGTGGCGAGGATGTAACCTGAAGATGATTTAGAGTAATAAAATGAACTTGTAGTATGACTGATGTTCTCCCCGTGTGTGGGTGGGTTTTCTCCGAGTTCTCCGGTTTCCCCCCGCAGTCCAAAAACATGCAGATTTGAGGATTAGGCAAATCTGATACTCTAAATTGGCCGTAGGTGTGAGTATGAGAGGGGATGGTTGTTTGTCTGTATGTAGCCCTGTGATGGACTAGTGATCTGTCCAGTTTGTGCGCCACCTTTTGCCCTATGTCAGCTGGGATTGGCACCAGGACCCCCTACGACCCTCATGTGAAGGATAAAGTGGTAGAAGATGGATGGATGGATTAACTTGACGCTCTAAATTGACTGTAGATTCTGAATGTGAAAGTGAATAGTTGTTTGCCTCGATGTGGCCCCTGATGGACTGGCTACGTGTCCAGAGTGTACCCCACATTTCACCGTATGTCAGCTGGTATTGACTCCAACAACACTGCAACCCTCATTTGGAGGACAAAGCGGTAGAAGATGAATGACCGAACGCAGTCACTTATGAAAGAACATTTTCTATAGCATAAAGCCATTCACACTCATTTATGAAACAAAGATAGGAAAGAAACCTGTGCATACAGTAACGTAAAGATTTATCACTTTTATCATTTTCTATTATGGACATGAGTCACATCAAATGATGGACATAGTCTTCCAGTTTGAAAAGTGAAGCCCTATTAGGATTAGAATTAGGACAGAAGTCGTAGTTGGCCACCAGACGGCGACTGCAAAAATAAATGGGAAACTTATTCTACTTTTCACTTGATTTATTACATCAGTAAACATTTTCTTGAGGGGTTAATGGTGTCATTCTCTCTCAGGTCTTTTTCAATAAACCATGATGTCAATTTGGTATATAATGTTCCCATTTAGAGGAAAATCACAGCACATAGGAGTGGACACCAGTGTGATTGACAGCTGATATTATCCAGCAGGAGCCTGGTTGAAGGTAACATTGGTTAACTTCTGGTTACAATAACTTTTTTGAAGTTTAATTTTAAACCAGTAGACTACATCAAGTTTAGTATCTTAGCAATCTAAGGTCTTCAAAAAGCTCGGAGGCACAGTGGAGTGTTACGTCAGAAGATTTAAGGCCAGACACCGCTGTCTTGGATCAGCAGGGATTCTACTACATACACCAGAGAGAGTTTGTGACATTATTGCAGCCTGCAGATTTCTGCCCAACATCGTGGAGAATAACACGGTGCCATTTGATATGCCAATGCAGCCAGGAGAACCTTTGCTCAGGGAGCTGTGGCATATTTTGGTTTGCTTTTCGAAACCCCTGCTGTCAAAATCCAAAGACGTGTTGGGCGAGCGTGACGGGTGAGGAAATATGTTCTCTCCTACGGCGTGTGTTTGCTCGGGCTCTGTGGGGCTGCCTTCAGGCCTGGACTGGATGACGCTGAACATCACAAGTGCCGGAAATACCTTTAAAATTAAGGAATAAACTCCACTGCCGTGAACAAGCCACAACGAATACTCACAGCCTTAGCTACAACATTTCTTTTTACTCAATACCTGGTTTGGAAAGAAATTGAAGGAGACCTGTTAAGCATGGCTACGTTTACGGCAGTCATGTTAGTTTGACAGATTACATTCCTCCTTCAATAAGGGAACATGATATTCAAATGACGGTGGTTTTCAGTTGCCACAGTCATCAACGTCCGACCATTTTTTTCACTGATATTCTAACGATATTTTCCATTTCATGGATCTCACAAGAACCTAGTCAGATGATGATTTCTCTGCCCAGATCTTCACTGATTTCTAGACTATTTTAATAAAAGAGGGCCACTGTGTTCTCTGGTGAACTCAGCAATAACAAAAAACATTGATTTTCTTCTCAGGACATGACTCTTGGTAGGACTGGGAGCCATAGAGATAGACAGGAACTATAGCACTTAATTAGTCACTTAATCCACAAATCTGCATGTCTTTGGATTGTGAGAGGAAACCGGAGAAGAAGAAAGACTTTTGTTCCAACGGGGTTGAACATGGGTCTGTCTTCTTGCTGCAAAAGCAAGAGTGCTAACCACTACACCAACAATGCAGGTGTGGGAGATGTTCAAATGAATTACATAGATCCTCGTAGGCGTTAAGTACAATTTCTAGTAACAAATGATGAATCTGTTCCCCTACGAAATGTCCCTAAATTACCTCGCAGTGTCTCTCTCTCTCAGTTTATTTGCGGCAGTTAACCTAGCAGTAGTTGCGTAAATTAAGTTGTTTTGGCTGGTGGGCCTTCACTATAGGAAATAGCAGCAGCATACTGTAGCAGCTGTTTTTATTACAGAGGTGACCACAAATTTTGAGTTCCGCCTCACTATATGCAAACCATATGGTTACTGACTTCTTCTGGTTGATGCTCAGTAGGTAGGATATGTTTTTTTTTTTTAATGATAGTGTAAAAGAGCAAAACAGTTCTAGTTGTTCAGAGGAGATGCAGAAATGTTGAGCTGTGAAAAAGTTTTACACCTCAGTCGCTGTTAATACAAAGTGCATGAAAATTGGTCAACTTGGGAAAAAGGGACATTTTTATCCATAGTGAAATGCATGGTTTTATAGTAGGTCGATGCAAAATGTACCTCAGTCCTACCCTTATACACAAAAAACTGCATATAGGAAACTAAATGTAAAGCTTGCAAATCTTAATTCAGCCACAGCAGTCTTTACGACTGAGCACGTTTTTAAAATATGTGGCTTACCTTGGACCTTATCTTAAAAACATAAATCAGTTCCTTTTCTTTTTTTACATTTCTCAACTGTCATAACATGAGCACCAGAGGAGGAGACAGGAGTACTTCCTGTTTTTTTTCCAACCATCCATGTTTTTGCGCTCAGATGGTACCCAGCTGAATAGGGTCTATTAATTAAGGATGGATAGGTAGCAGTGCTTTTCCTGAAGCATGACCTCCTGTTGACATTGGAGCAGAAGTTTCCTCTGGTGTCCTCTCCTGCTCCATCGGCCTGTTGGCCAACTTCCTGCCTTCACTTGAACTGTCTCAATAAAACATAAAGAACAAAGATATAAAACGTGGAGGAAAGAGTGAAATGCACCTTTAGGAACATTAGTCTTTCTAATCCAATTGGGACCCGAGCTATGCAAACACACACAGTTGCGCACACACACTCACACACACACACACACACACACACACACACACAGTCGGTTACGGACACACAGCCACACACGGCAGGAGGCTAACTGCTCCAAGTGGGAGCTGTGCTGCCGAGGGCCGGATGAAAGGAAACACTAAAACTACAACTAGGGAAAGACAGGTGGCCAGTTTGGCTGCTCCACACACCCGCACACACACACACACACCCACACACCCGCACACACACACCAACTCCTTCCTCCTCAAACCCCCTGTAGTGCACACCTGTGAAAGTGCCAAATCCTGGACTTTACCTCACTCAGCTCCCCTGCTTTCTTCCTACTTCCCTTCTTCGCTCTATCTCTCCCCCACGATGAATATTCTCCTTCCTTCTGTGTCTCCTTCAGCTCTACTGTGTAAACATTCCTTTTGAAAGCTCGTAGCCTGGCTCGCCTTTTAATTGGTTGTTAAAAAGACATTTCCTGCTGAAGAGGATACCACTGTGGAAGCCTCTGTGATTGTTTGATTGAATGTGTGTGTTCCGGTGAGTGATTTCCCCCGACAGCAAATGCTGAAATTAATTTCTGTTGATTGCCAATTTTCAACATAATACATTGTTTCTATCTAGTATGGTTTTAAACTGCAGTAACACAGACAATGCATTGTGGGTGGTCAGTTTAAATCAACAGCTAACAGGCTGTATACAGTAGAGTACAATACAGTTTTTTTTTTTTGTTTTGTTTTTTTAAATGAGTTTTTTATTTGGAACTCCTGCAATTCAAAATTGGAAGACCACTTTCTTTCCAGTGGAGGATGCACTTTCTACATCTACAAATCATAAGGTAATTCAAAACAAAAATACCAGTATATTCATCCTATTCATTCCCATAGACTATGTGTTCTATCAAGTGATAAGAAAATATAGCTAACTAGTGAGTTTTTACCACTTCAACTACTTAACTGAGTCCGTATTGCAGTATATATATCAAAAGTGCTAAACTGAGCTGTCACACTGCATTTCACTCTTACTGTATTAGATTGTGAAAACATTTTATATAAAAGGCTGTAAAAATGCAGTATATTGCTTAAAAAAAATATAGAAATAATTGTACAGTATGTATACTGTTTAATTATGATTCTGTGACTCTGTTGCCAGCTCTTTACCTTCATTTTAAAGAAAGATTAGACCAATAAGGCTGCAGAGGTAAATGTTTGTTTAGTCAAAAACTGTACTGTTACTCCTGCACATCTATTGTCAGCTGATAACATACAGAAGTGCATCAACTCCTGTCCTTTACTTTTTAAGTTATGCTGCTTAAAGTCAGAGAGAAAAAAAGAAAAATGCCCTCTCTGGTGGAGGTAATAATAGAGAAAAAAAACCACACCAGCATTTCCCATCATGTGAAATGTTGCAAATCGTGTGTAATGTCTCATGAACACATCCTGAGTTTTAAAGGACAGTTGTGTCTCTGCAGCTCCTCTTATGTCCTCTCTGCAGACATATTTTCATACACCGAAGCCCAATGTGTGATCAGGGCCAGAGAATAATAATGTGATTCTTCACTTCTGAGTTGATGACTGTTTCCCCATTATGCTCCTCCATATTTTATTTTTTCGTTTTTTTAAACATAGAATTCTCCCTGGTAGCTGACGATGATTGTCTGGACTCAGTATTAATGTCTGTCTGGAAAATATACCCTGATGAGAAAAACCAAAATGTCCAAGAGACCAAAACCACAAAGACAAATGTGTCCTATCATTTAAAAGCCTTAATAAAAACAATTAATGATGAAACACTTGAGAGCAGTACAGAGTGGAACTTGGGGTTTTTGAAGGTGGGCTTTAAACTGGTCTATAAAAGTTTATCCATTTCTTTATACTGGGGGAAATATTCAAATTTCAGAGACATGATGTCTATTTTTTTGAGCCACTTCATTCTCACTATGTTGATTTCTCTATCTGTTTTAAATGATTTGTTTGTACATTTTCATCTCTGTTCTTAATCACTCTAACCTGCTGCACATCCTCTCCAGTTCTGTCTCTCTGTCTCGCCAATCGGTACAAGTCCTTCTCCTTCCTAAGTGTCCAATATGTATTTCATACACCTCACTATTACCATTCACTATTAAATGACTAATTCTAATTCTATAAGCCTTCTCCTTTCTCAGCTCTCTCTTTACCACACGTCTGGACTCTCAGTACTCCTTCCTACTTTCCTCGTCTGTCCCACGTTTTCTTTCCTGTACTTCCTCGTTCCACCACCAAGTTGCCTCGTCTTCTTTCCTCTGTCCAGAGGAAACACCAAACACCTTCACCATGTTAGCTGCACTTTCTCAGTCATCTGGTCACTCTTCACTACCTCTCCGAATCTGTCACAAGTCCTCGCTGAACTGTGCACAACATTCTTCCTTTTTTAGCGCCCATCATTTAATCTTTGGCTCCGCCTTCACTTGCTTACTCTTCTTGGTTTCCAAAGTCATCCTAATACAGACTACCATCCGACACTGCCTAGCCACGCTCTCCCCTGGCATCACCTTTCAGTCTAACCCAACACCTCTGTTCCCTTCACCAACATGCAATGTTGTCAGGATCACATGTTCAAATTAAATATGAATATACTGAATATGAAAAAGGTGCTCATGGCACAAAAAAACACACACAATAAACTGGATGTGAACATTCAAGCTTCATGAAACCTCAGAACACTGACAGAACTCTAATGTAAAAATGAGCAAAGCTATTTTGAACGTCAAAAAATATTTTACACATAATACGATAAAACAATTGTTAAGTGCTGAAGGGATTTACATTTCCGGCTCGGTGCCACAAATGTAAAACAGAGCCAACCAAGCACAGGCTCGATGACCGCCATCTGACAATCAGTGGAGATTATGAAATCTCAGTAACCAAAGGAAAACAGAACATTTTCAGCAGGCCATGTTGAGCTCTTCCTCCTTTACTGTATTAAGATGTCAACTAAGAGAAAACACTGGGTGACTTACACCAACCTCTCCACTTTGGTGATAGATGGCGACTGACATAGGTGGAGGTTGACAGACACACATTATTTCATTTTATAGGATTTGTGAATCAGGAGACACTTTGGATTTTATTAGCCTCAAAGTGGGCGTGTAGTGTACCAATCCAACTGTGAACACATGCCGCCCTGCCCAGAGTGAAAACCTGGGATCACATGGACAAAGTTATAGGCACAAGACAAGAAATTAAAAGAAAGACTAAAAATAACAGGTTTCATTCAAACTTAAGTGACGGCAAATTGGTGTTTCCAGCCCACATTAATATGACACTGACTTTGAGATGAGAGGTTTGGGAGGGGCGAAAAGGAGGAGTAGGTACAGATTGAAGCAATCCCCACAAAAAAAAAGAAATAGAAAGAAGGAGATGATGAGAGGGAGAGAATGAGAAGAGAAGCCAAGCCTTCAGTCAGTAGCAGCTTGCCAGAGTGTTGCTTTGCTTCGCCAGGTCCCTGTGCTCTCTGCTCTGTCCTCTCCAATAAGACCCCTGGTTTAAAGCTGGAAAATTCCCTCCAAGCTGTCAATCACCCACTTTAATAAAAACAAAGTATAACATTGCGGTCTCGCTCGCTCTCCGTTCCCCCCCGAGAATTAGAATGCAAGGTTTTGTCTGCGGAACTGTGAAAATCTCCTCTGCTTTTATTAGCAAAGCCCTGGTTCGACCGAAACCCTGGAAAAATCTGGCCACTCTCTGCTGTACGTCTCACATCTGGACTACATTAGAGCCAACCACCTGGACCCATACCAAACCTGAAATGAAACTGGGGGTATTACAGAAAATAACTCCAGGATCTGCCTGCACACACACACACACACACAGACAGACAGACAGAGATACATATCTTCCATTATTCACGCACACACAACTGTGTGTGTGTTGCTACACTCCTGACATGGTTCATTCACCCCGCTGTTTCTCCTGTTTTCTATTCCACGCTTAATCAGATTTCCTCAAGGAAAACCAGTCTTAACCTGCATGATGAGATCTGATTTGGCTCACTGACTGACTGACTGGGTGTCTGGGTGTTTCTTTTAATGGTTGTTTGGTTAACTCACCACCCCATTGGCCGGTTGGGTGCTGACAAGCTGGCTAACATGGCCGACAGGATGAGGGATCGACTGTCTGACTGAGCGGCCACTCTTACTGACTGACTGAGTGGCAGCTGCAACACACAGGATGTGCACGATTAATGAGCTCCTTCTTTAACCGATCCAAGAAGCACCGCTTGAATTATGGATTTTAGATCTGAGCGAACTCAGTCGGCCGCCATGTTGACTTTAAATCTTTAAGGCAACTTCTCATCACAGGATACGACCTCTGCCCCGTCAGCCATTAATCTACACACTTTACATCTTGTCAAATGCAGGATGTCTGGTGATCCTCTACATTTTTCTTATTGTCAAATATACAACAAGAATCATGTCCTACAACCATCAATAACACATTGGCGAGCCACACAATTCAAGTGGATGAAATGTGCAGGCAATGTAATGAACACGGACACAGTCGTTTGTAATACACTGTCAATCAGGGGAATTTGTGGCTGAGTGCATCTTTTAATATCGCTATGATATTGTGTATGAAGTTTAATATGCCAAAGAAAGACCGAAAGAACATTGTGACATGACTTACATAGACTGTTATCTTTTTCCCTGAATTATAAACTCAAACTCTGTTCCTATACTCAAAGGTTTTCAGTTAGGCCGTTTACATGTGAGCTGCTTCAAGAGGTACAAGAGGTGTGTATTTTCCTATATTTAAATATATGTGGAAAAACTACATTGTCTGGGTGTTTACTGAAAATAAATGATTAAACCCTTCTAGAAAAAGATAGTGTGTATTTGTGGCCAGTCTGCAAGGACTTGTGTCTTGAGCAGAAACTATATGTAGATATAGTTTCAAAATAACACCAGTCTACTACTTAAAAGTCAATTATTGTAAAGGTATTCAAAGTAAAGGGGACGTAAACAGGATTGAGGTAAAAAAAAAAAAAAATTGATTTTTACATTATGCTTTACAATGAATATTAATACTAAACTACTCAAACCTTCATGGCTGTAGATTTCAGACCAGATGCTAAGGTGACAGGTGCAGTGTGCATCAGGTGACCTCACCTTCTGTACTGTAATTAGGAGTAAACATAGAACTACACACACACACTTGCACACTGCCAGCTGGTTGTATTCCAAAACCACTCTCGGCCTCCCTAAATCACCAAGGTAATGTGTTAGTAGAGGCAGAACAAAATGAAATGAAAATAAACATGGCAGAGCAACGTTTACAGCCCAGAACCCAGTATCACTCCCCTCGGTGGAAAACACACCATAAATTACTGCAGATCAGTTTGTGGAATTCTGGAGGAAAAAAAAAAAAGTTCTGCACTCCAAACCCCCCGCCCTAAGAAAAGGGCAGTTGATTTATATCAGCATTAAATGTGTGTGCATGTGAGTAAGTGTGTTGTGTGTGAGGGTGATTGTGTGCCTGGTGGGTGTCATTGTGTGCATCTGCTTGTTTATGTAAAAGATTTGTCTTGTGTGTGCAAGAAATACACAGACAGACAGAGTTTTACAGCAGCAAATGGCTCTGTACATTTCTTGCTCTATAGGCAGCTGGAGATTGTCCTTCGCTCATAACAACAATATGTTCTATATTAACCCCACCCATCACTACTGTCAACGTTTGGCTCCAAGCGCAGACTCGTCCGCACACGTTTGTAAAGTCCTCCGACTGGTACTATAGTTTAGAGCCAATAAAAAAGGACAAGACAAAATCATCAGTGTCAAGGCAGTTCACTGGGGAGAAATTCTCCTGAGAGACATTCATTCATTGTCTACCAATAGGGGCAAAAGGCGGGGTCACACCCTGAACAGGTCACCAGTCCATCGCGGGACCAACAACCATTCAACCTCTCACACTACGGTCAACTGTGTTTTTGAACTGTGGGAGAAAAACCACACGCACACAGGAGAACATGCAAGCTCTGGGATCAGAACCGGTGACCTTCTTGCTGTGAGGGAACAATGCTAGCCACTAGACCATCATGTGATCCCTCCAGAGAGACAACAAATGTAAAATCACTGAACTCTTTGATGTAGGCAACCAGAATGCTGGTGAGACTCCGCTCTGATCCTAGTTTTGCGATCCCTTTGCACGCATACATTTAACCCTGCTTTAAACTTTTAGTTCTGTTTTGTTCTCCACCAAATCCTGAGAAAAACTACTTGGCTTTTTTCACAGCTACAATCATGTAACTGTGGCTTTGTGTTGTTTTATTTACTTACTTAAATTGAAGTGTGCTCTATAATTAAACAGTGCAGTAACTGACACAAACAGGCTTCGCAGAGCTGTGGAGAACGACTATGTTGGCGGTAAGTTTGTGTGACAGACAAACCGTGACAGTTGAAGTGGTTCCCCGACTGTAGGAAGCCTGAACTGTGCTCTCACAGACATTGTAATGCAGATTATGCATTTGTATAAATGCTCCAGCCAGAAGAACTTGATAAGAAAATTGGTAGGCCCCATTGGTAGCAATTACAGCCGTGAGCCAATGTTAATCTCTGCACATCTGGACACTGCAATTTTTATTCCAATCTTTGTAAAATTGCGCCAGCTCCATCTCACAGAGTGGGAAAAATGAGCTAAATGAAACTGTCAAGGCCTCGTCCACTTTCTCAGTTCAGCTGAGGTTTGGCCTCGGGCTGGGGTTTGGCTCTGTGTTTTGGGGTCAGTGCCCTGTAGAAGGATCAGTTCACTGCAACAGGTTTTTTTTTTTCACCCCCTTCACATTCATTTTCAATTTAAAGAGAAACTGTGCCGCCACCAGCAAGAGGATGCTGTCACCATTGAGCTTTTATATAGTTTATACAGTGGTCACACAGATGTTTTAACTCTATTTTTAAAGATAACACTCTCATATTTCACTTAGATTGTTTTTACCTATAAAATACTCAAATATCACACGACAAAGCATTGACCCAAATACAACATACCTCTATTAAACAAAACAAAAACAACCAGCTCAATGCCTCTAAAACAATAAAGCTAAATGAATATAAATCATACATAAAATGTCCATGACTTCACCTCCTGTAACTTCAAACTCAAAGAAATGTAGACAAACAAACACACCACATAAATGGTAAATGGTCTGAATTTATATAGTCCTTTTCTAGTCTTGATGAGCACTCTTTACACCACATTCACTCATTCACACATCTATGTGCAGCACATTTTCTGTCACACATCTATCATAATCTGTCATACCCACTCACACGCTGCCGACACCACGCTCAGGTGAAACTCAGGGGTGTTAGGTGTTTTGCCCAGGGACACATTAGCATGTAGACTAGTGGAGCCACGGATCAAACCCATGACACTTTGGTTGAAAGACAACCCTCTCTACCGCTGAGCCACGGCAGCCCCAGATAGACAAAAAAACAACAACAACAGAAAAGCAAATAGGCACACATCCAATTTACACAATATTCAAATAATGCATTTTTCCAGGGCAACAGTGTTGGAGGGCACACACATTTCCTCTAATTAGAAATTGCAAAATTATTATTATTTTTCTTTCAAAAAAACCAACGGCAATTTTTAGACTTCAAGAACCCAAACAATCAACATGAAAGAGAAGAAGTAATGGCAACAACACAAACACAAAAACAGGCTCCTATTGAACAATACCAGCGTTTAATCACACTCGTGTCCACTCATAATGTGTCGCACTTCATCATCAACATCATGTTCTATTAAAGAAGACCTGAAACTAGCAATGGAGACATTAAGTCCTCAGGAAAAAGCTTAGTGAAATAATAAATCAAGTGAGAAGTATGATTTTTTTTTGCAATCAGTGAAGTCACTCCCAATGGCTGGTCAATTAATTCTTATTTCCTGGTTGTCTTCAGGAGGAAACCAGAAGAATATTATCAATAACTGATATGTTGGCTGCGTCAGATGACTGTATTGGTTCTGCCAGAGATTTCTTACTGTTAAAAGGGAGTTTTTTTCCTCTGACTGCTGCCTGTGTGAACTGTTCGGTCTCTCTAAAATAATTGTGTGGTCTTGACCTCGACTACGTAAAGTGCATCGAGATAATGTGTGTAATAAATCGATGCTGTACAAACAAAGAAAATGACATGAAATTGAAATCTTCATGAAGGAAAGAGCAAAAAAACAATCAAGGACCCATGTTTTGGTGATGGTTCAGATTCATCCAATCACATATCTGGATTTTCTTCTGGAAAAGAACAAATTCAAACAGATCTAAATGATTCTGTGTAACAAACCGTGTGACATGCCAGGTCATAGAAGGCCAAAATAAATCAATGGTTGTGTCAAAACCTAAATAAAAATACTTGAACTATGGTCTGAAAGTCTGTAATAACTATTTTTACAACCCCTCACGGCAAAATCAGTGTATAAATGAGTGATTTGTCCCATGTTGTATGGTTTAAATGCAGGAGGCCTGTGTCTCAATCTCTTCAAGAGTTTACTCTACGTGTAAAAAGCTTGTGTCCCATTTTCGGCATAGAAGTGAATTGCTCTGGCATCTTGGCATAGTGTTTCTAATAAGTGCAGGATTGTACACTGGCAGTGCCTCAAATGGAAAAAGGGGCATCAGTCACAAGTGTGTGGTTGGAAATTGAACATACGGGAGAGTCTGCACATTGCAAATGACTGACTACATTGGTCATCTCACGTGTGGATATCAGAGGTTACATTTCATTGTTGTCAAAGTTTTAACCTGGTTTCCATCCTCTTTTGCACTTTAGCCGGGCCATATTCGTGTGTGTTTGTGCGCGAGATTAATGTGTCATGGACACAAATTGGAGGCATTTGTTAGGTCAGGTTAGTGCAGTATCTGATTTCATAGCTGGTGATTTAAAGGAAAATTGTTTGGAATGTGCTACAGATGTGAGTGGTGCAACAGCAATGAGAAATGCCAGGATTTGTGTTTCCCAATTTGAAGGGCCCGTATTATTCATATTTCCTATGTAACACTGCAGCGCATGTGTGTGAGTAAATGCATCTATTTTATGAACATTTTAAAAGAATGTTTTTGCTTCTGGCAAAACGGTGCAAAGTCTAAGGCCAGAGAGCCACACTGCTCCTCTCGAGGATAGAGCTCTTGCCTATTTTTCCACAAAGCTGGGCACCGTTCACAGCCAAAACGTTCAAACAGAGAGTGAAAATAAATGACCTTTTACCACAGTTTCAATCTGTCAGATATGTCACAAACACAACACTTTGTGTCGTCCGTCCATTGTTGCTAAACAACCAAAACCTGGGAGCAGCAGAGATGACCACGCAGCCTCACTGAACTAATTTACACATAAAATGATCAGCATTTGCCAAAAACCTTGCTGTGTCTGCATAAATCCTCTCCTTCACCAACTGATGTTTTTATGTCAACGTGATGCGAATGAGCCCATATAAACAGTCAAGTTGTAACAGATGTGCTTCGTGACTGCGTCACCCGTGTTTATGGGTGTGTCTCCATAGAAAATAATGTATTTCTGCACACAAAAGACATGTCAACTGCCCCTGAGACTCATGCACCGATGTAGGGCTTTGCATGGATTTCTTTGTAAGATCACATATTCACTCTCCTCAATGGCATAAGAATACAATGTTGAAAGAAGGCAGACATGCACCTTCAAAGACTCAAAATGAAACATTAATGATAGTCCTGAGAAGCTGCAGGCTACTTTACTAGCACCCATTTGAAATGTCAAAGCCAATACATAAAAAAGTACGTGTCTGAGAGAAACAAAAGATAGTGAGGGTCATCCAAAAATGATCCAAAGACAAGGGAAGAAGCTGAATTTCCTCCAGACCCTACAAAATAACTCCAAAACCCTGAGGGTTGAAACCGGGAGCCCACCAGAGTGGAAAAGATGCTAAACATCTTTGTGAATTTCAAAGTCCAAGACAATAAACAAATTAAAATTCTGCAGAGCAGCTGCCAGAAACATGATCTATTGTTCCAGTATATGTTACCCTGAACTCTCTGTTACCTGGCAAAAGTCTTTTTACTCCATGAAGATGATGCACTGTAGATGATGGGAGGAGAAAGCTATCCTGCCTGTACTAAAGTAGAAAGCTGTATGAGAAGGATACACCCTGTGGAATTTGGGTGCCACAGATTTGTAGCCACTTCCAGAAGCAGTTTACCAAGGCAGTCACTGCAAGGTTTTGTGGTCAGGGCGTAGGTCAGAGCACACTGGTCTTCCCTACAGAGCAGGGAACAGAGGACGACTCTCACAATGAGGTCCAGAGTTTTGGACCCGACTAAAAAAGAGTTAGAAACCTCTGAAACACGCCAAATGTCTTCCTCATAGAAAACATTTACATTTGTGTTGTATTTAATGTCTAAAATCTCAACTGCCCAAATCGCTGAGTCTGTGCTCCGGTCATGCAGGAAGTACTGAACGATTCTGTGAACAAATCTTTTTAATTAACTGACTCTAATGATGCAGTACACCGAATAACTGCGTTACTAAAACAAAGTCACGGCAGTTTCATGAAGCCATGCTATGATAACTCCGCCCACGTTGAGGAGGTTCTATACTAATGAAAAACCAACCAAACTGTGTCGAGGCGAGCTGTGCTGGGACTGTGTAGTGGAAAAGCGCCATTACTGGACAGAGAGCTTCAAGCTGCTGTACATACTTCATTTATTTGACAAGGTTTGGTTATTTTTTTCCCCCTCCTTATTATCACAGTTAAACCATTAATCATCATCATGCAGTCACAGCTTGAAAACACAAAGAGACACATACAAAACAAAGCTGTGGATCAAGCAGAAAGGATTAGAGGCTTCTAAATCCCAGAAGGCCTATTGAGTCGAGGAGCTCCTGCACAAACTCAAATGATAAAACAGAAAAGACGGCAGGGGAAACTGATGTAAAGCCAGATGGACAGATAGTAAAACCAGAACAACACAGACGGACATAATGAATAGAAGATACTTTCACTTTAGACACAGGCGATGGCTTGTCCTGTAGTAACTCACTAAAGTCATTTTCTGAAGTGCTTCTTCTTCAGTGTTTGGTTTTGGCTCA
Organism: Solea solea; assembly: GCF_958295425.1. Taxonomy (NCBI): domain Eukaryota; kingdom Metazoa; phylum Chordata; class Actinopteri; order Pleuronectiformes; family Soleidae; genus Solea; species Solea solea. The sequence goes on from NC_081146.1 coordinate 14,217,902, forward strand.
GTATGAATGTGTACCACAAGGGCCGATTACATGCTGTCCATGCATTTATGTTTAGGAATATGAGAATACATATGAAAATTAAAATACCAGCTTCTGTTGGTATGTACACGGAGTACAGACTGAACTGAACCGACCCCAGTAGTCAAATAGCGCAAACACATCGTGGCAGATGTGGAGTGATGGGATTATGAGTCCTAAATTATGGAATGTACTTCTGCCACTTGCCTCTGTATGGATCATAAACCAACCTTCTCCTCTGTGGACAATGAGCCTCCTTGTGAGAGAGGGAAGATGTTCATGGAGGATGAGACGAGCATGCCAACAGAAATAAAGATGGAGGGGACGGAATACTCTGTAAAAACTTTGATTTTTGCTCGACTGTGAGATATCCATCAATTCAGAAGGCTTTGGTTTTTGCTAGAAAAACATAATATTTCATCAGAATTGAATATGTTCCAGCATTTTTTAGTTTTCCATCATCAGGCATTTACAATATTGTCTGACCCCCAACAGTAAGGATGTTAGGGATTTAAAATAATCCTTAAAATAATCCGTCTGTAATCCCACGACAGGGGAATTTGCATTACCATGTGTACGTGTGTGTCAGCAGGCAAGTATGAACGTTTTTGAGATCACCTTTGAAATTTTCCTGGGCACATCTTCGTGTTCTCAGTCACACTCCTGACTGTCTCACTTCACTACTCTGCCAGTCTAAATTGGACAAGGTAACCCAACATAACCATCCCCTTGGATAGTCAACATGGTTTTAACACAGTTATCACTGGGGCACAAAATACTTCTTTAATGGCTATTTACAGGCTATTTACAGAAGTAGTAGATAACCTATGGTGACCAATATGGTGACAAATTGACTGTACAACCAGGTGGAGGTTGTGATAAGAGCTGGATAAGCTGTTTGGCAGCATCTTGGGTTGTTAAATTCTTCAGATGTGACCAAAATGTGGCAAAAACCATTCTGTTTCATTTCCCTAGGAAAGACCTGTAACTGTGTAACCACTCACAGCCTTGTGTTCGTTACCAGTTGATGTTACGGTTATTGTATCCATCTGCCTCTCTTCTATTAGCATTAACATTAAAATAAGGAAAAACAGCTGAATTCAGTGGTTTAATAAGTGGTTTTCTTTGACTTAAATGTGCTGCACAATTCCCGCCATTTTCTACAGTTTATATTTCTGGATTTTATACGTTTCCTCTCTTTGTAAATGTGATGTCTTCTTTCTGTACATGTGACACCTACTGCATGTCTGTCCATCTCGGGGAGAGGAATTCATTTTCTGTGGCTCTTCCTGATGTTTTCCTAATTTTTTCCCTCTACAAGGGTTTTTTCCACACTCGATGTGAGGGTCTAAGGACAGAGAGTCACTTGCTGTACAGACTGTAAAGTCCTTCGAGGTGAATTGAATTTGTGATGTTGGGCTGTATAAATAAAACTGACTGTACTTGACTTGACTTAAATACACAATTTAGTGGCAAATGTAAAAAAAAAAAGTGAGCAATGTATGACAAGTTTTTTTTTTGTCAGCACAAAATGTGGTCAAAGCAGCGTTTTTTTTTACAATAAAGACAGCAAATGAGAGCGACTTTAAAACTATTACAATTAGATCAGCCGTCATTCCAGGAAAACTGCCGATACTTGGTGACGTCCTTGGTGAAGTCAGTATTTTTTATTATTTTGTGTGTGTGTGTAGCGTACTGTGTCATAGCTCTTGTGTGTTGCCTGTGACTAAACCACACGCAACAATATCTGTGTGGCATAACTCAGGACAGATGTCAGCTTCTAATTTAAACCAGTACTTATTTCAAAGCAGCCTATAGTCCTGCCCAAACTTTTGAACCTTCTGATGCCTTACACCATAATGTTTCTATCAAGTCAGGTAATAATTTTACCAGGATTTCCCAGGATTACTGTTGTTATTCTATATCATACAAAATAAAATCTGTCAAATCCCTGCCTATTGTTCCCTGAAACGTCTGGAGAAAGGGTGCCAAACCTTCAGCAGACAGTTCCCAGCTATTTCTTTTTCTTTGTTAGTTGTCATGCGTGGTCGCCACCTTTTAAAGGTGACTCGACATTCAGCGTAGTGTCACGTTCTGATTAAATGTGATCAGGTGAAGCGGTTGTGCCAGAATTACAGTTACTGCATCTGTTTTAAGTTTTTAAAAGTTGCCACTTTTAGGCAAAGTCTCTGCTTTGACTGATTGGATGTGACGATCTTTTCCACTCATTATTTTCCCCTGAGGTACGTAACTGTAGCACTGAGGTAATGTAACTTTCTCTTGCTACTTTTCCTCGAGCCGCAACTTTTCTTCAATAATTCTAACCCAATTTAATCTTGTTTTTATTCAGTTATCACCAGTTACCTTCCGACGAGTCAGTCCACAAATCACCACACTTCCTAAAGGCGTCCAAATAGCTTAAACTAACTGTAACAAACTATCATTTTCTCTCCTTTGAGGTTGGTTTCAAATTTGAAGTATGAAGTTGGAGCATATTTAGTGATGGAAACCACCAGAAGAGCTAAAAATACCTCTGCCAGTCTGGTAGCCACGAGGCTCCATCACATACTCATTACCACACGACCTGAGGTTGGGAGGAGAGGAGAGAGGAGGGGATGTGGTCAGGAGAGAGAGGCATATAGCCTGTGTGTGCGTGTGTGTGCGCGCGTGTGTGTGTGTGTGTGTGCGCATGTGTGTGTGTGTGTGTGTATCTGTCTGCATCTGCACAGAGTCAAGAATGGTTGTGGTCAGATACATTAGTATTATATGATATTTCCTATGGTCTCCTGGCATTTCTGAATGATGGCACATATTGCAGCCTACTGGGCTATTATTGAAATATTACATCACATCATTTCTGAAGAATTTGTTTGGCTGGACAAATGTCTTTTTTATGATCCCCACCCCCACCTCTCCGTTCCTCTTTTCTCTCCTCTCCTCTTCGTCCTCCACACTCACTTCCAGTCACCTTCCTTTTCTCCTCTCGTTTGTGATTTATTCCCCCGTTTCTCTAAATCCATCCGTCTGTCTGTCTGGTGCGCTCTCTTCCAGCTGCCGAGTTCCCACCAGGACCATCAATCCTTCTCCTCAACCCAAGCCTGGCCCTTATTCAGCGCACAAATGCAAGCACACTCGTACACTGACATGCATGCACACGTACAGTAGATATCCATGCGCACATGTACAAATACAAAGCCAGGTGCAGTCTAACACACACACACACACACACATATGATGTAGTGTGTATGCAGCATGCTCACACAAGCACACACACACTCACACACACACACACAGGATGGGCAACCTGATCCAGTCGACCTTGAAGTGAATCACACAGATGGAACTTCCAGGTTTGGGACAACATCTGAAATCAGGACTAACAAGGTGATCTGTGGCAGTGCAGGCTGAGGACATGTACTGGTGAGTTCATGTGACTTCTCTGTCCACCCTCTCATTCTAACAGCTTAAACATAAAACACCTCTATTTTGGTGTAAGTTTTTCCTTTTCAAATTAATTTATTTAAAGTGTCAAATGGATTTGCTTGTAGTTTACACACAGTTATAATCACAGCTTGAGTAAAACATGAATATGAGACATGAATGTACATTAGAGAACACTTTGCTGTATAAATTTTTTTATAGATTTCACACATATACATAGATACAGTGAATGTCAGAGAGCAGGGCTAAAATGTGGGGCTAAAATGCTGCACTTTAAATGTGCAGCATTTTTTTTTTTTTTTTTTTTTTAAATGTTGCAAGCAATTCACTTGTTTCCAACATGTATTGTTACTGTTGGTGTTCCAAAGGCAGAAAGCTACATGTGGTGGTCAAGGTCTGATTCCTGTCTGACTCTGACACAAAAACCCTGTCAACCTCCATCACACCAGAACAGATTGACTGGTGTGTGTGTGTGTGTGTGTTCATGTATGTGTGTGTGTGAGTGAGGGAGAGAGAGAGAGAGCTGGAGGAGGGAAAATGTGTGTGTCCAGGATCCATGATAAATATGGCATGGCATTGTACTGTATTTGCCCATAAAAAATCAGTTTCTTTGCTGAACACACTGTAGATCAGCCTGAGCAGCAGGGAAGAAGATTCCCCAACTGTGTCAGTACAGGTCAGGTTCAACACTGTACGGAAGGAGGAAAGGAGGAAAGGAGGAAGGAGGGAGGAGAACCTCTCAGTGATTTAATGCAAAGAAACGTGCAGCTTTAAAGTAGCACCCACTATATGCATTATTAAATTATCTCTATGAATCTTAAAGCTGCAGTGCACAACTTTTGTTTGAGTGTCTTGTTCAAGGACACATATAGTTGAAAGACAATTTGCCCTACCACCGAGCTTCCATTCAGCTCAATCCTTACTCCTCACTTTTTTAATACTTTTACCTCTAAAACTTAAGTACATTTTATATCAGAAAAATACTTTGATACTTAAGTACAGTAAATGTCATGGACTTCTAGACTTTTACTTAAGTAATATTTTAAAAAGTGACTTCAACGTCTAGTCATTTTCTGGTAAGATACTTGTACTTTGACTGAAGTAACTCTGTAGGTACTTGAGTATACAAGACTGTGTGGAGCTGATCGGCTTAATCTGTGTGAACTCATTTGACATCTCATCTGACAGATGGCTGAATAGTGTTCACAGTGTTAAAGTTTTGTATGAAGTACAGATTTCCTGAGAAGTAGACCTTTAAGCTCTCACTCTCCTGCTTGACGTGTGAATTACTGCACGTGCACATGCAAACAGCCAATTAAAGGGGGAGTGCGGGTAACAATTATCACGTGTTTTCGGTCTATATACTGTACGGTGCGTGTCAGAGAGTGTAGAGCACCCCAAGGCAAACACATTACATCAGCACATACAGAGACATACACACAGACATACAGCAACCAACACTGAGAGAGACTGAGAGATGAAGTGTGAGACAAGTGGGCAAAGAAAGGCAGTAAAAATAAATAGGCAGAATTAAGTGAAAGAGAAAAGGAGGACGGGGGGAAATGATGAAAGAGACACTCAGAAATAATGAGAAGGAGACAGAAAAAAAAGCAGAAAACACAGGGTATTTGATAGGTTTCATGGGTGGCCAGCTGCTGCACAATGTGTTTAATACAAAGTGGAAGATGTAATCATGATGGGGGAGACGAAGAGTGAAACAAAGGAGGTACATGCAGGCCTGAGTGTTGACGCAAGGAGGTGAGAGCAGAAGAAAGGGGAGGATATGAGATAATAAAAAAAAGGTATTTGAAATATAACATATTTATACTGAAAGACAAGAGGAGACAGTGTAGAGGTCAGGAAAGAGGAGAAGACAGTTGTATACAGAGAAAGATTTTTGAATTTGCAGCTGTTAAACACATATAGTTTGTAACCGTGTCTTTATGTTTCATCGTTGATCGCAAACCCTTTACTGAGTTTGTGAAGAAATCATTTTAAGTTACAGATTAAAGCTGAATTAGGGTTTTTACAGTTACAGTCATTGTTAAATTAGTCATTTCAGTAGCAGTGATACATCCTGTGAGTGGCAGTTTGTGTTAATGTATAAAAAAAAAGGAAAGAAATGCAATCCAGTTTCAATGAGAGAGCAACTTTGAATTGTCATGTAAAATCATGCAACTCTGCTGTGTAGATAATATTCAACTCATTACACAGCAGCAAAGTATGTAAAAGTATGAATAACTTTTTTTTCTCTGAAAGAAGAAGCGTATATTTTGCTCTGTAACATGTCATTTGAATTTATAATAAGCTCCTGTATACATTTTTTTTATATGATGCTAACTGTTTGGGCTAAAATATATACTTTATACTTTATTTGTTGGCCTCTACAAAGTGTTTTTGAAGACTTCATCCTTTGGAGCCAACTGAACTTCCTCTGGTGGTTTGTTTTATGGAAAAATGCAGGAATACATTTTTACTGTATATTCCCCACTCCGCTGTTGTGGTTACTATTCCATATGCAGTGCATCATTGCACGCAATATCTTCACAACAAAAGAAAATACACAAGGACAAGGAAAGCTTTAGGGCACGTGTATAAAGTTATTATGTGAATGCTTCTATTTTTTTATGTCATATTTTACACTTTTTCATTACACATAGAGTAAAACAACACTGGAAGAAGATATTTGTGTGCGTGTGTTAGAGTTTATTGTGTAGCATTAAACCCTGTATTTAAAAAAAAAAGTGAGGAAAAGATTGTGAATGCAAACTTATTTTGACATTAATAAAGTCATTGTTTCTGGCCTTTGTCACTTCATGTTGTTAGTAATGCTGGTTTTGGCTGTAGTGGTAAAAAAAATAAAACCATGTCAGCTGAACTGTGTTTGTATTAGTAATCGACTTGTCCATTTCTATCTAAAATTAGCCGTTACACAAAAACAGAGTCATTATCTATTCTGGTAAGAGTTTGCTCATCTCCCTCTTTTCCTCCCTGGCTCCCTTCTCTGCGCCTCACACTCGGCTCCTCCAAGAAACGTTTCCTCATCCCTCCAGAGACCCACCTGATGTTTCTGACAGAAGGTGAGCAAAGGAGAAGAGACACGTTGTACTCCCAAGAATGTCATCTTAACCCTGCCATACCACATCTTACTCGTGCGCACACACGCACACGCACACACACACACACACAAACTTATCACATTTCACTCTCTCGACCAGGGCCGTCTATTTGACTTGGCCCATTTTTTAAAAACCACCTTGATTCTTACCCAAACCACTATATGAATGAACTTGTGCTCTTGTGCTGGATTCAAACCATAGCAAGCGGTTGAACATACCTGAAGACACACGCAAACAGAAACACAATACACAAACTTTGTGTGTGCATCCACTCAGCAACTGGAAAATGAGTTAGATGTTGTACATGAACTAAAAATATACACCGCATGTCACAGACATTTAATCTACTAATATGTCCATGCATGTGGATTTGTGGATGGAGCTATAACACAAGATATTACAAATATGAACTACTTGCTATTCTACAGCACACACTGTAAATTATTTCCAGGATTGTTAATTGTACATTTCACAATAAATTATATAATTATCATTCCACAGACTTTGACTTTGATCATTTACAATAAAATACCATATTGTTGTGTTTCTGTGTGAAATTACTAGGTTCAATATTTTACAGCTAAATACAGTGTTCATACAGGGAAATACTGCTACAGTCCAGTAATATAATTTTGTCATAACTGTGACTTTAGGACATATATATGTAAACAGTTGTCAAATTGACAGTAATTTACTATAAACTGATACAGTAGCCTACTGTGAAAGTCTCTTGAACAGATTATTGTTGTGATAGGGCTACAAACAGTAGCCAGTAATTTACTGTGACTGTACGGTCAAATCATTTATAGTGCAAGAATGAGACTTTGAATGTATAAATTACCATGACTAAAACCATTAACTGTGAAGAATAAACCCCAAGTCAGATTCGCTGCATTAACTAGATCCTAATTTGTATTAGTTTCACATCATGATTTTGATTTAAAACTATTAATTAGTTGGTCTGAAAAAGACCAAAGACAAAACAAGGACGTGAGTAAAGTTAGATGAGTAACATGAAAGAGAAGATTAAGGTAAAAAGGAACTGTTGGTATTGAGATTAATGTGATCAGATTCAGCATTATTATTATCATTATTATCATTATTATTATTACTACTATTCTTATTCCATGCAATAGAGGTCAAATAGAAGTCCACTGACTTGCATTCCTCACTGTCCATAAGCCTATACATGACCCAGAGTATAACACAGCCTGTGCTGTTAGAGACAATTACTGCACTTTATACATGATGGTTTGACATCTCTCACTTTGCAGACAATACACATTTTCATACATTTTCATCTCAGGCAATTTTCCCACATTACTTAAGTTTTCATTTCTTTTAAAAGCCGTCATAATCTCAGGTCTCACAATCGGCTTCAGCCCTTTCTTAGAATAGAGACTGGGGCAAATCAGGCCTTTCCTGCTATGGTCAAAGTTTCTAGAAACATATTCAGTCCAAACTCAAAATCCTCACCCCCTCAAGTGATTTTCACATAGAATAAATCAAGGAGTTACTGTAAGTCACAGCTGCTTTCAGTAATTCATACATGAATGCCTAATTATTGCTGCCAATGTGCTTTGTTAATCAATTCTATTTATAACTATTGTGCTCTGGTGTTATTTGTTTTTGGTAACATAGTTTTCCAGTTGCAGTCACTTGTTAAAACGATTTTAATGTCAGTGTGACTTTGTAGTAAATGAAAAAAAATATATAGGTAAGTTTTAAAGTAGCTGCGCCATGAAGCCACAAAGAGGCTTTATATGAAACTTCTTTAATTCCAGCTAACATCACTTAAGGTCAGCGATGCTCACCTCAATTTAAATCACTGTCTCTTAAATTTCATTGAGGGGAAATGTTATTGCAAAACAAATTGAAAATATAATCAGAACAAGTAAAACAATGTCTCTGGCAGCTCAACCCTTTTAGCAGCATTAGTTTAAGAACAGCAGAATTTTTGAGCCAATATTCATATTGTGGTTTTGACAGTGAGAGTGGATTTTAATATCGTACACTTATATCTAATCGGCTGCTGCCTTAGATTTAGCAGCTACAGTCCGTGTGCAGAAAAGACATTTTAACATTTCAAATGTTTGGTGTTTTTTTAAATCATAACATCTAATCGATCTCTGTGACAGCTCACTGGAATCTAACAATTGTGTTGCACAATACCTTGATTTACTTCCACAGAAAACAAGCCAAAGTAAGGAATAAGGTAAAAACTGGCACAGGGTCCTGCACTCAGTTGAGTCTGATTGAGGAGTTATTACAGACAGCCTGTATCTCAGATAGACCACGCTGTAAGAAGTGCTCCACAGAGCCAGCACAGTTTGCAACACGTTGCCAAATCCAGGTCGAGGATTTCAGATCAGATTAACAGACATCCTACTGCCACCTCCAAGGGAAACAAACCCCTGCTGTGATGAGGTGACACTTCCAGTCCCTCAGTGGCAGGCCAAAGAAAACATGGCGGAGTGGGAGAGGCTGGAGAGGAAGCGGAAGAGATCAACTGTGTACAGTAGAGAGAGAGAGAGAGAGAGACCGGAAGGAAGGAAGGAAGGTAGGTAGGTAGGTAGGTAAGGATGAGGGCGGCCAACTTTTGACAAAAGAACTGTAAATGTGTCCAGTTAACGAGACAGATTCATGCATGTTGCTGTAACTGTTTCACATAAATACAACACAAATTAAATAATTACCATCAAGAGGATTGCTTATTTACGATCCGTGCGTTATTTTTAACACAAAAATACTGCATGCAGTGTAAGAACAGCCTCAGCGTAATGATTTAAAATCCCCTCTGAGAGTTTTATAGCTTTTTATTAACTAATTCAATTTGCAATGAGGTTTATTTTCCACAGGAATTTTGGACATTTGGTGGAGCTAAAGTTGATGTAATCTACCTCTGATGTGGCATTAAAAGTGTATATTATACCGCTGAGGGCAACCTGATATTTGTTTCATAATTTATCCTGACCCAAACCTTTCACATCCTCTTTTTCCTGCCCACCACATTGTTTAGAAGCCGTCACCATTGTTTCACCCCGTTGGCCCGTGCTGGCAGGTAAAACAGTGTCATGAAGGGAATCCTGATGCTGCTCTTGTCTCAGGAGCTCAGAACAAGAAAATCACTTATTTCCGCTAAAGGATCGGTTCAGCCAGCCCAAGGATTCAAGCCAAGAACCCTTTACATCTAAGTGGTCTCCTCACCTTTACGCCAATGTACCTCCACTATTCACTATTTTTTTCTCAACTAGAGAGTTTGGAAAATTGTGGAAACACAGCGGCCCTCGGCACACGCTACGTGTGAGTGATATCATGGGTTTGAATAAGACTAAAGATGGCTTTGCTGTATTTCATCCCAATCTTTCCTTTTATTTTCCACTGTATACTTTCTAAAAAAGTCAGATATGCCATAAAAAATAATTGTTAGAATGAATGTTTTAACTCTGGCTAAAACCTGGCCCTGAAGGCCCTCGATCCAGACTTTGTGGTTTACTGATGCTAAGCAGCTCTTGGCATGAGTGTTACTCTGCGATTAGTGCCCCTTTAAACACTTATAATTCACAGCCTATGAAAATATTATCAGAGAGGGCCAGCTCTCTGCCTGAGGGGGTCAGGAGGTTGTTTTAATGGTACCATGGGCTCAGTGTGTTGAACTATTCAAGCATACAGCATTAGAGTTGTCTTAAATCACTCGCAGTGCGTTGAGAACGTGAAGAAAATCCATATAAGATAGAATCATATATGTGTGGAGTAATGTAAACGTGAAAATTAGGCATAATGCTCTGGCTATTAAAACCCTGACATAACTGGAACATGTGGAAATTATTTGAAAAGTCTGAATTATAATGACAAACGGTTTGTTTTTTCAGCGTTGTGTATGAAGAAAAGCCTGGATTCTCATGTGTTCACATCAACACACACACACACACACACACACACAGTCACGCACGCACACTTTTGTCTGCTCAGACCTAAATTTCCTGTTACGTTGTGGTAGGAGGTGTACATGAAAGATTTGTCATTTGGCTAGTGGCTCATTTCAGCTAACAGTTTATATAAGGAAGTTTAAATATCAATAAATACGTTGTTCTGCTACACAGGTGCTTTCTGTGTTTAAGATGTGATTGATGGTGTGTAGGTTGACTGGAATAATGAAAAAATATATCCAAGAAAATCTGACATTACAACGGATGGCGAACACGGCTGCACCACAACATGACCTGTGTTTTACAAAGGGTCATACGAGTTCGTCTTTGTGTGACCGTTTCTAAACCATAAATAAACATAATTTCTGTTTGTTGACAGAATGGTTCCATACAAAGAGACAGAGTACTGACTTGAGTGTTTAAAGTGTTTTCAGTCAGGGGAAGAGTATTTTCTTTCTACATGATGCAGAGCTCACAGCAAAACTGAGCATAAATAACCAGACTTCCTAGTTTCTGCTCTGTGACAATACATGACGTTTAAGGGTTATATGGTGTTACAAGAATGAAACATGGGTTTGAAAGTTTCATTACTGTATAGTTGTGAAGTAAATGCAATGTTATCATCAGTTGATTGCACACTGTGGTGTAATGTAAAGAAATACAAATACTTTGTTGTTGTACTTCAGAACACAATTCACACATCTGTACTTTCCTTTGTTATTTGTACTTCTAGCAACTTTTACTTTTACTCAACTACCTTTGTTACTCGTTACTACCAAATAAAATCAGAAGAAGAAGAGCTGGTAATGGTCTGTATTTCTATAGAGCTTTTCTAGTCTTGATGAGCTGCTTTACACTACAGTTTTCACTCATTCACACACTTGAACACTCTTCATTTACTTTTACTTCTAAAACTTAAGTACATTTTATATCAGAAAATGACTTTTGATACTGAAGTACAGTAAATGTCATATACTTTAAGACTTTTACTGAAGTAATATTATAAAAAGTGAACTCTATACACTGTGTCTGTTATTGTTAGATCAAATTAGATTTATCTTTTGTAATTTATTCTTAGTCGTGTGTCTGTATTGTGTTTATTATTTTACACATTTATTTATTGTAAGATTTGTTCTCATTTGCGCCACTTAAAGAGTGATTAATGTAAAATTTGACCCAGCTTAAAAGTGAACACTGAACGCCTACAATTTTACCACTGTAAAGACAAGGTCGCCCTCTGGTGCACAAAGAAGAAGTTACATAGACAGAAACAAAATGACCCTCAAGGTGTCAGTAATGTTTCTTATTTAGGAACCAGGTTAAATAGGGATTATTGTATACATAAATAGATAGTGGGCCCGGATATGTTATTTGTGGTTTACAGTAAAAAGTATATCGACATGGCATTGGCAATCATCGGATACTCCTGTATCATTACTTTGTCACACTGTCATGCACTGTTGTGTCACCTCCTTGAACTCGTCCAGAGCTGAGTCGCGTTAGAGTACGGCCTCCACTGCAGGGTCACATCACACATAATGATAGGTTCAACATGTAACAACTCGCTGTCTCAGCCAATCTGAACTCTTTCCTACATTTATGATATTTGTTTCTTCTGCAACAGGGACCACAAACTTAGAGGAGAGTTCCATTCCCAAAACACAAAAACATGCAGAAGCTGCTCCATTTAACCAAAAAAAACAATTCTTCATGTTTTTACTGCTATTGTAGAGGAGCCAAAGACTTATGAGGAATGAGGGACTTCTTTTTAAATGTGTTTCAAAATCAAGAACAACATTTCAGTTCTTATTTATCGAGGCTTAGAGAGAAAGAAAGAGAGAGAGAGAGAGAGAGAGAGAGAGAGAGAGTCTCCCCAGAGAAGACAGGCTGTGCAACTTCTGCACACAACATGAGGTGGAGACAGAGCTGCACTTTCTAACCACCAGCCAGCTGTACCAAGACACCAGAGACACATACTTCCCACAAATCACAAACACCCAAAGCAACTTTAAGCACACGGACACCTGGAAAAACTTCCATACCTGCTGGGGGGGGGGGGGGAGTACAGAAATGTGCAAACACAGCAGCAAGGTTTGAGAAGTGTTGTGACAAGAGGACGACGTCCAACTCTCTAAAACCACCACAAAAACAAGCAACTGGACACTTTTATATTCATCTGTCATTTAATCTTCTGTTCATATCTTCAGGTTAAACTTAGTTACTAATGCATATGTAATAAAAGCACATTTTCTATTATTTTAATTCTTGTATTTTCTGTTTGCACATTCACTTATGTAAATTATCTGTAAATATATGTACATTTATTGGTATGTCATATATGCGTTGGTAATTTATATATTATATTATGCCAATAAAGCATTTTGAATTGAATTGAATTGAGAAAGAGATCCTGATTATATACCGTGTTACATTGTCCCTAGTGTAACTTATATTTATCTGTCAATATTTATTTAACTGTCAATACCACAGAAATGCAATCACACCTATTCATTCTCCTCTTTTTTTCCATGCATATAACTTATTTATTTTTTTAAATTACAACATTTTTGGAACAGTGATCCAAGTGTCTTAAATTGTCTTTTTTATTATTGTTAAATTGTCTTTAATGTTCAAAAGGAGTTGCACTCTAAATAATACAATAACAATAAAGGCTATTCTATTCTTTCTATTCTATTCCACTCTATTCTATTCTGATTTGTAGTACAGGGGTTCTTCCACTACAGGGCGCCAGAGTTTAACTTCTGGTCTTCAGTACAGCAGGCCATGGTGAATGTTAGGAATCACAAAAATGTGCCCACTCACTTTGCTTTCATGAAATAAATGCACAAAATGTTTTGAAGAAAATGAACACGTACATTTTACAGACAGACAGACAGACAGACATTTTGGAGGTCCTGAAATGCATGAGGGGAAGTGTGAGCAAATGTTAATGACTTTTCCTTCCTCCTTAGAGATTTCTTGTTAGAGGTTTGTCTTCAAGGCTTTCTGCTTTCTGGCTTCACTTTTTAGTTGCAATTTGATTCAATTGAAGCAACAAAACTCACTGGTTAGGTTTAGGGAAATGTTGTGGTTTTGCTCGAAACAGACACTTTCCCCAACCACAGGCAAAAAGCTTTCTGACAGAAAACATTTATGGCAAAATTGAGTCATGTGCACATGTGCTTCACTTACAGGGATTTCCCTTGTTACACTACTGCACACATCATCCGTCACGTACGCTTTTTTTCTCAGTGAGTCGCAGCACGTGTCTCACGGAGAGACGTAGAGGATAGGGGAGGAGAGGAGACGAGAGGAGAGGAGAGGAGACGAGACGTATACAACAGAAAATGACAGAAATTCATAATGGGTCTTTCAAAAAGTGTTCCTATTTATCTGGTTTCTCTTATACCTTGGTACATGCTACAATACCAGTTCAGCAGCAGAGCAGACTGTCTCCATTGGTACGTTACTTGTTCGATTTATGGCCTCTTACGTAACAGTACTGCAGTGGTCCATACACATGTATCCCTGCGCAACGGCAGACTATAGAACATTTGCATGCATGGAGCATACAGTCCAACACGCCACATTCAGTATGACCTTCCGACCAGAACAATCACTGTTTGAACTCAGTGTTAGTTATTATGATATGTCACTGTAACATTGGTTTACTTCCCATTTGTTATGTTTATATTTAAACATGTACAGGTTTGTCTTGATGTATGTGTCTGTTCCATGCGTATATGGTATGTACATAGAGGGAACTGCACTACTTCATCATTCCTGACCACTTCCTCTTTGGCATCCTGCCACTGCCTCCCAGACTTCAAACTACAGTGAATGTTTCTTCCCTTCATTACAGAGAGTGTGAACAGCACATATCTTATAGAAATGTAGCTTTCACTGATTTGGACAAAAAATTAAAGATTACATTAATTTTTTTTCAGAACTGTGTGGACACATAAATCTGATTGTCAGTCTTCAAATCATATATACTTTTTTAACAATGTGGCTGGTAATGTGAACGTAGCCAGAGACTGCAGGCAATGTCTTTCTCTTTCAGATCTTTTCAGACAGACTGTCTGCACTGCATGATCAAGTCAGATTTGTCTGTACAGACATAACCAACCTAATAATGGTTTGCAGTGGTAACAACATAGGTGTGCCCGCATTTGTGGGACAGCTTTAAAATAGAATGCAGGAGAAAAGGATCGGGGGATAAATATCACTCTCCAAACACTCATCTGTCAAGTCATGGTGCAGAACTCAGCAGAGGAGGAGCCTGGTCACTGCCTGCTTCGCTGTGCAGCGGCTCGAGCTCTTAGACACTGCTGTTTCGCTTGTTATATCTCTTATAATTCTTTTGACTTTCATTTTTGTTAGTGCTGCAGATCAGGTGTCTAAATGTCAGTGTCAGTGAGTGAGTGACCAGCATGCTAGCGATTAGCTGTGTTGGCAGTAAAGTATCAGCTGATGGGTGTCAGTGACAGTCATAGATGAGGACTATAATGTTCTTACTGTGAAAAATAAACACACATAATAAAAATATGTGTGTTGCAAAATCTGGATGCAAAATCAACACTGATTAGTGAGATTTTTAGCAGTGGTCAGCCACTACTAGAGATGTACGATATTTGACCTTTGACTATGTTTGTTGCTCATTACTACCAACTAAAATCAGAAGAAGAGCTGGTAATGGTCTGTATTTATATAGAGCTTTTCTATCCTTGATGAGCTGCTTTACACTACAGTTCTGTCATTCACCACATCTAAAACCTAAGAACATTTTATATCAGAAAATTACTTTTGATAACTACAGTAATGTTGTATGTTTTAAGACTTTTTCATAAGTGATATTATACAAAAAAGTGACTGCAAATTCTTTTTCTTGCGCCCAAATACGGACATCATTTAGTCTAATAAGCAAAATAAATAGACAAAAAAATAACAAGTGTAGAGGGCCCCAGCATAGAAGTCAAAGAGATAGCAGCTTATATAGCTTACTGTTGTAGTCAGTAGTCATATTGGCGGATATGAGTATATTGGCAGATGTCCAATAATACATTTTAAAGCCAATATGTTCCGTTAATCTCGTGCATCCCTGTGCACTACTAAAAATCTGTGACTTAATGATTTAATTTAGTCTAAAAGAGAGTGTGACTTTCTCCTGTACTATGAGTGCCCTTCTAAACCTCTCTGCTGCTGACTTATTCACCAGCCATCTTGCACAGGATGTGTGACTGAACAAGGACGTTGTCAGATTATGCAGTCTGAACAAAGCTCTATAGTCTCCCACTCCCTGTGTCTCCTATCTCTTCTTTGGTAAAACATAGCTTTAATCACGGCTCCATCATAAGAACGAAGTGTGAGGAGGAAATGCTGCACAGTCCACGGTTTCATCCTCCATTTCTCTGCTCTGTGGAGACACCGTGACTGTTTCCTCGTTCAGAATGGCTCCTCTCTGCAAAGGATATCATGACGTCACGTCGCTAGGGCGACCGTGCTCCCGGAGGCACGTGGCCTGTATAAAAGCGGAAGACTGAACTGAGAATTGCGCACACCGACTCCAGAAGCATCAGTCTCGAGGTAAGCTCCCGCAGCTTTTTTCATTTATACAACATTTTACCCTATGTTAACTAAACTAAGGGTGAGTGCTTCACTCTGTTGAGCTTTTACTCCAGTTCTCTGCATATGCACACAGAATACACACATTACAATTATACTTATTAAAATGATCATATTTTGTGACGCTATCCTTACTTTAAGCCTGAATCAAGCAGTAATCACTGGCCACACTGAAGATTTGGTTAATTTGACAACAACTTAATGTCGTAAAATCAAGAGGAGGAGAGAAGAGCCTACAGAAAACGTCAGGTTTGATAAAGTAGTCCCTTCAGCAGCAGCAGCAGGATACATGTTCTGTGTGCACAGCAGATGGCAGAGGATGGGAGGGGATGCGGCCATGGCCTTGCTGTGTGAAGAGGGATTGGCTGTTGTGTAATATAATAATGTGCTCCGCCTCCGCCTTGCATCATTTACTTTAAAACCAAAATGCGTTTAAGCTAAAGAAAAAAGGACGACGGTGTAAAGAAACATTTGAATAATAACTCGTGATGTATAATTCATTCATTCGGAAGCTTAAACGTCTCACTGGAAGCGGGAGACTGCCTTTGCTGCATCTTTGCGGAAGTGGATTAGTCTCCATGTTACGTAACGTCTCACAAACACGTACAGATGTATGAAATATGACCGCATTAATCACAACAGAATCCACAGAAGAAGAGAATGTATTAAATAACGTAATAGAAGCGTTGAGTTGAATTCCAAGTGGGTTTTTCTTCTTTTTAAATGAAAGGCTGATGTTCCGCAGTGTGATGAGGCGGTTTCACACCGCGTGAACAGAGGTGAAGCAGCTACGTACGTGCAGCCTCTCGTCCTCATCATGAAGTCTGCAGCGGTTGTACTTATGCCGCAAGTAGCGCCACTCGATTAAATAGGTGACAGACTGGTGCACAGTGATGTAACACACGAATAACCAGAATGTATAGTGTGTTGTTTAAAAAAAAAAATGTCGTCAAATGAATGAGACGTGTAGATGTTCTTCCTGTCTGTGACGCATCTCAAGGGCAGAGACAGGCCGCGAAGCGTCGCATGATTCTGCAGACTCCACGGACCTGTTGATGCGGTTTAAGAGGCCTGCCCTTTTTTTTTTATATATAATATTAATTCTAATCCGTAATACATAATTCTGCCAACCTGGACAAGGTGACTTGCTGCAATAATTAATTACCCATGTTCAGTAAATGGAAAAACATTAAGGGGTTTTAACAAAGCAATATTGCTAAGTAAATTTCACAAAGTTTGTTCACTACACAGTCATATTGATAATAAAAAGTAAAAAAAATAGTGCCCTTTATGTAAGTGTGGTGTGATGCAGCCATGTCGGGCCTTGTCTCTTCTGAAGGTCACCACTCTAGCTGAGGAAGGTCACAGCAGGCCCAGAGCTGCTCCTGTGGTGATGCTTCTCATCTTTAATATCTCAGATTATGTTTCCAGCTTAGTCTCTTTGTCTGTCTTTTTGTTCTGTCTGTGAGCATTATTACTCATATGTTGATTGGTTGATTTATTTTTAAAGATGTAAATTATCACCCTAAGAAGAAAGGATTTGATGTTGGTGATGTTCTGAACATGATTGAACACTGATTACTCGGGATTAAGCTGTGAGAAGCCATGTTTACACCAGTCGCATACCATGAATCAGCAGATTCTAATTTTGCACATTTACTGAACATAATGGTTTATGACTATAAGTGTCCATAGCACACACATATTACTACAAGTAGAAAGGGTTTTCTTTCTCCAGCAGCCAGTCTAGTCACTGAGAAGTTGCTGTGATTAATTTAAATGAGTTTTCAGGTTTTGTTGGTGCAGTTCATTCCTTTTGTCATACATTATCATGTTATTATCGTTTAGACACAGGTGTTTTACTTCCACATAATGCAGACGTTGGCTTGTTATGTCTCTAATAATGATTTTGTCGTTCACTCTTGTTAGTGCTGCAGGTCAGGTGTCAGTTAAATGTCACTGACTGGGAGTGACCAACATGCTTAGCTTTAGCTGTGTAAGGAGGAAAGTATTAGCTGATGGGATTAGCTGGATTTCACAGGACATGAACAACATACAGGATATGTCATTCCACGCTAACGTGGACTTGGCAATGACATTAGTTTTAGATGTGGACTTGATTCTCATGTTCTTACTGTGAGAAACGTGTGTGTGTGTGTTGCTCTGATGCCTGTCTGGGTTCAAAATCAGTACAGGTTAGTGATAATTTGTACCTCGAGGTTTTTATGAATTGTGACTAGCCTAAAAGGGAATGTGAAATTTTTTCCAGAATGAGTGCCCTTCTCGATCTTTCTCTGCTGCTGTCTTGTTCACCAGCCATCTTGCACAGGATGTGTGTAAGAGAGAGGGGCCTTCAGAGTGACTCAGCACTGCATTCAAAATCACCATAATTCAAGGGGAAAAAAACCCTTCAATAGGGAATGATATAACACTGTAGCTTTATAACCTGAGAGAAGAGGGAACGGCAGTATATCTGTCATCTGCTCATCAGACTGCAGGGTGTGTGT
Source organism: Solea solea (assembly GCF_958295425.1). Lineage (NCBI taxonomy): Eukaryota > Metazoa > Chordata > Actinopteri > Pleuronectiformes > Soleidae > Solea > Solea solea. Next base: position 14,236,541 of record NC_081146.1, read on the forward strand.
GTGTTGTTCAGTATTACCTCTGCAGAGTGGTCACGTCTCTGCAGTTTGATACGCCGCACCTTTTACTAATTCATGATCGTGTGTGGTGGTCCTTTTCTCGTATTGTGGGGACCTAAAGCCATATTAATATACATTTTAAAGTGAGGACACATTTAAGTTTAGGTAAGATAACCCAGGTATGTGTTGGTGTATTTGGCTATTATGCCTGCTTAGTAAGATGACACCTGTGGTCTTATGTGGGTGCGCTGGTGATGGGATGGTGACATATAACTGACTAGTTATCAGCAGCAAAGTGACATTGCCTCAGTGGCAAGACTAGAAAAAGGAAGAGGTATCCTGCTTCGGATTCACCCTGGGGTGGTTTAAGAAAAGAAAGCACCCAATTGGTTTGTTTGTCTGGCCCCTTGCCAATAAACTTGCTGCAATGGAAAAACACAGGAGAGAAAGAGGGTGTGACAGAGGACAGTTTGAATTTAGCAACCAAGGGTGAAAACAGAGGAAGGGAGTAGTGGCATAGTGAACATGAAAAAGTGAGGCTAGAATTATTCACTCATGAACTTCCTATCTATACACAAATGCAGGAACACTAAATAATGTGTGTGCAAACTAAAGTTTGACTATACAACTAGCATGTATAATAGAAATTAAAGAAATAAGGCCAGTTATTAAGCATGTTCTTGGGTTTAGTCTGTGTCTGTCTACTGATTATTACATTGTTATTACAGTGAAAAATGTTTGTTCTTTCCTCCATCAGATTTGGTCTCATTTTTACTTGATGCAGCCTGTTGTCTTTGTCCTTTTCTGGTCTGCTGATAATAAGGAATCTCTCTCCCAGTGGCCCACCCCCTCATATTGACATAAGCATGGTGATGCTGTCCTGTACCCACACTGGTGAAAGGCAGTGTTTGTGTGAGGGAAACACTTGAAAAAAGGGGAGTCACAGCAGTGGTAATTGAGGGGGGCCACACAGTGAAAGGGTATAGAGGACAGAAAAATAGGGTCATGCAGTTTAACGATTAGTTTGGGTGGTGGTGGAGAAAATGGCAGGGAGCTTTTATACTAATGGAGCCTTATACGCAAGTAGCAGAAGGCACTGACAAATATCATGTAAATTAGAGCAGGAAAAGGAGAATGATGAATGCTGAATAAAGACAGAGAATAAAAGTTGTGTAAAAAGTTTGTTGCAGGTTGCACTGCATTATTCAAACTATGATTGGCTGGTTCTTCACTTTCCTGAGAATGGAGATCTACATGGTAGCAATCTGAATAATGTATTAGCTCACATTGATGCAAGTGGTACTCACATCATGTCACATGAACACAAAATCTCAGTTAACTCTTTATGGCTAATTTAAATGCACTGTAATTGCCACGTTTAGTTAATCCAACAATAATCATCCCCATGGCAAAGTACATCAAAGTGAATCTGTGGTGGGGAGTAAACAGTCAGAAACATTTTAAAAGAGCCCATTACTGTTGATTAGAGCTGAAACAATTAATCGATGAATCGATTACTAAATTAATTGACAACTATTTTGATAATCACTTAATCGGTTTGAAGCTTTTTTCATGATTAAAACAAGATTTTCGATCTTTTAAGCTTCTTAAATATATATATATATATATATATATATATATATATATATATTATAAATATTTTCTTAATTTCTTTGCTCTGGATAACAAAGAAATCATTAAAACTGAATCATTTTGGTTTGTGGACAAAACAAGACATTTGAGAACATCATCATTTCCAGGTTTGTCGAAAACCGATCAACATTCTTTAAGGTTTTCTGATATGTTATGGACCAATCGATTAATCGAGAAAATAATCGACAGATTAATCGATTATGAAAATAATCGTTAGTTGCAGCTCTACTATTGATCATATGTCTGACCGTCTGCCTGCCTCTTCTTCCTACGTTTTAATGAGTGTCAGCAGACGCTGTTAACAACGTGCAAGTCCTCTGCTCTGCTCAGTGCCTCCTCTGTTAGCGGTCATCACGGAGAACACACTGAATTCTAGAGCTGATTGGTCGACAGTTAAAAGAGGCAGGACTGTGTAGTTGACACACTCTCAACACAGTTCAACGCACAAGGGAGTAGTGTCATTTTTGAAGTGATGATTTTATTGCAAACATGGTCCTCTGCTGGCTTACATTAAAAACCAGTTTGAGCTTCACCATACATGCATCGCTCACTATTTGCAGTGTTCAATTGAATGTAAGCTTTGTTTGTGGTTGTGCTTCAAGCGTTATTAAACGATTATAGTTCAGTGCACAGAACTATAACATTCTTGGAATTAATTAAAAACATTTTTAGGGTTAGTAATTCAGTTCTTCCACATTATTTGGTACTCACTGTAACTGAGGGAGGGAGGCTCTTATCGATTAGCCAAACCATCACAGTGCTGTGAGGCAGCAGTAATGGACGTGTAGGGGGTCATATCAGAACACATGCACCTGCCCTGACAGAACAGTGTTCAACACGTGCTTCACAGCCACTCGATGAGGTCCTTTATGTGGCTTTACTAATTCTGACCCAGTCCCATTTCCATTTCATTTGCCAAAAGAGGAGCCATTTTGTGTTAGAAAACCCAGGGCAACTGCTCTATTTAGACAAAATGGTGAGGTTCAGAGAGAGAGCAGAGTGAGTAAGGTTGGGGAAAAAGTACACAGGCACTGCAGGGGTCAATGCAGAGTTTTGTGAATACACAAAAGGTAACGGTGGGAACCAAGAATAAAGAACAGGAAAGAAATGTGAGAGCATGTTAAACAGTTTTCTCTCGCTCTCCGTCAGTGGAACACAAATCAGCTGTTTGCCCTGAATTAAAGGAACTACAAAGAGACACACAACAATCTATACTACATTAATTCACACCCCTGAAATACACACTACACAACACAGTTAAAACCAGTTCATAGATCAGACAGATGAAACTGTGGCAGATCGTCGATGCATTGCTTTTGGCAGTGTTGGAGTTACACCAAGACGGGACAAGTGAACACATTTATTATTTAGGTCTATTTGAAGTGTGCTCTCACAATGCATTTCACTGGGTTGACAGCCTTTACTTCATGCTGCCCACTGAGATACACGCATGCGCTCACACACACGCGAAACAGATAAGGAGATTGCATTAGTCTTAAATGACGACTAACTACTTTCAAGGACAATCCACACTGCCCTTATTTACCCTGCTGTCTCATATAGACACAAACCACACTACTGTTGAGTCAACATATGTGTTTACTGTATGTATCTGTATCTGTAGTGTTAAATATTATTTAAAGACACATCTCTATACATCATCTTGTGCTGGATATTTTTAGTAAAATGTCTGTGAGCACAATTTTTAATTTGACTGTCACACAACCACATACATCCTGTTTATTAGAAATGTTTGTTTTTATATAGAGAAAGGACTCACTTTTAATCCTATTTGATCATGGTGGTGACAGAGTCAGCAAAAGCAACATTAAATGGAAAAAGTTCAAAAGAGTTATGATTAATTTGGGTAAATGAATGTGTTTCTGTTAAAATAGACCATGAACAGCACAGGAGAGGAGGTGGTGAAGTTCAAGGCATAAATAGAGGAAGGAAACGAGTTGAACAACAATTGAATAGATAGGAGAGTGTGAAGTGTAGAAACAAGGCGAGTGTATATAAGGAAAACGAGAGCACAGAGGAGGAGTAAAGAGGTCACATAGTTGAGGCAAGGCCAGATTTCCTCTTTGTTAAGTCACCAGACAAGTCTCTGTTTGTTGCATCGCACATCTGCCATTTTTTTCTCCTTACTTGGTTTTCTCTCTGTTTTTTTAAACATGTCCTTGCATGATGAAGCACATCCCTGCTCTTGCAGCAGATTAAATAAGACGTGTTTTCTGCAGCACATTTTTCCATCACACTGAGGAGTTTGCTATTCTTACTTTAAGCCACAGTGTCAGTGATTGATTCATACAGCAATGTTACACTAACTTAATGCATCTTATGCCCACATACCACCGTGGTGTCACAGCCAGTACCACCAGTGTCCAGTGAGGCTACTGTTACCAATGTTTCTGCTTATTATAGAGACTTTACAGCTGACACTGCAAACAAAAGCCCCAAGAGTGTTTCCTGCTAGAATGTGCATAAACAAAAAAAGTGATGTAAGAGTAAAGGCAGAGGTGAAGACATGTAGTGAGGGTAGGGGAGGTCATACAATAACAGTGTAATGGGCAGTTGTTAAAAGACCACCTGATGCTTTAGGCCTGTTGCCGTTTTGTGATTGCAGTTCTGCAAAAGGGCGTATGACACGGGCATATGTAATTTGCCTGGATTTAAAGATCTAAATAAGTTAGCTATGAGCTTTTCCCACATTATGTGGTGTTATGACAGGGTGAAGAATAGATGATTGGAAAAGTTCACTAAAATAAAATGGTGCACTTCATAACAAAACTTAAAATTAAAAACTTAAATTACAACAAACACACACACACACACACACGCTGCAGTTATTTCTATTGTTGGCAACAGATGCATTTATTTGGATATTATTTAAGTATTTAATGTCAAATGTCATTGTTTTGTGTTTGTCTCCCAGGTAACTCCACACCCCAAAGCAGCAACAGCAACCATGTCAGACCTCCGTGTTGGAATCAATGGGTGAGTGAGAAACACAAATAGACGTGATGGTTCAGACTGATTTCAGGTTGGTAAATAGTGTTGTAGTGGCGGGCATGTATTAGTAACTCATATGAGAAGGGAAATGCATGTAATCCTAGAATCACAGTTCACACAATCTACTTAATACAGTTTGAGCAATGTGACAAAGAGTACTTTGTGTTACTGTGATATAAAGTGTGTTTCTCTTATACCCTAATAGCAAAGTAAAATATGTAGTTTACTGAGATGACATGTTAATAATAGGGGTGGAGGGGAAAAATCAATACAGTGAAATATCACAATATTTGTGTGGGCGATATATCACTTTTGAGACATCAAATGTCGATTTTCTTTAGCATATCATTTTTTGGTGCCAACCACCAAGTACATATAGTATTTGATTTCACAAATACTCATATCGTATAGTGACTTATATACATACAATTACCACCCCTATTTAATGATTTGGACATGTCGTTAAAAATTCTTGTACCATGTCTTCCTTGCCATGTATTAAATATAATCTAGCAGGGTTTTTAGTCTGAACCAGTGATGAAAGTCATTTGTTTTGCATTAATAATAGAAGTACAGTGGTAGTACAGCAGTAAAAAGCTGTGGTAATAATAGAGTTGAGGACGTTGTGATTTTGTTTTAGTATATTCATAGTGGATTCATAGACAAGTCTTTCCTATATTAGACATCCATTTCCTGCCATTTTCAGAAAATCAATTTTCTCTTTTTTTTGTTCCCCCTCACTGCAGCTTCGGTCGTATTGGCCGTCTGGTCCTGAGGGCTTGCCTGCAGAAAGGCATCAAGGTTGTGGCCATCAATGACCCCTTCATTGACTTGCAGTACATGGTGAGAAAACCTACTTGAATATACTCCTAATATACTACAATTAGATTGACATTGTGGAAAAAAACACTATTGAATCTAAGTTGTAGTAACATGTCAGAGCTGAAAATTAGTTTTTTCTCTTAAATTTATTTTTAATATGTATGAAAAATATAAGGTTTTCTGTCTAATAATCCATGATTCATCCGTCATTTAGGTCTACATGTTCAAGTATGACTCCACCCACGGCCGTTACAAGGGTGAGGTGTCCCAAGAGAATGGAAAGCTCATCGTCGATGGCAGTGCCATCTCTGTTTTCCAGTGGTAAGTGATGATAATAATGCTGCACAGATCAAATCAGGTATTAGTAGTACATTAATATTAGCTGAGAGGCAGCCATGCAAGAGTTCATTTAAAATGATTACACCCTAAATGTTACATCTTCAAGGTGATAGATATTTTACCATTAGCCATTTCCTGAGTGCATTGCTGGCAGTGGAATGAGGCTGTCTGTTGCCTCAGGCCTCATCCCTGTAGCTGTCACCTCCAACTCTTGTATTGGATCTTTTAATCCATCACATCCATGATGCCAGCCTCATTTCTGCCAAAAGGCTGTATCAATAAAATGGAGGGTTATACAAGAGCTAGGCTTCTTTCATAATGTTTTGTGAGGTTTCCCTAGCTGCTAAAAAGGTTGGGTCATTACTTCTGGAAGTTAGATTAGCTCCCATCACCCGTCACCTTTTCTTGCACTGTATGCAACTCGTGCATTTCTTTAAATTAATTCTGTTTACAATTAACGTTATGCTTTTAGGCATAACTTTATTTTAGTCTGCAGTCTTAAAGCAACACATGTAGGATTTGCTCTTGGTTTCTTTCTACAGTTGGTAAATAGTATTGTTTGTTACAGCTGTGGTTAAATACATGTTGCGAGACAAGCCAATAATACCAGTGAACTCTAAAGCAGGACTTCTAATGTGCAAACAACCATGTCTTTGGACTGGGTACAGTAGCATATGTTGTAGCATTTTATACAAATGTGATTTATTTTTCAAGATATTAGAAACAGAAACCAATAAACTATAATTATTTCATCATAAGCTGACTCTGATCTTTGTTTGACTCTAGTATGAAGCCATCTGAGATCCCCTGGGGCAGCTCTGAAGCCCTGTACGTTGTAGAGTCCACTGGAGTCTTCCTCAGTGTCGATAAGGCCTCTGTATGTCCATTTGCACACAAATCTGTACATTAAGTCAACACAAAGTGACACCGACTGTATCTAACCTGTGTTTCCCTCTTTACAATCGCAGAGTCACATCCAGGGTGGAGCCAAGCGCGTGGTTGTGTCTGCTCCCTCACCTGATGCACCAATGTTTGTCATGGGAGTCAATGAGAGCAAATACGACCCGTCCTCCATGACCATTGTCAGGTAAGAGACATTTTGTCTAAAGCGTGCATTCAGTATAAATAAATAAAAATGTGTTTTGTCAAAAACAAGGTTTAAATGCACTTGTTATTTCTCTCACTCAGTCAAAACAATAAAAAAGATCCCGTTTAAATGACTTTGCGACCCACTGTGGGATCATGGTCATTTCTTGTTTGGTTCCCCTATGCATTAATGCTTGATTGTGAAATGTGGTGCCAGGACTCACAGCAAACGAGCAATGAGCCTATCTACCTATCGGTCCTATCTACCGATAACGATCTTGGTCCGATACAGTCAATTTAGACCATTTATGAACTATGAAGCTGTTAACACATTTGTTCTCCAACCGTGTCACAAATGTTTAGAAAGAAATAAACAGTACAGTACATGCAATATGTAGGATTTTTGGATTGTATCAGATTTTACATTTGTATCCGTCCAATATCACAACCAGCAATTTCAACCAGTATAGGATGTATACAATTCGCATCCCTGTCATTAGTTATTAAATACACACATAAAAATTAAACTAGACAACCTACTGAATGTTTGCCTTTCACCACAGAAATTATAGCAAGGAGAAATAAAGCCACTAAGAGGCAATCTAAGTGATAAGAGTGTTAGAAATATGTGGGCCAATATAAGTACACTACGTAATATTCGTCTCATCGCTTTTAGATATTTCGATGCAGAAATATCACATTCTATATCTTTGAGGGAAGCGCATAATTGTTTTGTTTTTTTTAAATGTCTGAAAAACCAAACATGAGAAGGTATTTACTGAGTGTTGTCTGTCATTTTTAGCAATGCCTCCTGTACCACCAACTGCCTCGCCCCCCTAGCCAAAGTCATCCAGGATAACTTTGGCATCGAGGAGGCTCTCATGGTAAGCAAAAATTGGTTTGTTAAAAAAATAAAACGATTTGGCAATGTTTTTTTTCCAAATAAGAGTTTAGCAGGTTATATGTTTTTTAATGTGTGATAAATGACACTCCTGTAGACTACAGTCCACGCATATACAGCCACCCAGAAGACAGTAGATGGTCCCAGCTCCAAGGCCTGGCGTGACGGCCGTGGTGCCCACCAGAACATCATTCCAGCCTCCACTGGTGCTGCTAAGGCAGTGGGCAAAGTCATTCCTGAGCTCAACGGGTAAAGACGAGCACATTTGTTATCGGCACCTCAACTGTTGCAAGGAAGTGGAGAAAGACTAAAAACTATCTCTTTTGTCCTGTAGTAAGCTGACAGGAATGGCCTTCAGGGTGCCAGTGGCTGATGTGTCAGTGGTTGACCTGACATGCCGTCTGTCCAAGCCTGGATCTTATGCTGAGATCAAGGAAGCCGTCAAGAAGGCCGCACATGGGCCCATGAAGGGAGTGCTGGGTTACACCGAGGACCAGGTAACGCGCAATTTATTCACACACACTGCAAAGCAAATGCAGTACATGGCTGCAAGATGATAACAAATCTTCAGCCCCTTGATCTATGTGTCCTAGGCTAGTTTAGCAGTACTTGTATTGCCTGGCTGCATAATATTTGACTTGTACCTGATGTTTGTGTTTTGCAAGGTGGTTTCCTCCGACTTCATTGGTGACACCCACTCCTCCATCTTTGATGCTGGAGCTGGCATCTCCCTCAATGACAACTTTGTCAAGCTCATTTCCTGGTTAGTTTTTCAACATTTCCTAGCTTGTTCCATGTGTAAACAAGTTTTATCTTTTCAAAATTAATATTTTACTCACTCTTTCTTCTATCTATCCCTCCCACTCTGTCTTTCTCTCTAGGTATGACAATGAGTTTGGCTACAGCCACCGTGTCGCCGACCTGCTGCTGTACATGCACTCCAAGGAGTAGATGCTTCCTTATGAAAAAGGAAGTCAAGATAGGGACCACCCCCCACCATCTCCTCTTTTACACACAAGCCCCACCCATAGCCAAGTCATAGCATCACGGCCTTTAGCTCTACTACATTATATGTAGTCAGCAGCAACAGCGTGTTTGAGTGTTCTGTTTTTATCCTTTAATGATGACAATATTGGTCAGTGGCAGTATTTGTGTCTGTGTGCCCCTCTCACCTCCCTTTGCAACATTAGATGTGTCGTTATGAATCTTTACTATGGTAACTACTGTATCCATCTCCCTGTTGGTGTGTTTGACAGGATTAATCACCAGTGGAAGGAGGAAGGTGAGAGGTAGAGCTACTGTAATTCCACTTTAAGAGTAAAGAGACAAAGAAATAAAACTTTACAAACTCAGTTTCCTTGTTGTTGGAGTCCATTTTTTGTGTCTGATAAAAAATATAAAGTGCATACAATGGTTGGTTAATCAATTCTAGAACTATAAATCACTGAATTAAACCTCCACTCCTAAAGGGTTGCAAATGCAGGTATTGTTGGAACTAATCTGCTTCTAAAATAAATGATAACAATGCTACGTTTTGATGTAGAGGTTGGAGACCTAAAATCAATTGCACATAAATGTACTTTAAGATTGTTAAACTGCTCTGGTAAATAAAGCACATGAAGTCAGGACATATACATTGATTTGAAGAAGACGCCTCTATGGTGCTTCTAAACATCTAGTTATTGTGACACATGCCTTACCTCTTGTACATGAAGATGCTGCACTGTAACTAGGTATGTTTAATTAAACCAAAATTGAGCTTAATGTCACGATTTTGCACTTTCCTTTTACTTCTCTACAATATAAAAGGCATTAGTGAAGGTTTTATTTGACAAATTTAGATAAAAGCCCACTATTAAGCAGACTTCTCCCTGAACAGGAACTTGAGAAAAGATTTGTTTTCTGCAGTGCCACCTACTGTTTAGTAGATCCTACTGCAATATACTGTAAACATGGGTGAAATTTGACTTTGACATACAGTCCCTTGAGCTGTTGCTAGTCTTCCATCCATCCATCCCTCTTATCCTACCGCTTTATCCTCAACATGAGGGTGACGTGCTGTATAGAGACAAACAACCATCCACTCTCACACCTACAGTCCACTTTACCTAATCCTCATATTGCATGTTTTTGGACTGTGGTAGGAAACCAGAAAACCCAGAGAAAACACACACACACACACACACACACACACACACACACACACCTGTTGCTCGTCTTGTTTTAATAATATACTATTAAAGACAAGTGTGGATCATAGCCAAGGCTGTATTTAGTGGGATATCTTCACATTTCAGAATTAAAATCAGTTGGAAAAACAAAGATACTAAACAAAAGAGATATCAGATAATCAATCCAAACTACCTTTTGAACCAGGGAGATGAGGTGGTGAGTCCTAACCCTCGGAAAGATCTAACTTTTTATTTAAAGCTCAGTGATGCCTTACTATGTACAGTGCCTTGAGATCATGTGTGTTGTGATTTGGCGCTACACAAATAAAATTGAAGCATATCATTTGAATGAATTACATCACACTGGAAAAAAAATAGGAGTAGTTGGGTACACAGTGGTCAGCCTTGGCCATCTCTGGACAAAGAAGATTCAAATCCCAAGTCATTTGCCTGAAGCCTGATTTTCCCATCCAAGCGTGGATGCTACGAAGTTTTGAATCTTGAAGATTTGCATCAATCTTGCAAACGCAGTGAAGCAAAGACTTTCACTAGACCTAGGACTGGATTTGGGTCTGCTTTGTTTTTCTAATATCCATTTTGTTTTTCCAACAATTGTCTCATTGTTTACCGTGTGTTTGTGCAATGTATAGCCCCGTCCTTCACAGACTTATCTGTAGTTTATAGTTTTCCTTTTATTGAACTCCTTTAATGGATGGAATGGCTCAGTGGAATTATTCATGTGCAAGAAAACATATGGGCTCTTGGCCTTTTTTCAGAGGTATGTTAATTTTCCTACCCTTTGACGTGTCCTTCTGACAACTGTTCTGTCATTGCCAAATCAAGCACAGATTAAATCTTAAGGACAGGTGTAATATTAAGGTGATACAACTGATGATGTTGCAGGAGAGATATTGACACACATCCTCTGTGCTGGAAGATTACTGGTTATGGCAATAAAATACACATGTTTATATTCCCATGTTTAGATTAGTACAAACATAAAATGTACAAGAATATATATATATATATAAAAATATAAATATATATATATAAATATATATATAACAAAGACTTCAGGAAGACCTGAAATGCGCCACAGTGAGTTTGAAAACAAAAATGGACACAGTAAGTTTGACTTTAAAAATACAACTTCATATAATACTACAATCACAAATCCATATTGACTGTAAGAGCAGGTGTGCACAGGTATACAGGTCGTCTGGATCTGCTGAGGTGAGGTGTGTCTTAAGTGGGAGGGACCAGGTATATGCATTTATTAAAAGAACTGAGTTGAAGCTCCACTGACCACTGACGGGGCTTACAGGAGTTGCAATTGTGTGACTGATTTAAAAGTGAAGACAAGACCAGTCATGGGGTTAAAGAGCAGCTCCAAACTCACACTGTCCTTGCTGATCATAGCTGCTCTTTGCATGGAGGTTCTTCTCATGAAATACATTTACTATCCACAAAGAAAAACGTGGACAGAGGCAAGACTTCACTGTCAGAGGAAGCACATTGACCTCGCCACTTGGGAATCATTGAACCAGTACTCGCTGAGACAGTGGCTGAGGGAACAGACCAACAATCAAGTGTGGATTGGCCTACATCGGGACCCTGCGGAAGACTCAGTCTGGAAGTCGATAAATGTACAGTGAGTAGCCAGTTTGAGATCACATTTATGCTGATTTTAAAATCAGAGGAACACAAATTAAGTTAATACTTGCAGGTTGCAGAGAGAGACCATAAGTGCTGTTCAATAAATGTTTGCTTATTTCAATAAAAATGATAAAACTGTTATATTCCTATATATCAGATGGACGAAAAATAAGAAAATTGCCCAAAAGATATCGGCAACATATATCAGCCGCCACCCGCACCGATTTCTAAAGATCGGCATTAGAAAAAAAATAAAAAAATACAAAACATGAGCACCCTCTATTTAATATCTGAATGTCAACAACATTGCTACACAAAATATTGTTGATTTTGTTTTTAGGGTCCAAACACACGAAGTGTGAAGGATCCTATTGTAACTGAAAGTTGTGAAAAAAAAAATTGTTTTGTGTGTTTTTTCCAGAACTGGAGAAGGGCTTTCAGGAGCCAACCTCACACAAAGCAGCCACTGGTATAAAGAGCAGAGTGGTCACTGTGCAGTTATAGGACATGATAAAATGTGGCACAGTGTCCAGTGCTCAACAACATCTAAAGTGTACTGTTCTGTAAATGACAAAATTAAAAATCACGGAGGTAAGATGAATTGGTACAGTGCATCTCGGTACTGCCACCGAAGGAATAGTAACCTCTCCACCATCACCACAACAAACAAACATGAGATAAATAGCTATGGTTGGATTGGACTGTACAGACAGGCTGAGAACAACTGGACCTGGATTGGAAATATGTCATCTATGTACAGAAACTGGGCACCAGGTGAGCCACTCACCAAAGACTGTGGCTCTGTTGATCGTGACTTTAAGTGGCACAGCAACGAATGCTCCAAAAACATGAGCTTTGTCTGCTATGATGACAAGCTGGTGGTAGTGAATGAGAACAAGACATGGGAGGAGGCCCTTGCTCACTGCAAGGGCATCAAAGCAATATGTGAAAGCCCCAAATGCAGGCTCTTGTATAACAGCGGACATTTGTATAACTCCAGCTACATCAGAGAGAGGATCCACAAAGCCACAACTGACGAGGTTGGATGATGGGAGTGGGATGGGGTTACACATTAGTACATAAGAGAATTTTTTTTTTTTTTTTTCCCCTCAACATACTACAAATATTCCTCTCTATTGACTCTAATGAGCTGGGATTAGGATTATGAGCACCCACACTGCAAGCATAAAGATCTTTGTTTATTTTATGAGACAGTTCTTAGAGTCCTGTAGAATTAAAACTACACAGCACAGAGTTAATGACTCGCACAGTGTTATCATTCTGGAATTATTGAGCAGAATGATAAGCAGCTTTTAGATAACCAACTAAGAGGAATACATTTTACCTAACCTGGTGGTAGTGAATGAGAACATAAACCATTTTTTTTTTCATATTTATGAATGAAATGTAATAGTCTGAACTTTTTAGCTTAGAATTTTGAACATATTGTATAATAAAAAATGCTGTTCATTCAATGCCTTTGCATTTATAATTTGCTCAAATCATTTTATTTGATTATGTAGCAAAGTTTTGCAAAAGTAACTGTATTTCAAATGTCTTATTTATTGTCCATTATTGCTCTGAACTTTGTGTTGTGTTGCTTCCTCAGTTAAGCAAGCCTAAGATGATCTAAAGTTCTGAAAGTGTGACAGTGACATGTAACACTTGCCTCATGTCTTGCCTCAGGTTTGGATCGGCCTACGTTTCCTTGGAGGGCGGTGGTTGTGGATGACAGAGCCGAAGCTGAACGTCAGCAGCATTCAGCAGAAGCTGAAAGTCCAGGAGACACTGCCACAGTGTCCATCCATGGCGAACTGTGGGGCACTGTCCAAACATGACACAAATGACACAAACAACTGGATCATCAGGGACTGTACAGAGAGAAGAAACTTTGTCTGCTTGAAACAGCGTCTGTGGAATGGGGCTTCTTGAGATTTTAAGGGTTCCATAACATTATCGGAATTTGTTTTGTGTGTAGCTGACTGAGCTTTTTTCCTACTCTTACCTCTATTTTATTGCTATTCATGTTTTTTGTTCTTCAGTCTCACACAGCCTAAACTGTAACTACAAAAATGTATAAATAAATAAATACATTTTCACAAAAAAAGGCTATGCACTGTACATTATAAGTAACTGTCAGTTTGTAATGTAGCGTGTGTAATGTCTTAAAGGCCCAGTGTGTAACATTAAGGTCAGTGTATTTCAATAAAAAATGTTATGTTTTCGTAGCTTTTGAATAATTCATGAACATTAGGCAAGGGCCTTGCTTTATAGAGGCTGAGATTTTGCACAGCAGACAAACCGGCCATTTTGTTCTATTTAAGCAAAAGCTTAATACACAATTGAAAAGGCATGACATGCAGCATTTTATGGGAGCTTTAGGTCTACAAGAAAACCCTGGTTGTTACTGTTGCACTTATTGTAGATATACAACAGGAGGAAAATGAGCATGTTATACTTGACAATTTTATATCAAAATATCAGTCTTCCATCAATTTGTGATGAAGCAGTGATGTTGACATGTTTTATCAGGAAAAGTAACAGGGTTAATGATGGCTCTTTAGTTCATGTAAGTCAGGACAGGTGTGACAGTGAACCAGAACCAGCATACACCATGTAACTGATAAAGCTAAATGGAACTCAGCCATCTTTAATGTGATTATTTACACATGTTATTTCACTACAGTGACCTGTCAAAATGGCTGCTGTGCAAAGGGTCCATTCCTGTAGTGTTTCACACATACTTACATCAGTTTTCGAATATCAGGGGCTTCCTGTATGCGTAGCACGTGTGAACCAGACTGTATAATGTTGATAAGTGTGAATGTTAAACACGCGACTCTAAATATTGACAGGGTGAAGAAAAAAACAATGTGCAAGGTTGAGGTGCGGAACCGTTTTTGAATCGGTGACACTTGTCGGAAGGATTTCGAGGTGGAGCAAGGCGCATTTCCGATTGTCACTCAACGGAATTGTATGAGTCTCTCAGCTTTTCTCATACACAGTAAGTGTCGACATTTAAAGTCTCCGTTTTAGATGCTAATGTGTGGCACATTTCACCGTGAAGATGAGCTGTGTGTCTCATCTCCGCATGGACATAAACTGTCCTCACGATTTTAAGAGCTAGCAGAGTTAGCTGTAGCTGCGTGTCCTGTGTCCACACCGACGAACGACATTGCAGTCAAGCTAGCTAATGTACAGATCATTAATTTGCTTGATAATATACGGTTAAATGTCTTTGTTTGTGGATTGAAAAAAGTAAACTCTTGAATTTGCACCGAATCATCATCATCATCATCATCATCATCAACTTGAATCGGATTTAGTATATTTAATTTTATTTCAGACCCGTGTCTGAGGAAGTACAGCAGGTAACTGTCACTGATAGAAGCGACCTAACTATTATGAGAAACGTTGTTCTACAAATTCGTTCATATTATTTCTCGCCTCTTTGAAAGGTAACTTCTACAATGTTAAGGATATTCGAACTTTTATTTGTTCATACTCACGGTTAAGACATTTCAGCATGTTTGGACGCTGCATCAGAGCTGTATTCTCTGTATTTTTAATGGAGCTGAGCTGCCACACACACACCTGATTCATATCAGCTAATTAAAGTGAACAGAGGAAAGGTATTAAAGGTACATTGCACCCAAAATACTACTGTCTATATACCTGTAGTTTTAAATGTAACGCTTCCTCATTCCACCCAAAATATTAATTTGTGTTCTTAAATTTCTAAAGGTTTATTCCACAAAAATACTCAAAATTCCACAAAAGTACAAGGTTTGATCCAACACCATTGTAATTCATGTACATTTTAGTTTATTTATACCTTTTCTAACTACTTCAATGCCTTTTAAATTCATGTACATTTCAAACTTTTCATGCTTCAGCCGCTTGTTCATACAAATTCACGTACATTTCAAACTATTCATACAACTAAAACTGCTCCAAGCCAGCAGTTCAGTGTAGCTGCAGCTTGGACATTACATGGCAATTCCACTGCAATTTTAAAGAAACAGTTATTCAATAAATCTGACCTATAACACAACAGTGATGGGTCCAGTATTGTACTGAACAGGCACCAAACCACTATTGCTAACATTTACACAGCTTGTTTCTGCTTTTACAGAAATTTTACAGAAAAAGCAAGTTATAGTATTAAATACAATTGATTATTATTATTATTATTATTATTATTATTATTATTATTATTTTTAAATAGGGCAGCTTCAGTCATGCTTCAGATCAACGTGTAATTTGTTATACATTTTAAACGAGATGGAGCATAACCATATGTGACACCATCATAGTATAATTGTTATGTTTAAATTAAAAAATGAGAACTTAAAGATATGAATTGTTTCATTTATGAACTGCATCATTTCATCCGCATTTTTACAATACAACTATTTTATGATTGGTTATGTTCATTGAATCTGGTAAGCCAGTAAAATGTATTTAAAAAAAAATGGCCTGTCAAATTTTAGTAACATTACAAAGATTTTGTTTTTTCTCTCTTTCTCTCTTCAAGGAGCTGACTTCAGTGACCAGGCATTATGACCCTCTTTCACTTTGGAAACTGCTTTGCTCTGGCATATTTCCCTTACTTCATAACATATAAGTGCAGTGGCTTGTAAGTGTCAGTTTGAAACTGGTGATGTGCCACCATGGTGGTAAAAAATGATTTGACTGTGTGACAGAAGAAGGGAGGGGCTGGAAGAAAATGGCTGTGATTATGGTTTATGGTGTATTCTCATGTTGCAGTAAGCAACAGATGCTTAGAGACTAACTGTAGTATTAGTTAATAATCTGCTTAGTATGGTCAAGCTCTGGGGAGGTTCACATAATCCACTTAGAACTGTGTAGTGTGGTCTTGAATGTGGCAGCGCTTTTGCTAAACAGAACAATGTTGACTTTTCTTTGAATGATATGGTTCAGATATCTTCACACATGCAAATGTCTGACTTATCTAAGTGCATTCTCTACCTCCTTACTGTACAGTCCTACCATTGACCTCTGTGTATTCATGTTCAACATTTAGATCAGAGTACAATGCCTTCTGGAGATGTGTCCAAGCGGGTGCAACCTACCTCTTTGTCCAGCTATGTAAGGTGAGTAAGCTTCATTTTTGTCTCCCACCGTGCCTGGAATAAAACTGAAAAAGTGGAGACAGTGTAACTCATAAAGCACAAACAAGAGAGAGCATTCAGAGAGCACAAACTTCTGCCAGATGTCACTCAGTTTCCCTCAGTGTTAATACACCTCCATATATTGCAAGGTTAGCAGTTGTTTAAAAAAACAAACAAAAAAACCCCCACTAAATTCAATTCAATTACATTTTTATAGTGCCGATTCATAACATACATGATCTCAAGTACCATTAGTTCAATCATCTTTAGCCATAACCTACATCCCCAGATAATCCGTACTTTACTTTTTGAGTTATACTGCTCATGAACACACACGCAGACAAACAGCGCAGCTGTAAGCGAAACCCTCCTTGGCACAGGTAAATGTAATATTGTTGGCTACCTTGGACATGAATGTAAGTGGGCTTTCACTCCTGTGTTTCAGATGCTGTTCTTAGCAACATTTTTCCCCACTTGGGAAGGAGGAGCTGGAATTTATGACTTTGTAGGGGTGAGTGTTGAGCTGAATCATGGTAACATCTGAAATGAAGGTCTACACAAGCTGTCAGATTTACACTGACGGCTTGTGTAGGAGGCAGAAATATTGTCATGTATGTCCTCCAGGAATTTATGAAGGCTACAGTGGACCTGGCAGATCTGCTGGGCCTCCATCTTGTGATGTCTCGTAATGCTGGTAAAGGAGAGTATAAGATCATGGTGGCTGCCATGGGCTGGGCAACAGCAGAACTTGTCATGTCCAGGTGCGCAGTTACACTCATTGTACAGAGGAAACATTGGCTTCATTTATATACATTTATATATCAAATCTGACTGTGTTTGCCCTGTTTTTCTTCAGGTGTCTCCCTCTGTGGGTGGGAGCCAGAGGGATCGAGTTTGACTGGAAGTACATCCAGATGAGCTTTGACTCCAACATCAGTTTGGTTAGTAGCTGTTGTCTACTCCTCATTTGTGGATGCTGTCCATGACCTTTATCTATTCTGTTTTCATTTTGATCGTCACTACATCCTACAAAGATGCCATCATAATTAAGATTTTCATTTACTGTTTTTTATATTTCACTCTACACATTGATAGCAATTACCCACTGAAAATATTTCAGCAATAGCATGTTCAGAAAAAGCTGGATATTGAAATAATAAACGTTTAGGTCTGAAGAATGCTGAAGATCTGTGATTTTTATGCCTGTATATAGGTCCATTATATTGCCATGGCGGCAGTGGTGTGGATGTTTACACGATATGACCTTCCTAAGAGCTTCAGACTGCCGGTCACAGTGTTGTTGGCTCTTTGCGTCTACAAGGCCTTCCTTATGGAGTAAGTACTTGCACTGAACATTAACATGCAGACACACTGTATATAGCACAGATGGACTCAATAGTGTTTCTGCATTGTCTTGTTTTTTTTAATATAACTGTTAAAATATATACATTTAGAGTCATTGTGTGACATTTATGTTTATTTGCATTGCTTAGAAGTCTCTATGCTAAGTAAAGATATTGCATTCTGGATTTAGTTCCTTTATTAACAGACAGAGTGTAACACTCCTATCCGAGAACCCCTGAGGGTGTATTTATATGCTTGTCCATCTACCTAGAGGCTGCAGTTAGCTTTATAAACTACATGGTGGCACTATTTCACAGCAAAAGTAGGAGCAATAATCCATCCATCCATCTTTTGCCACTTTACCCTCCACATGAGGGTCGCAGTGGCCAATCTCAGCTGACATAGGGGAAGACTCCATGGCTCAATATAAATATATAAACATTCATTTACATAATCTCAATTTGTATGTACATGTCAGTTGCTTGATGATAAAAAGTATTATTAACATACATGTGATATACTTTAAAGGGGACATATTATACCCTATTTCCCCCATTAAAATAGTTCCCTGGTGTCCTAATGAACATGTCAGTGACATGCCTTGGTCAAAATACCATAAGGATGAAGCACAATAGCAGTTCAATAACCCTGCTAAACCCGCCCCCGGTTTCTGATTTGTCCTCTTTACAGCGCTCACTCGCTCAGCTGCTTCTCGTCTCCCCCTCCCTCCACTAGTTCTCTGACAATATCAACATGGCAGCATGCGCAGAAAACAGCGAGAGTGCCATCACAGGAAGAGACGTCCTACATAAGGATCGAGCCGAACAGTGCCGAACTGTAAATCAGTTAAAAACACTTAGGGACAGCACAGCTGATCGCCACCGGATCAGACCGGTGACTGTATGCTCCGGAGCTGGCGATCAGTTTAGGCAGCTCGCCGCTCGCCGCTGGCGATCAGCGGTGGCGATCAGCTGTGCTGTCCCTATGTATCCATGTGTATCCATCGCCAGTGGCGAGCGGCATAAACGGCCGCTGTATGTGACTGTATCAGACTGAGTCTGTGCTCCGGTCATGGAGGACGTACTGAACAAATATTTTTAATTAGGACGTGTCAGAATGGTTAGTTATGAGCTCCATTTGACCTTTTCTTAAAAATGTGTGTGTTTGTACGTCGGTGAAATACGTTCGCTGACTAAATACGGCGACCGCTGGCCGCAGTCTGATGCGAAGTGGTGCGAACACACGTTTACTGACTTTATCCGGAACATTAGCTTCATATATAAAATCCTCTGAGGCTGGAAGTTTGTGTAAAACACTGTGCTCCACTGTGCAGCCACCAACAGCACACTTGTCCCTCCGCGTTGACATAATACCGCTCTTCCTCCCTCGCCTGCACTCTCGCAGGGTGGAGCTAAGGTGGAGCTCTCGAAGTAAACTTACTGGTGGGCGGTAACATTCGCGGTGAAATGCGCATGCTACTGTCATAAGCGCAGGGAATTCAACATCGAGTGTTTTATCGCCTATACTTACACTAAGGGGGACCACGAAAACATGACGGAGTATTCTTTTTCCACACTTTGGTGACTGGTAGGGCCTCCAGAGTCCCAAATATAAGTATTAAAATGGTTAAAAAGTTGATTTTGCATAATATGTCCCCTTTAAAGTGTTGTGTTAAAAAGGCCAGGCTGTTTCTGTAGTTTTGGCGCCCCCTTGTGACCAGTTCATAGATACTGTTTAGTTTTAATCAGGCATGTTTATGGCCACCTAAAGCTAGGACCCATGCCTCTAGTGGATGTTAAGAAAAATGGGATTTTGTTCAAGTTCTCCCTCTCAATTGTTAATCACTATGTGTGCGTGCATTACTAAGTAAGTGTCTTAATATAAATACTTATTTGTGATTATAGGTTGTTTATGTGTGTTATGAATGATGCTAATTGTCGTATTTTGAACTTACTTTATATTATAACCTCAGCTAATTTGCATAGCACAGAAGAAACACCTGCATGTCATATTTAGTTTATTTTCTGTCTGTATTTGTATTTGCAGAAACCACACATGTTCGAAGTAAACACGTTAAAGACAAAGAAAGACTGGTTTTTGCTCAAATAGACAATATTATGTTCTAGCCGGACATACAGCAGCGGTTATCTACCCCACAAAGTTTTTATACCAGCCAAAATAGTTTTCATGTTGTGTTACATAAAGAAAAAGAGACTAATGAAATAGCTTGCAGATCATTTAGTTGAACTTCCATTGTGCAAAATGAGTGTGACTGTGCTGTCATTATTTGTGACTAGAGTTGACCAGTTTATCATCAAAATACCATCATCAAAATCATGCATGTGTAGGATTACTGGATTTTAAATTTAAAAGTATGAGGAAGTGGAAAATTCTCTGATAACTTGTGTTTTGTGATTTATGTTTGACCAAAGACATGAGATCTTTGCAATGTTCTATTTTGTTTTTTGAAATTGTTGGTTACATTGTGTTTTTGTTTGAACCTGCAGGTTGTTTGTCCACATCTTCCTGTTGGGCAGTTGGACCGTGTTATTGGTCAAAGCTGTGTTGACTGGTGCCATCTCTCTCTGCTCGCTGTTTCTCTTTGTCACTCTGGTCCACAGTAACTAAATAACGCGCGACAGCCTGGGATAAGCCTTCAACAGTCTGTGTGGTCCAGAGTGGACTGTGGGTGGTCATAGACCAGGAGTTGACCACTGATACCATATCAGTCTTAGTTTTGTCATGCAGTACTCAGGACTGCTATAAATGCTTGTTATTTGAAAGTTGGACTAATCTGATGTACAGAAAGCAGACCTCAGTCAAGTCGGCGAAGTAACCGGTTCTTCCAGTTGGTTTGAACTGCCTGTTTGGTCCTTAAATGGAGAACAAGCATTTGGTGTCTATCTTTGTGTCCTCTCACTAAGCTGTTTTGGCTTGTCAAAAGGTGAATTTTGTATCTTAATGACCACAAATGAAATTAGACTTTATAAATAACACTTTTTCTTAGTATGTGTTGACAAATGAGCCAGTGTACATGCTTAGAATAGATGGTTGGTTGTGTATGACCGTGAAAGATCTTTAATAGTCAGTTATGTGTATTGATTTATTTATGTCTAAATAAATAAGAAGAAAGTTCAAATTCAATTGTAGAATGATTGTAATAATCGAGGAAATTGTGTGAACATTTTTAAGTTGAACTCAAAAGCATCAGCAATTTCAATAAAAGGATGTTAAAGTGTAAACGTCTGTGATTGTGATCTAATGTCCATCTCATCTTTCCTTGCTCTTGATATCTTGATTTATATCACCAACTTCTCCAGGGACAGACGATCTGAGGACATGTCATAACTCTCAACAATTGTGAATACTTTGTTCATATATTTAGCTTGTATGGAAATTTTAACATTCACTTAAAGGTCAACCTGCAGATTGTAACAAACGGAACTTGTCCACTCAACCCTCTCTGTCAGGGAACTACAGTGGCCTTCTCATACCAATAAAGATGTTCTTAATTTGCATAGTAAGCCTCTGAATGGCTACAGAAAAGAAGAACTTGTACATATATACAGACATACTTATAAGTGTGGTATATTCAAATAACTTAAAATTTGCAAGCTAAAAGTTGTGTGACTGTCCTCACATGACCGTACACTATTACACTACATTTGATTCCTTAGCAGGGGGACTGAGGAAGGGAGAACAACTTTATGTCTCCTGGGAGAAAGGGAATGGAAAGAGATAATGGAGATGGAGGATGCAAGATTTTGGAATGAAAATAGTTTTAAGACTGGAGATGAAGACAGGAAATGAAAAAAACATGAAGATTAAAAGGAGGATGGAGGGTATTTACTAGATCATATTCCCTGTGAAATTTGGAGGAAGTTAACTTGATTCACTGTTTTTTGGTCACTGAAAATGAAAACGAGTAGCAACCATAAAACCCTATATAGATATGAATATATTATACTATATATATATATACTGTACATATATGTATATGTATGTATATATATATATATATATATGTATATGTGTACAGTAGTGAACTCTTCCTCTGCAGTGTAGTAAAGTCGCAAAAGCTTATGTGTTTTCAGACATGGAGAATCAATGAGTCAGTGTGGGCCACAAATTTGGCTCTTGAGCATGAGATCTGGCTCAGGTGACCATTTGGGGACTTATGAAGGAGAATTATGGGAATTATTAAAAATGTAAGTGATGCCCACTATCACATTTTTTTAAAAGAAGTTATCTTTTTTCCCACATTTGTCCATCCATCTGTCTGAATATGTCTTAGGGATAGAGGATTTGGCCAAAGAAGGAAAGAATTCAATGTTGGTGTTGATCCAAAACTTCTTCTGGCTCTGGCCATTTTGGTTGGAATCTGTAATTGCTGCCTCCTCCTCTTCTCTTCTCTTTCCTTTCCTTTCTCTTTCCTTTACAAGTCAGCAAGCCTTTTTTGCATTTTCCTGAATGAAATAGTGAGCTCAGAATAACACCATGGAGCTTGAGTGTCTCCTCTGCACATTGTTTTACAGTCTTTTCACAGAGCAAATGTCCTCTGCTGTTCTACCTCACATCTGCCACTCTCCTCCTGCTGGTTCAACAAGCTGGATTTTTTTTCTGCCTCTCATTCTTCCTCTCTCAGCAGTGGTCTATGGAGTCCAACAAAGCCCTCATTATTAAAACTTCACAATGGAGTTTGCTGTTACCTAATACTTTTACTCTGGGTATACACTATTGCTGACTATGTGGTTGACTTAAACAATCACATTCATTCAAAGAGAATGCAGTGGCACACAGACATGAGCTAAATCTCGTGGACTGCAGTGAGAATTAGAATGGTGTGACTTGAAATGTGACTCTGCTATCGAGGTAGTAATGATCCTGGTGTGAGCAGGACTTTGGTTGAGCTGTTCTATTCAGGCGAGGACTGCGTTTATATGGAATCACAAAAATATTAGTGTCAAGTTACACATGCAGATAAGGTTCTCAGGCCTGGTGAAATCACGGAAGGACACAGGAGATTCTGGAGGGCATATTTAATTTCCTATCAGATCCCACTGTTAGCATCCTGCATGACGCTTTGTGGTTTTTATAATCACATCTGTTTAGAAATAAAACCAGAGCAATCTATCTGCATGGGAAAGAGGTGGATATGTGTAAACTGACCCTTTTAAACCTAATCTGACCAGTTCCCTGGAGGTTGCAACCCCTTAATTAGAAAAGAATGGATGACTTGCAGGAGAGGGGTTCCATTCATAAACCATGTAATGCAACAAAGGAAGTGGGTCAGTCAAGAGCTCAGGGAAACGGCACCACAGACAACAGGAGAGACTTGCCGACTAGCTGATAAGAAGACCAGTGAGGTGGGAGCACTGTACTGCCAGTCTCCCGTCAGAGCTTTACACACCGACCATGACCTCTCCCGAGTACATCTGCTACCAC
This sequence comes from Solea solea, assembly GCF_958295425.1. Taxonomy (NCBI): domain Eukaryota; kingdom Metazoa; phylum Chordata; class Actinopteri; order Pleuronectiformes; family Soleidae; genus Solea; species Solea solea. The sequence goes on from NC_081146.1 coordinate 14,260,102, forward strand.
GACCTTCTCCTGCCGCCTGAGGCTCACTCACTGGAGAGCCTGGAGTTTGCTCAAAATTTCTCTGTCAACGACACTGATGTGTTTGCTGTGACTTACCCCAAATCAGGTAAAGTGTATTCTCTGATAACACTTGCGTGAGACATTAGGGAGGTTGAATTTCACCTACATGATATGTTCATTATCAATACTGATTGGGTGTGAATGGTGACACTGTAGTATAAAGCAAGGCTAGAAAAGCGCTATATAAATACAAACCATTGACCAGTAGAAGTCAGTCAGTCCTAGTATTAGTATTAGTTTGGGTATTAGTATAAGTATACTCCACTTGTTTTTTGCTTTACAATTAGGGATGGTGTGCACAAGATTTGAATGAGTGAATGAATGAATAAATAAATAAATAAATAAATAATCAGGAAGTCGAAAAAGTAAGCGTTCCATGGTAAAGGTACGCAAAGTCATATGTAACGCCCCTGGTAGAGAGACAGACCAGTGGGCAGGGTCAGGATTGCAACGTTCTTGGTCCTCCATACACCGGTGGAGTGAGCTGATCTGCAGACACGGACCTCGACCCTCCTCGAATCCTCGGCACAATGTCTGCCATTGAAGAGATGTACTTTCTTGATCATGGGTATCTGTTTCCGACGGAGACTCACTGCGCTGCGAGCCTCAAGTTTGCGCAGGAATTCGCTTTCCAAGATGATGACGTCGTAGCTGTCACGTACCCGAAGTCAGGTCGGTGTCTCTGAACTTCACGAGTCATACACTTGATCGAATATGAATCATAGTTGTTGTAGTTGTTGTAGTTGAACAACTAGAAATGTCTGTCCTGCAGAGGCGGGACTTTTCCACTCTTCGTCTGGAGCAGAGTCGGCTTTACTGGCCAGACATGAGTCACGGGACATTGAAACGGCTAAAACAACAAAACTGAACAAATCAATACAACAAAAAAAAGCTACCAATTGTATAGATGTTGTTTATAAGACGGTGCAGTCGTTGTTGGACTGTGCCAGAGTGCATTTGGAACTGTAGTCATGTGAAGTGTGATCGTTCGATCAGGCACCGGCGTTGTTGTTTTCATGTCTGTCAAATTCTGTGATCGTTGGTGTTCGGATTGGAATGATGTGACTGAAAGTTAGTCTTTTAAACGAGCAAATGAGTTTAACTCGCACGACATGTGTATGTAATGATCAAGCATTTTGTGACTAAACGTGGTTTAATACACCAGATATTTGTCACAGGAGTGCAGGACAAACAGGATCACACTCCAGCTTTGAGAGACAGAAAACTTTACAGACACTTCAAGCTGTAGAAGCTACTGAAAAATGTTTTTTATATACTGTGTGTGTCACTGAACTTATCAAATTAAAAGTATAATCTTATAAATGTAAAGTAAAAAATTGAATTTGAACTTCAATCATGCAAAAAGGGATTAATAATAAAGATTAATACTCACCTGAGTTACTGCCAATGACTGTGAAACACAGAGAGTCATGATAGTGCCCTGACAGAACACACACTGTGCCTGAGGCAATCTGTCAGAAGGTAAGTTATTGTTGTTATATGTTATTTGCTCTTCTGTTTTTCCACAGGTACGGTCTGGATGCAGGAGATCCTACCACTGGTGCTGAATGGTGGCGATCTGACACCAATCCAAACCATTCCTAACTGGGACCGGGTTCCCTGGCTGGAGGAGAAAAGATTAGCGGTAGTTGTGGATCAGCTGACATCTCCACGAGCGATGGTCACCCATTTTCCATACCACCTTATGCCCCCGTCCTTTCTCAAGTCCAAGGCCAAGGTAAATAAGTGTTTGCTATATTCCCATATGTGCATCCACTCCATGTAATAAACGTGTAATAAACATCTTGTTATTCGCATTGTCTGACTTGTGTGTCTACTCTATAGGTGATCAATGTCTTAAGGAACCCAAAGGATGTCATGGTTTCATCATACTACTTTCACCAGATGGCCGCATTCCTCGAAGATCCAGGAACTTATGATGAGTTCATGGAGAAATTCCTGACAGGCAAAGGTCAGAGTATTACCAAGAGAAGCGCACATTTTAAATGCTGGAAAGTACAGGAGTGCTGTGCGGTATACCGGTTCTTTTTTTTGTTGCTGCTGCACCACATGCAATCTGACTCAAGGCTTAGCTGAAGAAGTAACTGTGGTAGTAATTGCAGCAGCGAGCAACTTACCCCACCACCTTAGCAGAAAACATGTGTTAACGTGTATGTCGTTACATTAAAGGGCAGTTTCACCCATTTCTTTTCCACTTCCGCTGCTGTGTTTGTTAAATTTGACCTTTTTTTTAGCTTTTACTCATAAAACACAGTAAAGAGCATTGTAGGGTCTTTATTTTCTTTGAAGGAAGTGACTTTGACGTCGAATTTTTGTCAATTTTTTTTTTTTTTTTTTTACAATCCCAACTTCCTCTGTTGTCGTGGGAATGAGACATGCACACACACACCTGCACTGCTCGACCACTCACTCAATATGAGCACACACACACAGTCACACACTCTGCACTTCTCTCTCACTCATGCTCATGCATTTAAAATACCGTTGTATACTGTGAAACCATTGAAACATTTTGAAAAATACTGTGATATAAAACTTTGGTCTCACCGTCCAACACTAACTTATAGCCTACTGTATTCCAATGTCTGTGTTGTCTGCAGTGATGTTTGGAAAATGGACAGATCACGTGAAGAGCTGGAGACAGCCAGCGCTTGGAGACAGAATAATGTACATCACATATGAAGACATGGTTCAGGTACAAACGTCCTACAACTCTCACAAGTAAATGTTAATGGTGATATCTTACTGTTTTAGCATTCGCTGGTTTACTATAAAGTCATTAATAGTTGCAATTTTAGCACTAGTTCATGTATATTTTACACGTTTCAAGAAAGCAGTCTAGTCTATTTATATTACTATGTTATTTATTAATATGTCTGTTTTTATATTTTATCTAGTTTGTTTTAAGTGGTTTTGTTATTATTATTTTTTATTTTTGCACAACTGTGACAAACTTTTCCTGAATCTCAAATGTAGTCCTGAGCGCAGGCACGGCTAATTAATGCTATTAAATACTACCATGGGCTCATGAGACAGTAAAACTTTGTTTTCACAAGAATCTCTCTTGCGAGAAGAAAACAAACGTCTGCTTGCTAAAGGAAAGTACACACATGCTCTTCTTCTAGGACCTGCCCGCAGCTCTCAGACGAATTTCAGATTTCCTTGGCTGTAACCTGAACGATGAAACTATTCAGAAGATAGCCGAGCATTGCTCGTTGAAGAGCATGAAGGGCAACAACATGTCCAACTTCAGCCTGGTCCCGAAGCAGTACATGGATGCAACCAAATCTCCTTTCTTGAGGAAAGGTAGGGCCTATATGTCTGTGTGATAACTGTGTGATAACACACAAATCGCATTTAAATGTCAACCTGGTTGCGGTTGATCTCCTATAACCAGGTTACAAACTACCGTGGTGTCTGTGTTGTGATGACAGGTGTTCCTGGAGACTGGAAAAACCATTTCACCTCGGAGCAACTCGCCCGATTCACATCCGTCATTCGCAAAGAGATGGAGGGTGAGAGCTTCTCTCTGCCGTGGAGTCTGGACTGACCAACAACCAGAGGAAATACAGAGAGGCTGAAAGATGGTGGTAACCTGGTGCTAATTGAATCAATATTTGTGAAACTTTGAAGGTCCAGTGTACAAGAATTAGTGTTATCGCCCCCGCTTATAAGTGTGTCAGGAAACTACGGTGTCATATGGGCTGCTGTAGAAAAGTGTGTCCACCACAGGGCTATGTCCTTGCCTTAAGTTCCTATAAAAGGCTTATAATATAATACAGAAAACTATTATGCACTTATGCAAAGATACGTTCTCCCTTCTAAATTCTTTACACAAACCATTTGGGAATAAATAAACGTAGCACACACGTCTGTGCTTGTGAGCAGTGGGGGTTGGGTACCTTGATCATGGACAACTCAGCCCTTGACGTGTCCTTGGATTTGAACCAGCAATCCTCCTGTTACATTCCTTTCTACACAGACACCTTCATCCGGAGACCAGAAGTCCCTTTTGTTTTGGAAGGAGAGTGTGACCTTCAGTCTGGTGCCTTAGATCACTCAGCCTTTTCTAACATACAAGACATCCTCAAAGCCAGTTAGCAAGTCGAGACATTAACACATTATGTATTAATATATAAAATGTAAACAATTTTCAGATCATTAAAGGTACTGATTAGATACTGTTTAATATTTGGTTTACCCAGCTTGTGGATGCTGCTTCCACAAACGTTCAGCCTAATGCATTTTGATGCCACATTATAGTCCTGCTGTTGCAGAAATGCTGTAAAAATATAATGATATGTTTGGTACATGCTTTTCAAAATGACTAATCCCCTGCTGCTTATAACATATCTACCTACAAAAATGTTAATAAAAGAGAATAAAAATGTCATGAAGATTTCTTGTATTTACAGTCTTCTCTGACCATTTGTACTAAAGTGTTTTACAAATACTCAGTTTTCCAGTGAGTTCATCTCTTGCCAGCAGATGATTCCCTTAAGAGTTCTTTTTTTCATGGATAAATCTGCTGAAGTGTTGTTTTTATGGCCCTCAGCGGTCTAAGAAAACAGAATTCCTTTGGAGACACAGCTATGCAATGGTTGTGTTACAAATAGACGATTGTGGAGCTGGATCATTCCTCTGTCTTTAAACAGGGCAGGTTCAGACCAGGTAGACAGGGCAGGTTCAGACTAAGATGAACATTGAAATCATTAGAGTTTAAAGAGTTTATTCATTTAAAATAGGGACCATACATATTAATGAACAAATACATGTAATTGTGCAAGATTATAGCCTATGGCTAATTTCCATCTTTATGCACTATACTATTTTCCGTCAGTTTTTTAATATTTGTCCAGATCTCTTTAGCATTTCCTTTTGCTGTATTAATTATGTTAATAATTAGTACTGCACTACTTACTGCAGTACTGCACTACTTAAACAGGGAGGATTATTTGTCATATATATGTAAATATAGAGTTTATTTAAAGCTTCAGGTTCCTTGAAAAAGTTGATATTTTATCTTGAAAGTGCTGGAAAAGTGCTTGAATTTTACTCTTAAAAAGCTGAATGAACCCTGTACTATGCACAGTGCCTTGAGATAATGTCTGTTGTATGTTGTGGTTTGGCACTATACAACGTTGAATTTTCACAGGACACTGTTTTTGGGTCAACATTTCTGACTTGATGTGTTTGATGTGGCTAAAATCGGACTATAGTTCTAGAGTGATAATACACCACAGCAGTTTCTTACAGTGAAAAGAAAAAGAAAAGAAAAGAAAAGACTCCTGCAGACCGACGCCAGATATGTTCAAACATGTAACGTCTCCCTCTGTCATCCCTGCAGACAGCAATTTATTCAACCATTAGGTGGCAGCAAAACTTCATCTCTACTATGGGTCAGTTTCCATCACCAACACTAACACAGTCACTCACAGAGGATTAGGACAGGCCAACAGATACGGACTGTACTGGCAGGGTTCATGGATACAGAAGAGTGATGAATAAATAATCTTTTTGTCTGATTGCATCGCCCAATCAACATTTTGTGACCTGGAGTTGTCAAACTTCAAAGTCAAATTGCATCTCTGAATTAGACAAATATATTGATACCTTAAAAGGTTTTAATTTTGTGACATTAACTATAAAATATTGTGGAGAGTCTTTAAAATGCTTTATAAATAATTTAATTGTTTTAAATTATAAATAAATAATCTAATCTTTGAACAATCTTTTGAACTATTGACTATATTATTTCAAGGAATCGTGTTGGCATAAAAATTGCTTTAAAACCTTACAAACACAAATTGTGTCACTCTGCAATTCTGACAAACTCTCAGTGGCTCTAAAGTAAAATTTATATAGTTTTATATAAAAATCTGTGATAATTCTTGAGTTGCTTTAAGGCTTTTTTTTAATGAAAGTAAGAAACAAATTGACTTAACATACATATTTGTGACATACTGCAATATCCACATTACTTTCAAATTCCACGCCCAGAAGACTTATTTAATGAGACACTTATTTAATCATCTTCACATTATGGTCATCAGTATTTTCACAATAATCTATACACACACACACTTGTTGTCCTGTAACCGGCCTGTAGAAATATACCAGAATACTTAAGCACATTTACTGTGCTTAAGTATCAAAAGTAATTTTTCTGACCTAAAACGTACCAGTGTAAAGCAACTCATCAACACTAGAAAAGCTCTATATAAATACACACCATTAGCAACTCTTTTTCCTCTCATTTTATTTGGTAGTAATGAGTAACAAAGTTAGTGAGAGGAATTGTAATGGAGTAAAAGTAAAAGTTGCTAAAAAAAATATACAGTACAGATACGTGATTTTTTTACAGAAACAACGTATTTGTACCTCTCATTGAATTCCAATTAAACTGCATCATAATCTAACATCATTCATACCAAAGGTGAATTGTGAATTCACACACGCTGATATTTGTGCATTTGGGAAAAGCTGTGGATTTAAAGAATGCACTTAAAGATACATTTTACTGATTATACATTTGAATAAAACATCATGTTCATGAATTCAAACTTCACTGATTAATGTTGAAGATGCTATGGCAAGTGTGTATGTCTCATTAGGTCCTTTTCTGCCATTACACTGACCTTGTCAGGACCAGTAGTCCTCATGGGGAACAAAACCTGGTTCTAATGAGGCAGAACCTCATTAATGTCTGAGAAACTGGTTAAGTTTAGGGTTCAGATTTAAATTGTGGTTAGGTTAAGGTAGTTGTTAGACATTAACTGGTTATGCTTAAGGTTAGGAATAATGTTATATTCAGTCCGTCCAAATGAATGGAAGTCAATGTTGTGACCTAAGAAGAACAGCTGCACAAACAAACCTATATGTGTGTGTGTGTGTGTGCGCGCGTGTGTGTGTGTGTGTGTGTGTGTGTGTGTGTGTGTGTGTGTGTGTGTCTGACCAGAGGATTGCATCAAAGCCGGCTAGCATCCTGTGGGCAGCCCAGGGCAGGACCAATGGGCACAAGACGGCGACGAGGTGGGTGTTCTGGTGCAGGCACCACATCGTCTGCACTGATTCAAACACACACACACACACATACGCTCCTCTGGGCACAAGAGGCCACCGTATAATTGGAGTAGTGTCAGAACTCGGGGATGAATGCATGGGAGGAACACACACATTTAGATATGCCAATAACTCCTTAGAAGATCCTGTAATCTTTCTAAAGTGTGCAACATTCAGTGAGCCAAGTCTTCTCGAGTCTGTAGACTTCCTTTGCCCAGAGCAATGCCCACATTTATCCGATGAAGCCTCAGTGAAGGATGACCGAATGTTTTTGATCAGTTGCAGTGTTTGCAATTAGCTGCTTAGGACCAGGCAGGAAGGGGAAAGGATATCAGACATTGTCTCCCACATGAATTCCCACCTGGGAGCATCTTTAGTTGGCCTCTTTATCTGCTAGTTTTGTTCTTTTGACAATGTAGTCCAGTTTGGACGAGATTTGAAGTAGTTATGAATGTCAGCTCCCAGTTGACAGTAAACCCATGAAACCCTCATCTTCTGCCGCTGTATCCTCTACATGAGGGTCACAGGGGCGCTGGTGCCAATCTCAGCTGACTGGGGCCGAAAGGCGGGTTACACTCTAGGCATGTGGTCCAACACAGGGCCACATAGAGACCAACATTCACATTCACACCTATGGTTAATTTAGAGTGCCTAATTCCCAAATCTGCATGTTTTTGGACTGTGGAAGAAAACCGGAGAAAACCCACACACACACACAGTGAGAACACCAAACTGGGCCCTCGTTCTGACTGGGTCACAAACCTGGGTCTTCTTGCTGCAAAGGGGGGAGTGGTAACCGACTCTTGTGAACCAATGTTCTTTTTAGTTTGTTAAATTATCTCTTACCACATGTCTTCTCTTTGGATTAAAGACATAAGATTATACGACATAAATAAATAAGTGGATGGTGTTGAGAAATAGTCCACACTATGTGCTTTCTTGTTGATGCATGAAGCAAATTAAATATAATACCCATCCGTACGCGTGTAATGGCTTTAACAGAGAAATCGTTTGCTTACTTTAACATCAGATTAAGCCTTTTGTATGTAGGCAGGGATCTAGTGTTTTGGAGGCTACCATTTCACACCACTTTGATTTTACAGCAGGTCAAACCAGCCACAGAGGTCATTTTATGTTTAGAAGCAGAAGTTAGAAGCGACGTCTTATGTCAAGACCACCTTAGTTCCCTGATGGGAAAGGGAGTGGTGAATGGAGTTGTGGTTTGTTATCTGCAGTCTCACCATTAGATTTCACTAATTCATGCACAGTGGACCTTTACTGTAATGTGGACATAAACATAGACTTTCTCATGTCTGTGTTGCTTGTAACAAAGTAACTGCACAGCACATTACACCTTGTATAACTGTATATAATACTGCATGTAAGGTATCAATATGTGATCAATCTTCCCACCTTAAACTTGGAGCAAGAGTGACTTTTTTACATTATTTTAGTGACTAATGGTTCATATTTTATCTATCATGCTTCTGTGTCATGTACATAGTTAAATTGTACATGCTTGATGTCTGTGTTGGATACTTAGCCAGCTGTCCTCAGGGTCATATAGCCAGCTGTAGACATTTGCTGATAGACCAGTGATAACATACAGTGCCACATGTAAACATCCCCTCCTCCCTTTTTGTCGCTCCAACACCCTTGTACACACATAATAGATTATATATACGTTGTGCATTACTTGGCATCACAATGCAGAAGAGTGAATCTATCTATGTTGATTCACAGACTAGTGTCAAGGACTCTGATTATTCTTTTTCATTATCTTTTTTTTTTTTTTTACTTTTTTTTTTACCCTTGACTTGCATGAAAACTCCTCTAACTTGATGTGAGTTTTAGGGTGATCCAATGCATTTTGCAGGAATTATAGAGAAAATCAGATTTTCACATTTGCATTAGCCACACAGGGTGATAACAAACACTGTATCATTTACATGAAGCTGTCAGGGTCTTGCGGCCTCTCTCTGGGCCACCAATAATTCCCTGACGTGTGAATTTACTGATGCTTTGTAGTTCATTTTAATGAAACACACCATGCATTTGGACTGAAGCTGTTACGCCAACATTGATGAAGGACTTTCCTTCTTTTGCTCTTCTTGTCAAGACATTTTTCAAATGATGTCTGCCTGTATACTATATCCAGAGCATAGGCTATATAGGCAGACGCCTAGGACACCATCTACTGGAGGGGATGACCACATAGAAAAAATATATATATAATATAGTAATTATAATATAGTAAACAATAGTTACTATAGAGAAAGTGCATGGACGTTCAGACGTGTCAAATTGAATAATCTGTAATGTCACAGTGTTTCGTTTATTTTGCCATTTTCTATATTTATTACTTTTATTCCAATTTACAATTTATTATTACTATGCAGAGTACATTTTTTCTTCAAATTTTTCTTGCAGCCATACTATATTGTGTTCCTTGTTTATATTATTCATGTGTTAGTCTCATTGTCGTCAGCAGGACTGTCTGACATTCTGAAACAGATTTTTCCGTTGTTCATTGGGAAAACTAGCTTCGTCTACCATCCATCACACTGCTCTCCACACACTATCTATGCCATCTTTAGTTTTCGGTGAACGCAACACATCAACCTCAGGTCGTGGGAGGCGCATGGTGATAAATAAAGCCACATAAACAGGTAGATTGTATTTACATACATGTGAATTGCTTACATTTTTCAGGCGCACACACAGACGCACACACTTTTCAGTCACGCCCCACCCAGGGTGTCTGCACAGTTCCGGGCCGTGGGACAATTAGCAGTAATGGCAGGAAGCTAGTTAGTGTTATCTGCTGCCATGGCGGCCTCCACTGGCACTGACAGACTCTGGAGCGGGCACGTAGGGACACAGACAGCCAGACACAGATCCTGGGAGGAAGGAGGAGGAGGTAGAGACCCCCGAGGCACACATTCATGTACATTCACCTGCTGGGCTCCATCTTAGAAATTACACTACATTTGTTTTTCTTTATTTGGTCGTTTGGATTGTAGTAATCCATTAAAAAACACTGACTATGTGTTTTAAAATAACATTAATGAGCTTGTTCATCTCGTCTACTGTATGTGTCACTGCTTCGTCTGCACCACAGTTCCTGGCTGCAGCTGAGACCCCTCTCCATTGTCTCAGCAGCACGTCGCACTTCCTGTATGCATGACACTACACATGCTTCGGAGTGTGTGGCTGGGTGGGTGTGTTCTGGGGGCGCGTCAAGGATGACGGTATAAGTTGCGCTTGGGAGTGCAAAAGGATATGGTTAGGAAGGCCCAAAAAAGACAAAACAAAATAAACAACAGAAACCCCTGAATGAGGCTCAGACACAACAGTCACGTAGGTTTGACCAGCTCCAGGTCACATCGTCAGACTGGCAGGCGCACAGATCTGGCAGCGCTCACTGTAATTGTATTTACGCAGCATTTATATCAACATCCGTCATTGTGTAGTTAGACAGCACGCTGGGACAAACAATGGGTGACAATATTAAGCTGATTATGCATAACTCTATATTAGTTTGACCTCTTTTAATGCTCTAATTGCAATGACTTATTAGTTTTTGCATTTTCTACATAGTTTAAGTTGAAATTATTTCCATATAGCAATGACTGAAGCTAAAATAAGTATAAAAGAATCCCCCGATTGTGTGAATTGTTGTTTTTCCATGACCTCAGGCCAGTCTTTTAGCTGGGTCAGCTAGTTTTGGGCCACATTGAGCCCCCAGCATCTTTTGAAGGCTAACACACTTGGGTGAGGAATATTTAGCTGCTACAAGCAACTATACTGATAAATGTTGCTAAAATTAACAAACAACAAATATACATGTCCTTGTTGCATTGTTTTGAAGTGTCTGAATAAGAGGATGTTTTATCAGTGTAAAATACATTTGAAGGCATCAAAATACAACTGGTCTCGGTCGTGACTCGTGGGGTTGCTGGAGCCAGTTCCAGCTGACACAGGGCTCCAGTCCATTTTAGGGCCAAAATACAGAGATGAACAACCATTCACTCAATTCAGAGTGTCCAGTTAAACTAAAACATGTTTTTTGGAAAGTGGTACCCAGAGAAAACCCATGCACACGAGAACATGAAAACTCTACACAGAAAGGTCAGAACAGTCGCAAACTCAGGGTCTTGCCACTGTATCTCCGAGTGGCCCATACAGTATTTGTAACATGCCTGTGAGTAATATGTAAAGTGGAGCTGCCACTGTCCTGAAGTGACTGTTTGTGATTATGACTGTTTGTGATTCCGTTCAGTCGATGGTTAAGGTTCTGCATAAGCCCCCAGATGTTTGTTTAAATGTTTACACAAGTAATTTCAGATGTGTCCAAATAACCTCATTCCACCAAAAGTTGAAAACAATTCTCAGTCAGAAAGTATACATTGTCACTGACTTTAAAAAACACTACCAACAGAAGTTTTAATGATTTTTAACATTAATAAATATTTCATTATATAACAAAAAAATGTCACTTTATTGACTGCAGTATATGCATTATGAATTAGTGAGACTTAATGAGGCAGTTTGCTTCTCAACATTATTTTTCTACACAGAAAAGCCTTGGGTGCCATTCTTTTGGACTTCCACTTATACGTTCTACACTTTCTCTTGAGATTAAAAGGGCAGTCAGTTGTTTTTATCAATTAGACTGAGAATCAGGAATCAAACCGCTTAACTACTACAACAGTAAACGTTGCACACTGTGTGTGTGTCTGAGAAAGAGAGATGATGAAACCACGGTTTACTCTATGTGTTGAATGGGGTTTTCCCCTTTCCCCTCATCAAAGTCCCCAAGGCAGGAGCTCAGCTAAAGAAAAGGCCTCAGTCAACAGTGGAAACTGAGATAAGACCCTCCATCAAATCACTTAGAGCATGGCTGCATGGCAAGGATACGTGTGAATTTACCCAACATTGTGACTGAATCTCTAACCCCCTCTCAAGGGCCGTTGTTATTGCTGTTATTCTGTTGCCTTTGTCAACAACAGACACACTGTGGCATTATTTGAAAGCTGCTCCCTCATATGGAAACAATCTGGCTCTGTAAAACAAAACTAACAGACCTGTCATTGACGATGGAAGGGTTTGTGTGTTCACTGGCAGCAAAGTGGCGGACGGAGACAAGAAGTGTTTTTTTGAGCAGTAGAATTCACTTCCTTAAAAATCCTTGGAGTGACTCTTTGTGTTTTCAGCTGTTGCCTTTATCTGAAAAACAAATAACTTACTGTGTACAGTGCATCTGTATTTTATCTTTATGTGAAGTTTACTGGCAGAGAAGAGACCAAAATTACAACAAAAGCAGTTTACTTCCACAAAAAACAGGCAGGGGTGCAAAATACCAGGGAGACAACCAAATCCAATAAACACAGGCTACAATCCAGAGGTCAGATCGGGTAAACTATACAACCAGGAATACTGGGGAACTTGGCAAAAACAAAAGATCACCTGACAGAGGTAAAGTGATAATGAGCTGGTATAAATACAGAGGCACTAATGAGCTGCAGGTGAGTAAAGGGGGCGTGGAACAACAGGTGTGACGAAATGAGCTGATTGCATAGGAGGGCATGACAGGAGAGTAAGTGATGAGGCATCAAAAGAATCAGAAAAAAAACTAAAAAATATCACAAGAGCAAATGTGTGCATAATATAACTTGTCTCACTATTTTACTGCCAGTTGTGTAAGAGGAGAGAAATGATACAGGCTGCTGTGAGACAGTAACAACCAATATTATTTTCAATGTTATCTTGAATAGGTAAACCTGACATTTTTAGGAGTTTTTTTTATATATTATATACTGTATGTGTTGTTTAATACATCTTAAGTAAAATAATAATCATAATACTATTATTATTATTATTATTATTATTATTATTATTAATAATAATAATAATAATAATAATAATAATAATAATAATAATGATAATAATAATAATAATAATAAGCAAATTCATGTGCTGACACAGTAATATATGTCCTTTAGCCCATCTGTGGGTCTCAGTCTGTATTAACTGATATTTCTTTCTCCACCTGTTTGAATATAATGGACCCATGTATATAGTTAAATGTTTTGCACTAAGTCCCTTGACACAAATCTTCTTAACCTTTATCTAAAATCACTGACTGAAAATCCAGAGCTCAGCAGACAATCGTGACTGTTTGTTTTAACAATGTGGGCTGAATGAAACACTGTATGTGTTTAGAGGGAAACATCCTTGGAACGGAAACACTAGTGAAACATCGGCCGCTGGCAAAGCGCTCTCAGCCTCCTGCAGTGTTTGGACATGGATTCATTCACTCATGTCATGACATGCACAATAATCTTGAACTCAAATAAACACGTTTTCATTCAAAAAAATATGGTTTGAATTGCTCAGTCTGGGACGGCGTGGTCAACAACTTCCTCTTTATTTCAAAATGTCAACATAAATCTTGACTGAAGTGTCCCATTGTTACTGACTTAAAGAGACATAAATTGCACATCGTTTTCAGCAGATTCTCCGTGGAGGAGATGAATGTATAGAAGTAAACTCTCCACGCTTGAGCACAGAAATGCAGACGCAGCCCGTGCAGTACACTAAATTACTTAAATGTTTAGTATGGAGACAAGCTGACAACCATCTGTCTTCCTACTATTGTTGCTCCTGATTGTGTTTTGAATTTTAGTGACAGGCAGTAACATTGACCGGGCCCATGACTGGTGATGAACTGAATGAGTGATGAGCCTTTTAATAAAAAAAGTAATAATAATAATACTACATTTTATTTATAGGCACCTTTCTGGACACTCAAGGTCACTGTACAAAGTATAAAAAAAGTACCAAAATATACGAATGTCAAATGCAATACAGGAAATAACATAAAAACACACCAAAATGTTAAAAGAAGATAATATAAAGTATATACAATGAAAAGGCTAAGAAGAAGAGGTGAGTTTTGAGCCAGGGTTTAAGATATTTAGAGTGTAAAACAAGTTTTCTTGTTGGACAAAAACAGGACACTCGGTGACAATATCCACAACACTCAGTTAATAAAACAATGTCAATGTCATCTAAAAGCAAATAAAGGAGTAAAACTAAGGTAAAATGAATATATAGATAATAAAAACACATAGTAAGGGATAAAAGATGACAAAAATCAATCTGTAATTTGAAAAGAAAAAAAAAAGATCCTACTTTGACCCTTTCTCCTCATTATTTGTATTTGCAGCCATTGTGAATATTACAGCTTCAGGTGAGACAGAGGACGTCTTTAAACAATTGCAGTTAACTTTTACAAACGTCAATAACCTGGATGCAAGAGAGACTTGATTTTGTTGCAGCAGTTGAAGTGCACAGCCTCCTTTTCTCTAATTTAAGCACCATCTTTTTAAATGGCATCAAAAAGCTAGTTTTCTTTGGTGGATAACAAATACATTTCTGATCTTATTCACACATCATCAGCTCATTTTCACATGACGCATGCAAAGGGTTGAAAATCTATTTTAACTAGCACTCTGCTATAGTTGCTGCTGGCTGTATCTTAGTCAAAGCAATGTACCATCAACTATCTGCAGCTGGATCTGTCAGAGTGGATTTAAATGCCCCTGATGCTCAGATTAAAGATCCGTTGAGAGACTGAATGGTGACACCCAGGATTGTTTAGATTTCAGCTTTTTGATGAGGGATGTGGCCAAAAAAAAACAAAAACCAAGCAAACTTCTCTGAAGCTGTTCCTAAACAGGCGCTGTGTTACTGTACATCCAGGCTTCGGGGAAAACCGTGGCACAACATAAAGAAAGAGACTTCCCTTTTCCCAACTCCCAATACACTACCAGCAACACAGTAAACAAATCATTTTAAAGGTTTATTGTATGTTATTATACAGTATTATTACTGCCGACTGCAGATGGAACCTCCTGGACCAGGATCAATCAGCTCCCAGGATCTGATCCAGAAAGGGGGGGTGCTGTGCCAATCTCAGCTGACATAGGGCGATAGGCGAGATACACCCTGGGCAGTTCACCAGTCCATCGCAGGGCCACACACATAGAGAACAACCATTCACTCTCACACTCACACCTATGGTCAATTTAGAGTGTCCAATTGAGTGTCTAATCCCCATGTTCCATGCTTCTCTCAAGCAAGAACTGCATAAAATCTAAACTGTTTTATTTATTTTTAAATAAATCTACAAAGATTTGAGGTTTATTTCAAGGTAGGCCTCCACGTGCCAACAGGTAAAAAAGACATGTTTTTTTTGTTGTAGTTTTTAAATTTCATAGATGCAACAAACTTTTGTTCTTTTATATCTACAGATAAAACGTATTGCATGATGTCCTCTTCATTTTATGGGTCAGAAATATGCATCAACATTGGCTCTTTTGATTCTAGAGGTTGCAGACCCTGGGTATAATGCAAAGTCAATTATTCTGAGATTATTCAATGCATTCAGATGTTCTACCATTCTCAGAATCAGCCGATGATCTGCAGAACGTGTTTGTGCCTTTGGTTTTTAAATATGAATATTCATATTGATTAAACATTTATGGAAACATGCCAGCGTTTTCAAAGGGCTCATTTTCATCTACAGCCCTGATGTTACAATAAGCTCCCTCAAAAGCAAGGTAAAACGCAATTACTAGATGAGGTCCCGTGTGGGAGGACAGATGTTGGGGACCATGTCTTTCACTTGTGCGTGAGTCCTCTGCTATTTCACTATGAGTTTCCTGTACAGTACAAGAAGCCAGGAAGAGCAGGAAGCTGTCTGGTTTACTCCTGTTATTAGCTGAACAAATGAGGAGGCGCTGGAGTTTGGCTCAGAATAGAGGCGACGCGGTGAAAACACACACACAATGCACTCAAATGTGACATAAAGGACGACAGTGTGCTGCATTGTTTGTTTATCATTTGTTTATGTGACAACAATGGTTGGCGTACACGAAGGTTTGGATGAACTCAAGGCCTCACCCTCACTGTCTTTTCTGTGTATAAATATTAGCAGGTTAAATATAGCGAGGAGCTGCTTTGCTGTCACTTTCACAGTGAAAACAATAGACAGAAGAGAGGAGAAGGGAAGTATTGGTTTTGTTTGGAGTCCGGTCTGATGCTATTTCAGTCACAGAGATTATTTTACTAATGTGAGCATAAACATGGGTTACTATTATCATAATACTGACTGCACTGTAACAACATTCATAGATCACAATGCACAATGTTTTTTGCTGCCATATCAGATTTGCAATATCATGAGTTGTATTTATTTAGTAAAAATGTTTAAGTGATAAAAAATAAAAAAAAAGTCAACAAACAAAGTCTGGCTAACAGTGGAGTACTCGCTCAATACTCGCTCAATATGTTTTTTTGTGTTTTTTTGTTTGGTCACACCTGTGATGGGCAGGCCACCTGTGGCTCCAGCTGCCCACAACCATCATGCAGAGGCAAAAGAAAATGAAAAAATGAGGCTTGAGAAAAATGAATAAATTAATGAATGTACATTGTTTTCATTTAGGAACTCAAGATCCATGAAGGTATCATATATGGTTCCTTGCCCGTCTTTGTTAAAAACAACAAGAAGAATTTAAATAGAATAGGAACATCATTTTAGAACATTGTAGAACATTGTAGAACAGTGTGTCCCAATCATGGTCCTCGCGGACCCCTGTCCTGATTGATTTCATCAACTTACTATCATTAGTTTTTGAGATATTATCATAGATAGCAGGAGAAGACAGAGCCGTGCGACCACACTTTTTGCCTTTTCATGTAGCTGGATTTCTGGGTGCTGATTGGTTGGGTGAAATCTATGTGTTTCTAAGATCTCGCGGTAACGCACGGTAACTTGGTTTTGGATGTCTGCAGAAGCTACCAGATATAGTTCTTTGGGTTAACAGACAGAGAGCCAGACATTCCTGATGTGCACTTTACAAATAGACTTTTACAAATAGACTAAATTCAACAACAAAAACATTAACTTTTATGATTTGAATGCAGCCACTTTTTTCCATTCATTTCAACAGAAAGTGGAGCCACACAGCAGGGTAGTGGCTAGCCTTACAGCAAGAAAGTAACCGTTTCGATTCTAATTCAACCTCAGTGCTCTCTGTGTGGAGTTTGCATGATCTCCTCTGGTTTTCTCTTGGTACTCTGGTTTCCACCCAAAGTGGACACTCTGTAGTTGACCGTAGATGTGATTGTGAGAGGGAATGGTGGTTTGTCCTTGGATGGACTGGCCACCTATTCAGGGGTGTACCCCATCCCCCAAGACCGTCATATGGAGAATGAAGCTGAAGATAGTGAATGAGAGCTTAAACAAAACACTGTCCCTAACCTTAGCTATTATACCTAAGCATATAACCTTAACCTATAACCACAATTCACATTTTGACCCCTGACCCCAAACAGTACCTCAGAAATTAGGTTGCTCTTTAGGACCAGGTTTTGGTCTCTATCAGGACTACTGCTCCTGACAAGGTCAATGTTTATGCCAGAGAAGATCCTAAAGACGTTTTAAAAATACATGTAGACAGACAGACAGACACAGACACAGACACACAACAATGTTTTGTTCACACAAATGAGGAGAGTGAGGGTGTGTCTTCTCCAGTCACGAGAGTCCATGTCTGTCTCTCACTCCTTCCTGCCTGTCTCGTCCTAATGTCTTCAACGGCCTCTGCTTCTTTCAGCCTGCGTTCCGTATGGATGTGTTTTTGTTTGTTTCTGTCATATGTGCTGTATGGCAGCGTTAAATATATTATGTTGTACAGTTCACTGTAGTGTATTATCTGTGAAAACAGGCACACGAGAACACAGGGAGTCTGTAGTCTCAAAGCAAACAGCCTTGCCGACTCCTTAGCTGCCACATCCCTGACGTATAAGCTTATATGTCAACAGTGTGACATAAGCTTCTACACGTACTGCGTCAGTGTAGTTGTGCAGTGGGAAAAGTCAGAAAAGTGTATCTCTGTGCATCAGAGAGGGAACGTTTGTGGTGTCTATTATAGGAATAGTGTGGAGGTTTGGCTCAGACAGAGTGTCCTCAAAATCGTGTTTATTTTTTGCTCACAAAGACAAAGAGAGGAACACAAAACGTTCAGTTTGTGTGTGTGTGTGTGTTTTTGTATTTGTTTCCTATTCAGGACCTTTTCTGGCGTAAACACAGACCTTGTCAGGACCAGTGCACCTCATAGAGACCGAGAACGTGAGGGATACGGCCTTGGGTGGACTGAATGGAAGTCTTAAAACAGATGGAAATACTCATGACTGTGTACATGTGTGTGCAGTCTTAAAACAACCATCAACAACTTACAATACATTTTATTGGATAAGGTTATCTCTCTCTCTCTAAATATTTAGAAATCCTCTAAAAACGTGTTTAAAAATTGAAAACTTGAAATTCATCACGCATAACATTCCACCACTAAAACTATTGTTTTAAATAGTAAATTATAATATAATTTTTTCTAGTTTCCTGTACATTTGAAAATTCATGGATAACAATAATAATTATATTGTATTAAATGTTACAGAAACATAAGAAATCATTCTGATAATTACCAATGCTGGTTATTTACAGCAGCTGTGGCATAAACTGTATTTGGTGGTGTTTCCCAACCCTGGTCCTCAGGGAACACTGCCCT
The DNA here is from genome assembly GCF_958295425.1 of Solea solea. NCBI lineage: Eukaryota > Metazoa > Chordata > Actinopteri > Pleuronectiformes > Soleidae > Solea > Solea solea. The sequence continues at coordinate 14,278,884 of NC_081146.1, forward strand.
GCATGCAATATCTAAAACATGCAGGGCAGTGTTCCCTGAGGACCAGGGTTGGGAAACACTGGAATACATAAGTGACAATAACTTACTCTCTTTACCTGCTGACGTGACTGTAATAGACAGGTTTTTGTACTGAGGGCCTGATGTCTACAAACTGATGCAAAACATTTAATATTGACAATATTAATAATAAACAACGTGGTGCCTGCAAAATGCCAGCATATACAGTACTGCTGTTTGCCGTTGAATATAGGACCAGCTGGACCGCAGCATCACTGAAAACACGGGTTATAATTAGAAAAATACACAACTCAATCAAATGTGACGTGTGCAGTCCTAGTGTGTGCCCACCCTCGTTAATGGCCCTTGTTAACGGCCCTCATTTTGAGCACACTCCGTTTTAATGAGCCATAATAGCACCTCCTGATAATCAACTTGATAGGTGGCCCCCACTGGGCTCTGTAGCCTTTGATTGGCTGGATGCACATTGTTGTGGATGCACTGATAGGATATCTATGAGGAGGTGGGAGGGGCAGGCTGGACGTTGGCCAATGAAAGTTATAAGACCCAGAGGAACGAAGCTTAGATGGCAGCGGCACTGACACCACAAAGATGAAAGGGTTCGGATATAAATTGCATGTGTTTGTGTGTGTTTGCATTTGGAGACAAATTTCAGACCAAAAAAACCCCCAACAGTTTACTTCGGACGTTTGTTTGTCTGTCCTTTGGGACGACAGTTGCGTCCCTACCTGGCAACAATCAGATGTTTGGGTCAGTAAGGTCACGTAATTTCGAGGGAGGTCAGCGCTAGTGTTAGCTAAATGTTAGTATTACGAGCCTGGCGTCATAGTCATTGTGTCCTTGTGAAAGTGTATGTGTGATGAGCTGCAGGTGTGCATGGTTTTAATGATGTGTTGGTACAGGTGATCCTGGCAGCTGATTGGCCGTGCACCAAAGGTTTCAGTAAAAGAGGCTTCAGATTCTCCCAAATACAGTGGACTTCCCTTGTTCCTGCACTCAAGGTATTGTATTGTTGAAAGTCTCCTTCTTCATCTTGTCATTCAGGTTATACCTGGATTTAATATTTTTGTCTAGAAGAAATGTCTACTAATGTAGCCTTTTTTCAGGCGGCATGGTGGTGCAGTGGTTAGTAGTGGTGGTTAGCACTGTTGCCTCACAGCAAGAAGGTGCTGCGTTCAATTCCTGGTCTGGGACCTTTCTGTGTGGAGTTTGCATGTTCTCCCCATGTCTGCGTGGGTTTCCCCCAGGCTCTCCGGTTTCCTCCCACCATCAAAACATGTTCGAATGTTAGTTACATTCGGTCAGGTTGGTCGCAGCAGCTCTGATCAACCCTCCATCTGACCTCGACTTTTCCACCATCAGGGCCCTGAGCTTCAGTCAGATCATGGGTTTGTAGAGAGATGACTGATTACAAGACAAGGCCATTTTGTCTGTCACACAGCGGCATCTTGTCAAACAAGTATAATTTGTCTTTTTCCTCTTACCTGTTTCTCTCTTTGTTCTCTGTCTTTTGTGTGTGTGCTTAAACACCTGTTCTTTTCCCGCTGACCAGGTAAAAGCCGAAAGACACTTTTAGTCATTTATTTTTTACAATTTTCAATTAGAATGTAATTCTATAATCTTAAGTCTATTAAGTATCTAGTGTATGGTTACTGAAATAAATATGCAAGTCAGTAAAACATTTTCCAATGTAAGCTTTATTTTTCAGCAATAATTTATTTATTTTTTTAAATCGCTGCCCCTTAAAACGCTATTGTTTGCCCACGTCAGGCTCCTGTCACTGCCTTAATGATATTTTCTCAGATAATATCATTAAAAAAAGTTTATTGTCACATGCCTCTCTATAGTCTAGTCTTCTTCTGGGTCCAGTCATGTCAATATTATCTCATGTTTGCATTTCATTAAGTCACTGTAGCTCTTTTTCACTACAGAAATGTCCAGTGGTCTCTAAGAAAACACATTAAAAAGCTGAATATAATTTTAGTATTAAGTGTCTGTAGTGGTGAAGCACACTTAATTCCAAAGCCACTGAATTGTCGTTAGCTGTAAGCAGGTTCCAATTGGTTTGTCTCGTAGGTACTGTTTTAATTCATCAATCTTGAAGGCGAGAGTGTTGTGTGAAGAGTTTGCACATTTATTTCCACTTGCCGTACATCCATGTTACATTTCTATCCACATGTATCCAAGCTTCTCGAGGACCAACAACACATAGAAATATTCCCTTGATGTTCCAGTTTGTGAATGACAATCTATAGATTCCAACAGTAAGACAACACAACCTAATGTCACGTAGTGACCTGACTGTCAGAAACCTTGTTTCTAAACAGCTTCTAAATCCATCAAACTGCTCAATATGTTTCAGTCATATCTTCCAATCCCTTGATATGTCATAGCTGTCAAAGATATCAAGGTGTCCGTGGTACTGTTCTGGCAGAAATTCACAACAGTGAATTCTGTCCCACGGTTCTTTCTGGAAAGACTGGAGAGTCAAATAGGCAGTCGAGATTGTTGAAGTTTTAACACAGGGAGTTTTTAATGCTGTTGCACGAGCAGAGTACACAGTATTCGTATCAAGCAGATACTATACCATGCACTGACTCGTGTCAGTGAGAGCTTGCCTAAATAAAGGTGTTAGTTCCTGTGTGTGTACAGCGGAGAAAATAAGTATTGAACGTGTCAACATTTTTCTCAGTAAATATATTTCTGATGGGGCTATTGGGATGAAATTTTCACCAGATGTCAGTAACAACCCACGTTATCCACACATACAAAGAAATAAAAACATGAATGTCCATGACAAAAGTTATGTGTAAGTAAGTGAAATGACACAGGGAAAAAGTATTGAACACATGAAGAAAAAAAGGGGTAAGAAGGCACAGGAAGCCAGTATTTAGGAAGCAATCCTGCCCCCTATCAGTGCAAATTAATATTAGCTGGATAAGTCCTAATTGGTGGCCTATAAAGGTTTCTCATTACCAAGGTGACACTCAAGAAGCATTTCAAGATGGGTAAAAGCAAAGAGCTGTCCCAAGACCTTCACAAGCTTATTGTAGACAAACATACGGATGGCATTGGCATCTAAACTTCTGAATGTTCCAGTGAGCACTGTTGGAGCTATTATTCGGAAGTGGAAAGAACATTGTTACACCATTAACCGACCGCGACCAGGTGCTCCTCGCAAGATTACTGACAGAGGAGTCCATAGAATAATTAGAAGAGTTGTCCAAGAACCAAGGACCACTCGCAGAGATCTTCAGAAAGACCTTGAAGAAGCAGGTATAGTTGTTTAAAAAAAAACAATTAGTAATGCACTCCACCGCCATAGCCTCTATGCACGCTCACCACGCAAGACACCACTGCTCAAGAAAAGGCATGTGGAAGCTCGCTTAAAGTTTGCTGCACAACATTTGGACAAGCCAATGTTATACTGGGAAAATATAATCTGGTCAGATGAGACCAAAATTGAACTCTTTGGCTGTCATAAATTGGAGCTGTATATCACCCTAAAAACACCATACCAACAGTGCAGTTTGGAGGTGGGAGCATCATGGTGTGGGGCTGTTTTTCAGCATCTGGCACTGGCAGATGTAATTGAAGGAAGGATGAATGGAGAAATGTATTGTGATATTCTTGATAAGAATCTGCTGCCATCCACAAGGATGCTGAAGATGGTGGACATTTCAGCAAGACAATGATCTCAAACACAAAGCCAAGGAAACAATCAATTGGTTTAAGAGAAAGAAAATCAAGCTGTTAGAATGGCCCAGTCAATCACCCGACTTGAATCCGAATGAAAACTGAAAACTCTGGAAAGAACTGAAGATCAGAGTTCATAGAAGATGCCCCCGGAACAGAAAAATGTTGATGCGATCAATACTTATTTTCTCCGCTGTATGTGTTCGTTGATACAGGAACAGAGAAACAGGAAGTTCTGTGTTGAAAGAAGTGTCAGTTTAAGCCGGTTTAAACTATCTAAGGCTATCATTTTCATATGCACAGGGGTCAGACAGCACAAGATGAAGCTTAAAAATAGCCTCGTTGTCAGGCAGAAATAGGTCTTAGTCATATGGCATAGTCATTTTCCATTACAGTACCTTTTATCTAAGAACAAAATAACATCTGAAGAGCCACAAAGCAACGTTCCTTTACTTGTGAGAATATTTAATCAAAGACTTAAGCCCAACAGTTTACTACTTCAACTGTTCATAAATTACATTGTAACAAGCGATCTTGCACCAACCACCCGACCTAACCCTGAACTACAACCAACTTAACTCTGGCTCCTACAGTGTCTATTTTGATTTGCTTGAAGCCTTGAACAGGCTGAACTGGATGATTAAATGTACTTTTGTACAATCACAGGACAGTGGCTGTTTTTCCTGAAACCTTTTCTTTGGGTTAAAACAAGCTTGTCCCTGAGCTTTGTTGATTTCGGCATCCTACAGGATGTATTATGTTTTCAGGCAATGTGGCGGTGTAGTGACTTTGGTGGTGTATGTGCCGTGTGGTGCGTGTACTCGGGAAGAATGTGACCCCTTTGAGGGAGGAAAAAATGATGGCATGATAGAAATATCTCTCTCCATCTTCTCCTCTCTTCCCCTGGGGGCAGCTGCCTCCCCTGCTTTCATCCGGTAGCCTAGAGGGAGACGCAGGGAGCAGGGTGAAGAGAAAGGCGAGAGACACAGACAGACAGACAGACGGGGAGTGGGAGGCTTTAGGTAGGTGGGAGGGCAGACAACTACGAAGACAAAGGGAACATGAGGACAATTGTGAGGTTGTAAAGATAAAACAGAGAGAGGGACAAGCGTCACTCCCATCATCACCTCCTGTTTCTCAGTACATTACACAGTGACTCTGTTGGAGCTAAAGGAGGGATGAAAGACCCCCCCCCTCTCACTCACGCACTCCCTCTCTCTCATTTCCTCTCATCGAAGCTGTCATGCCCCTATATAACCTCTGACACAGACACTCTCTTTGGTCATCGTTTGGTGGCTTTTCTACAACAGGTGCAACACTGAGCCAAAGTCAGCTGGACGTTCTTTGCCAGTTGTAAAATTAAGATTAAGATATGTTAGTTTGTTGTGTAAAGTCTATTAGATAAGAATTTAAACAGCCGTCCAGTTGTGTGTGCTGAAAATCCAAGGCATCCGGATTGAACAAAGAGCAGAATTCTGAAAATTTGAAGTCTTAAGAGATCGGTTACCTGCAGCCAAAATGAAGAACCAATCACCTTTCTTGAGGCGAGCCTTGCTGCTCCTGGTGCTGGTGGTGTATGGTACAGGTAAGATCTGTTGTTGTTTTAAGAATTTGCCAGTTTTGTAATGTTCTGTTTATGTGCACACACTGTAATATTCAGACTGTGATGAAGTGAAAGCAGGACATATGTCAGAAAATAACCACTATCTGACTGTTTTCACCCCAAATCTAGGTGTTAAATTAAGGAGTTAGAAAGAAATACAGTGATAGAAAGGCTGATGAATGGATGGTTTTTGTTCTTCACTGGTAAAAGTCTGTATTTTAACATGAAATATGAAATCGATAAAAGAGCAAGGAGTTATTTTGCTATTTTGGTTTGCTATTTGGGTTTCCATTTGGCACAGGAATCCTCAAAGAAAATATTTTTTTTCCTCTCTTCATCTATAGATGCAAAGATGGAAATAATTAACACAAAGCAGGATGTGTTGGTGGGAGAAGAATTTTTACTGCTTTGTAAAGGTTAGTCACTTCTTTTACATTTTCACATGGAAATTTCCTTTTTTGCAGTATTACTTAACTCTGCTTTCGCTTCTTCTCTCCTTTGCTAGCTGGAGGAGAGGGCGATATAACATGGCAGAAGGACGGGGAAGATATTGACGATGGAGACAAGGTGACAACAATAGATGAGACCACCTCCCAGTTGTCCATCAAGAATGCGACAATCGAGGATGCTGGCAAGTACACCTGTTTGTGTGACTTCAGCTCTGGACACAATGACGATGTGCAAGCACAGGTGTATGTTCATGGTGAGTAACAGCTGGCTTCACACACACATATACCCAAAGAGTTAGTTGAGTTTTTCCATGTATTTAGAGTTGAGATAGTGTGTAATTATGTACTGGCTAAACTCAATTTCGATGATATCTTTCCCTATGTCAGATGGTCCATCATTTGGTGAAACCAAAACATACCACGAGTTTCTTGAAGGCAAAGATGGGGTGGTGCCGTGTCAGGTGACCGGCCGGCCAGCAGTGGAAGTTCAGTGGCTAAGGAATAATCAAAAAATCTCCACTAAAGGTACATGACCATGACCTATGGCCTCACGGGGCTGCTGTGTTAGATGGATATTAACTGTGATAATATTCTGGATGCAGACATTTCTTTAGTTTGGAGCAGGTTATGAAGCAGTAATGGAAACTGATATTTCAATTTCTTGGCTGCCCTGATGTGACTTATGTAAAACGCTCCGCATTTATAATGCCGTTTTTTAATGCTATGTCATGTCACAGGCTTTAATTTTCCCCGAATAATAAAACAAATCAATAAATGCAGGTTTGGGTATCAAAAGAGAAAAATTAATCACTTATCAATCCATATTACCTGCGATACACAGGCTCTGTAAATGCAAAACAATATCTTGTCATGTTTTATAGTAATATAGTTTGTATTTGCCTTTTTTCTCCACTCATGATTGTTTTGCTTTTGCCCTTTTTTCCTCACTGCAGTTGGAGCTCGCGTGCGTCACATAAGCGATAACACGCTCCGTATTGAGGGTGTGAAAAGGGAGGATGGTGGGACGTATGTGTGTCACGCCCAGATCAAAGGAAGGCCTGTCTATCAGGAGCTTGCTATCTCTGTTGTTGTCAATGGTGGGTAGCTTTTTTATTATTATCTTTCTATTGTTAGTCCTGTGTTTTATATATAAGTTCTTCATTTGAGTGTTAGATCTCAATCCAGCGCAATTGATGCAAATGAGTTGTCTTCGCAAATATTGTGAAGGCCAAATCTACCAGTTTATTAACTGTACAATACTAAGCACAAGATACTTTGAGATATAAACACAGAGCATTGGTACACTAAATCTAAAAGGTGTTTAAGAAGGAAGAACATTGTGGGTTTTTGTGTGAATATTATACATTGTTTTCTTCTTCAATTTCCTCTTACAGTACCTCCTAAAGTGCTTCTAAGAGAAGAGGTGAAAAAAGTGATGGCTGGATCAGAGAGCAATGTTTCCCTGGTTTGTTTGGTGGACGGTCAGCCCAAACCAAATATCACATGGATCATGTAAGACCTCAGTTTATTCATCATGTTGATTATGTATAACATGGACATATTGTAGATTTTTGTCAGAATTTGCATGAAAGTTTCTTCTTCTCTTTCCAATTTGTTTGTCATACGTTCTCACAACTGCAACTCTTAGAGTGAGACAATCTATCATTAGCAGCAAAACTGAGTCATAATAAGTTGATATTTGGACCCCCGAGTGTGCCCCACGTTGTGTGGCACTTTGTGTGTGAGTGTGCATACAAAGCGGAAGCAATTTTCTTATCAGTTTTGTTAATGTTCTGTGGCATCACTTGTCTCCTCCACTAACTTTATCTCTGTCTCCTTCTTCTGGCCTCTTTCCAGGACTGTAATTATTTGGATGGCATGTCGATGTCATATTAATGAAGAATGTCTCCTTTTCCTACTTGCAGGCCGAGAACGTTTGACCCTTCACGCCACCTGTTCAACTCAGACCGCAGTCAGTTGACTATATTGTCCGTTGCTCAAGCCGACTATGGAGAATATGTCTGCTCCGCCACCAACAAGATATCTGAGGACAGTGCAACCATCATGCTTCATGTGTTTGGTTGGTTCAGTTTTATTCTCACTTTATCACTTTATTCTCTGTCCCCCTGGTAAATGTGGCACTCAATATTCACTTTTGGATTTTGGTTTAAATGTTTTATTTCAGAGGCTCCAGAGGTGTTTGTGTCAGCAGAGCAGCAGAGTGTGTTAGTGGGAGAGAGAGTGTCCGTGTCCTGTAATGTGTCCGGCCATCCCCAGCCTGAGCTGCACTGGCTCAACAAGCACAGTGGACAAACACTGGTAAGAGTGTGTCAAAACAGACACACAGAAGAGAGCAAAACTCATAATGGGATATACATTCTGTGTGTCCAGTGATACTGGTCCTCTCATCATATTTTTTTTTTCTCTGTCAGGACTCTGCATCTGGCCACATTCGTGTGGTGAATGGTGTGTTGATGATAGATGAGATACTGCCCTCTGATGGCGGACTATATTCTTGCATGGCTGTCAGCACGTCTGGAAATGCATCAAGAGATGTCGCAATACACAGTAAGGGGTTCTTTCTGATTTGGTGTTTCAGACAATTACACTAGAAATGACAATAGAATGCATATATGTATATATACACACACATATATACATATATATGCATATATACACACATATATATACATATATGTATATATGTATATATATATATATATATATATATATATCTTGAGTATATTAATGTCCATGTTATTAACTTGAAATCCATCCTGCCATACTTATGTCCCACACACAATCTTTAGTTTTGAGGTAATACTCTTCACATAAGTTGTACATATTGTACACATGTAGATGGTTACCAAGCTATTATTTGGATATTACTTTAGAAATAAGATGGTATTGCCATAATATTGCGTCTCTGGTACCTTATTTTTTCCATGAAACGTGACTGTAATGTAAAGTGTTGCCTATGTACAGTGTGATGTGTCAATTTTTTACTTTTGATTTTCCTGCTTGACTTGCAGCTCAGCCCGGCCCTCCTCTGTACCTGTCAGTCTCACCTGGACCGACCTCAGTCCTCTTCTCCCTCAAAACAATGCCCGTCAGTGGAGGAACTCCAGTCACAAGCTTTGTCCTGCAGTGGAGGCAAAGTGCAACACAGGAGTGGAAGGAGGTGAAAGTACCCGCTTCAGGTAGAAAAAACATTTTGTTGTTGATTGTCGGGGTCTCAGTTCAGTCAATGTTTCTGTGCATATGCTGAAGTGTTTTTGTATTCACATTTGTAGATTCCCTGGCTATCACCGCCCTGAAGCCCTACACTTTGTACACAGTGCGGTTTGCAGCTATGAACGCTGTAGGACTGGGATGGTTCTCGGAGACGAAAAGCGTTCGCACCCTGGGAATACGTAAGTGGTACACATACACTGCAACAATCACTCACTTGATGTACAATTATACAGTTCATCTGACATGACTATTTTTCCTTGTTTGTCTCTCATGCAACCGTGATCTTAATATTTCCATGACATCACCATCTGCTGCCATTCATCCTCAGGAGGTAAAGCACTCATAGTAACTTCCACTCAATTTATTAATCAAGTTCCAACTGTATCCATCTGTTCACAACATGTTAAATGTAATCAGCTGGTAATGAGTTACTTCCTCTTTCTTGCTCTGTAGGTGAACCAGACAGTCCAGTCTTGTCCAATGCCATTAAAATAGAGAGCAATTCCTTCACTCTCCCTCTCAAGCAGATTGATGATGGTGGAATGCCTCTGCTGCACTTCAGCATACGATACAGACAGGCAAGGGCGTCTCTCTCTCTCTCTTCTTTGGTCCTTTCGATTTCAGTCTTTCAGATAGATGATAGATAGATAGATAGATACTTTATTCATCTCACAGAGAAATTCACAGTTCAGCAGCTCCAGAATATGTTACAAGATAGAAACATAAGAGGCATGCAAGTCTATGTACAGTCTAAATATAAACTGAAACATATGTATAAAAAAGAAAAAATATATAAAATATAAAGACGTTAAAAAGAATGAGATGATGAATGAGATTTCATCCTGTGTGTCCACCCTCTCTTTAACCAGGATAAAGAAGGGGCTGAGTGGAAGGAGATGAAACTGTCATCTGAAGCCAACACTGTCTCCCTTGAAGACCTGTCCTTCGGGTCAGACTATCAAATGGAAGTCATGGCCGTCAATGCTAATGGTTCCTCTATCCCTGCCAAGATGAACTTCACCATCGCAGAAAAGCCTCGTATGTGGCCTTCTACTTTGCCAGTTCAGCACAACTAGAAATAGTTCCAACATGAATTGATACCTCATCAGTGTTTTGTTGACATTGTCCTTCCTCTTTAAAGAGAGCAGCAGCATGACCAAAGGTAGCGTGGTCGGCATCGTCATGGTTATCTTTCTGGTGGTGTTCCTGATGGTAGACGCCACCTGCTGCTACAGAAATCGCTGCGGCCTCCTCATGTCCATAGCCGTAAAACTGTTTGGACAGAAGGTTCCGGGCCTCAAAAGGCTTGAGGATGGAACATCTAATGGGTAAGTTGGACTCAAGGTGAAGCGATTAGAAAAACGTTTTTTTTAAGGTTTTTATCATCATTTATGTGTGTGTTCTGGCTGCAGAGACGTGAATCTGAAAGGCATCTCCACTCTCCGAGACAGTATGCAACAGCTGGGGGTCCAGACATTCACCAAGGAGGGGGGGCAGCTCACAGAGGTCACCTGCGACAAAGCCCCCCTCACCAAAAATGAGTATGTTTATTCACTCTCATGAGGCAGGAGCCAAATCGATTGTTCTTGGAAATAATTTGTGCCCCAAGTTACATTACTATTACGTTTTTTGGTGAATTCATTTCATATATTCGTATTGTTTTATCCTAATGTCTCACCAACAATTCCCTCCCCCCCCCACACAGGAAAATACAATCAGACAGAAGCCACCCTACTGTTGAAGCATGAGGCGAAGAAGAGGTAAAACACCAGCATAAATCATGTGAAAATGTACTGCTATAAATTCACATTCACACGGTCACACCCACTGGCTCAGAAGACTCAAGCAATTCCTATGTCGGATACAACTGCCATGGAAACGGCCAAATGTCTGCAACAGAGTGAAAACTGACTGACTTTGTGTGGAAGTGTTTTGTCCTATCTGGTGTTGATTAGTACAGGTTTAACTAAGAGTGAAAGGAAAAAAGAAATCTCCTTTACAGGATAATCTTGGTGTCTGTGTTTTACAGGGTAAAATTGTTGTGACTGTTTGGTTGTCATTGCTATTATTATTATTATTATTGCCTATTTTAAACCTGCTTGTTGAATGTTATACACAGAAACAAAGTTTTGTCTTATTTCGCATTTCTTTAAGCATAAGAGTGTTTCAAAATCATTTCATTGACATGTAAAAATGTGTGGTGTTATTTTAACTTTCATGCATTTGGCTGCTATGTTTTGTAAAACTATACATACTAGATTAGATAACAATGCATCCTGATATTGACCAGTATTATCAACCAATTACAGGGCCTTTCAGCTTAAACTAAAACTAACCTTAATGACATTTTTTTATGCACTGGTATTTATTTTTGTTATTGCATAAATATTCATCATGAGAGGCTTTAAAATTAGAGCCGTATTTGTAGCCAGTTTTACTATTCTGCACTTTTTTCTGATTTTCTTTTTAAACTAACATTGCACTTAAAAATAAACTTTTATTATGAGGAGAACCCTTTTTAAAGTACCTGTAATAATAGACAGTTATACGTCAAAGTAAGTTAATCTATTCTGTTGAAAAAGGTCTGTGTGAAAAAGTGAAATTTAGGTATTTAACTCAGTTGCAGCACATGTTTTTTTTTTTTGCATTTTTTGTATCACAAGTTCTTTTTTTACTTCCTTGTTACATGTATATTCCACTGATCACTGTAAATGACTGTACATACAGTACACTTCAAGTCTTTGTGTTCGAACAAAAAACCTGTCTGCAAAGCAACGAGTCTGACTAAGTCATTGTCCCTCTTTTCAAAATCAGAATGATTATAATATCTGTTCAGAAAGCCATTAATGATGACGCTGTACAGGTAATTTACCCTGCAAATAAACAGAAACTATAACCTGAAGTAAGCAAACCAAAGCACACTACACAAAACATGTAGTCTAAATTTCCCATGTTAGCTCCCACTCATGCAGATTTCATATTTAAGCTGAAAGCAAGTTTATGTTTCTGCCTCCATAGTCACACCTTCTGTAACTATATATATATTCACAACAGGGCAGATACAATGGTTTGCTTTAAGCAACATAAAACGACATCAACATCCTGTTTTTGCTTCAATGAAAATCAGATATTGTGTCATGGACCTTTTCCCAGCAAACATTCTGTTAATGAGTCGATTGAAGCTTCTCTATTTTTAATAGTTTAAATATAAGTGAGAGATAGGCAGCGGAGCAACAACAAAGTAAAGTCAGTTGACCATGACGAACCAATCAGCTCTCAGCCTGTTGCTGCGGATCTGCCCTGATTTTAGCCGACAATGCTGTAATTATCTGTTTTGATACACGCCACATAGATTATATTTGGAGACACTGGGTGATCATGTCTTCCACAGTGAGCTCATATTTGTCTGTAAGCATTGAATTTCCTGAGGAAATGACTGATGTCTAACTAATTTTTGCCCCAAAAGCAAACATGTACAGTGGATTTAGTTGTTATTTTTCCTGTTTAAACTTTTTTTCAAGGGGAGGGGGGATACAAGCTGTGTGGTCTTAATAACAATGAGGAAAATGGTTATTTGAAGACACATTACTGTGCCGAAACGTGCACTTGTATGTATAACTATTGCAATGCAGGACACACTCGAAAAAGGCAGACACTGGGCATGTGGGTAAAGTCAAAGCCAATCACCTGCAAACACTGATGTAACAATCACGGGGAGAACACAAGAAACACACAAGACAGTCTGGCAGTGGGTGACAGGAGTGTGCCGAATATAAAATGAATGGATCTGATACAACACGAGTGAATGTAACCAACAAACAAGAAACTACAGGTAAAGACAAACAGAAATATGACACAAGCAAGATACAACATATAAAGGAAGATCAGCCCACAAAATACACAGGGAGAAAAATCACAAAATATGACACCAAACAATAAATTAAAAAAACTTAAAAATGAATGAAAGTCCAAATAGTACAAGATGATAGTGGAAATTATGCTCATGTAACACTGATGATGTTTGTTTCCACCATAGTGATAAAAAAAAAACTATGTTGTGATTGGTCACATGATCTGTTATTCAGCTCAGCCGTAAATACTTTTCTAATTGAGCTCAGTGAACCTGAGTAAGCTGAAGGTGGTTGTTGTTGTTCAATTGTGAATAAGTAAGTAATATCAGTGTGTGGTGTTTTTTTTCATCTTTTTCTGCTTTATTCACAGCAGATGAATGTTGCGCACTATGAACAAAGAGAAATTAGAAACAGAGGAAAGATGTGCCTCCTAAAAGAAGAAACTGCAAAGCTCAGGAACAGGTGGAGAAGATCCTGGTTATGTTAATGGCTGATAACTTCTGCCAGAGTCCCTAACCCTGGATTTCCACTGGACGCGGAACGGCCGCGGAACGGCCGCGGCGCGGTAGCCGTTGCAAATAGCTTCCATTCTAATCAATGTGAGCATTCCCACCGGCCGCGCTGCGGCGCGGATCAGCAGCGGCCCAGAAGCGGCTCGCCGCGCCGCAGCGCTATCGATAGGAATCAGTTCTATTTTTTCCGTTGCCGCTGCTGAACCTCGTAAATTTCAACGAAGCAGATCGCACAAGACAGGAAGTCGGACACAGTATCAAAGTAAAACACTTCCGCCCCCCTTTCAAAATAAAACACAATACGCAGGTCACAACTTCACCTCAACGTTACGTCATAACCGGTGCTCCCAGGTCAACAGTCATTTGATCCGAGGGTCTCGGAGACAATGGACGACGAGAGACTGATTATGGAAGTGGAGAAATGAAAGAAGCTGTGTTGTTGTTGTTTCCTTTATACACACAGTCTATCGCGGGATCTCGCGTCCGTTCGAGATTATCGCGCGATCTTCCGTGAATACCGCTGGCTCCAAAGGCTCCGCGCCGCTGCCGTAACGCGCCCGGTGGGGATTGACGTTTGGGAGAGGACGAAGCAGAACCGCGCCGCGGCCGTTCCGCGTCCAGTGGAAATCCAGGGTTAGACCAAAATCCCATGCGGGTTTAAAATAAAAAGAATCTGTTGTTTCTTTGATCTGAGAACTAGAGAAGAAACAACAACAACAACAGCAGATAAACGAAGGAGTCCACATCCATTTGAGGAAGTGTTAAGCACTGTTGCCTCACAGACCTGAGTCTGCATGTTCAAGACATAAAGTACAAGTCACGTGACCTTTCTAATTTGACACATAAAAAGCCAACACAAAAAAAACAATCTTAACTTAACATGCACAAATCCATAGATTTAAATGCTCAAATGAATGTGTATTTAAAGAGAAAAAGTACTGCATCGGGTCACAAAATATCAATCGTTTTTCTTGTTCAATACACATATATTTGTCCTTTCGATCTTATATAGGAGATGCCCTTTAACCAAAATTGAGTGATATATTTCTTGAGACAATATCCCGCAAGTCATATTTCCAAAGTCAATGCACATCACAGTCAGTCTGACATTATCTAAACTAAATGGGACAGTGTACATAGTACATAGTACATACATTAGTTAATTGCTACAAGCCAAATACAGTCAGGCCGATAGAGAAAATAAAGTGTTTTAGCTTTGCCTACTCACTGTTCAATGAAGTAGTGATGTAAGAAAATAAAATAAAATGCTTGGCCAAAATGAATAGACAATTATGACTCTCATAATAATGAGATAGTAATCATCACTTACTAATCATCACTTACTAATACTTTTATTTTTCAATTTTCACTTCCCACAGTGTAGGAAAGTCTCATCTAATCGGATCGAAAAGCAGCTCTATGTTCCGCGGTGCTGTGTTTCTCAGTGGCCCCGCCCCCATGTTTGATACGTTTTGCTGACTACGAACACATGATGAGGCGTGTTTACACCTGCAGACTCCGACACAGCCGACAGTCCTGTCCGTTTGTGTGTGTCAGTGACAGGGACGTCTGTTGTCCCGGCTAAAGACAAAGGGCAGCGTGTCTGTGGGGCTATTGTTTCTCGGACACTGAGCTGGGAGTTGGTAAGTTCGTAAATCTTTGTTTTTTTTCTGTCTGACGTCAGGGACACTTTGGAACACTTCCTTAGCAGTGGATGCTAGCGTAGCATGCTAATATGACTGGGATCCCAGGTTAGCAGCACTAGCAGCAGCACCCGAGCAGGTTTATGGTAAATGCTATAACGAGAACTACCAAAGGCACCGTGACAAGTGTGTCACTAGTACACGAACAGCACCGGCGTTGTGTCGAGTTCTGCGTGTGTCTGACAGGAACGCGGATAACGACAACCTCATAGTTTTTTGGCAAGCTACGGCTTGAAGGCGATAGTTTTTGACATGTATTAGTGATGATAAGTGCTCAGAGCACGGTAGTTTATGTTTTGAGTTACTTAGCGACTAGTAACGTTCTCGTTACGAAAATTTCTAGAGACAAATTCTGTGTGAATTTGTTTGCCAGAAGTGAATTTATGAAATTTAAATGATTAAGCCCACAAATGTTCTACAGGGCTGATTGTGGAGCTGCTGATATGTGCATTCCCTATTTTTATTATATTTGATAGCCACAATGAAAGTGGCATGTATAAAATACACATTGTTCAGGTGAAATTCACCCAAATATAACATGAGAACCACCATTTTATCCCCACAAAATAAAATGAACAGGGGGTGCATTTTTCGTCAGAGCTGGTTATATAGTTGCCGAGATTTGCATCCCCCATTTTATCTAGAAAGTGAAAATAATTTTTATATGTAAGAAGACATCTAATTTTTTTCAGATTTCTTTTACACTTTATGGACCAAACAACAAATCAATTAAATTAGACCTTAATTGACATATTAATCAATATTGAAAATAATGTTAGTTGCAGGACATGAGACTGTTGAGTTTATCCTCAGAGAATACGTGCAACTTTGTAGGGAGACACATGCTGTATATACTTCTGCATAGTAGTTGCTCTTAATGGTTAACATATGGGTTCTCTAATATTAAATTAGTATATCCTAATGCTGACGTGTACCAGAGAATGCTTTTGGTGGAAAATAATGCAATATTTACACATCATACTTTGCTTGTCATCTTTAAGAAGCCCCTGTACATTTGACCCCCAGGAGGAAAACATCAGCTCAACCACAGGCTCTCAGGAGCTCTTTCTGTCCACCATGGATGAGACAGATGTTGAACGTGAGCTCTTTTTTATTTCTCTTTGATTATTTCATTTGTCTTCAGCTTCTTCTGTAACTCTGTTATGGTTTCCATTCTAGAAGTGACCCTGGCTCTTCTAGATGCAGCCACTGATAAAGACCCAGAGGTCCAGAGGCAGGTCAGAAAGTCTATGTTAACCCTGGGAAAGCTACAGCCAGACCGAGTGTTAGCCATGTGTCAGGACTACCTCCTGAAACACCCAAAGGTAAAAGCCCAGAATACACCCCCACTATGCACCATACTATCCATTTAAACACTTCAAAGTGCCTTAGTACTCCTGCTGTTATCAGTATTTCTTCTGCACATTACCAAGACCAACGTAAATAGATCGTGTTGCCCTTTTCACAGAAGCCAGATAAGCATTAACCACATGCCCACAATTGTGCAGTCAGTAATCATGTCTTGGAACAATTCACTTACATGCAGTAATCAGTTGCTGTGGCTGTGCCATGTGATCTTGTTGTCCACATTCAGCCTGAAAGCTGCAGGGGAAGTCCCCCCTGCTTTTGATTTCCTGAAGCAGGATTTTAATAGCTATAGCCTACCTATGATGAAAATGTTTGTGCCTTTACAGTGGATTTGTTTTGACTCAATTAACCTCAGCTAACAATAGTTCACTTCTAATCTGTTAAACCTGATTACTCTTTAATGGCATCTCAGAGCCTCTAGCATGTGGTTCACCACACAGTAATTGCATATAAATGCATACATTACTATCTCACACATATACAAGATGTAAGTATTGCCGCATGTAGGAATTTGAAATTAATTTCACCAGTATTCGCATTTGTTTTTCCTTTTTGTAAAAAGCAAACAAAAAAAACTTTCTTGAGCATGCACAATATTATTGCAATACAAAATGGCAGAACTTAATTTTCTATATCTACACACCAACATTTGACCTGCACTGGCTTAAAATAAAAAATAAAATAAAATAGAAGAACACCAGTCTCCCTACAATCCAAAACATATCAGTTACAGTCACAGTCCTTGGACTTGTGATTAACAGATGATAACACTGAGGAAATGTGTTTGACACAGGACATCGTATTCCCTGTTTTATTGACATGGTATTTAATGTACCATGATATATTTTTCTCTGTATCTGTCTGTATGATCTGCTCAGTAGATTGTATTCCTTTTTGATGGAAGTGAAAACATGCAATGTATTGTACGTAAAACATTCTTCTTCTTCTTCTCCTCCTTCAGTTGGTCGTGAGTCACAGAGTTGTGATTCTTCAGACTATTGAGCTGATTGCTGGCTGCAGGATAGAGGAGATCAGTTCCCCCAGAATAAAAAGCATAATCTCTCTAGCATCAGATGAGATGACACGATCAAAAGTAAAAATTTGTCAATTGGTATTCTTTTTTTATTTATTCATTTTAAATGATCTCAGTGAACAGATGATAAATGATGTTATGTGATTTTCAGGAGGTCATCCCTGACTGGCAGCAGGCAGCCAGTAATATCTTGGTTGCTGTCGGTAACAAACATATCAACGACGTTATGGAGGAGATACTAAACAAGTTTCAGCCGGGGGTCCTTCCTCATTTCTTTGTCATCCAAACACTGGCCAATCTCTCTGATTCCAATGGTAAGAAATTGCTCGCATTCACAACAACACACACTCAGAAAATCAGTGATTTGCTCACAAACCTTGGATTTTTCAGGGGCTGTCTCTGTAAATGACAGTAGTTGGATGTTTCTATCCTCAACTGTGGAGTCCCAATACTAATGCTACCTAAAAGCATTGTAACATTTTGTCTTTGAAGATACTACTGATTTTAAGGTCTAATATGTCAATTAGGATTTCACTAGTTCTTACCAAAAACCTTAACCATTTTTTTGTAATTTTTTAAAACTTTTTTACATTCTGGAGAAGAGAGTGGTAGGTTATTATATGCTGTACTAATGTGTGCTGTTCTGTGTTCCCTAGTTTATGGCATGGTACCCTTCCTGAATGCTATTCTTGGCACCTTGTTGCCCATGTTGAGCATGGCCAAACATGATAACATGAAATGGGCCTTCTCTTCTGGTAAGAACTACTGTATCTGTACTATATCAATTTTTTCTCTCCAATAAAATTCATTTTTCAAAATAAGCAAGTTTCCTCTGTCATCTGGCGGTAATTTCAAAATATTGTTTCTTCTCTCCATAATTTCCTCTTTTATTCCTCTCCCTCCAGCTCTGTGTCACTTCAGCGACAGTATATTAGAGTATCTGGCCAATTTGGACAAGGCTCCAGATCCCACAGTCAGGAAAGACACTTTTTCCAGTGAAATCTATGCTGCTTATGAAATTCTCTTTAATAATTGGATACAAAGCAGGGAGTCTAAGGTAAGGTCATATCAATTTTGAGGGTTAAACGATGTCTTATGATAGACAGAAAACCATGTGGCCTCAAAAATGGCTCAGCAGTCACATTTTAGGCATTATTGAGGGAAGTAAATTTATTACAGAGGCCATCTAAAGCTTGACACTGTGACCTTTGGATACACAGCATGTTGATGATGGCTGTCCTTTTGGAATACTGTAAAAACTACACTGTTAAATCAACAGCAGTTATTTTATTCATTATTTCACTTCCTGATGAAGTGATTGATCCACTGTCTTTTACCCAAAGTTGCATTGTATTCTAGTATATTACACTAACATTGGCATCCCTATGTATTTAAACTAAGAGTTCAATATAAAAGTAAATATACACTGGAAAACAAAATAAGGATAGTCCTTTATTTCTTTTTGATAGTCAATTCTACTTCCTAATAAGAAAAATACAGGTTTATAATGACATGGCCACAATATTAATGTTTGAATAATGGAATAAGTTTAAATGCCTTTTTTTAAATGACTGATTTTACTTGTTCCTTAATCTCCACCATCAACACTTAAGTGGAAATCAGACTTATTCATGTCAGGATATTAAGACCTTTGTTGCACCATACAAAGATCTGTGTTAGTTTGCAGAACAGACAAAGACTGTTTCATAATATTTCATTATCTGAAGGAAGACTCCCCTAATGGTGCTTAATTGTTTTGGTTTATCATCACATGACATCCTGTCTTTCTGTGTGTGCGTGTATGTGTGTGTGTGGTATTTGTGTTCTAGTTGAGGTTAACTGTGGCCGAGGCAGTTGGCTCTATGTGCCATCTGATGGCCAACGATAAACTGGAGGAGCAAATTCCCAAACTCATTCCCACCATGCTTTCGCTATACAAGAAAAACAATGAGCACTTCATCATCAGCAAGGTTTGTATGTAATCTAGTATGAGTGAGCTATATCATTGATATAAGGTAGAGAATCATTATCTAAAGGCATCCATCATAGGACAACTGTTATTTCAGCTTGGTGTGTATAATATACAGTTTATTGCCGGTATGTCAGCTCTAAGGTGCAAAATTCCAAACCACAATTGAATTGAAACAAACTTATCTTAATTATTTTTTGCACATTTTCTTTTCTAATATGATACGTCTTCTCCTCAACTCATTTACAGTGTTATTGTCTTGATCGACCTCATTTCTGGTTAAAACTTTTTTCTAAAACAACTCTAAAGTCACACACTTAATGTAACATTTTCAGAAGGGTGAGTGTGTTTTCTTTTTTTCTTTACTCAGAGTCTGTGCCAAGTGCTTGATGCCTCTGTCAACATGGGCAGCAGAGTGCTGGAGACCCAACTCGACAGTCTGCTCCTTGCACTACATCACCAGGTAAACATTACTTAAATAAATACTGCACATTTAAATTTGCATGGACCATGTGACTGGTGCTTGATACAGATGTTAATTAAAGGTCATGGTAGTAGCAATTTCCCTCCTTTTTTTTAATCTAGAGACACATTGACTTGACCTGTCCTTTACAGAACAATGACATTTATTAAATATTCAATGCAGATTGATTAACCTAATTTTGACATGTAAAGTTGATCACTTGAAAAGACAATTATGGTGTTTGTTTTCAAATGAAAAAGGCCATGCCACATATGTTTTTTTTCCATTGTTGTAAAACGCGTTTTTCGTGTAGTACAGCAAATGGAGAAGTTGCTCCATTGAAGTATCAGAGAATATTTCAACAGGACAGATTTTAGCTGTTACCTTTGGGATGTTGTCAAGTCAGAACTTGAAAAAATAACACTGGGTGTGCCGGGTGACAGGCATCGCACAAACCACAAGCATACAAGGCTTATTCACAATACTACAGGATAACAGCTGTACCTGGATCCATCTGGTCTGACCACTGATAGTTGCTGCTTCCCTGTGTAGCACTTTCTATCACTTGACTCAGTTGCTATCATACAAACTGTAATCAAAACTCTGTCTCTACCTGTCCAGAAACGGAACAGTTCACCATATTTAAACCACAAAACTGTTCCTGGATTATTCCTCTCTGTCTCAACTTCACCTTTGTCAAATGACTGTCAGAGGATCACTGTTGTCAGATGTTTTCATATCCTTGTGTGTCAGCTGACATTTGGCCTGATGCCTTTTACTGTTGCAACATTTTACCACAGTTACTCTCCCAGTGATGTTGGGCACAGAGAATATTTCACTAGGAAGTTACTGCACCAGCAAAATTTAAAGTGGGCACATTCTTAAACAGGGCTTTGAAGTATCATTCCATAATTAAACAATTAACTGTACATGCATGTAGCACCTTGTAAAGCACTTAAAACACAAGCTGTTGAATGCAAATGTTAGCATTGAAAATTCTCAGTTCTTGTTTCCAGTTTCGATTCATATTAAATAGGAGCTCCTTGTTGCACTGTAAATGCCTCATGTTTGACCTGATTATATAAAAGGAACATGTGTGATCAGTCATAACCAGAACTTATTTTGTTTGACAGTGTATCGTTTCCTTTGTCTACCACAGGCGTCTGCCCCTATTGACTACAATAACCCTCCTACTGTCAAGAACCACAATGAGGTCCTGCGTTGCTTCAGCTTATTAGGTACTGAGGTTCCTCAGTTGGTGCTTCTGTTCTTATCTGTCTAATGATCATCGACTGTTGTTGATACTGTTTAACTGTGCTGTTTTCTGCACAGTAATAGGGAGAGGTTTTTGGTGAATGTTTAAGTGTATTTTATGTGAAGCTGAATGTTGTCAACAGCATGAGGCTTTTCTATTTGTTGTAGTTCTGTGGAGTCACAAGAATGGTAATGAGCTCACCCATTGGATAATCATATTAACTGTGACATTCAGACAACTTAAGTCTCCTTCTCTCTTGTGTAGCAAACTCCTTCCCAGACCGGCTGGTTATGTTTGTACTTCAGAAGTTGGAAAACAGTAATGAGCGGAGTAGGATGGGCTCCCTGGCTGTCCTTCGCCACCTCATCAACTCCACCAGTGAGAAAAACAACAACAACACACACTTCTCAGATCCACTTATAACTTATTCTAGAAAAATAATTTGTCATTGAGCCTGAATTATATCAAGGAATCTTATGTCATCTGTTATAATTGTTTATTATTTCTTCTGGTTATAATTTTGTTCTAAATTGTTGTGTCTTTTAGCTTCTACCATGGAGAACAAAAAGTTGCTGATTCTGGCCAGCATCAGACAACCAATGGCTGACCACAGCAACAAGGTAACACATAATGTACACACAAAGACAGAACAGCCATTTCCTTCTAGTCTTTATTTCTTTGAATTGAGATACCTTTTTTACCAAACAATCTGGTTTACTTGAAGAGGTCTGTTGACATTGTCCTGCACTGTAATTCTGTTTCTCTGTGTCCCAGGTGAAGAAGCGTGTAGTCCAAGTGATCAGTGCAATGGCTCATCATGGTTATCTGGAGTTAGAGGGAGGGGAGTTACTTGTTCGATTTATAGTTCAACATTGTGCCTTACCTGACACGTACCAGGTAACTGCATCTGTGTGTTTA
Source organism: Solea solea (assembly GCF_958295425.1). Lineage (NCBI taxonomy): Eukaryota > Metazoa > Chordata > Actinopteri > Pleuronectiformes > Soleidae > Solea > Solea solea. The sequence goes on from NC_081146.1 coordinate 14,300,956, forward strand.
CTATTCAACTCACTTGGGTTGCTTATTTGATTGTATATATTATGGGTTGCATGGGAAGGTTACAGCAAGAGGGAAAATAATTTTTCCATCCTCTCAAAAAAGCGCAAAAGTAAAGGAAAGCAATGACCGTACGCAAGCACAAATGATGGCATAGTTAAAGTCGAAATATGTTCAGACTTCACTTTACTATTTGGAGGGACTGCTAATCTGTATCTAATCTGTGCTGTGTGTGTCTTCAGCGTGGCGAGAAGCCCACAGATCCAGAAGAGGTGACAAATGAGTCCCTGAGGACAATGTGTGACAACACCCTTCATCTCCTGACCACCACTGTGGGACGTCTAGCTGATGTATGTATACTATCGCCATTTACTTATCTGTCTGGTTTTCTAATTTGTGAGTAAATAATCCATGTTACCCTAATCAGTTAACTGCTCTTGAAGTTCAATTGTTATCACTTGTTTTCTTGTATTTATTTAAAAAGGAGGTACATTATATCGCTGAGATACCTAACACATGTGTTTTGTTTCCAGGTGCTCTGGCCCAAGCTGCTGTACTATTTGACCCCTTCCCAGTACAGCAATGCCACCACTCCTCTGTGTAAGAGTCTGATAATACTGGGCAACAAGAAGAAACAAAACCAGGAGCCCAGCTGTAACATAAACTTTACACAGGAAGGTAAATATTTACTGACAAAGCTGGCCTACACTGGCTATAATCAGTGGAATGATTGTATGTGATTCACTGAAAAATGCAGTATCATGAATTAACTATAACAAAATGAGTCTCTTCTGTAGAATCAACTCTTTGGTAATGTGTCTTACTTTTTCTCCTCCAGTCAACCTCCCTTCTCCTCAAACGCTAATGATCAGACTGCTGGTAAGTAAAGCAAACTGGCTTAAGTGTTGTGACGTCTTTGGTGCCAAAGGCAAACACAGAGGCCAATGTTTGTGGAGTTTAGAACCCAACCCATGTTGACTAGCTACTTTTTCTGGTCAGTAATCTGTATCAGTTGACGGGGCTAATTTTCTCTAAAATACTTCTGTTAAAAGTCTCTTCTTACTTACTGTGATGTTTCTTTGTTGCTGCGTTGTTGATGGCAGTCTGCTTATCCACATGTGTTGTGTCCTGGGTTGCCTTTGTGGTCCTAGGTGAATGCAGCATTCCCATTCAATAGCAGAGGTCATGGAGCGCCGTCCCTGTCTCTCCTTCAGATCCTCGGTATCAACATTCACCCCAACACAGAGATTCTCTGGGAGAAAGAGATACCTGCTCTGCTGAGTATACTAGATGGTATGGAGATGAACGTGGTCTCTGTAAATCTTATCACATCTATGCTTGATAATGTCATTAGAGAACGTGATGCACCACTACTGTTTACTACTGCCACAACTTGAAGGCCTGACTTTTCTGCAGTGGAATTCATAATCTAATAAGAGGGAGGAATGGTTTATTGAGTCCTTCTCTCTTGTTATTTCTCATGTACAATATCTACTGTCTCCTCCATTGTAGCATAATCTGAATTTGTGTACTATTGTTTTCAGAGTCTACATCACAGAGCCTGGATAAGAAGCACTGGGATGAGAAGCTGCTCAAGGTGAGCTTTTCCAGATGGGAACATACTGTAGTCTCATTCACATCACAACATGTTTTGATGTTCACTGTGACATGAACATATTAAATCTGTCTTTTTCTGAAATGATCTCCAGTTCTTGTCTAAAACCCTGGCTACTATTGATGATGACAAGTGGGTGTGTCAGTTGGCAGCCGAGGCAACGCGTTATCTCTCCACGTACAACAACGCCTTAGAGGAGAAGGTAAAATGCTTTCAAAACCTTTATTTCTAACACAAGTCAAGAGTCAGCTGATTACGAGTAGCTTCTTTGGTTTAGTTACAGTCATGCCATGTGACATTACATTTATTAATGCTTTGTCAAGTTGTTAAGCCCTCATAAAAAATAAAAAAAAAAAGATGTTGTTTAACAGTAGTTACCATCCTCTGGGAGTTGTGATCTCCTAAATTATGATCATCTCTTGACACTGCCACAAGTTTCTCTTCTGAATCTCAAAAGGCAGAAGGAGCTATTAGTTTCATAAAATATGGAATGATGTTTAGTGTTGGTGGATTCTTAACCCTGTAAAGTGGCCCACTACCTCACACGGTTACAAAACATTCATAAGGAAAAATAATATATGTACTACTGGTGTTATAATCTGTATTACACATTTTAAATTGTTTTTTTTAACTGTCTGTTGTAGAATTTCCTGTATCAGTGTATAGGAGTGACTCTTCAACAATGTTTCAACAAGGAGGTGGTGAAAAAACAGCTGCAGGAAGTCCTGCTCACAGCACGACACAATGACGCCTTGGAAAGAGAGGTACACTTGAAATTACATGTTGTTAAGATGTTTTTAATTTGTGGACACGTAAAATTAAATCTTTTGTGTCTGTCTTCTTTCAGGGAGTTGCATTAGGCGTTGGTCTGTGTGCCAACAGCCACCTAGAGGGAACTCTGGCTAAGCTGGATGAGTTTGGCAAATCAGACGCCTTCAAGAAGTCGCCAAGCATTTTCAACCTGCTCAAAGTATTAAGAAGTTTCTCAGTATTTTCCAATGGCAACTTCTTTACAGATATCACTTGTTTTCTTCAGATCTTTCAGCATTACCTGTTCCACTGTCTGTTTTCATCTCTCCCTCCTTTCCTTTTCCGCAGGAGCGTAATGATGTTGAGGTAGAGAAGGTGAAGAGCACATTAATCCTGTGTTATGGTCAAGTGGCTCTAAACGCTCCTCCAGAAAAGATACTAAATCGCATTGATCAAGATATCCTTCGCTGCATCAGCAAACACTTCAATACCAAGGTAATGAGAATGCTATGGTAACATCACAGGGAGACACCTGCTGTTCCTTTGACCTTTGCTATTAATAGTGATGCAATTTTTATATTTTAAGGTTAGATTACATTAGATAGTGTGCGATTATTTGCAGTTATTTGATCAACAGGTCACATTATGAACATGATTTTTCTGAAGATGTGTGATTTTTGTCTAATGCAGAAGGAACCTCTTTAGAGTGGGTGTAACAGTCACATTTTACATGTGGCTGAGTCAGCAGCAAAGTAGACGACTAGACGGTAGAACTTTACTTGCAAGTATTGGCCGTGTTTTGATGTGGGCTCATGACTTTATCACCTCTATTTCATACAGGTTCTGGGGATAAAAGTAGAGACAAAGGTATCATCACAGGAATACACAAGCTCTCTGTTGCTGTCCTCTGATATTTGCCAGTTAACTTCTGCTTTTTTCCTTATGCTTTTCTTCTTTACTTTTTTAAATTGCCGCCCAGTGGTGATGATATCATCATTAAAAACTTTAGGAAAAGATACAATAATACAACTATTTAAAGTTTTATTGACTTTAATCATTTGGGTGACTTGATCAACTGTATTTTGTCATGGTGGATGATGGATTTAAGATCATAAATGATCCCCATTTTTAAATAAGCTATCTATCAGGGTGGTAGAGCACAAGTTTATTTTATGTTTTTTAAGTCTTGAGTAAAACCTTTGACTTTAGTTGTGTTCATCTGTGAAAATGCTCAGCCTCAGTGAAATGTGGCTTAAGTATGATGCACCTCTATAAATCTCAGTGTAGTACAGTGGCAATGATCGGCTTCTAAATGTTTTGTTTTCTGCTGCCCTTTAACAAATCAGTTTGACTTAAATTTAATCAAGAAGCTCTTTTCTGAATGACCCACCACAATTATTTTCTGATAATCTTTATCTCGACATGATTTACACACTGGATTCTAGACATCTTTCCCTTTTGGTGGACTGTTCTGTAAATGCTCACCAATGTCTCACCCTCAGCGTGAAAGGACTTTTGTAATTTCTAACATCTGTTCATGTCTCTAGGCTTCAATCGCTTCTGTCACTTCTTTGACAAGAGCCTGCTGGTGATTTGTTGTTTAACCAATCTCTAATCACACAACTCTGATTTCTAACTTCTCTCCATCCATAGGCATGGAGGATCAATCTGTGACACTGCACTCAGATTGATTTGATTGATAGACTGAGTGGATTGATTGACTTTTATATTGCTGGAATGATTCTAGATTGTTTTTGCTTGCTGAGCTATTTGTAATAGTTGCATCTGGTAAAGGAGCTGCTTTGCCTTGTTTGCATTCCTGATAAATTAGAAAATGCAATTATCCAATTTTGTTCACGTTTAGCCTACTTTTCCTCTTGACCCCAATCTTTGCATCGATCTATGTCTTATAATTTTTCCTGTTTTATTTCTTTGTGTGTCTTTTTTTTCTGCCTCTGTGTGTGTGTGTGTGTGTGCGCGCGTATGTGTATGCCTGTCTCTGTGTGTGTGTTGCTTTAATCCAGGACCTGACTATGAAACTGAGTTTGATTCAGAGTGTAGGCCTCATTGCCAAAGCCATCAGTGAGTGTGTGAAGAAACAAGGCTACGTCTTCTCCCGCAAACAGGAGCTCATCACTGTTATGCTGGTTTGTATAAAGATAAATAAACTGTCTGTTTTTAAAACATTTAATAGATGTACATATATGTATTTGCAATGGAAATAATTTTTTTGATATCTCTTTCTGTTGTTAATATCCACCCTGTACAGGATTTTATAAAGGCAGAGCCAGCTGATACATTACGGACTCCAGTACGCCATCTTGTGATGACCACTTGTGCCAACTTATTGTATCCTTCACTTCACTTAACCAACTTGACTCTCAGTGCTGTCTGAAGGCTTTGATTTCCAGTGAAACTGAATAATTAGTACAAAAATGTTACATTGCATTAGTCAATGCTTAGTTTGATGATGCTTAATAATATAGCTGATACGTAGTTTACATTACAATGGTTTCCAATGATGAATTCCAACTACAGAAATTCACACAGCAGACACTTACCAGAGCACATATACAGTATACAAACTCTGGTTTAATAACAGAATCAGGACTGTGTTCTTCTCACGTCATTATCTTTGACCTGTAGTCCTTCAGACCACTGGATCCTGTGCTGAGTGAGAATGAGATCTTTGACCTACTAAAGGTGTGTGTCAACAGTGTGTTTTCTTTGCCACCTGAGACACACACTCCAGAGAAAACTAAAGAAGAAGAGATACTTGACCCCAAGAAGAGAAAGGTAAAAGACCACCAATAAGGTAACCCTGTATTGGTTTTCCCTCATATCCTGTACATTGTCTCATGCAGTTGTGCATTTTACACTCGCTAACCCTTTTCACCAGGATTTGCATCCTCTGTCAGTCTGCCCTTGTATCCCAGAGTCAGGATATTTAAAGGGTTTTGGAGGCCTTTCTCTGCTGATACATAGAGCTGACCTTTGGGAGGACTGCATAGTTGAGTAATCAGTCCTCTGTCCCAGTCAGGTTAGGCACAGCGAAAATATACCAAGGCCTTTGTGATTAGAGAGTTGCAGCTGGCACCGTCCTGAGTTGTTTAGGTTTGTGCTTAGGAATGTAAGCTGCTAATTAGAGGCCAAATAATATGTTTTTCTTCACAATGTCCTGGTAAATCTGCACAGGCATTATACAAAGACACGATGGCTGCACTGCAGGAGCTGCTGAAGAGTGTATTGGCCAAGGAGCCCACGCCTGATGGCCTGCAGAATGTCTTCAAGGTGAGGCCTGGTGTTTCAGACACACTGGTTCTTTATTCATCTTAATGCCATAATATTTATATTAGTGGAGTGGATTAGTGGAGGGACCTCATTATTCCCCAAGTGGGGAAATTTGTTTGCCACCAAACATACCAAACTACAAACTATATAAGCAAATGAATAAATAAAAATACATTAGCAAAGTGATTTACATCATAAAAAAAAACCTTAATGCTGCTGGTAACAAAGTACCTTTAAAATGTTCAGAGGAACACTGAGGCAGTCAATAAAATAGCTTTTAAATGCCTTTGAGGAGCATAGTTGTTTTTAGTTTGTTCTTCATTCTCTTTTATTGTGAGAATGACTCATTCTGGGTTGATATGAAAAACTTTTTTGATCACTGCCTCCTTAGCAAATGCACAGCATAAAGGAGGACATGGGAGGAGATTATCTGATAAAAGACATGTAAATGGCTCTTGCTAATGTCAAAGGATCTCAATTTCCTCACAATGATCTCCTCGACTACGCCTTCATGAAAACTACCCTAGTTTTCTGTTTTGCAAAGTACTAAAAAACTTGTGTACAACTTGATAAACACAGAGACCACCCTGTTCTTCTGAAATATATTGTTTTGTTGTGAGAGAAAGTAAAAACATAAAGTTTCTTCATCAGCATCAGTTGCATCCTTCACTTCCTCCTATCTGTTTCTTCTCTCCTCGGGTTGTTTCTCATGAATCTCCTAACATGTTGTCTGACACATGGTGTGTATTGCTGTGGTTTGCAGCACATTGAATCATGGTTGAGCTCCGGACAGGACCACCAGAGAGAGAGAGCTATCACAGCAACTGCTCATGTTCTGTCCTACTACCTGGATAACCTGACTGTCAAGGTAAACACACACACATGTATGTGCACACATGTTCACTGGATTCAGTCATGAAGTCTACATATTAAACCACGCTGATGTTCTTTTTTGGCACCTTTCTGTTGTTTTTTTTTTTGTCCAGAACATGGTTTCATTCCACAACTTTGGAGCTCTGCTTGGTCGACTGTCTCCTCGCTGTTCTGACCCTCACCCCGCTGTACGCCCTGCTGCTGTTGACTGTATATACGCGCTGCTTTATATACAGCTACGTTATGAAGGTCCTTTAATTAAAATTTCTCTGGCTCAGTTATCTGTCAAACTGTAATTTTAACTCAAACATACAAGGATTTGTTTTTGTCAAGCTGCTGGTTTCCACTAGATTTTACATTTTAAAGCATTTCCTGTTTTTTTTTGTGTAGGTTTTGCACTAGATTATAAGGATGAATCGGTTGACGGTCTGTTGACCCTAAAAAACCAGCTAGAAAACCCTGACCACTCTGTTCTCTACAAGACCTGCTCAGACCTCACCAAGGTATATCTTACTTCTTACTACTCAACTTTTCTCTAGTCAAGTTATTGTTAAATAATCATATTGTTGCATTCATCAAAGACAAACCTTATTCACACATGAATGTTGTGTTTTATCTGCTTAACTAAAGTAATACATTGCTTCAACATATTTAACAACCTGTACAGTTGGACTGTGTGTGACTGGCTTGTTTCCCTGTGCGTGTCAGGTGATGAGTAAACGTCTGCCTCAGCAGCAGCTGGCAACGTTGATCTTCATGTTGTTTGAAGGGCTCGTCGACACTCAGACAAACTGTTGCAGAGCTTCATCTGTCATCCTGAACACACTGCTGAAAAACAGAGGAGCGGGACTACAAGAACTGGTAACACACATACGTCAACACGCTCATTTAGTAGTGTTAACACAGAATTTGTTTTAATATCGGCATAGGCCAAAAAGATAATCCAATATGCTTATAATATGCTTATATGGTGGTGCACACACACAAAACACGTTTTCTGTCTGTCTGTGTTGTTTGGTGTGTCAGGTACCAGAGATGTTGGAGGTGCTCCATACACGTCTGCAGAGCATCACGGAGGAGCAGGTCTGAACAATTAGCACCCATATTTATCATTCCATGGCTTTGTTTCAGTCACTTCTGAGTGCTTGTGAATACAATGTGGGACCTTTTTTCCATGTTGTTGTGTTAAAAGCCACACAGAATCTTCTGGAGCTTATTGTAATTTAACTATCAGCTTTTATGTGCTTTTTTTTCACAGTTAACTTGTGTCTTACTCAAAGAATAAATTTGGTGTGGTCCTTGTGTTTAGGTGAGAGTGGCGGTAGGACAGACGGTGCTAATCCTGGCTTCACAGCATCTACAGACTGTCATAAATGCACTAATTAACCAACCACTTCCTTATGACAGGTATATAATGTTTCTATACACTAAATATCCAAGTAGATGAAACTTGAACTAATCCCCCTGTGGTTAATGATTTTTGACAAATCATTCTGCGCCATATGTTTTTAAGAAGAAAATGGTTTAAACTGTATATATGCAATGTAGTAAAATGAATATATTTGAATTTTTATCCATCTGTCCAGCTGGACCAGTGAGATGTGGATGGCCTTGGGGGCAGATCCCATCGTAGCCAATCAGATCATAGAGATGGTGATGGAGAAGCTCCTGATCATGGCGCCCTACATAGACAAGAAGGAGAATATGATAAGAGGAGGCTCAACAAAGATGGCCACAAATCAGCCACTGGCCGTAAGTTATAAACACTCACAGGCACATTACTGACTATTGTGGTGTTTATACACAACGACATACACATTCCGTGTGATAGAAATAAGTAATAACTGCAATGTAACAAGTGCCTTTAAAAGTTGAAGTTTGCTTCAATTATTAGCCTTTTCTCAATATGTGTCACAGCTACTGTATAAAAGATGCACTAGAGCAGTTCCTTACCAAACACAAATGACAGAATAGATTTGATGCTACTGTTAACATTTGTGTCTGTGTGTGCTTTGTTCCCAGATGACATGTGGTCTTAAAGAGCTGTTATTAAATGGCCAGAGTCAGGAGCCGGCTGTCAGCCAGTTTCCTCAGCTCTTTTCCTGTCTCATTGTCAGAGTAGGAGCAAGTGTCGGAGTCTCCGCACCAAGGGACAACAACACTAAATCCACATCCCCCATCCATGTAGCAGGGTAGGCATCTTTGCCTTTTTGTCTTGTACAAAGGTCTAATCTTGGGTGTGGAGTAAAATTGATTGGTCAAAATGTCTTTTATTTTTTGGTTCCAGGGTCGCCACTGATGCTCTGAAAATCTTGTTAGCACGAGCCCAATTAGATGAGGTGATGAAACGGATGGATGAGGATAATACCTGGGACACAATGAGAGAACCAAACACACACATTTCTGGAATTACACTACTAGCGAGGTAGAGACACACTCACATAAAGGGAGATGGATGCATTATGACACCCTTGTTGCATGTACACCAGATACTGTGCTCTTTTGTAATATTGTAAGAATGATATATGATACAAACTGCCTATTTTAGTGCAAAGATCATCAGGAAAAAGTATGCTATGTTTTTTTGAACATGTTTGGACCTTTTAAGAAGACAACAAATTACTCTCAATTTTTCTCCTGTATTTTTCTTGTGAAAATATGCCCCAGTTATGTATCATCTTCATTAGTTTAGCTGGTAAAATTTAGCTGGTCATTATCAAATCTGGCCCTTTTGGACACACCTGTTTCAATCAGTGCTCATCATGACCTCTATAGTGACCATTCAGCCATCACTGAGAAACCCTATGTTGTATTTGTAAAGAAACACATTATGTAACATTTAACTGTGAATAACATAATGTGAAATATATTATATATATTATGTTACCCTTTTTTTTTTTATTATTTCAATTTTCTTCAGGCCGCAGCCCACACTTTGCAAAGCACTGCTGTAAAGAGTTGATGTAAATATGAATGTGGTTGTGATTTTTCTATAGGGCAATGGCTAAACATGCTGGTCCCAGGTTGCCTGCCATTCTGGAGTGTCTGTGTCCCTCCCTGAACAACATCTATGAATGCCAGAGAATCACCGTCACTGCTTTTTTCTCTGAGGTGATAAACCTCCTTTAACCTATGATTGTTCTTTAAAGGCCCCAGAGCCTCAAGTACCTCTGTCAAATAACTAAGCTGTAACTGCCTTGAATTTTATGGCTCATCTGTCAATATCTTTGTCCTGTTTTTAAAGTTATGAAGTGAGTATGAACAATCAGTATTGTGACATAATCCTTATTTAATCCATGATGTGTTTGCTTTTTCTCTGTCATTTCCAGCTGTTGAACCATCATGTGGTGTCGGAGCTGATGTTGATAGATGTTTTAATGAACAACATGATGGAGAGGATATCGGACCCTAGTTGCACTGTCCGCATGCTGGCTGTGCGAGGGCTGGGAAATATCGCAGTGGGGTCTCCCGAAAAAGTAAAACACACACAGGATTGCACATCATTTATGTGCTACTATACACGCACGCATGCACGCACAACTGTAGCTGTTCTGTCACTCACAGCTTTCTCCCTTTTGTTTTTCTTCCCCCTCCAGGTGAATAAATATGCCAAAGAGCTGCTAGCAGCCATGAGTTCTGGCATGGAAGAGAAAGATGATCCAGGTAAAATGACAGCAAACTAATCGCATCTTGATTTATTTCAGTGATTGCTGAAGACATTTATCATGTTAGTTATTCCATATGTTCAGCCACTCATCCTGGATTGATTATCACTGATTAAAATATTCCTCTTTATTTTTCTCCTGCAGGTAAACTGATTACTCTTGAGGCCATGTCCGGTCTGTCCAAAGTTCTCCTGTACCTGGACAAGAAGAATGTCCACTTACTGGTGGTGTACATCTTCATGAAGATTAAACCGTTCTTGGAAAGTGTAAGTTTCTTGTTATAATTCCAGATAAAACCCACTTTTTTAAAGATGATACACTACCATTTCCCAATTCACAGTAAAATCATCTAATGTGCCCTTTATATTTCTATAACACTCACTCAATATTATTTTGAATTTCTAAGTCGTATTTGTTTTATGGATGTTATTGAAAACATCCAATCCAGTTTATGGAGCACAACACAGTTGCCCAAAGTGCTGTACAGTAACAGCTAAAATAACATTAAAGCAAATAAATACTACTTCAAATACATTAAAACACAACATCTCACACTCACAGGGCTGTAAAAAATAGACAAAACACCTCACACTGTGTCAAACGCCAAGGTGAAGAAGTGCAAGCTTTGAAAACAGGAAGTGAAGGGGCCTGTCTAATGTTAATTGGCAACTCATTCCAGAGTTTGGGAGCCATGGCGAAAAGACCGATCCCCTCTGAGCTTCAGCCCATCTCCGTCCACCTTGGCAGGCCAGAAAAACAGTCAGAATGTGTGCAGTTAGGTTCAATAAGTATATTTATAAGAACAGTATGATTTTGTTGGAAATGCTTATGCTTATTATCTGGACAAGCAGGCTTGTTCTTAAGTGCAGTTATTATTATCAAGCAGTCAAGCAGTACTCTAAATATGCGTTGTGCTTTTGACTTTTACTTACATGTTGCTAATATAATAAGTGGATCAACTTGCTTTTAAGTATTGGATCCCAGTGCAGTGTTTAAGGTGAGGAGGAGAGCACAACTTGCATATCAGGAGCAGTTTTCAGAATCATGGAATAATGTGGTGGAAAATGAATGAGCTCCTTCATGTGGCTGAGGGGTGTACTGCAGATATTACACTTAAGTAAAGCGTGGAGGAAAAAATGGATTTGGTGGGAAACAAAAAATGAAAACTTCTGAGTTGGTCTCCTTTAGGTGTTTTTCCCATGAGGTGAAGCTGTATTTCTGAGTGTTCACCTTAAAAAAACACAACAATGTCAGCATCTTGTCTACTCATTCAGGAGAATGATGAAATCCGCTGTGCCTCCATCCACCTAATGGGAAACCTGTCCAAGTTTGGCTCTGGAGAGCAAGTGTTTAAAGACCAAATCCACAATGTTCTGGTCAGTCTGCTGCTCCACCTGGTGGACCCGAATGCACATGTGGTTAAGGTAGGAAATTTACACACACACACTCACACACATGCTGTACTTTCCACATACATGTACAGATTGACCACTACATGGTATTTTCCAGGCGTGCAAGTTTGCGATGCGTGTGTGCGCTCCTGTGGTGGGATCAGATCAGATCACTACCATGTTTCAGAACCACCTCCACGATGACAAGAGCTTACACTACGGAGAATTCATCAATGACCTCACCAAGTACCTGGTAAGATGCACACGATCACAAACACAATTTTGGCTATATTGTTTCATGATCTGTACTTGAAGGTCCAATGTGTAGGAATATTGAGGCTTTTCCGGACATATATATTTGCATACCAGAAAGGATGTATTCATTTGCTCTGGCTGTTTTTTCCATTTGGACTGCTGTAATAAGATGACGCAAAACTCTGTACAAAAGCACATGAAAAACAAAAAAAATTTTTTTAACGTGATTACACACTAAGGTGAGATTCCTGTAGTTATTTGATGTTTGAGCGTGAGTTTCATGTTTTTGTAGATCCAGGACTTTCCAAGCATGCTGAACTTCTACCACATATCGGTCATCCAGTTCTTCAAGAGCAACTGGCCTGAGGTCAGAGCAGCAGCTGCCATGTTCATAGGTATGACTGGATCAACACCTTATTGAGGAAAAGAAAATGCTGCTCATTTCAGCCACAACCTTGCAGCTTTATAATAACACACAGGCCTCTTGCATACAACCTTATTAAAAATGTTCACCATACTTTCACCTGTAACCTGTACTTAGTTGAGATGTGGTGTCTTGTCTCTGGCAGTAGAAACCAGATGCTTCCAGGAAAAAAGGGAATTGTCAGTTGTGTGAGCTGGGAGGCGGTTAAAAATTAAATTGTCCATTGTGTTCTGATCTTAGATGTATGTTCTTTTGTCAAATCAGTATAGGAGGTCACAGGCTGGACACCATTAGGCAATCAACACTCAAGACAAAATAAAACGTCCTGACAGTAATCGGTATGCAAAAGAAGATCTTCAGATACAATATACAGTACTCTGCAAGAGTTTTGTTGTTTTAGCAATGCTGTAATGACGTATATAATATACTGGAAAGTTGTGTGCAGTATTGAAACAGAATATTATGAGGAAAAACTGCTTCTATAGGCTAAAGTGTGGTAAGAGTGGCCTGTGTTTGTCCTAATATTTCATGGCAGCTGAAAAACGAAAAGAAAATGTCAATTTATTCAGTCACATCAGTCCATTCAAAATGCCAAAGATCGCATAATTTGACAGATAGAAAATTCATATTATTACATGAGCAAGGCCAACAACAGTGTTAGTGGTAGCCTTGGTGGTATTTGTTGCACAGCAATGTTTTTGATATGATCTGATAGTAATCTGTGTGTGTTTGTTTTAATCAGGGTTTCTGCTCAGCAACCTTTCAGAGGAGCATTTCTCCCACCTCAATACGGGAACCATCACTAAAGGTGACTGAAACGGAAAGCCCTCATTTTATTTACTGTATATTTTCACCAGGCTGCACACTGAGAGGTGTAATGCTGCCCTCCACAATTTAAAGTTTGTAATCACACTTCAATGTTTTCCTTAATTCTCTTCCTCCAGACAGTTCCCATATTCTTCAACCACTTCATTTTCTTACAGCTGATGTTTTCTGTCCACTGGTTTTAACCGCTCTGATGTCTGTGATGTGTTCATGCACAGGTTTAGTGATGCTGCTCCAAGATCCAGATCCAGTGGTGAGAATGAAGGCTGCTGAGGCCATGGGACACTTCCACTGAAACGCACACACAGATATACACACTAGTATTTTTTACACAAACATGCAAATCCCAACGCTGAAACGTGCAGTCATTTATAAATAAATAAAATATTCCAAACTACCCAACTGAAATGTTGTTAGGAAACCTGTGCGGCCAGAAGCCAAACTGTTACATTTACCAGTGTTACAATTTTCATATAGATAGATATATATATATATATTTAGGCATTAGCAGCTTGTATTGGCTTCTTTTGTTACTTTAAACTGGTACTTGAAAGGAAGTGTTAATATTTTAGTGACCAAAGACTGTGCTGCTCTTAACAGATTGACTGTAACATGTTGTGTTCAGTCTGCGCGACAATGCCAGAAATAGACAGTGTTCCATTCAGGAAATAGACCACACTTCAAAGAGTTTTAGAAAAAAGTATAGGTTTATTTAGATCAAGGGTCTCAAACTAAAATGACCTGGGGGCCACTTTTAGAGTCTCGTCTGTAAGAAAAAAAGTCAAACTTTAGTAGGTAGTTCACAATAAAAAAAATATATATATATTTGTGAACATTAATCTGTAAATAAAAATAAATGAAAATGATTGGGGGATCACAAGTGGCCCACAGGTCGCAAGTTTGTGACCTGTGATTTAGATATTGTGACGGGAACCCACAAGTACATGACCGTGTGTTTTTGTGTCCATTCCTCCGTGTGTAAATCCTGCTGTCCTTTAATCAGCTTGGAGCTTTGTCCCCCACCTTTCATCACGATAAACGTCAAGATTTAAGATGTGTTAAAAAACAGAATGTATAATGTATTTATTTGATTTCATTTAAAAAAAGACAGCTAAAATGATAAATGCACAAGAACTACAGAACAGCAGAAATGTCCTCTATGGTTCGCAGCTGTGAATGGAGGCTGTTATTAAAAAGAATCTAGTGTCCAGTTAGTCCGGATCATCTCGCCAGCACTGACCAGTTAGTGTCTCTCACAGCCGGACCGATAGTTACTGTTGCACCTGATGTCGCCGCTTCAGTTGAAGTTTAAAAAAAAAATTAAATAAAAAAACATCTCACATCCAATTGTAAACCATAAATAAGCTGTTTGTAAATCACTGCCACTCAACACACAACCTTTCAGCTCCTAAATAAACGTCACACTGACTCGTTCATCGCTCTGTCAGTTTCACATTATCGACACACATGTGTATCTGTGCAGCCACACACACATTTATTCACTCATTCTTCTGAACCAGCCATACAGACCCATGTAAACAGGCCGTGATAGGTAGTCAAAACAAACCTGTGCAGCCATGCTGAAGACAGTTTGTGCCAAATGTCTGTTGACGTCCTGTAATATAATATAGCAATGAGTTGAATTTTTGATTTATGGCCCTCACTGTCTTTTCAGTGTAATAATTAATGTAGTTTTAACAAACAGTTGAGGGTTTACAGGCCTCCTAATGTAAATATGAATGTTTATTTATGTTGGGAACTGGTTCTTAAATGTGTCTTAAGTTGAATTAACTTGTCTGAAAGTGTCAATCATGGGTTTTGTGTTTCTATTGCACTTTGAGTTCCTGATGTAGAGTCACTTTTCACAGCCCGTGTGGAGAACAGTTTTCTAATAATAACAATAATAATAATGATAATAATAATAGTAATAATGTGATCATTATGGGTAAACAAACACAGGTCAAATAAAGATGCCTCTTCAGCTGCTTCGTTTGTTCTATAAACAGGGACTCTCGGCTTCTTGCACTTTCTGTCACAGTTTAATTTCGGGTGAATGGAAATTGCTGTTAAAATCTTTTTACCACTGATGGGGAATTTTCATGTCATCTTTCTCTTTCTTTAATTTTTTACCATGTTGAATGTCGGTGTGATATTAGTATGTATGACACGTGGAGGTACGGCTTCTCCAAACTATTAATGTGTGAATGTGTTCAGAGTGAGTGCTAAAATGTTTATGTTCCACAACAAAGTGGATGATGACGGATATCAAATGAAGAAATAAACATTAAGTCAAAGATGATATATGATTTAAATGTTTTCATTTTAACCCATAATACCCCTTTGGTTATACAGACATAAATAGCAGACAAAGACAGGTAATGTGACGGCAAGAAGAAGCGGTAAATAGAGCAAAATAAATTATGTGGTTTGTAAATGAAATAGAGTTTATCTAAACCCCACTTTCTCTGTGCATCTCTGGACTGTCTAAAATCATTTCCCTGCTTTTTTTGTATTTGGTGTGTTTCTCTGTGTGTCCACATGGGGGCAGTAGAGAGTCGTGTTTAATGATTATGTCAGCTTTTCTTTCGGCCTGTGAAACCCATGAAAAATCTTTGAATGAAACTAGCATATAATGCTGTATTTTATCAGCTCGCAAAGTAATTTGTCATTTCATGTGACCCAGGTCAAGTCGCTCTGGTCTGTCTGTCTGTCTGTCTGTCCTGATGCTGTGTCTCTGTGGGTATTTGTTGCCTTTTCTTAGTTTGTTAGTCTGCTCTAAGTGCAGCAGTGTAAATATGAGTCTCTGCAGCTCTTATTTAAAGAGCTTCAGTTACAGACAGACAGCAAACAAAACCCCCTGTGAGCATCAGACACCAGGACAACACCATATCAACAGATATCTTCTTTGAGCTGTGTGATGGGTTTTACTGTATCTTCCGTTCGTGCAACGTGACGTCTCTCCCCTTCTACCACCAAACCAGCAGCCAGAAACGTCCCTACTTAAATTATTACATCATTTCTAGATCATGAGTTAATTACAGCATTTAATTCTCCCAAACCAAAGTGCAAATTCCCTCAGACAGTGCCGTTTGACTGAATCTGGCTCCTTCTTTGATAATCACTTATAAAGCTGCAGTTCAGTTTTGTGTGATTGTGTTCACACTCCGCTTTGTCACTCTTTGTGGGAGCCTTCCCACACTTGATTTCACTGTTGTTTATAATAACTACATATCTATGTCACTACATGATGTGGCGGAAGGCATGTGAGCATTTGATTTGCACGTTTAAAGCCCCAGTGTGTAACTTTTGTCCCAAAAACACTGCTAGTGACGCTACCTCATGCCTCAGGTGATCCAGCAGAAAAGACAACTCGAGGTCCATATTTCAACTGTTCTCTTTCAGCATTCATTCAGGTTTCTCACTACCTTATTCGTGTTTCAGAGAACCGGGGATAATTCCTTAACCTTAAGTTTTCTCACTTTACTAGCATAAGTCGTACTGTAAAATGAATCGGACACAGAGAGTCGTGTGGGTCTAACTGACTTTAAACTCGTCTAACAATGGTTTAAATGTTAAGGAAAGTTGTTTAATAGTTAAAAGTTACACACTACAGCTTTAAATCTGTTACCATCAACCACATTAGTGCCACCTAGTGGTGTTGACCAGTGAGTTGTGCTGGTCAGGTGATAAGTCTAGACTTTAAGCATCTCTCCAAGACAACAGTGTGCATTTTATTTATTTATTTACTTATCTATCTTTATTTATTGATTGATTATATGTTTACGATTGTAGTGATGATGACACAGACCAGGCCCAGTATTTGCGATTCATGTGAGCTTAATATTTACTGGTGAGGGTTAATATTGAGTTGTGATAATGGACATTTAACATCTTGATCTGTGTATTACAATTAAGAAAGAGTTAAAGTCCCCTGTAAGATGATAAAACCTGTACTGTGTCAAAGGTCAGTTTGATGCCTCAGGGGGAGAAAGACAACGAGGTGTGAGCATTTGTCTTAGACGGGATTAGACCTCGACATGGAGTGTCGGTTCTTCTGTAGACCAAGTGCTCATATGGGAGGACGATCATACAGCGCGACGACAGCCAGTGTTTCGCTATTTTGTGAAAATGAAATGCTTGGGGATCATCGCGCCAGCTGTTTCCTTCACACACCGTGGATTCATTATCTCAAAACAAATGCTTTTTTGTTTTTTGCTGAGGTCAAATAATGGAGCTTTATTTTGAAAAGTTTAAAACATACAGACTTCATCTTTTGCATACATACACAATGATCTTTCAAAATAGAACACCCCCCCCCCCCCTCTATTCTATTCATATCTACAGTATACGTGTAATCCTGATTTTTAATGTCCATTAAGCAATGATTGAAACGACTCCTTGTGCTTTCCAAAAACGAATCTTGTGCTTTTTTCACACTGCACATTTTTAGCCCAGGGTTTCCTTCAGCAGACTTTATCTGTCTCCAAATCTAATTCTCTAAATGCACAGGGCTTTAGACAAAGTGCTAATCAAAAATACAGATTTAATTCTTGCTTAGCTTAATTTTGCCAAAAACAATGTAGAAGCTCATTAAGGTCCAACTGAAAGCCTCAGAAACATTCTGCACAGTCAGGGAAACGAGACATTTCCACTTTTGACACATTAATCTTTCTCCCTGGGATGAGTATGCTATTGTTGGTGAGGATAACTAATAATTATTATCATTATGGTTCTATTAGATGTTGTTATTTGCACAATGTTGAGCCGTTAATACCATTTGGTCTTAAAGGACAAATCCAGTCTGGTAATTATGGCAGTGAATTGGTTTTTACTGCGTGGACAAATGATGACATAGTGTATTCGTCTGTGTATAAACTTCTATTTCAGTCACACATACATATTGTTACATTGTTACTGTAAACACCAAATCTGTATTAATCCACCTCTTAAAATCCTCCCCCCCAAACAAAAACAGTATTTATTTCTCCTTGAGTAACATGGGTTGAAAACTACAACTTTGTTTTAGGCATAAACATAAACTTTTCTTTCGGAATAACAGTATATATTTATCTTCTTGGCCAAACATCTGAATCTTCAGGAGCTCGGGGTCAGAACCTGCTAAGAGATGGACTAACACACAACTGGGTTTAACCGTTTCATAGAAATTCTTGACATATCAAAAATACAGAATATTATCAGCCTTTTTCCATTAGGTTTAATGTTTAACTGTAGTGCTGTTGGAGCACTTTAGGGAAGTTGAGTGCAGGGGCAGAGATTGCTTTGTGCCCTTTTGCTAAATGACTTTACTCTCTGTTTATTGTTTGATGATACACTGATATTAAGATTAAATCGGCCCTGGGTAAACAGTTAAGTGCAGTGTGAAAAGGGCTCTTTATTTTTGTGAGCTTTTTATTGGTGGGTTTGGGGTGGCTGCTGCTCCATTAGGAGGAGTATTCATACTCCTCTGCGCTGCGTCGCCCAAAGTCCATCCATCCGAGATAATCTCTGTCCTTTATCCTGTGGCTCGGGGACAGACCGCTGGCTCTGCTGGTGAGGGATGATCTGGTCTGGTAGGAAGAACCTGGAGGAGATGGAGACGGGAGGTGAATGGCGCTGAGGGCAAATATGTATCTGCTCCTCTACTGAGTGTAGACTGTAAGCCATGCTGACTTATTCTGTTTCTTTTCCCTGTTTTTTATGTGTTTGTGAGACAAAGACGGAGCGATTAGGAGACGGGGAGGTGTGTGAAGGAGGAATGCAGAGTGACAGCAGTGAGGATGGAATGAAGAGGAGCAAGCACAAGTGGAAAAGGCGGAGGTATGGAAAAATGAGGGGAGGAGGGGAGATGCTGGGGGGGAGAGGTGGGAAATAACAGATGGTGGGACTCAGGAACAGCATGAGGGCGGACAGATTATAGGAGGATGCAAGTCAGCAGGAGAAAGAACACGACCAGAGGGGTGATCCGAGTGTAATACGACTTTCACTGTCTCCTGAGTCCTGAGTGGAGTCGGGCGGGCTGTTCGTCGTCACTGCTCACCTTTCCTGGAGATGAGTCTGGCCAGCAGTTGGCTCAGGCTGTTCTTGGAGTCTGTGTCTTGGTTGTAGTTGGCGAGCCGTCCTGAGGGGGGCGCTGCAGCTGAACGAGCCAGGCGTGTGTGGTTGGGCGATGGGGGAGGTGGGCTGTCTGACATGAGAGCCTCAACCTCAGCCCTCTGTGACTCAAAGAAAAAATATATATATTATTGTGTTTCTTAGCAAATCCGAAAACTGATGCTTATCTAAATGACTTCAGCTGAATCAAGTTAGTTTGATGTACATATATGCAAGTTCATAATTTGAGCATCTGTGTGTCTTACGGTGGACTGTGAGGGCAGACTCAGAGAACCACTTGACAGAGCAGCCAGGAGAACACACACACATATCCCCACATTCATGACTGGAGGTGGAGAAAGAAGAGAAGAGAAGATTAGACAACAAAGTCAAAATAAATCCACTGGTGGACTTAATGTTCCCCCTCAGATGATTTGTTCGCCGCTGTCTCTCCTCTCTTTTATTGTCGGTTTTTGTGTCTGAGGGCCGGAACAATTGCAGGTGATGGGTCAGGAAAGCAGAAATCAATCATTTCACATTTATTGGAGTGTAGTGGAGGAACAGTTTACGTCTGATGGTTAACCTCAGGCACACACACACACACACACACGGTGGTGGTGTAGGGTGGAGTTGTGATGACTTAGCATCTGCAGAATCCATAGGGAAACACACCAATTATCTCTAAACCTTAATTTTGCTTTGTGTGGCGTTTATTTTAAAAGGGAGATCGAATGTTAATGCGGCAAATTAAATGAATTCTTCGTTTCTTTATTCACTCACTCACATAAAAGATGTGTAAGAAATGCAAGACATTGGTGGAATTATTTATCATTGCCCGGAATGAGAGGAAGAAAAACAGAGTTAGTTAGATTCAACCAGACTCGTTGATCTGAATCTGTTTCTCTGTACAGATGTGAACATCGCTCAGTCAGACTCCAGAGTTTCCCTGTAGTTATAGTTTGCGATCTACAGTAGAGCACATGAAAATGACATCTCTTAGGGGGTTGTTTCACCTCAACTGTGTTTCTAAGTATGGAGGATGTCCGTCAAGAACAGACTGTCAAGTCCACTGAGGCAAACTGTAATTTTTTAAAATTGGGCTATACAGAAATTTCGATTTTGATTCAGTACTTTTTAAAAACAAACAAACAAGTATATATATCTGTGTAGAATTAACACTGTAGCTCAACACAACAGCCCCTCTGAATAATGTCTGTTTAAAGAGACACTGTGTGGTTGTAAATAGTCATTCTGTTGATGCTAATATAATTCCTGTTAGAAGCTGGTGATTGTCTCTCATTCATTATTCACTAGGCTGGTAATGGAGTGTTATTATATTGTGTGTGTGAAAGCCCTCTCCTCCTGCTGCTCCTCCTCCTCTTCAGCAAAGGGAGAGAGAGAGAGAGAAAAAAAATAATTTTTAATATTTCCATGTTCAGAGATTGATATTCAGCTCCCATTTTTATGTATAAAAATATATATTTGCAGCCGGAACACATTATGTTGTGTCTCAGATGTTACATACTGTATGTACACGTAGTTTAATTGTAATCATAAGTGAAAGTTTGATTATTGCTCTTGCAATAATTCTTGATGGAAAGGACAACATTTGATCGTATTTG
Source organism: Solea solea (assembly GCF_958295425.1). Lineage (NCBI taxonomy): Eukaryota > Metazoa > Chordata > Actinopteri > Pleuronectiformes > Soleidae > Solea > Solea solea. The sequence goes on from NC_081146.1 coordinate 14,321,754, forward strand.
TATTAAATCTAAATTTACATCTTTAAACACTCAAAACAGTCAAAAAAAAAGTGTTTTAATAAATTACTAATAGGATCCACGAACAGACAAAAGCTCATATCAGTTAAATGTATGTAAATCTTACCTGCAGTCGTCGTAAGAGAGTCTGAAGATGCTGAGCTTTGCTCCTCCTGTGTCAAGGCCGTGAGTGAATGAGTGTAAGTGAGTGAGAGGAAGAGGGAGAGAGACCTCACTTTATACTGACACACAGGAAGGAGGAGGAGTCTCAAAAACTGATGCCACTGACGCAACAGAGGACACAAAGGTGCACACACACACACACACACACACACACACACACACGCACACACACACACATACTAAACTGGGATAGGTGTAGCCCTATATGAGAAGGTGAGAAAAGGTTGGGACAAAGGTGAGAGCTTTAACTGTGCAGCACTCAGAAATCAGAAAACAATAGTGGAACAAACACTGCAGACACATAAGTAAAAGCATGCACACATACGAATGCATTCAAGCTGTGGTTTCTAGTAGGAAGAAGAAGCTGGAGAAGCTCTTGAGTGATGCGTGTCCGAGCCTTTCCATGGACACTGACGCTCACAAATACACATATGAGGCCACACACAGGAACACGGATGGAGTCGGAGAGAAAAATATGATCCCTGAAAGAGCAGAGGCAACATGCAGCTGATATAACCGGTGTGTGGTTCTGACAGAGTGAGTCCAAAGTGGGTCAGTATGTGAAGCCTCACTCCGCCTAATGTGTCTTAACTATGTGTGTCTGCACGTGCAGCAGAATCAAACGCTGTGGAAACAGATCACAGATAAATATTGTTGTTTTTAGTCTGAAAGACGAGGCCAAAGACGAATCATTTCAATCACCAAAACAGCGTGACTTCATTGTAAAGGTCGCATGAGGCACTGATTGATTGGTAGGAAGAGAGTGGTGATTGGAGTGGTCTTCAATGGTTGGTGAAGGGAACAGTGGTGACGAGGAGGTATGGGCTAAAGGAGAGAAAAATAAATACATATTTCAGGAAGAGGGCGGAGCATAGGGTGACCTATAAGAGTGGGGGTAGATTATATACTATGCAGAAGATGCAATCTGTAGGAGAAAGGAGTATGCAAGGTGATGCCAGGGGAGAACATGGTCCGGCTGCATCGGATGGTGCAGTCTGTAGGATGACTTTGGAAACCAGGCAGAGGAAGTCGGAGCCAAGAGAGGTAGTGAAGAGTGACCAGAGGCAGCTGGGTCCAGATGACATACCTGTGGCGGTATGGAGATGTCCAGGAAAACAATCTTGGTGAGCAAGAACATGTCTGAGGAGTGGAGAAGAAGCGTGATGGTACCAGTCTCCAAGAACAAGGGTCATGTGCAGAACTGTAGTAATTACATGGGTATAAAGTTGACCGGCCACATTATGAAGATGTGGGAAAGAATTGTTGAATCTCGGTTAAGTAAAGAAATGAAGAAGATAAAAACCACAGATGGAGAAGTCTACAGAAGGCCTGAAGGAGTTGCACTGTCTTTGTGGATCTAGAGAAAGTTTATGACCGGGTGCCAAGAGAGGAACTGTGGTATTGTATGTGGAAATAATCGCACACCTCACCTCATAAGTGGAAGGTTCAAGGATGTTGTGAAGGAGGACATGAGGACAACTGGTGATCTACTGTGGCAACCCCTAATGGGAGAAGCCAAAGGAAGAAGAAGAAGGTCTGGTCTCGCTGGAAATATGATTGCCAGCAGGAAACCAGCAATATCTTATATTTGCCACTTTATCTAGCCATTAGACAGACATTTGTAAACTGCTCCTGCACCAAAGTCCATAGAGGAAAAGTTAGTGTTTTAAACTCGTGTGGACATCAGAGTTTCTGGTCACTCACATGGTAAAGTGGTAGAAGATGACTCATTCTTCATTCTAATCCAAATGCCAGCGATGCATGTGTTCAGTGTTGGTATCATCCATGGGATCTTGTATATTGATAACTATAATTTTATTATTTTTTTAACAAAGTTTTACAATAACTTACATAACCCATTGACCAATCCATGAATGGTATTTGAACAGGAAAAAAAGTTTGTTGAACAGTTGAATCAAAAACCTTTAAGTGGCGGAATAAAAATACTCGGATGTGCCAGAAGCTGCAAGGTCACAGGTATAAAAGATAAAAATCTGTGGGACACCCGTTTGTGTTAGAAAGTGAAAGAAACAGCATGAGTGTGCTTTGTGGACAAATGGCATTCATACATTAAAATATTTAAGCCGCAACATGTGCACAATAACGTGTGGTAATGTAGTTGGTTTTTAAAAGGTTCATTAGAGCTGTTAGGACAAGCTTTTAACTCGGTGCCCCTTAAGCAGCTACTCAGTAACAATGCATGTCATTTCAAGAGTTTCTATGTCAACCTTCAAGCCGTGGTGCTATTTGAGGGAGAAAATAGCTTTGATTATCTTCAGATTGTGCGGGGTGGTCGTGTTGAATGGGGACACGTGTGCCGCATTGACTTTCCAGAGCGAGGCTCTTGTTCCTGTTGTGTCTACCTAAATACCGATTTGCTCGCCGAGGTTTGTCTGAATTATTTAAAATTCCTCACTTGTTCAGCTGCAGGCAAGGTCTCGGGAAGAGAAAGCACTTTTCACTTTTCACTTTTGTGAAGTAGAAAAGCTGAAACTTTGCACTCAAAGCTGGTGTTCTGTCTTTAATTCATAACATTTTTTCATACCTTTTTTCTTTCCTATTACTCTCTTTATCTCCTTTTTAAGGAGTCTCTTTTCCCCCTGTTGTTTGGGTGTGTGCGGCATCTTAAATCTACATGTACCTTTGTGTGTGAAAAGTGCTTTATAATTAATAATGCCCTGCAGGACCCATACCCATATTAGCATAATTACAGTTTAAATGTTCACTATGAGCGCAGATCAGTCATAGTTATCTCTCATTATGATCTGCAGAGTTTGCACCGCTCAACTCTGCACATGCATAATTTGAACAGCAGGTCAGCATAATGCACGTCATGCGGTACATTGTCATGGATATAATAGGCTGTATAGCTTTTAAATGGGCTTTCATCAATTTCATTTATTGTATTAATAATAGTGCACAATGTAATGGTCATGTAACTGCTCATTATGACCATTATGAGCCATATGAACTATACGTTTGTATGGGTGTCTTTGTGAGGACCAGAAAACGATACAGAGTGAGGACATTTTGGTCCTCACAGGGTTAAGACCTGGTTTTAAGGTTAGAATTGGGTTTAGGTTAGGGTTAGGCATTCAGTTGTAATGGTTAAGTTTAGGGTAAGGGGCTATAGGCATTATATTATATATGCATTATGTCTGTGTCCTCATTATGAATGCTGAGCAAATGTGTGTGTGTGTGTGTGTGTGTGTGTGTGTGTGTGTGTGTGTGTGTGTCTGTGTGTGTGAGAGAGAGTGAGAGAGTCTCAGGCTTTCCTGGTTATTGTTAGCTCTACTCCAGGCTAACATTAACCTGTTTCCTAACACTGTCATTAGCGGCTGCTAAACTGTTGATTGGACTTTCCCCCTAAACCTGTCGTTAGCACCTGCCTAACATCTGAGATGCACACACTCTGGTTTCCATGACTTCAGAAGACATGGAATTACATTGACTTGCATACGTTTCCTGGAGACTTACTCTAACCTTAACCATAACTACTACTGGCCCTAATGTCTTCACCTTAAAATGTAGTCATTTACATTATGGAAACCATAAGGAAGACAAGTCCCCATGATGTGACTGTGAACAGATTTAGGTCCCCACAACATAAGGAATACCAGTTTCACACACACACACACAGACACACAAATGCACAACATTCTCGCCTGATTAAAGTCACCTGATCAGTCAGTAGTATGTCATTTCTGCTGCTAGGGCCCTCTTTGAGTCAAAGCAATGACAAAATAAAACCCCCATGTTTGGAAGCAGCGTGTGATTATAGTAATAATGTGATTATGCTCTGAAGTTCTCATGTTTTATGAGGAAAAGCTTCTGCAGCAGAACACACACAGTCATGATCATGTGCAGAGTTAGGACGGTAAAGTAACGCATTTTCCCAGCCTCTCCTCTGGAAAACAGTTATTGTTCACCTGTTTCACAAAAAAATTTAATCCATGTTATTGGGCACATCAAGAGTGCTTTTGGCCAAACAGAACAAATAACTGCAAGTCGACTAATCCACTCTCCTCCCCCGAGGACTTAATTTCAGAGGTCCATGGGTAAGACAACCTCTGTCTGCTGATAAATGCTGAATCCAGACATATGAGTGTTACGGTCTGATGAAGATATATATTCTCCATACTGCTTTTATCTACTGTTTATCACATGCCGTGAACAGTAAATCAATATAAAATTCAATAACATTTACCAGGCCACACTTTTTGCTCGGAGTGTCTTTGCTCACATGGACACAGCAAGACATGCAGCAGCTCTAACAACTGGACATAAAGCTACTCTTTTATATTCATATTCAGTTAATTTCCTCCCTCCGTCATTTGTTATGTTTTAATCTTGTGATGTTAGGTGCTACATAAATAAAGGCTGATTTTGATTGATTGATTCTGCAAACCACTCGTTAAAGGAGGCTAAACGTAAGTTGCAAAAACAGCCTCATTGCTATGCTCACATTTTTGGGGGCTCGTAACGGCTGCAAAGGAACATCCTGGGTTTCAGTCAGAACAGTAACAGAGAAGTGTTTTACTCACGGACCAGATGAACACTGGTGAGCTCACTTTCTTGTTTCGCCCGTCAGGCTACGCTTGATGAAACTTTACTTCGCCTCATATGCTTTTATGGGGTTTATGTTGAGTAGCAGTGCAATTAAAAAAAACATTCATGTTGAGGCTGACGTGTCTATTTTTAGTTTTGAGAGGCCTTTATTGTGGCCTTTGAGTAATGTTCGCTATTTTGGAGACTCTGTGCAGCAGCATGTGTGCGTGTCATTGTGTGAGTGGAGAGGGAAGGACGGATGAGAGAACCAGCCAGTGTTTTGTTGTTATTGACAACAATGAGCTCACTCACTACTTAATACTCACGGCTTTGTTAATGCCAGCCGCTGATAAAGGATCACACATAATGCCACATCTCAACCTAAACCAAGGCTGTCACTGTCAAACTTTAAAAACCCAGTCAAGTTCAAACTATACAGCCTACAAGTGCATCACACTGTCTGAAGTCATTACCGTGTGGGCCAGCAGATGGCAGAGTGAGCACAGCTTGGCCTTACATCCACTGAATCCATCCAAAAAAACCAAGACAGTGATGTGATGTTAGATGTGGACTTGGTTGTATGTTGACATTAACCATGACACAGTAGCAAGAACACAGGAAATGAAGGATAAATGAATTGATTAGGTGCTCATCACTGCCCTATCAGGACTTACTGAGACACCAGAATAGAACACCTATAGTCAACCTAACAGTAAACTTGCTTTTCTGAGTGTTGCCTTGAATATGTAAAACTGCGCTCAAAAATAATTAGCTGATTGTTGAATTTCACTACAAAGAAATCTAGTTTACGCAATATAAACTAGCTCCTAGATGACATAATTTAGTGAAATTTGTATATTTAATGATTTTTATTTTTTTTTTCCAGTTTTCAGACACGAGAACCGAAACAAAAGCTTTTCCTCCACAAACATGAGAATATTAAAGGATATAAACTGAAGTGGCATTAGTAATTCTGACGAAAAATGGCCTGAAACCAAAGTGTTTTCCATTTCATGCCGAGTTGATCATCACTTATGGTAATGTACAGCAGTGGAATGCACGGACAGTCTTAAAATATCCAAACAGGGCATCCCACACACAGACACACACAGACCTGTGCTTCACAGTCACAGCATAGTTTCAAACATTGCATGCACGTCACACTTCTCCAAGGAATGCATTCATGTTGATTCTCCACGTGTCCCCGTTCCCTCTCATTGTGAGTCACGGCACTCGACTTAATTGCTTTGTTGTGTTTGTGAGGGTCAACACCTCTTCAGTGGATGGACCCTCTTTTCTCCTCTAATCACCCGACTGGTTCTGTGTCGTCGGAGATGAATTAAAGGTCAGAGGCACAGATGAAAATAGAGGGGGAACGTAGGCACAGACAGATTGATCAAAATCTAAATGAAACCATCTGAATATAATAATATGTTCATCACGTTCGATGCTAGATTCAAAGTGCTTCATAAATAATATATAAATATTTCGTTGTCACAACAAAATTTGGATTATTATTTGTTTATACTGACAATCACCGTTTTAATTTAAATGCACATCAAGGAGTGCACATCAAGACATTTTTATATTTACGTTAACATTTGCTGCAAAGCTTGTCGTCATCAAATTGTGGAGATGTCGATACCACCTGCCACTTTATTAGGTTTCCTCCTCTGTACCTAATAAAGTGGCAGGTAAGTGTATAATGCTTCGAAACGAAGCATGATTGTCTGATGTTTTTATGTGAGGCAGCTCAGGAGCCAGAAGGACGATTGCAATGAATGTAAAATAACGAAGTTTAAGTGTGAAGGTAAATTTTCCACATTTTTGTCTCCCCCTGACATGAGGACTTCTTGACCTTTCATTATTAGTCTTGAACATATTGTCCACGGGTGTTGCTGCGTGATATTGTCTGTTGTTTGTGGTTCTCAAAGGAAATAAGTCAATAAGTCGATGAATGTTGCTGTGTTCTTCTGTCATAAATCTGGCAAATGTCTTCACAAATATATATATATATATTTTTCTTCATATTTTAAAGGTAGATTGAAAATTTGGCAGCTTTTTAAATCAAAATAAAGTGATCTCTGTGTGAGAGAGAGTTCAGGCCCAGTGTTGTATCAATTTATCTTAAAAAAAGTAGCTTATCTGGGGAAATAACATGAGTTGAGATTCTACATTTGTGTTCTACAGTGTGTGTGTATGTGTCTGTATGTAATGCAACAGTAGTGACAGAGAGTTTGGGGCAGTTGTTTAAACAGAGGAGAAATGAACTCTTGATATCGTGTTTGTTTACAGTGATATGAGAGGTGCAGGCTCTAAAGTTGTCTAATCCAGGGACAGCAGGTGCAGATGAATCCAGATTATTAACTTTCAAAGCCCAATTTATCATCAGAAAGCTCAGCTGGTTGCAGTCTGGCCAATCATTTACACTGAGGCACTTAAAGGAAATCCCTGAATATGATGGTGGACAATATCTGTGTTGTAATCAATGTCACTGTCACCTTTACCACTTTTATTCTGTATTTCTCCATCTCCTTCTCCTTCTTCTTCTCCTCCTCCTTCTCCTCTTTTGACAGTTAGTTTAGACAGTTATATTAGATGCCTCAGGCAGTCTGTCACTGACTGGTTGAATGAAGAAAGTGTGTTGAAAATAGAGTGGTGAGAGGCTGCTCTCTCCAGCTCTCACAAAACACATGACTCATAAATACCGTACATTCAGAAAGACAACACAAAGACTCGGATACATGATTGTGATCTATCACATGTACATACAGTAATACTGTGCATACTGTACGTGTTGTGCATTTTTCGAGTTTGCAAAGTATAAACGCAGACTGGTTCCCACAACTAGTGCAGGAGAATGATGGATCTGCAGCAGAGTGCTGCGCTGTCTTCCAGAATTTGCATCTGTGCAACAAAGATAATGAGATTATAACCTTAAAAATGGATGTAGATTGGTAATCATTAAGTTCTTTAAGGCTACAACTGCAAGGTACAGTAAAACAAAAAAAAAAATGTTGATTACAGGGAGCACAGGGAGTCATTTTTACAGGTTTGAGCTGTATAATAATGCTTTTATGACAATCTGATTCTGATAACTTCAGGCCTGGAGTATTTGATGAGGTAGATTCATATGTTTTAGGAATTTGTACAACATTATTGTTCTGCTTTATGTGACATTTATGCTTCATACGTTTTATGATACCATGTCTTTTTTAGCAAGTTTTCTAATCTAATCTCTTTTTTTTTTCCCTGTTCAGTGTTATTTATTTTATGTTTTGTGCAAAATGAAATTTAAACTAAACCAAATTTCTAATGATGAAATGATTACTTGAGAGAGCCCGGTAGCAGCACCACAGTCAACAGTAGATTGGTCTCTGTAGGCCGTTTTGTGTGTGATCCATCATCACACAGATAATGAAATAACAGCCACAACAGATCACTGACTCACACACACACACACACACTCTGTTACTCACAGCTTTCCTTATGTCCTTATTGCTCTCTATGGTTGTGAAATCAATACAAGTCCGAACACCCACTGAAAGGTTTGAAGAAAACGACTCAGGAGAAAACAGAACTGGCCAGACGTGTGTGTGTGTGTGTGTTTCTCACCAATAAAGAGGTGACACAAACATACAAGTCAAAAGACGACGCTGAAACTGGGAAATGAAAGCATGCCACCTTAAAGACCAGCTGAGGGGAAGAAAGAGAGAGACATGATAATACATGATGTCACCTTCTGACCACAGAGACGTTACTGTGTTATTGCTGCACTTTGTTAGAGGCACGTTTCTGATTTATGCCTCCAATCCCAATCAGGGAAGCCAAGTTTCAGTGTGAAACACATTCCTAATCAGCCGAGCCTTAAACCGTGTCATTTGTCACTGATTAGTTTTTTATTATCAGCATGTTTTCTTCACGTATTTGTGAGTACGTCAGTTACTCCTGTATTATAAAACATCATGGAGGGATTTAGTGTAGTATATGCAGCTTTCTTTTTTTTTATATCCCAAGTTGATTCAACTTGAAATGTGTCATTTTAAAACTTTAGTGCATAAATCTGAAATATAACGAAATGTTGGTTATGTTTTCATGTCACCCACGACACGAGTGACACACAGTGATGAAGGCAAGGCAGCATAATAATTACATAATGTGCTGGTTAACCAACAAGAAGTCGAAAATGGGTACTAGAACAAGTTCTCCTTAAACTATTTGCTGCACCATGCAGCCCTGAACAAGAACCATTTTGTTAAAAAACATATAGTACAACACATAACTTGCTAAAGTCCAGTAGAAAGAAAAGTGGAACATCTTGCACAGAAGAACAAGAGCTCTGTGTGTGTGTGTCTCTTATTGGCTGTTTCAGTATAATCTCTTCAAAGTGTTGCTTTCATGTCAGTGTTAGATACACCAACCAAATTAAATGATCTATAAGAGTCAGACAATAGATGCAATAAATTCACAAAAAGATTTTCCAGTGACTGACATGATTTCTGACTGAAGCTTTATCTAAATTCAATGTGTTCACACTTTAAAACCTCATAAAATGGTATTGAACTGCAGGCAAAGTTCACTTATAAGTCACAGCAGGGGAACCCAAGTGAATCCAAACCATACAAACTTAAAAAAAAGAATTAGCAATGATAAGTTGCATTTTATTGAGCAAGAAGCAAAGATTTCAACACATTATCTGCTGGTCTTTATCTTACAAGCTGCTAACCTGTGTGAGTGTTAGAGTATCGACTGCACACTTCACCTCTGACCTTGTGAAATTGTAAACATTTTTCCCCATAGTGATTTATTTCATGACTTGTGTTTCTTCATATTGACAAAGAAATCCAATAAAATAATCATTATCTACTGCCCCCACACTATGGTGAGTGAACTGACATTAGTTAGATTTTTTTTGTTTTGTTTTATAGCTTTGAAGGTTTTTTTACAAAAACAGAATTGCCATGGCGGAATTGCCCCCCAGTGAACCTCGTGATGATGAATTAATTAATTGTCATGGTTCCGCCATTCCACTCCTTGTTTTAACTCTCTCCCTCGTTGTGCGTGTGCAGGAGCAGGAGTGGCACTAGCTGATGACACGCGCCTGTGTTTGATCACCACCACTTACCAGCTGCGTAAAGCCCTCGGCTGTCCAGCTGCTTGTTGCTGTAGAGTTTCACCCCGTCAACACGTCAACAAATACATGTTTTCCTGAGTTTGTTCTTAGCTCGGATAAATATTCTAAATGACAGTTTTCTTGCTTTCGTGTGGATCTTGCTGCAGTGTCTTCAGTCTCCTGGGAGGAAGGAAAATAGGGAGAAAGAGTGGCTTAATTGGATGTGAGCCACTCTGCAGAGACACTTTTGTTTCATTAAGAACAAAGACAGACAAGCTGACAGTCTTACAGTGTGACTAACAATCTTCCTGAATGTTAAAACAGCGTGTCTGGGAATTATCCTCTGTCTGATGTTTGGACTATTGTTTCATTCATAACTTGTTACCAATTAGCTGATAACTTGTGTAGAAGAAGGAGACGGTGCGTGGCAAAGGCATCAGGAAAGAAGTGGAAGAGCAGACTCTGGGGAGTCTGTCATTGGAAGCTTGAAAACAATAAGAGAGCCAACATAAAAGTAGGATTTAGTAGCCTATAGTGTATACATTTCATGCAGCAAATAAATGAAGCAAAGCCTCTTTAGAGACAATACAAAACATGGACATTATTTGAGCATGGTTCCTATGGAAACTCCACACAGAGAGGTAAACCACACAACAGCAACATCATTTTTATTTTTGCTTCACGACAAGAGAGAAAACATGGTGACATGATAAGCTTTGTATGGTCTGTAAAATAATATTTAAACAGCACTGTGTTGAAGCTATAGTAAAGTCCAGTTTTGTATCGGTTGCACATCTTGATAATCGTGAAAAATCCCCATGGTAATGTTTTTTTTCCTTCCAGACACGAGCGCTCTCTCCTTCACTGAGATTCAGACAGTCCACAGTTTTTGTGTTTTAAAGGCAGGACTTTGACAAAGGAGGTGCACAGAAGACGTGCTGTGTCTAGTTCCATCTGGCAACAATGTCGCCTGCTATTACAACTTTTTCTATAGACTTCTACTCTTAATTTTTTTATTTTTTTTCCCAGATAACTTAATTTATTGATAGCTCTCCAGACCGGAAGAGGATTTTTTTTATATATATCAAATAATATGTGTTATTAACACGGCCACAGTGGCAAAGTTAACATTTCAAAGCCAACAAAGATATATAATGTATCTTGTTCCACATGTTAACATATTAACATCAGCACGAACTGTATTATAAAACACAATATTGGACCTTATTTATATAGTTTTGAGACAATGCCAACAACTCCAGCCTGCTGTAAACATCCAATCCCATCTGATTTATTTATAAAGCACATTTAAAAACAACATTGTTGACCAAAGTGCCGTACAGCACTGCCCTGCTCCAACACACCTGATTCTAATGGTCAGCTCGTTATCAAGCTCTGCAGAAGCCTGATAACGATTTATTTGTATCAGGTGTGTTGGCGCAAGGAAACCTCTAAAACATGGAGGACAGTAGGTCCCCAGGACCAGGACTGAGAAACACCGTTGTACAGCAATAAAGCAAACGTTTAAAAAATAAAACACAAACAATGCACAACAGAGGAGGGGTAAAAACAAAGAGGCACAAGTCACAATGAGATGAATGCCAAAGAAAAGAGACAGACTTCAACAGGAAGTGATGAGGCCTGTGTCACTGTCACCTGATGATTGCACTAGGTTAGAAGATGGAGGATGACCAAAGTAAATACATCCTTACAATAAAACCTAACAAATATTGACCTCATGGTAAGTTAAGAACAAATGCTCACCAAAGTCTTTAGGTTGCATTATTGGACCTAAAACAAATGGACAGGTACACTATGTAGTTTCTAAATCAAAACGATGATTTTGTGAAACTGTAAGGTTTTTAATGCGGTTCCACATGAGTGAGTCTTTCCTGAATATAAAAATCCTTTAAAGCCCACATAGACCGGAAGCTCCAATTAACGCTGCGTTTGTGTGTGTGTATCTGCGTCATTACCTCGTTTATGAAACCCTAAAGTCTCAGAACAAACAGTACAGCCACTGCTGAGAAAATAGGGTTTTATTGTTTTCCTGGGCTCTGCGAAGCGGATCGGCACTTCCTTAATTTGATGTCGTCATCAGAAATCCTCACCACCGTAGCGCCTCCTGGTGCGGGCACTAGCCCGGGCACATCCGGTTGCGTACATTCAACCGCAGATGAAGAAGAACTACTCTCGTTGTAGCTTCTGAGATGCCGAGCATCCACCGTGCCAGAGGGGGAGCTGTGTATCTGAGAGCTGGCCTATCTAATACGTCACTTCCAGGTACCTGGCCAATCACAGGACAGTAGAAAAGCTCACGTTGGCTGGCCAATCACAACACAGTCCATATTCTGGGGGTGTGGTTTTGGTCTGAAACAGCGCGGCTGACGAGAGTGTCAGTGAGGAGATATTTTGATCGGCTCGTTTGCAGCGATTAGGAGGTTTTTAACCGTGAAAACAAGTTAATATATGTAAGTAGACCTCCATAACTAACATATATGTGTGATACAAGCATTCTATGTCACCTTTAAGAAACAGTATAGGTGTCAGTTCAGAGTCTGTTTTTGCTGAATCTGTGCTGTAAACATAGACTCCGAACCATCAAACAGTCCTAGGATGAGCAGAGAACACGTGCATTCTGTGACAACAGGAGTTTGGTGGAAGGGCCTGACGTGAAATTCATTTTGACCACAGTTTACTAGAATTGCTCCATCAGCAGTCCAGTTGACAGCATTTATAATGGTTTAAGGCAATTTTTCACTCATTTTTCTACTGCATTATCCTACACTTGAGAGCCGCAGGGGGGTTGAAAGGCGGGTACACTCTGGACAGTTTGCCAGTCCATCACAGGGCCAGTCAATTTTTTCAAAATACTATATTTTAAAACACTGAATCTCCCAGCTGACATACATCCAACAAAGAGCTGAGCATACACTGTTGGCAGTATGTTCCTGCGGAGAAGGCTTGACCCTGTTTTCCTCAGAGGAAGCTTGACTTTAACTGAACGCACCCTCACGCACCTAAAATTGACTTCATAAGGTTTTGTATAACTCATCTCTCTTAAAAAAACTACATATTCTAATTTTTACTGATTGATGTGAACATAAACGCAGCTTATATCAACGTTTGTCTTACTCTTCATTGTAAATCCATATATTTGTCAAGTATTTGTCAATTTGAAAAGCTAAAATTAGGGATTAATCAATGAATGTGATTTGCCGTTGCAGTGCACACACACATTAAAGGGGTTGTTCGTGTTTTATGGCCACCCAGTTTAGTCCATGATTCTATCTATATTCTATATTTACACACAGACACACACACGCAAAAGTAACCAAATAATCAGTATTGTTATACATTTTGTATAAACAATAAAATCTTTGCCCTTTACACGTATCTGTAAATAACAATCTCCATCTATGATTACAGAAGTGACCTCCCAAAAAGAACAGACCCACTCAGCGACGAGAACACACACACACACACACACCAGCTTACACACGCTACCTGCCGCTTCCTGGGACTATTGCCATAATGGTTTCCTGCAGAATGTTAAACTGCATGATGGGGATGATGGGTAAGAGTCATTAGTGGCACAGGTGAGATCATAAATCAAGTTTAACACTGTTGACCTGTTCATTAATGATAACCACAGGGAGAAAAAAATCAATAAAAGACAATCTGCTTATGCAACATGCTGTAAACTCGACGAATATATGAGCTGGGAATTAGATGATTGTTATTTCTGTCTTCTTAGACCTTTTTTAATATCCATTATTTAACACCTGTCAAGGAAGAAGTTGTCCAAAATATGTGCATATCCTTGTGCAACCTTGCATTTTCGGACAGAATTTTGGTGTTTTAATCATATTCATAATCAAAGCAGGGAACTTCACAATTCAGTAGAATTCACCTGAATGGAAAACTATCAGAAGAATCAAGTCAACCGCTGACGCAATGTCCTGCACGACTCCCAGGTAGAAAATGAGAGTGCACTCATGATGGGTTTTGCCCGTGTACAACTGTCATGAACTTTAAGTCAAGTGGACACACTGAACAATAACACTAACCTGTGTGTCTTTGTATGTGCCGTGACTCACATTCAATACAAATCAATACTAGTAGGAGTTTGTCTGCCCGTGTGTGTGTGTTCCAGGTATTACTCATGTTGTAGGGACCAAAAGCTGTTTACACAGTCACATTATGGGGACAAAAAAACAAGTCCTCATAATGTCATTTATTACATTTTAAGGTGTTATGTGGTTAGGGTGAAGTCAGGGTTAAGCCAGAAGTAGTTACGGTTAAGGTTAGAGTAAGTCTCCAGGCTGTGTGTGTGTGTGTTCTTTTATTGGTATCTTATAAACCAGTGAGGACATTTTGGCTGGTCCTCATGTTCTGTCACTCCTTAAAAGTGTTTTTTGAGGGTTAATACTTGGGTTAGGGTTAGGCATTTAGTTGTGATGGTTAAAGTTTGGGTAAGTTTGGAGCTAGGGAGCGTCCTCACTGCCATTGCTGCGCAAATGTGCGTGTGTTTTGCAATGTTGTGTATATTGCCATGGGAGGAGAGTGTGTGTGATGGCTTCAGCAAAGGGACAATCAATACATGTAGCAGATGCTCCCTGCCTCCGCATTTAGCCTGTGAGGCATAATATAATCATATAAAAATGATAATGACAGACAGACAGACAGACAGGTAGGTAGATAGATATATAGATGGATATGTAGGTAGGTAGGTAGGTAGGTAGGTAGGTAGGTAGATAGATAGATAGATAGATAGATAGATAGATAGATAGATAGATAGATAGATAGATAGATAGATAGATAGATATTCAGATATGCTGAAAGGAGGAGATAGCGACCATGACTCATGATGTGATGATAATGATGATGATGATGAGGACAATAATAATAGGAAAACTGAAATATCCTAGTTGGAAATGCTGACTCAGCTCAACATTCAACATTCAGGAACACACGTAGGTCTACATGTCTGCATCTGCCCCCACCCTGTGTCTGCACCTGTAACATCCCTGTGTACGCATGTTTGAAAGATGCTGTATACTTTTACCATCTCTCTCAGAGGCTGTATGTGTTTACTAATTGAATTGAGAATGTCAGTGGGATATTGGTTTAATGTTGCTCAATCATCACACAGGGGACACTTCTTATTAGAATGTCACTTCACATTAGAGTGAAGCAAGCTGCAAGTGAAATCATGGTGCCAAAACTCATCATGCAAATAGTTTAATAATCGCTCGCCTAACAATAATAATTAGCGTATGAAGCCTTGAAGCTATTGCCTGGAACACACACACGAATGTGAACGCATGCATCCACGCACTTTATTCTTCCTCTCTCCTCTCTTTGCTTCCCCTCCTCTCTTTCTGGATTTTCGTCTAGCTTGCCAGCCCTGCCCTTTGTTGCTGTTCAGTCATAAAGATATTAGAATACAACCACAGGAGGTTGCAGTCATAAAACACACACTCTCAGTGGAAGATGAGGCTCTTATGTGTATAAAACACACAAATCAGTGGGATCACTTTGAATAGCCAGAGAGGATAAGATAAGAGAGCCAACAAGCTTCATTTGTAAATAGATGAAATATAGATGGCGGATATAAAATCTGCATGTGCTGGTAGTTTCGTATAAAATTAAAACATCACATTATCATTAATAATTTGTCTGGTTCCAATTTAGTGAACATTATCCTGGTGTTGTGGCACTATAAAGAGAAAACTTGTCTGTTCTAAGATGTAAAGTGTCCGGGGACTTTTAGATGACATTAGGAGGGTAATAAATACTGACTATAATATGCAGATGAGTTTCTGTCAGTGTCCGCCCCTTAATAGGATTTTTTGTTTTATGTTTTCCTTGTATAAAGTTATACCATAAGGTATATCTACTTTTTGTTTTGTTTCTTTGTTTTAGGGCTATTAGCGGTAACACAAAAATCATTAAGTCCAGACTTTATACATTTTATTATTGCAGTTTTCTTTTGAAATCACGTTAATCATGTGTAGGCATCTCAGGAGTATGCAGCTAAAAAACAAACATGGAATGCAATGCAACTTTGGGAAAAAAACTGAGGGACAGTCACTTTGTTATTACTAAATAAACCATAATTGAAAAGTTAAACATCTTGTGTTCTTGACAACTGAACACGTAGATTTGAACGCAATGATGCCTTTCTTGTTGCTACTGTCGTCAGCTATATTCACTCATCATCTGCTCTCAAAGTACATAGATTATGGATAAGGACATATTTTATAATTAAAAAAAAAGAAACATAATCCCCTCACTCACAGAGACGCCCACATGAATAAATAAAAGGGACAACCCTGTTTTCATGTCATGTCAACATGTTCTATGTCCTTTATTGACGCAGATGAGATGAGCAGATTCTGCCAAATACAACCTTGCTGGAAATGTCACCACTGTAGCATTCCTAAATATAACCTCGTTTCGGCCTCAAATAAAACAAATTTATTACATCTGGACGTCCTGCTTTTCATCTTTGCTATATGTCACCATCATCTGTTTCCTTGCTGTCCTTCCTACTCTCTGTCCTCTCTACCACAGTGTTGTTTTTTAAATAACTTGTGAAAAACAACATTTATGATCACAAAGTTTACATAAAAGTAAAACGAAAACTGTGAATGAGCACGGATTAAGGGAAACGATACATCAAGTGTTGAATCACAGTATCATGATTGTATTCATGCCATATTTAGCCGTAGAATAAGGCATGTTGCTATGATGACATACTGTTTCTGAGTCATATCTGATGTGAATGCACTGTCCTGTAAATAGACAGCTCTAACACATTTATAGTATTGTTCTTTCTTTCTTTGGTTTTAGGTAATAAGAGCAATTGCATGTCATCGTGCAATTATATTACCACTGTTTTGTGTCCACAGAGGCAGATTTAAATGGTGTGTTTTAACTCCCAGTTATTAAAAAATATTCATTAATGCTTAGCAGAAAAATTATTTTTATTATTTAATTAAGCACAAACTGTTTCTCTGGGATTTCTCAAAGAACAATCTTGGAAATTGTTGATTCATTTTGTTTCATTATTGAAATGATTCATTTGTGTATTATATAAGCTGTTAAAGCTTTTCTGACATTGGTATTCAATGACTATGGTAATGTTTTCCATGAAATTGTCAGGACAAGGCCGACAGTGTCTGATGTCATCTCATGTTTGTTTGCCAGAATTGCGATTCTGTGTCATTTGAGTTGATTCAATTTATTGTGTGGCAAATTCTAATAATTAGAGGCAAATATTGTTAGTTTCAAAATGTCACAATGAAGCAGTAATGAGGGGAGCACGGGGGGCAGAGGAGGAAGAGGAAGGAGAGACCCACCTCACTTTTCACTCAGTGGAGGACATTAACTCTCATTTTGTTGTTCCTTCAGGAGCTGCTGCTAATCACATGAAGGATGAACAATCATAAATACATTGATGATTATCTTGTGCACAATCCGTCTCAAACTATTACGATATTGCCCTTATTATACAAGAATCCAATTGCAGCATTACCTTAGTTTGGATAATGACTAAATTACTGATCACACTAAATGATTAAAGTGGCCTTAACACTTGGATATTGTTTGTAGGGGGGAAAAATGTGCTTGTCTGGTTTTGTGAAAACACAGTGACCTGCAAGCAAACCCAAACCATGACCCCACACCCCAGTCTTGTTGCTCATCTAAATTACATTTAATGTCAAATGATGTCAAATAACGTGAGAAAGACTGTAGAAACAAAGGAGATGGACACACACACACACACACAGATTACATCACCGCTCTGACAACCTGTTATTTACACAAAAACAACAACCTCAGCTCAACATGAGAACATATTTCCACTTGCACAGTATTGCGTTGCTTCATTATTTATAATACTTCATGATAAGTTAGTAATGAGGAACCAATCATGAGTAAGTAATTTAGCAGCATTATCGACATATTGATCATCTTTTTGTGTGAAGATGTTTCAGAAAGAGACCAAACTGAATCAATGTTATCAATGTTAGTAGCTTTCAGGAGGGACCTTTTGCGCAGCATATGTACAGATTTAAACACATTAAAAATTCATGTCCATGCAGTAGCAATATAAATATATAACATATGTATTTATATATATATATAATTATATGCAGTAGCAATATAAATATAAATGAGCAGTTTCTCTAGGGCCCTACTAATGTTACATATTTAAAACATAAGAAATGTGTAAAGAAGCCAGAGAAAAACATAAAAAAGGAAGCTCCTGTGGAGATATGTGCATGTTCTTTGAAAATGGACTGATTATAAATGTGGTACAAACCAACTTCTCTGAAAATCTCACTTTTCAATTTTTACTTTGCTTTTCTCAGTAAGTCAGACCTAAAGTACCCAAAGTCTCGGATAAACATTCAGTCAAGCTGTGAGAAGATTAGCATACACATTGCCTTTTTATTGAAACTGCAAAGAGGGAGACTATATAAGTTTTTAGGGAGATGTGCGTCTTCAAAATGTTAAAACTGCCAGGGGTATAACCTTGAAGATCGACTGCATCTGTAACCACATGTCCTTCAGCTAAATGAAAACCCACAATGCTTGTATAGAGTCGACAGTTTAACCTAGCCTTGCTTCTTGTTCGTAGAATCGTAGGTAAAGGTGTGTCGTTTTGTTTTTAGAAAGCTCATCTGACCAAATGAATCCATGAGTGCTTGGATACAAATTCACAAATGTTATGTTGCTTAACAATTCTGTATTGACTCTCAGTCCTGGTAGCCCAGATACTGCCATGTATACATGACTTGCACTGAATCATTACTGTCACTCAAAGGAACACTGTATCTCACACGCTCACTGTCATAGATTTATTACTTCCTGCTGACCAGAGAATATGTTTCATTTTGTGTGTTTACAGTGAACTAGAAAACCTCTAATGGCAGCACTTTAAACCCCACAGCAGGTTTGCGTGTGGACGGGCAACAAAGAAAAAGAGAGAATTGATCAAGTGGACGTAAAAGTGAAAATAAAAATGTATTCTGTCTGACAGAATAAAATAAATCAAATTCACTGTAGGGTGAATTCTCCACAAATGTGTGCACGGGGCACTGTTGTTCTTTAGGACATCAAAGGTTTACGCCATCATATAACAAAAGGGCAACAAAGGAAAAACCAACATACTTAGTTTACACTTCATACTTGTTATTGGCTGGTTAACCAAAAAGCAGTGAGTATCATGATTGTTTGAGGTTTGAGGCTTTTAGAATAAACTCTATATAAAAATGGATGCATGTCTTCGTGTTGCAAAACAAACTCCTACTGTAAGGCTCCAAGATTCACAATGGTCGGGTTTTGAAAGCGAAGTTCACATGGCTTTACCTGCAATCGGGAACCTATTACTCACAGATGTTTACAGTGTTCATTTCTGATTATTCTGACGAAAATAACAGGTCAATTTATCATCTTTATTGTCCTTTCCATAGCAAACACAAGTGTTCACGTGAAATAAAGCTGCTGTTTATTACTCAGCTCAGAAGTCTGGTAATTTGGGCTTTTAAACATGCACCTGTATTAGAGTCTACTAGATAAACAGACCCCAGGACAGATGTCTCTGAGAGGGAAAGATCAGACTATTATTCCTTTCCGTTCATGTTTTCCCCCTAATTTCCACTCATATGATCCATTTGTTACGTCTGATTATCTTCCTCCACAGCCGATAACAACAATGACCAGTAACCAAGACATGCCAGGAAAAGAAGTTTCCCCCTTCAATATCTCATTCATCCTCCAGCTTCTTACTTGTATGTCTTGGCTGACTCAACTCTGCAGAATGTTCTCATTTCCCCTCTTGGACCACACAAACCTGTTAGTCTGTCTGGCTGAGTATCAGAAACCATCTCACAACCAACCAGCTCTGTGGATCCATCTGTGCCCTGTCTCCATTTTCATCTCCGTCTCTCTGTGCATTATTCAGACAGCACAGTCATACACTTTCCATCATAACCTCTGGAATTAAAAGCTGGTTCATTATGAAGAAAACATAATCATAATATGTCTCAATTGCACATTTCATCTGTGAAGTGACCACCACTTGAGCTGCCGCTGGTTGCTGATTGAGGTTTTGTTCAAATGTATGATCCGTGGTTTGTCTTTATGATATAATGCGTTTATTGTCATTGGAGTGTACATACAGTACTCTGCTGTGTCCAATAAGGCTCCAAACAGAGTTCCAAACAACAAACTGGTCAATAAACATAAACACTGTCATGAACTTTATGGTCAGTTCAACCTTCAGACTTCACCATACACTCCCTGCTGCTCAGGAGGAATATACAAAAAATAATAATACAAATAAAATACTCCTACGACCTGTTTCTGACATTAAACTAGAAACAGAGGCTCTCCATCGCACCATTTCAGGTGTGTCCATAAAACAAATTCACATGAGAATAAAAGAGTGGTGTTGCACACTGTATGCGGTTGTCTATGAGAGGAGTCACTCAGAAAGTTCTTCTGGGCTTCGCTCTGTAGCCAACACAGCACTGATTACATTTCATATCTTAATCTTTGGAGGCTGGTTTGCCTTCTTTACCAGGGTTAGAGTTGGCAGAGATCTGTGTTTACACCAGCTGTCAGTTCTGTTCTTTGACACACACTGCCTCCCTGTGGAATATATCTGTAACTGGAGAGGCTAGAACAGTAAATCACTCTACTCTGTTACTTGTTTCTGCGATACAAAAACATCGTTTTTTCCAGTAACCACATCTTTAAGGGTAGATGACATAGGATGGCCAAGGAAATTAAGATGTATTAGTGATTTCTTGTACAAATAAGATGCTAAATATTAAATTGTATTCTATTTTTAAAACTGAGCTCTCTGTGTTATGTCTTGTGTGTTAATCCACAGCACTAGACCAGAGTGTGGCATTGTGGCCACTCTCAGTTTATATATTAGTCCTTCTCTTCCTACTTCAGTTACAGGTGCCCATTCATCCATCCATCCATCTTCTACCGCTTTATCCTCCACATGAGGGTCATAGGGTGCACCGGAGGCAATCCCACCTGACATAGGGTGAAAGTCGGGGTTACATGTCATGTCGTGAGTCCATCATCTGCAAACACAACCATTCACTCTCACATTCTCTCCCCCGGAGAAAATACAAGCACACACAGGGAGAACATGCAAACTCCTCACAGAAAGGCCCAAACTGAGATGTGAACCTTCTTGCTGTAAAGCAACAGTTCTAGCCACATGCTCCACCGTTTGGCCCCAATTCTGGCCATTCTATCCTAAAGAACAACACACAACAAACTAGAGGTTAAGAGATTAATAAAAAAGCAGCGTGCATTCAATGTTTACCGCTTTATTCTTCACATGAGGGTCGCAGTACACTAGAGCCAATCCCACCTTGGCTTTGGACCACCAAAATCTTCAGTTCATCTGAAAGTTTGTACCAAATTTGAAAGGATTCTTTGGAAATGTTTGTAGGATAGAGCAGTCACAAGACCCATGATGGTTCTTATAAGGTGACAGTGACTTTAACCTTTGATCTTTAACCACTGAGTCTAATTTACTTGAGAAGAATGATGGAAATCAAGAACTTTGAAGTGTGATTAAACACTTCAAACTGTAGAGGGCAGCATTACACCTCTCAGTGTACACAGCCTGCCAGAAATGATTATTACTTAAGCATTTGTTTGCCACATGTAATGACATTTCCTTCAGGTTTTACTAATTTGCAGTCACAATATCAATTTTGAGATTTACACCTAATGTTTACTCATCCTAATATCATATTCTCTATTCTTAACCTTTAGCTCAGGTTGATGTAAACACTTACTGACGCTAGTCTGCGCTGTGGGCCTAATAAAGGAAGATAGACCAACTTATCTGTGATGGGCAATTGTCACTCTGACCTGAGCTCTGTCAGGTTCTCGTCTAGAATGTGGAACCACTGGCGCTCCAGCCTGTATGTAAATATATGATATGTGTGTGTGTGCGCATAGGTTTTTTTATTCTATTTTTTTTTTTAAATTTATCGTGTTGTGTTCTGTTGGTGCTATGGACCGCTCATTTGTTGTGTCCCTAATAAAGTTTGAATTGAATTGAATTGTCATCAAAACAAGCTGCTTTAGTTTAATTTAAGGAAATGATATTTGTCACGGTGGTTTGTACAGAGTTGAACATGATGGTTTCCAATGGCAGTTCTTATAGTTCGGAGGTGAGGTGGGTGGAGTCTCTGTGTTTCTCCAACTGTTAAAAAGTCCAAAATCCTTCACCCAGTTCAAAGAAACCCATTCAAATTAGCTTTTAAAATACGTATCGAATGAAAAGTGTTGTTAAAGCAGATAAAAGTGACTTCTCTGGGAGAGCGTTTGGCGGACAATATAAGTGTTGCTCCACATTAGCATGCTAGCCTAGTTAATATGACTGCTGTGACCTATTAGTGATAAAAAAGTTGACCACTTTCAACCACTTACAACCCAACGCCAGAAACCCACAGAAAGGTGAGGTTTTCCAACACATGTTGTCAGCTAGTGTTCTTTTACCGGCAGTAGCTCTTAGCTTAGCTTGGTTGTCTGTGCGCAATTACGTGACGACATTATTCATGTTTTCAGCCAATGAGGGACATGTACACATTAAAGGCAACAAAGGCACATTAAATGGAACGTTGGGAGAAGCAGTTAGCTCTAATGACTTCAGTCTGCAAATAAACAGCCAACTGAGCAGCAGTAAAAGCAGGAGAAATCAGCAACTTAAGAAATACAAATATGGATGTACTTACTGAACTGGAACAGTTGGAGGAAGCCATGACACAAGGGCCAGACCCTCTCCAAGTGATGATGGATGATCTGCTGACAGAGACAGGAGAACCTGTACCTGTCCTTGCTGTGAAGTGTGAGTCCAACACACCAGACTGTAACCTGGTAAATGTGGAGGAACTTCTGAGAGAGACAATCAACCAGCTTCTTGTTAATGAAGAGGGCAGTGACCCCCACAGACGAGACCCTCTTCAGGATATTGTGGATGAGCTACTGGCAGAGATGGATGAACCTCTACCTGTTCGTGTTGTGAAGTGTGACTCCAGCAGACCAGACCCTCTCCTGTTGAAGATGAAGGCACTGGTGGCAGAAACGGTAAAGAGTCCACATGTCAGTGAGACAGTTGACCCATTACCTGTCTCCGAAGAGCCAAAATGTGACCCCCAGCCTCTGCCTTGTCCTCCACCCACTGTCCCTGCATTGGTTGACCTACATCCTTGTTTTCAAAATAACCTAGTTCCTATAGGAATAGTGAATGGAGAGGTGGTGTATGCACTTCCACCAGAGGCCTTCACGACTGCCTTCTTTCCTGCTGCTCCTCCTCTGATGACCCCGACATCCCAGAAAAACGAAGGGCAGTCTTACATAAAGAAGCCACCAAACGCATTCATGCTCTTTAGGCATGAGCAAAGATCAAAGGTCATTGCGGAGCTAAATGTCAGGAACTGTGCACACGTGAACACTGAGCTTGGGAAGAGATGGACACATCTGCCTGAACAGCAAAGACTCCATTATTTCAAGGAGGCAGACAGACTTCAGCGTGTCCACCAGCAGCTGTACCCTAAGTGGTCAACACGGTTTAATTATGGCAAAAAGAAAAGGAGGGTTATGGGGAAGTGTCTCACACCTGCCTAACCTCACTGCCTTGACTGCTGTAACTATGCTGTCAAATCTTCTGTAAAATGTATTCATTTTTATATGAAATAAACATAAAGAAGAATCTTTTGTTTGTGTTTTTATCTGGTGTAAAACACTTAATGGATTAATCAGTGAGAAGACTCAAGAGGTTAAGTGGACAAATTGGTGTTTTTTAATAAAAAAAACAACGTTGTTTGAATTGGATGTTTGCTTATCACAAAATGTTACCATATCAGATACAGTACATGAGCCTGCCATGTGGTGGTGACAAAAACTCTTTGTTACAGTCCAGTCTGAAAGTTAGTTTTATTTACCAGGTGCTGCTAAGCTGAGGTATCACCTAACAACACTTACTACTGAAATATTGGAAAGTCTTATTTTCACAAACTTTCTTTCCCTAAAATGTGACTGGACAATTGTGATCAAGGGTAAAAAAAAATGTTATTGTTGCAGGCTGTGTTTGAAACTATATTAAAGCAGGTGACGATCCAGCCTCTTTTCACCTCTTGTAGCGTAAAATACTCACGGATAACAAGATATAGCTCTATAAACAGAGAGAGAGAAATAAAAATAGATAACAATTAATTACTGCAAGTACTGCACACTATCATATTGTGTTTAATGCAGATTCAGCTTGTAGCGCATCATCTTTTCTGTTATGCCTATGACAATAAAATTGTATCTGTTTACACGGGAGGGAATCGGCCAGAACTGATAGCTACTTCCTAGGCTCCACACCTCATATCACCATGGCAAGTTCTCACTATTCCTCCTCTTTCTCTGGTGATTCCTCCTCCAGGAGCCTTGTAGCCTGTGACGAGATAACCAAGGTCATCTTTAGGGACAGAAGGTCCCTCTGATGTCAGATGTCTGATGTTACATAAAAGACTGGGTACTTTACAGACCCAGGCTAAACTGCAGGTGACCTTGGGCAGCAGTGGCCCCAGAGACGAGGTGTGCAGTTCCACTCCCATGTAGACAAGCCCTGACCCCCATCAACTACTGCCCTAGCTATGAGTTAATAGTCCCACTTCCTGACATGACATGTTTTCCATCTTGGCCCCAGCAGCCAAGATGGAAAACATGTCAACCTGTGCCCACACACCACAGAGTTAACGTCATCATGGTGAAGACGGTGATTCTGAGGACACTTCACCACCTGTGGCTCCTTATACAATTCACTGTGGAAGTATCCTCCTCTACGCTAGGGCTACGCCAGGGTGGGAAAGGAATTTGTGAATATGCAACATTATTGTAAGCCCCTCCCAACACACACACACACACAGCTGTGTGTCATAAGTCCTTTTTTTTTTACTTCCTCTCTATTATCTTCTCCTTTAGTGTGATTGTGTAACAGTGGCTGTAAGGTGTTTGTGTCGTCCACTATCACAGTCATGTTTGACTTCACCCACATGAGACTGAGACAGTGGCGCCGCCAGAAATGTTTTCATATGGGTGGCCAGATGGAGCCACTGAAAATCTTAGTGTGGCACACAAAATCAAAAGCCATAACTGAAATTCAATAGTTTAAAATGGGTTTGTATATTGGCTAGTTGAAAACGAATCAATATACGTTGGTATCTTTTAATGTTACAACCAAGCAGCAGACCTGAGGCCACAGAGCTTGCTTTATATTATGCAAACACACCCATGACTGCACTGACTACCTTCTATTCAACACTCTCATCAAAACCCTGACTCTAACCCGAGCCCTAACCTTTAATATACAGTATGTAAAGCTTCTTTGAGCATACTTTAAAAGTGCTTTATAAATAAAATGTATTATTATAATAAAATAAAAGATATTATTAGAATTATGATGTGCAGTAGGGGTGTTTTTTTTTGATGATATATCGTTGTCCTTCCTCGTGCAATACAATAAGTGATACGCCAGGGCAAATATATAAAGAAAACAGTCCCTGTCAGTTTCAGTCACTGAGCGTCACTACTTCATGTTTCCTTGCGACGGTGCTGCTCAGATGTATGAGGGAAATTTGAGCAGAAGTTACCTGGCTAAAGAAGAGGGAGTTTACAGCGGCATAATAGCGAATATAGCAATATATCAATTATCCCAGAATTGTTGTTTCGTGATTTTATTGGTATTGTGGACATGTATCGTATCATGAGATACCCTATGATTACCACCCCTAATGTGCAGACTAATACCACTAACCCTAGGTCAACTATATCTATGATGATGTTTATGTGCCTTTGGTATTGTATTGTGATGGTAATTAACAAAACTGATCCGTGCTTTATAATACTAACTATAAGGTCAGGTTACAGGTATTATCCCAGGGGGGTTAGGGGGTAACAAAAACAAGAACACATCTGAGAGAAGAATTATTTCATTTTAGAGTTTATTCAGTTGTGTTATTAATGGTGCAAAAGTCACTAATGTTTCCTCTGGATCTCTTAAGTCGGCCCTTTAATCAAAGCCATAATTCACCTTCAGCACTTCAGAATTGTTATTATATAAAAGTTTGTTTGTTTGTTTTTCAGTTATAGAATAATACCTGCACATACGTTAACAGTGTATGTTGAATTAAGATAAAGATCAATTATCAAGTGTGTGCTGGCTTCTTTTCATGGAGAAACAATGACTGAGGGACAGTGCAAAGCCACTCAAAACAAAGGAGTTCAAATGAAAAACTTCCTAACAAATCAATTTCACCAAGAGTCTAACTGTACCGTTTCCTTTGAGAGCATTTTACTCTACAAAATAAAAGCAAGTATATTCATTTTTAAAAATTGTTTTTGTTATTGCATTTTTTTTGCACATTTAAATTGGATATTTTCATTTAACTACTCAGGACCGAGCAGCAACGCTGTTGTTAACCTGTCCAATCATTTGAATGCCTGCAAAAGTGAATGTAAGACTGGTAACAAATACATTTTTTGTGTGTTATTTTAAGTTCCTTTGAGCACCATTTAAAGCACTGTGTAAATAAAATGTAGGCAAGGCAAGACAGGGCAAAGCCTGATTATTTGTATTGCTCATTATCATACTTGACCATTAATTTAGCTTGACCGAAACATAAAGCCTTAAGAAGCAAATATTTACAAACTATACCACAGGGAATTATGTGTAGAACAATAATTATTTAACTTTTTAAATATCTCTTTATTGACTGCTGAATAACGCATGTAAACAAATATCAAACAACAAAACAAAAATACAAAGTAGTATACATTTAACCCGACAGTAAGAAGAGCCTTTATTTTGAAACGACTCTCACCGGATGTACCATTGTATATTTTTTCCTACTTGCGGCTCTTACAGCCGCTTTGTTCCATGAGGCGTGTTTCTTCACTCGGAGAGAAGCAGAGAGAGTCGGCAAAGTTCAACGAAGAGACTCCGACACAGTTTTAATTGAATCAGATAATCGGCGTGTTTGCTTGTGTTTCACTCGACCTGTTTGTCTCTTCAGAGCACACTGATATGATCACAACTCCACATCCGGTGGTCGTATCAGTAGTGGTGTTTCGGCTCATTTGACGTCTTCAGAGCGGCGAAGTTTAGAGTGGACAGACGAGAAAACGGGACTCTTTATTATTCGCGTCTTCGGGACTTCAGTCTTTCTAACAGTCTGCGGACACGGTGAGAATACCTCTAAGAGTTTGTGTTTTAACTGGTTTAAAATGTCATTGGTTATGTGGTGAATGATGATGGTGGAGCAGGTGCAGAGTGACTCAGAGTTTGATAACTCTTCAGTCTAATTCTATATAAATTGATAATTGGGATAACTTTTTTTTATTCTGATTTCTTCGAGTGAAACTTTTTCATTAACTCTGTTGCATTGCAATCATCTTGTGAGTGTTTGGCCCACCATGTGGCGGCTGCGGCTGCTGCTGCTGCTGCTGCTTTGTCGCTCATAGGCTGATTTGTTCGATTGAGTTTTCCGGTGTTGAAGCGAACATGCCCAGCCTGGAGTTGAGACTCACTGTCTCACTTTGCACCTTTTTAATAAGGTGTTTTTAATTGGTTTCAGACTGAGGTCGTAGACATAATCCTATCACTGTTGTAAATCAGCTTCCACTCATTAAAACTGACTTCTAGTCCCCCCAGTCCTCCATAATCAGCCTGACATATGATCAAGGCTACCTCTCACTTACTGTGGGCAGAGTCTGTTTTTTCCTTCATGTTACATAAGCTTATATTTAGTCCCACAGATTTTAATTTAGATCTTAGTTTTCTTTTCTCCACCAAGAATCGTTTATACTATAAAACAATGTTCCAGGGACTACGTCTTGTGTTTCCCTTTAAATCATTTGGTGATATACTGTTCAACTGTATACACTAATCTTTGTGCATTGCACTGTGATACAACTATCAGGTGTCATTTGTACTCAGTGCAGTCAGGAGTGGCACCTGGTGTGGACCTCTGCTGCTGTAGTCCATCTGCTTCAAGTGTTTTCAGAGATGGTTTTATACATATCTTGACTTTAACAAATGGTTATGTCAGCTACTGTTGCCTTTATGTCATCTCAAATCAGTCTATATTTCCTCCCGGCGAAATGCCAAATCATTGGCTGATTGGATATTTGCATTAAAAAGCAGTTGAACTGGTGGTAGAGGGTGTTCAAAAGGCTGAGGCCACCTTTTAGACGTGTTGATTTAGCAGTTCTATAATGACCATACAGGTATCTATTGACAGACATAACAACAACAAAGCCGACTTTTACACAGTACTGTATGTATAATATTACCAGAAGAATCTAGAAACGTTTCACGGACCCCCATTTTAGTTTTCATCTCCATAGCAACCATAGTCACTATTTAAACATGCAATGTGTGCTGTATAAATATGACCATGTTAGACAGGAGCGCTCCAGACTCATTGTGATGCATTTAAAAGCATCATTGTTTCCACCTCTACATGTTGAGGTGTCAGGAATTTCCACGTCCAGCCGAGGAGCATGGTTCCTCAGTCAGTCCTTAAAAGCTAAATAAGGTTACAATTGGTTTTGCCAACTAATAGCACATGATCTGTGGTCAGCCTGCGTACTGTTACAGCTGTCACAGAGCACCACACCGTTGTTAACGCAGAGACTGGTCACACAACCAGGAGCTCCACCTTTTAGAGTTACTGTATCTCCTGTTTGTTTCTGACACATAGAGGGACTGACAGATGGGCTGTGGGGGTTTGTTGTTTGTTCGTATGTGACCTCTTTCTCACTCTTAAATACACACGCACACGCATTCTTAATTGTGTGTTTTTCACCCCTTCACCCAGACAAAATAGGTCTCCTTGTCATAGTGAGTGAACTGTGGTAAATGTTGTTCTGTTGTCAAAATTGGCCCCCGTGTTGCACATTAATTCAGCAGTTTGATTAATTCAAGTCATGTGGTTGTCAGATGAGATGAAGCTGATGGAATGACCAAAATTGGCATGGTCATGGTCTCATCGAGTACACACTGTGGAACAATTTCTACAAAGCTAAATATCTATTTGGATGCAAACATTTATCTTGTTTTCTTTAACTAAACAGAATTATTGTCAGTGTTACAGTTCACTGAACTAAACTGATACAGCTGTCCCCTTATGACCTGAAGATTGAATAATGGTGAGGTGGAAATGTGCACATGTCAGAGACAAATTATTTTTGTCGACACGATCCTCACTGAATCCCATAGGACACACAAAATCAGTGCGGTTGCATTTGGTTTTATATCTCTGTGATCACCAAACATTAAAAAAGACAAAAAATACCGCTTTATAATGACTAGAAACTATAAAAACAGAAGAATAAATATGCATGATTTTCACTTCTGTCTGGAAGTAAAGCAAATTCAAGCTTCAAATTGTGACATTTCCTAAATAGGCTACACATTTAAAGTAGCCTCCTTTTTTTCCTCATTCCTCTTTGCTTTCCTCTTTTTCTCTATCTTTTGAAGACAGTTGAACTGGAACTGTGTGTGTGTGTGTGTGTGTGTGTGTGTGTGTGTGTGTGTGTGTGTGTGTGTGTGTGTGTGTGTGTGTGTGTGTGTGTGTGTGTGTGTGTGTGTGTGTGTGTGTGTGTGTGTGTGTGTGTGTGTGTGTGTGTGTGTGTGTGTGTGTGTGTGTGTGTGTGTGTGTGTGTGTGTGTGTCAATGGAAGTAAAAGGAAGAGTGAATGTACTGTTGAAGGCAGGTTGTGTTACTGCTGAATGCTAATGACCGAGTGAGTATACATTCTCATGAATGTATGAAGCCAGGCAAGTGACAGTGGTGCATAATATGATGAATGATCAAAAAGCAACTTAATCTCTGGTAAAATAATTTTTTTTATAAATAGTTCTCTGAACCTCTTTCTGATTTCAAGTCCAAGTTCTGAACATTTTGCAGCAAAATGTTTTTTTTACTATTATTATTATTTAAAGATGATGAGAGGATCTGATTTATTTTATTTAGCTCAAATGGAAAACTAATCAGTTGAATTTCTATTAAGATTATATCCCCCATACATGCTGCTGTTTGTCCTGTTTTTGATTGTATCTCTCTGCACAAACAGACACTATTGAAATATTGATTGAATCCATTGATCGTAAAGTGGTTGACAGGAAACTGGAGATGCAGCCTTGGATATACAATACATGCATTTTCATTCACAACCCCTCTAATACATTACAAACTGGATCTGTTCTGGATCTCTGAGCTTTTATAGTTAGAAACATACCTCGTCTGTAATGAAGCTGTTTTTATAACCAGGATAATTGTTGACATTTCATTAGCAAAGGGGTATATTCTCCATGTCCCCTGATTTCTGTCATCCTCTAATAACTTGATGTGATGTTTGTCTTCTCACCATGTTGTCGTCTTGGTAGGAGCTTTTAAATGTTTCTAATGTGTAATCCTATGACTGAGGCTCTGACCTCTCATGGCAGACCAAAACATTGTTTCTATGTCTTGCATACATTTCGGTAACATCCTGACATTCTTTGCTTCACAGCAAAGAACATTTACAGGAAGTTGTTTATGATGTGTACAGTATTTCCTGTGTTGTAGCTTGTGGCCAGTCAGTCGCAGCGAGTGGGAAGGTCATCTCATGCACAGACCGACCACCAGAAATGGTCCGTCCATCAGCATGTCCGTCTGTGGTTCATTAATAAGGACACACAAAAAGACACATCATTGGAAGTCAGCACTACTCCCAGTCATAGTGGTCGATAAATTCAGGAAATTCCCTCTAGCAAAACAACAACAACAAAACACTCAGCACTCAGCTGCTAAAACGTAGTGCAGAGGCATTCATTGACTGATAAATTGACTGTTACAGTACAACAGACCGGCTTTAAACCTTGTTTCAAATTGTTTGCTATGTGTGTATTCAGTCCCTTTCAACTGTTAGTCAAGTCTATCCACATACACTACTGTGTCTGCATTGTTTTTCCCACTTTGGTGGTTATGTGGTGAACAACAGATCATTGTCAGTTGTCCGTGACACAAGTTGTGGTCTGGTCTTTGTCATAATATTGAAAAATCGAAATCCAACAAGACCTTAACAGTCCTGAAAGATTATTTGTGGTCTGTCTTGCAATGTCCACATTGTTGAAGTTCGAGGGCAGTCAAGAGCAGTGGTGATTGCTCTAAGACGGCAAGGGAAATATCATCGAATATGTACTGTGTTACATTTCAATGCTAAACGTGAGCTAGAGCGTGATTAGAACGTGTCAATAGTTTGTTCACAATCAGCTGTTTATTTCGGGTTGAAGTATCGCTTTACGTGATTTTCGTATTGCCATAGCAGCCTCCGCATAAAAACCACTTGAAGCTCAGCTTCAACTGTTCTCTATGGACGGCACAGAATAGGTTTTTTTCACTTCAGTGAGCTCAATGGTTATTTTATAAATTGTCACTTCCAGGGAAGCTTAGCTTCCATGACAGTGGATGGAGGATTGGCGGGTGTGGATGCTGTGCTTCTGCACGGTGATTTGAGGAACTGTCTTAAAGGCAGAACCAGTTTTGGTTTGACAGTGTTGCACAAACATACATGACAGCAGAGCCTTTTCTGCCTCAGTCCTGTGTGGATTTTGCGAGGGAAGTCTGTGACAAATAGCTGGTCGTTGTGTATTTTTTGATCTGCAATATAGTCCATTTTCTTTTTTACATATACACTGTAAATAAAAACGCTATTGTAGCATCTCAGTTTTAACTAGAAAAAAAATGAGCTTCCCCTGTTTTAAAGACCAGCAGCTACCGCTGGTCAAGGTAGGCTGATTTACAAAAACACCCTGAGGAATTCTCCATGAGAGACAGGCAACATTGTTTGACTGTATACAGAGTATGATGACATCTAGAGAAAACATCAAAGTTGAATCACCTCTTTCTTGGGCCATGACCCTTATGCTGTTTATCACTGCAAGCCTTATTACTTTTTATTTGTCAAACTATGACAGAATCAGTGTTTATGGTCTTGTTATTAGGGAACAACTAACCCTAAGAGAAAAAAATTGCAGTTACTATTGTGTTCTTGAGCTGTGGCTTAATCTTCTACTTCCTCTGTACTCGACTCAACACCCAGTCCAGTCATTGTGAGTCTCACTACAGTACAGGGTGTGGATGTTGTGGCAAAACATACGAGATCCTCACATTGGTTTTGGAAACACAAAACTGTTTGGTCAGCTTGACCATAATTATAATGATGTCATTATTCAGACGTACTGGCTCTGAAGTAATTCTCTCTTAAAAGGTTTATTTGGTGTAACAGATTAGCCCATTTAGCTTTTTGTTAAGGGAGAAAAACTTTTTTACATTGCACTCAGATTTGATTTCAAATTTTCCCCCAGTCATCGGAAACACTTGAGTCCTCATGTACAGAACAAACATGTTATTGCAGCCTGTCACATTTTTAGTGTAATATTTGTTGTCATTAGCAACAGTGTCTGGGAGTTTGAATGTTCTCCTAAATAATGGAAACTGCTTGACCCACATTTTGCTTCCCAGAAGGCATTGGGGTCTGACTCAATATGCCAGAAGATGGAAAAGATGGAGACAAACAGAAAGAAAGATGAGGGATAAATAAAGAATAAAGACAGTATAGGAACTGAAGGTGTGGCACAACCAAACCTCAGCTGTATTATTTGATGATGACAGAGTGTGAGTTTAGGTGAAGCAGCGTGTATTGAAATCTGTGTGTATTTCGAAGGACTGACTATTAATAGAAACTTAGGCAAGTTCCTCCTCAGTGCTGTGCTGGCAGTCAGCTGCTGAGCGATATGACTGTGTTGCACTTGTGTCCTCCTCAGCCAAGCTACTTTTCAGCTGTGATTTATTTACCAGTTGTTTTGTTCATGACCTGTCCTGTTGAAAAGTTGTAGTTTAAAGCCAACACTTTGCATGTTATATTAACCTAAAAGTAACAAGCTTTGGAATCAATTTTGATGGGTCACACTGATGTAATGGGAGAATGAAGTTTATTTCACACCCAGTCTGCACCTGAACCACTGCCCTTGAAATTTGTAAGTTTCAAAGCGGGCAGTTACACAACAAGCTGGTGCAGTTGCCAAAATGTTTTTGCTACAATGATGGCTCCTCCAGCAAAAGTTCAAAAGAGTTGCCCTTACTAAGTAAACCCCACACTGTTTACCTGATGCTTTTAGGATTGATTTAAGATTTGATTGCTGACATTAAGGTTTTAATGTCATATACTACTTCACACTCCCTAATATCCTCAGATACCTACTTACTACTTGTTCCTAGATCTACGCTGAAACAGGAATTTGACAACCTGCCCGCAAAAATCAGGGCTGTAAGTTCCGGGGCCATTTTTAAATCACTCTTAAAAACTCCCCTCCTTTTGAAGGTTTAATGTGTAGGAATTAGCGACATCTAATGGTGAGACTGCACATTATAACAATTCACATAGGATGACTTATCTTGGTGGTTTAAGCTGATGCATCAAAATGCAGAACACAGCATTGGCTGGTTTGTCCATATGTACTTGAAGCAAGTACAAATAAATGGCTTATACTAAGGCTACACTATATTCCATTTCTGCCTTTAATATTATACATTTGACTTTTTAACTTGTTTATTCTTTCTGTTTTTTTATTGTGTTGTTGTTGCTGTCTTGTTTAACATTATGTATTGTGATGTAGAGTTTGATTTGATTTATATATTTTTACATTACACATCATGAATCATGTTGTAATAGATGTGTATCATTTAAAGTCATTGATAGAAATGGTTGCTTAACTGGCTTCTCTTTGGTTTTGTTCCCATAGGTGTGCTTTGAAAAAGTGCTTTGTTCTGGTTCTGCCCTTGCTCCCTCTTGTCTTGTACCGGTGAGACACTGAGCAGTCTGGTCCACTTCACTCCAGTGATGCACAACAGAAGACGCTAGCATCACCCCATCCTTGCTTTGGCAAGTCCAAAGTTTGTCCATGGCTGGTCCTGCCTTACACCGGTAACCACTCTGTGCCAAGCTGGACCCCAAGACTCCACCTCCCTACACCTGTTCCTGCTCCACTGCCCCGTCCCCTGAACAGTCTTTGGACCATATACACGTATCTCAGCTCCACAACTCAGGGCTGGGATTGGGAGGTGAGGTGGAGGAGTATGTCAGTCAGACAAGTCTGCCATTGGCACTCCAGGAGTTCACAGCCACCTGCAGAGATGCAGAGACCATTACTGGTAATGTTGCATGCATATCTTATAATCAGCACTCGCAGCATAAATATAATTCAACTATCAAAAATTGTTAGCTGCACCAATATAGCAATTATATTCTACTACAGAGTGTAAACAATAATACATTTTCAACAGCAACAGCCAGTAATGTTTATGTTGTAATGTTTGGACTTAGTTAAGATTATCATTGTATTCTGTGGAAAGTCTGTGTTTGTGTCTGAGCCATGTGAAACTATGAGAAACTCTCCCTCTCTGTGACCCTCTGTCTAATGTCACATCCTGTCAGTAGAGCAGCTCTATGTGGACTGCAGCGCTTTGTCTAAGACAGTCGTGGAAAGACACAAGAGCTCCCTGGTGTCTGTCAACTCTTTCTCTCATGTCCCCCTCCTGTGTTTCTCTACACTCATCCGCCTCTTCAGTGGAGCAGCAGTCAGTCTCCAGTGGTCAGAGTTGTGACTAAATATGTCCCAGATACCTTTGATGTATTGTCAAATGAAAGATGAACGAGTATTGATACTTATTTTTAATCATAGAGCCTCCTAGATATTCCATTAATTTGTTTGCCCTTGGTGTTTTACGGCAGTTGGCATGTGCAATGTTATATTACTGCCTTCTTATTCTTTGGCTGTCGCTCGCTGTAGACTGTAATATAAAAAATGACTTTGTGGGTGACTCTGTTTGGATGGAAGTCTGTGGGGAAATTAGTCTCACTTGATTTATAATCCTGATTAGTTATTGGTCTCAATTGTAAGTTGGAGGTTTTTGTCCAATAGAACATGGTGTGAATTTTGTAAATTATTTCCCTTTTTAGAGGAAAATAGATGATAAAGCATGGCACTTATGAGTTGACACAACTGTAGGTACCTGCTGTAAAAATATGGTATGAGAATCTGCCAACGTTGTTGGTCATATTAGAGTGTATTCTTGACTGCTATGTCCATTTTTATACACAGTCTGTGCTCCGTACTTACTACAAATCATTTCAGAATGATGTGGCTTGATGTTTCTAGGTTATTTTAGGCTACGGCACTTCTTAGAAATAGTTGCTGGATGTTCTATGGGCTTCTAAGTCCTTGTGCCGTAAGTGGGCTCAAACTTTTTTAATGTTCACTGCATCAGTGCATTAATGGCTGCTTTTTAATGTATGCCACTATAGCAATGCTTATGTAAGCAGGTGGTGGACAAAGTAAACGCAAGATGGTACTGTACAGTGCATTCATTTAGAATAGTCCTGCAAAGCTGAGTTTTCAAATTTTATGACCGTCTGATTGTGTAATTTTCAATTTATTAGTTGCCAAATAAGTACCCAGGAGAGAAATAACATTGCATCCACTTGTTTGACTTCAATCTTTGTTGATCTCTATTTGTTTTATGAAAGTGTTATTGATCAGTAATGCTTTTCTTTGATGGTATCAGTGTTTTAAAACACAGACATTTAAATTCTAGCTTTGTAGATTGTATTATCAGCCGCACAACTCATAATTTAAAGAAACAGTTTAGTGTCATGTTGGTGCAACAGCCATTTGCATCACTCTTGTATTTTGTAAAATCAAATGTGGGAATGACATTCTGTGAAAAAGTCTTTAACAAAACAGTCATTTAGAGTTGAGAAGGTTGAGGTCAGTGCTGCCATCTGCTGGTATGATAGGAGCACTACCTGTATGAACTGTTGTCCAGTCTCTCGTCCTCCTCCGTCTGTCACTGTCTTCTCCCTTTTTAACTCTCCAGATGAATGTTTCCTCAGTGAGGGAGAACATGCGTGTTTGTGTGTGAGCTTTCACAAAGTCGCATGGATTAAAGAACACAAAGAGGTGAATAGCGGTGAAGCTCATTGCCGTTGGGCAGTTCCTGGGCGTAAGGTTAATTCACCCGTGGTTACCAGCCAACAGTGTTTTAAAGAGTTGAGTAACTGTGAAATTATGGGATGCTTGGCAGGGAGAAGACTGATCACGAACAAACTGGCAGACAGAGGGGAGACAGAGACAAAGTTATGTAAGTGGGCAGACAAAGTAGAAACCAAACTGCTGAGTGCTGCTGATATGAGCAGGCATACACAACCTTTGTGTTGAGCTTGGTTCATATTCACTCTTTGCATTCAAATATTCACTTTTTGTATTCAGTGAGCATTAGGAAATTCTGTGTGTATTAACAAACTCACTTCTTCTATCCTGTCAGCCTGTCGGTGTAGTTGGCAAGTAGTAACCTAAACTTTTGCAATGGGTTCAGTGTTTGGATGTGAAAGTCTGAATAATCCAGTGTAGAACCCTCAAACAGCCCTAAAACAGAAATTGAGTAAACAATTATTGCTTGTTTTCTCTG
The DNA here is from genome assembly GCF_958295425.1 of Solea solea. NCBI lineage: Eukaryota > Metazoa > Chordata > Actinopteri > Pleuronectiformes > Soleidae > Solea > Solea solea. Next base: position 14,358,212 of record NC_081146.1, read on the forward strand.
TGTTATGAAAGAGCTCCTAAAGGACGTCACATGTTTACATATCTGACACTTAGGCCTCATGTCCTGTCATGTCCATGCCTCCTTACTTCCACTCAAACATGCATTGTGTTATTCCTAATTACAGTTTTTACTGAAAACCAACAAATGACCATGTTTTTGTGACCATAACATGACTTTGAACTCTTCACGTCACAGCACCTGCTGTTTATGGGCAACTAAGCCATCAACTATGGTTGCTGTGTTTTTCCGTGTGGTTGTATTTACAAACCTTTTGTGTCACTGAATTTACCCGGTTAGTAACATTTCAACACCTTGACGCTGCCTTCCTCACTTAGCACTTGTTAACCATGTTGTCATACTCTGTAGTTGAATGCACTCAGACAGGCCTGCAGTTCCATTACAGAAGCGTCACAGTGTTTGGCTGTGTGGTCTTAAGTGTTAGTTCATCTGTGTGTATCATGATGTGCTTTTTTTGTCACCTTCCATTGTCATCATCCACATGAGGTCAGTGGAGCCGATTCCAACTGACACGGGGTGAAAGGTCAGGTCGCCAGTTCATCACAGGGCAAACGTACAGAGACGAGCAACTGTGGGCAATTTAGAGTATTCAGTTAACCTCTGCATGTTATTGTGAGTGTGTGGGAGGAAATCTGAGAACCTGGAGAAAACCCACTCACACATGTGGAGACTGGGTCATGAACGCAACAGCAATAACCACTACTCCACTGTGTGGCCCAGGAGTCTAACATGTAACCAAATTCCAGAGAAAATTTTTATGCAAATTTTGCACAGTGCTGCTAATTATTATTTTTCCCCACCCAAATACATGTGTTTCTGTTCTGTTTCCTTTCCTAGAACAAGCGTAATTTGGATTGCCTCTCAGAAACAGATATAAATCTTGTGCACATGTGTTACATGTGTGTGTGGTAACTGTAAATATTTATTTGAAAACGAAGCAGCTATTAGTCCCCTTTTTTAAATATTTTATACACAACCTAAGAAAATAATTTTGGTGGTGTTCGGTGTTGGGATCACGTAGAAAACAGTATTTTTGGCAGACTTTTCTTATATTGAACTGCCTCAGGCCTGTCGTCATCCACAGTGTGTTTTCCTAACACACTCACACGCACACACACACACACACAGAGAAAGAGAGAGGAAGTGCTCAGCTGGGTCTGGAGAGAAGAAGAGAGAGGAGGGGGCAGAGGAAGCTAAGGGCGGTCTATGTGGATTCCATCACTGGCATGTCAGGCATGACGAACCAGTTTGGCTCAGGACTCTTCACTTCACTTTATACCCGTTTCCCCCCTCTCGCTGTGTCTTTCTCTCCCTTACGCTCTGTTTCTCGTTCAGCGTGAGATCCTCTCAAACTTTGTGTTTCTCCGCTCCTGTTACTCATGCTTCTGTCTTCCTTCCCTCTTTCTCTCTCGCCTCTCTGTTGGTGATTTCTCGTGACCTTGCCCTTTTCCTGGACCAGTGGAAAATGTGATCGCGGGGCAGGAGTGTCTGCGATTGTCAGGCTTCGGGCACCATGAGTGAGTAACCGTACACTGACTGCACAGTTTAGATTTCTGCCGGTTTTGTGTCGGCATTTGTTAGGCTCACGACAAGTCGATCTCACATCTGTTAAGAGATCTCTTGATCTTTGTTTTACTGTTTCTGCTTAGTGAATCACTCGGTTTCCTCCCCTCCCTTTTCTCCCTGGTGTATTGAAGAAAGCCTTAGAGTATAAAGTTAAAGTTTGTTGTTAAGATGTAACTCTTTAACTTGGCCACAAGTATCACTTCTGTATTTGTACAGTAAGTAGTCCGTTTGAAGCCAGCCTTGTGCTTCTCTTCACTGAAGTCATTAGGGTCTCAGTGAGGGTTGGTTCATGTGCAGAGTTTGTAGAGGAGGACACTTCTCAGAGTTTCCTTCATTATTTTTTGCCTTAGTTTGACCAAACTTTGTATGTATCTGTGTAATTTCTGTAGCAAAAGTAATGGCCTGATGTTGAATTTGGACTTTCTGGTGTGTTTATTGCTCAGAACACCACAGGACAGCAGTGTGGCAGTGGTCTTCTCTTACATTTGAACTTGAACCTTCTTCCTCTGGTGGCGACTAGCAACTGTTCATGTTAGCATGTGCCTGCAGCTTGCTGTCTTTGTGAGAGCAGTCAATATTTGCATTTGAATGCGAGACTTGAATTGTAACTTTACTTGGTCATATGACCAAGTGTGTCTTAACTGAGCAGTTCAAATTGTAAATGCTTTTATCATATTGTTCTTCAGTACTGTTAAGAAATGAACACATTTAGCACATTTTTTGGTGGTTTCTGGTTGTGTTGTAGGAGTTTTTGACAACAGAGAACAACAACAGAAAAAAAGAAGAGACACATTGTCTAAGTGGATTTAAATAAATCAACAAAACTTGCCAGAGATTGTTTACTTTGGACATTCCTGGTTAACTTTTCCTGCTCCGTGTGCAACTTTTTTTTTAGCTGCGTTTTTTTTATATTTGACAGTTAGGACAGTTGAACATACAATGCAGATAAAACTATAATGTGAAATAGACTATTGTAAAACAAAAATTGTCATTAAACACGTGCACAGACACGGTTACCTTTTGCTCCTTTTGTCTCCATTGACCTTTTGTCAACATAGCATGAGTTTGTGCTCTATTATTACCCTCATCCACATCCTATCAGTTCTCATTTTAGGGGCTGAAGTTCAATGGTCATGTATTTCATCAGCACAGAAATTCTCCCGGGGATCAGGTTTGTGTGAGCTATTTGATGTTCTTCTTTTTCCTTACTTTAATTTGATTGTTAATGAAGAATGCTAACATTACAGGTGTACTTTATTTAAAAATGAGCCTGTCCCTTTTTCATTATTTACAGTCACATTGATTTATTAGCTCTGTCAAAGAGGTTATGATTTCAGCTGCTTTTGTCTGTGAGCGGCAAACACAGCCATAGATTTTGATGAAATTCTCTCGGGATGTAGGTTATTGACTGAGGGGGGAAAAAAAGGTTTTAGTGCTGATCCATACATGGATCTGGATTTAGGTCAAAAGAAGTTTACTTTTTGACATAGAGGAGTGTTTACGCTGTTTTTTTCTAGTTTTTAAATGGAATGGTTTGACATTTCACTGGTTTGATCAAAAAAAGCAGTATACTGCTGCATTTGATGGTACAAAATGAAATGAAATGCAGTAACCAGGGTACAGACTTTTCAGAGCTGTTGTTTGCTCCTTTGTCTTGTGAAATAAAGTTAATTCAATACAGTGATCAAATGTATTATTAGCCATAGAGGCCACATCATCACAAACTAATTATTTAATGTCATTAAAAAAAAAACCCATTCATAATGTCTAATATTTACATCTGTGTTGAAATGTCACTCCTCACTGACTGCTGATTCCCAGCTGCTCTAACTGTTTATGTGTGTGTGTGTGTGTGTGTGTGTGTGTGTGTGTCCCTTTTTCAGCACAGTCAGTCATTCAGTCTGGATTAGTGAGTGAGAGACAGCATTGTTTGAGAAACATAGATGGACGGATGAAAAAAGAGAGGACAATAGATGAGAGCCACATGGACAGAAATAGAGGGAGTCTGTGTGTTCATTGTTATTCTCTCTCAGAGCTTCTCTTTTGGACATTAATGTAGAAAAAGTGACTAAAACCTGGATGCATGAACAGAGACGATGTGCTGTGCTCTACAATGGAGTTCGTAAGAGTCTGCCTCTTTTAATAGACACGTTTTCTAAACACATCAGGTCTGTGTGAGCAGAGAGCCACATAGCTAGAAGCTTAGGTAAGATTGTTCAGTTTTCCACAGCAGCACAGAAATGTGGCTCTCTGGTTGACTTGAGTTTGACGTAGACGGCTGTTGTCTTTGTTTGAAGACTAGTTTATTGACCATTGCTTGTGTTGACTTAAGTGCAGAGGGTAGACATTTTTTTATTGTCCTTGTATGAGAGGGTTTGAACTGTATGTTTTATTAGTGTTGTCATTTAGGTGCATCTTTACGGTTACATTTAAAGCCTCTCTGCAAGTGAGCTTTGATTTTAATTAGATGACGAAGCAAATGCACATGAACATGAGCCCTCGTGTGTCTCCATAATGCCACACAGTTGGCCACTAGAGGGCATCCTATGTTTTCCTTTCAAGCGAACAGCTGACACGTTGTTTGCTTTACATTATTGAAAGGATCAGACGTGACACTGAATTTGTGCCCATCACCGACCTCACTCCCTGCTGATGATAATATCACTCATGTCCTTTGTCTATGAGTAATCCATGAGTACCTCAAAGAAAATGTCATTGCCAGAGAAAAGAACAAACACTGTTTTGTGTCTTGTCTTCCTGTCTCCACAGATGTGTGTAACAGTACTGATTTGCCAGAGCTTGAGATTATCAGTTTATTGGAGGAGCAGCTGCCAGTCTACAAGCTGAGAGCTGACACCATCTTCGGCTACGAGCAAGATGATTGGCTACACACGCCACTGGTGGATCCTGACTCTGCCCTCGACTTGACCACTGAACAGATAGAGGAGACCCTCAAATACTTCTGTAAGTTGAACTTTGAACTGAAGTCACACACACACAAACATTCATCCTTCAGGAAACCATTATTAGACAGGATTTAAGGTTCATACTGACCTTGAGTGAGCAGGAATCAGAGATGGAAAAGGAGGGAAAGAGATGACCATCTGTCTAACACAGCATGGGTGTAATAGGTAGTCATGATTGCCACAAAAAAAAAACCTGGTGGGTCTTACTCTCTGTATCTCAACAATCAGACCTCTGTTGTGTTTATATGTTCATGTCTAGAAGCACATGTACCAGAAGCAAATAAGCACATAAAACACATGCACACACTGCACATGGCAAGCAAAGGAAAACCTAAAGTGTTTTTTTCCCACCATAAATAATTTAGTTCTAACTCGTGTCAGTTCGGAGGGTGAGTCAGGGTATAACAGGTCCTAAAATAGATCAAGTGTCTTTATAAATAGGCCTAGTGAAGAACTGTGACTTCACCATAATGCCCCACACTGACACAGACACCTTGGTCTTGACATTGATCTTAGCCAGCCAAGGTAGATAAGAAACCGTATGTGATAGTCTGAATGTTCTACTACATATTTCCTTCTAAATATTATGCTTTTGTTTAATTATTTCCTGTATCATTGTTACTTTCCCCCTTCTATAACTGAAATGCATTGCCTCTCATTGTTGCCTCAAACTGCTGGTGATACACTGATTCTCTAAGGCCCATGATGGCTAAGCAATGATGGGTTATATTGGTTTCATTGTGGTCATAAAGCTGTTTTATTTGAGCTATATTGAGGGTGAGGGAAGTAGTCTCTCTGATTAAAAACATAATATAATATATTTTAGATAATATTAATTACGTCATATTAATTACATTTTTTAATTTATTTAAGTAGCCTGCTGGTTGAGGACAATTGAGAAGATAGAGGGCAATAATATTTTGTTGACTCACCAGAGAACTTGCCAGTGTAACATTATATTATACAAAGAATACATTGTCATGCAGAAATGGCGCATGCTCCAACCTGCAATTATTTGAGTTTGATGAACTATAATTAATCTTGTCTTAACCTGCAGTATCATGTATTTTGCTTTTGCCCTGATGAAACCCCGGCTCTCGGTTTGCACTGCACTGGTCATGTGTGTATTTCATCACTCCTCATCCAAAACAACCAATCACTGCAAATCCATTGTGTTCATTCATTTTGGGTTAGCCACGTCACTTCTGCCAACGTTACACTTGTTCCTGCTAGCCCACCTCTACATGCTGCTGAGAGCCTCAGTCCTTGGAGTCTGAGCCTGTTACTATAGCAACCCCACAGAAGGACAAAGTAGAGGAGAGGAGAGGAGGGAGAGATGCTGGCATGTGAATGGTGGGTGTGAAGAAGCTGGGGCTATGCTCCATCTGATTGGCTCCAATGCTTCTCTTACTCCACCCACCCCACTGTGTCATGGCTATCATCACTTCTGCTGCAAAACCCGTGACTTCTGCTGCTGCTGCTGCTGCTGCTGCTCACGCTCTGTATCTCTGTGTTGAGTCATTGCCCAACATATCTATATGTAGGGGTAGTGCTGTCACTGAGCAAGCAGTGTTACAGACGAGAAGACAACTGTTCTAAAATGACCTCTGAGGACACAATGACAAGAGCACAGGAATGTAAACATGAATGGAACTTGAAGCTCTAAATGGATGCAAACATGGACAGTGGATGGAATCAGACACATATGCTGAATCTGTGGAGTGACTGAGGTAAACTGATGGGCAGAAAAGGAAGGAGCTTGATGGAAGAAAGATGCCAGAGTGACTGAAACTGTAAGGACATCCTGGCCAACTTATAACCATAAAGAGTCACCCCTTTTGTTGGATGACAACTGATGACGCAAGTAACAGTAATGAGGGATGATGGGCAACGATGGCACCAGCAACACAACAAATATGGAGCGTCATATGCTGATAGTTTGCTGGTATTGAAAGAGGGATGGAAGGAGCATATGATGAGCTTGGGTAGATGCTCATCAACAATGACTCTGGGCCATCTGGCAACTGCCAAGCATGCTGGGATAGCAGAACTTGGCACCGACTAATTGATCAGTTGACGAGAATGCTACAGCTAAGTATGCTGGGACATCCGAAACAATACAGCTGTGTGCCTGAGCAGTGAGGATGAAGAGACAAGGCCAGAGGTTTGTCAAGGCAGACTACTATGAACTGGACTGGTACTATGAAGAGTGCACTGATGGTAAGACTAGTCTGATACAGTGGTATGCATTGATTTGTGGCATTTGAAGTTCTTAGTGGAGGAGTGCTACTGGATATGTACATAATTGCTGCAGAATGAAATACATCATAACAAGACAAGAGCTGTTTACTTTTATGCATCAGATCCAAATCTCAACATTTAAACACTGAATAAACACGCTGTAACAGATTCATTTGGAACACCGTTGATCTTATTTGAGTAAACTGGGAATGTTGTTAAACTAGAACACCTGCTTTATGGGTGCCATAAATATTGAGTAACAATGTGATAAGGTGATGAATTATCACTGGCCTGATTTGTGTCCTCTGATGACACATATGTAAGAGTGAAGGAAAGTAAAGCTGTACGATTTGGGTAAAATATCTAAATGCAATTTCTGATACATATTCCAGTTGTGATTTGATATGCAAACTAACTTCAGTTCAGTATTTACTGGAGCACTTACTGTGCTAATGTAAAGATAAGTACCGTAAAGAATATTAAGTATTGCCCATTTTTAAATTACAGTGGGCGTTGTAACAGGTGCTCTCTGGCTGTGACTCAGTGTGGCTTCCAGAATAACACCATGGAGTAGTTAATGTGACTGGCTGTGGGTGTAGGTGTGCAATGTGAGGCTTGGTTTTGTCATGGTTCTTGTCTGGTGAATCAGGACTTATGTAGAAACACCTGCCGAGGGACGATTGTACTGATAATAGTGAAGATGGAGGCAGCGAGTGGATTGTTCCTTATTGTAAAAGTAATTTGATTAGGATTTGGGACGAGTGGAAAAAAAACCCTACAGCAAAATACGTAGCACGCAATAAAGAACAGATATTACGACTAACGTATGCCTGCAAAGCATTAAAATGATGTAGAATTTGGTGCAGTAAAAGTTAATGTTCTTGTACGGCAGCTTCTTTTTTTATCTTGCAGCTACAGTACATCGCTGTAGGTGTTATAACTCTGCATGCACACACAGCCAAGGCATGTGGAGGACCAATGGTACCTGGTCATGTGAGATGTGTGACTAACAGCAGGTTATAGCTGTGATCTGTGTTTATTACTAGCCATAAGGTACTGCCTAACTCCCCCCCACTGTCTTCCTTTGCATCGGTCTACTGTAATCTGTCTCCCCTCTCTTGCCCTTATTTTCTTGTATACACTGCATGTGTTGATGTACTCTCACCTGCAGCGATTGATTTTCTTGTGACTGAACATGGCTGTATTTTTGTAAATTTGAACACATTTTGTAAAGCAGTAGAAGATGAACACATTTCGTTATAAAGAAATAAGGTCTATTGGATGTAGGAGGACAATATGATGAGTTGTTATGTGAGGTACAGTATGTTATCAGGGAAACCGTATTTGCTATTGAAACCGTTACATAACAGCCTGACACAGTATAGTGCCTCCTCCAGTGTGAGCTGTGCTACGAAAACATCTGCACTATTATTTTGGTAGTGACAGCCAATGACAATAGATTGTACTGTTTTATGCTTTATGTTGAGCTGATCAAATAACTGTTTGAGCGGAGGTGAGCAGGTTCTTTAGAACAGCTTCTCGTGGTGAGTAGTGGCGGAAATAGAAAGCAGCTGGTTGGTTTTATAGTCTGTGATATGCTAGGGAGGGATGTGGAAGTAGGTTGGCTTATATTTAGCCCAGGGATTTGCATGTTCCTCTAAGCCACTCTTGTCATTAGCACTCTGCCAAATATTCTCCATAACAAATGGCTGGATGGACAGACAGTGACCAGGGCAGAGGCCCAGGGCTGAGAAACAGGGCAGACTATTCTTTCAGGGCATGTGACAGGGGGATGGGAGAATGTCAGGACACAAAATGAAGCTGGGAGACAAAGCGTGGAATTTTGTGTTAGCAGTTTTTATGTGTTTGAGAAACAATATGAACCAGTTTAAACTAAATCTACAACTATGTAGGCAATGGCTTTAAATGTGTAGTCTCCCTTCACAAGTTGGCTTTCGACAAAGAACAAAAAAGAGTAGTAGTTCCCAGACTTTTACTACTTTTTTTGTTGCTTTGCTGTACCAAAAGAAACAGTGAATGTAAGATTTAAGAGGCCAGAGATGCACCTTAGACTTTATTTTTATTGACCTTTATTAGAGCTTGTAAGACGGCATCTTTACCCCATCGAGTTACACTTAAAATACAGGAGAAGGAAAAGGCAAATCAAGTGGAGAGGAAAGAGTGAATGTGACCAGAAAATCAATGGGAGTTGGAAAACACTGCCCAGAAACACTGAGGTGCAGCACTCTTTTGTTGCAGAGAGCGTTGCATCCTTACCATTGAGTGGAGTTACTCACGTGTGCAGGACGGTACTAAGCTGGGATCGGTCTAAAGGACCAATTACAATCATTATAACACTTGAGCAGTGAGTCAGGCTGCTTTGATTCAGCCAGTGTAAATTTATGAAGAATCGCTGCAAAAACAGGTCTCACTAGTTCAGCTCCCTTGGACGTGTAACATACCATTTGTGTGTTTAAAAATAAATGGAAAGACTTGACTGTCATGCATAAATAATCATGTCGTTAATGAAATGGGATTCCTGGTTTACTATCTCTCGCTGAGGCCATCTAATAATTCTTTCATTGGTTTTCCACTTTTTGAGTTGTGTTTCTGAAAAACAGAAGTCAGACAAATGGACTAACAAACAAACCGATACGTGCAGCCAAAAACTTCTCCTCCTTTCAGTAAAATTTGTTTTCTAATCTTGTTGGTCCACTGTGTAGATACTCATCCCATGAATCTCCCTTGGATGTGTGTCAACACATTCACCTGTATGGTCATACGGTGCCTGGCCCCACCCTGGAAACAGGTGCATGCCTCTTATTGTTTGTGCTGTCCCATCTCCATAGAGGCAGAACAGACTGTACCAAGGTGTTTTCACTTGGAGGGGGATACATAACTACTTTGCATTGTTGCATTTCCTGTTGAAATGCAACTTGAGACTCACCTGAGGAGCAGGTGTTTCACTAAGCTGCACGTTCCTCATGCAGGCATTGACCTGAACATTTAAACTTTCATGGAAAAGGTTAGAAAAGATAAAGATTATAGGGATAAAAAACAGCTATCACAGATTATCAGATTAAATGTTCTTAAAACTCCTTTAACCTACTTTTATGACTTTCATATTGCTGCTGGACAGCTTTCTGTTAACAGAGCGAATAAGTCCACACCCCCCCGTATGTGGTTAAGTAGAGTAGGCCATTCTCTGACCAGTCACAGAGCAGAGGGGGAGGAGTCGGGAGAGTTGTCTGGCCCAGTCACAGAGCTACCACAGGGGACAAATGATACACACACTTTTACAAACACATGCAACACGACTTTTTACTGGGAGACAACCACAGTCGAGTGTTACAGTGAGATACAGCTTGGTAGATGTGTACTTTCACATCTAGGCGCACCCACAGGAAGTATTGATTCACAGATTGAAAAACAAACACTCCCTCAGATGCACACAGCACAGTTGGGAGCCATGGCACTACAGAAGCAGCAGGCTTCATGGTTTACTGGTTAGCCCTGGTGCCAGAGTCCAGGATGGCACTGTCTACATCTGCTGAGGACGAGTTGGACTTCTCCTATGAGCAGGACGAGGAATATGATTGTCTGCCGAGTAATCGAAGCGCAGAGCACAAGGAAGCTGAGGAGAATGAGGAAACAGAAGAGGAATATGTCTGTGTTCCCGGTTATGAAAATACAGAAGAGGAGATGGATGAAGAGCAACAAGTTTTGTGTGAAGGTAGTGCATGATCGTCTTTGTACTGTAAAGCGGGGCATCATCTCTGATAAGAACATTATCCTCTTGGTTACTAGCCTCCAGTCAGATGTGCACATGTCTGAGCTTCATTGTGATTTCATTATGAAATCATTTGTCATGTGGTGGTGATGTAAAATCCTTAAGGGGGAGTATTATTGTTACCGATTTGAGTATTGTGTCTCCTGAGGATTTTTCCTGCATACGTGCAGTCTTTCAAGTTGGTATTTATCTGGTCTTAGCACAGTGGTGGTTCATTTCCCTGCTGATTTGACATATTCAAATATTGGCTTGGCTCTTTATTCTAGCATAGTTCATACTGGGAGGTGCTTAAACTTTTTTTTGTCATAAAATATTTATAAATAGGAGATCAGTTTAGTCTAGAATAAAATAACTCAATGGTCACTTTCCCTCCTCTGTTTTTGTGTCAAATGTGTTAAGGGTGGCGCATTAGATTTATCTCTCCACATACTTTGGCATTAATTTTTGGCAGTTGGGCTTGAGATCAACCCAGGTCCAATAAAGATATGCACCTTTTTATAATTCCACACTTGTGAACTGATACAATTTTGACAAGGGTCAACTTTTCCCTTCAGTTTGTTGTCACTGAACCTGTGTGTTGTCTGTTGCCCAGAAGCAGCCAGGAAATAATCTCCAGACGTCTGAGTCCGTTAGCCCCCCCCCCCGCTGCAACACAGACGGACAAAACAAAACAGACGAGTCAGATAATAGTTTTGAATAGCATTAGTTAAATTTAAAACTAACAACTGTAGAAATCTGGTCAGAGTTTTTTTAAAAAACGATTTTGAACATGTGCTTAACTTAAACATTTTCGTTAAACATTATCCTCCATCTGACAAAGAAGGAGCGGGAGCTTCTGTCTTAAGTTACCTCCTCTCACGATGAACCACCCAAAAAAAAAGAACCCATCCTGATCACCCTACAGTATTGGATTACAGCTCACAGTACACATTTTGGCGTCAGTCCTTTTTCTTTTACCACCCTTTTACGACTAAGATTAATATAAGTAAATCATTGAAGAAAGGAAACACCTTCCTGGTTCTTTGCAATCAATAAAAGACGAGGACATTCTTCTTCTTTTCCCTCTCCGTAGTTTATATTTGATTTGTTGGCTAACATCCCTGGCATTTGTCATTTGGAAACAACCTTGTGTGTGTTTCCTGATCGGCTACTTCAGCTTAATTATCAAATGTCTACATGTGTGTTTTTTATTTGTCACGTATTATTTATCTGACTTGGGTGGAGTGTTGCCTTGGAAACAGTCTGGTTATACAATAGAAAGCAAACACATAGAAAAGTTTGACAGACGGCACCTGCTGTTATCAAGTATACAATCTCATTATAGGCCTGATAGCACATACAAGTGATGCATTTTTTTTTGTGTGCACTCAGGTAGACATACAGTATTCTCATTGGTATCACGCCATATTGTTCCCACATTAACTACACCCAGGAGAATGGTTTGTGTGGGTGGGTGTTTTTCTTCCATGGTCAGGTCTGTGTGATTGTAAATCACACTTAGATTAAACATATTTTTATTATCATCCAAATTTGGAAGTGTGAAATAAATCCATAAAACTTTATAACTTGCTTTTAGTCATGGAATGTTTTCATTTGTAATGAGTATATATACAGGGAGACAACTTGCAATGTAATAATTATAATGATAATACATTTTATTTGTAAGTGCCTTTCCAAACAATTATGGTCAATTTAAATCATATACTGGATAAGAAAATGAATCAAACAGACAAATGTTAAGATAAAACAGACAAATTCAGCACAGTAGATGAAGTTTAAAAATGAACACCAGAAAAAAAAAAGAGCGTTGAGGAAATAGTGTGTGTGTGTGGGGCAGGGGGTTTAATATGGATTATTTAATAATCCCTATTAATGATGAAGCATAGCCATCCGACAATAGTTCTTATGTGTTTGTTTTCAGCAGCCGTACACTTCCTGTGATGGGTGACACTGTGATGCTTTATTTGCATCAGCCAACTCTCTTTTGCATTCTGAGGACTATGAGCTCTCAGTATTGTTGGTGTTTGGCAGGTTGTTTGCTCTCCTAGACTGGAGTCAAATTATTTACAGTTATCTGTGATATATGACATGTGTCATATAACTGTTCCTGTTGGGCATCACGCAGCAGCGTTTGATATGTATATTGGCCTTCTGTGACTGGCTGAGTCTATGGATGCCTGATTATACATATGTGAATGTCAAAAAGGAAGAAGCAACATTTGTCTCAACCAAGGACCATGATAAAAATCAATCCTTGAACAAATTAGTCTGACGAAACACCGAAAATAGTGTTTTGTCCCAGGCAGATGGTCACTTTGATGAATGTGATGTATTCAGGCCACTGAGGGTAAACAATGAATTCAGTCCAGCCTGAAAACCTGTCACTCAGTAGTTTCAAGTCAACAGTTTGAGGATTGAAGGTTAATAATGAAGATAGAGGGACGGACTTCTGATAATGAACTTGTTCTGCTGTCGGTGAAATAGTGCCGGGGTTTTACTTTCTAAATCAACTCTGTGTGTGGGTTTCTCTAAAGATGTGTATGAGTACAGTGTGTGGGTGTGAACATCTTAAGAATATAGTGTTACCTGATTCATCGCAGAGGAGTGGAGGGCGGACGAGACGAGAGCAGGAACAGCGAATCATTGTTCCTTCATCAGTGTTTTTTGTAATGTTACTATTCAGTATGAAATCCAACACGTGTCCACATAGTGTGTTAGGAACAATAGTCAACTTGTAAAACATAGTTAGCTTATCAACGAGGATTGGGTGGTGCATCTATGAAAAATACTTCAGTTTTCACGTCACACAAACTTACAGACTTTTAGCTACTAAAAAATGTTACCTACAGTCAGAGACTCACCTAGTTTTTACAGAAAGTGGAGAGCACACTGCTGAATACTGTAAAGGACCACTGAGGTATCTGTAATGCAGCAGTGATACTGATGATCCATTTTTACTTGGCATTTTTTTTCTGTAGGGCATAAAAGGGTCTTATTTTGTCTTTCTCTGTGTGTGTGTTTGTGCAGTGTTGTGTGCTGACAGAGTGGGCCAGATGACAAAGACCTACAGCGACATTGACGCCGTCACTCGACTGCTGGAAGAGGTAGGATCACGTCGGGTAAAAATCACCTCAGGCAGAAACGCTTCGATCCACTTCAGATGTGACACTCTGGTCTACTGGTCTAGACACGCGTTGCTTTTACGAGGTTTATGAAGAAGGCTCTTTGATCGAATGACATCATGAAACTTGTTTCCACCAGCTGATATTCAAATCCGACAGATTCACATCAGCTGCTCGGTGAACATCAGAATAAACAGCAGGACTTCACTGACGCACAGCAGTGAAGACAGAATAGCGTCAGTGATGTTAAACTGTTTAATGAACGCCGTATTCACACTTTCTTACATCAACAACACAACCAAGTTTATCTTCAAACAGTCCTTGTTGTTTCACTCACGTACTCCCTTCCACCAGTTTCCTGTGTTTTTTTTTTTATGCATTGCCTTAATTTTTTCACCCAACACAGCAATTTTGTGATGTTTAAGGACAAAACAATGCTTTGGCTCTGTGCAGAAAGAGCGTGACTTGGAGTTAGCAGCTCGCATCGGACAGTCGCTGTTGAAGAAAAACAAAGCCCTCAGTGAGAGAAACGAACTGCTGGAGGAGCAAGTAGAGCACATGCGAGAGGAGGTACACGCTGAGGGTGTTTTATAATGACATTAACCTGCACCTTAAGCATCTCTTATTTTTTCAGAATCATTCATCTACTTCCGTTTTTTCCCCGCTCAAAGGTCTCTCAGCTGCGTCATGATCTGTCCATGAAAGATGAGCTGCTGCAGTTTTATTCCAGCGCTGCTGAGGAAAGTGAGGGAGAGTCAACAACCTCCACGCCGTACGTGTCCTTACACATCATGTCCTCTCCCCACCTTACATCACCTTTGCTCTTCCTCACCACATGTCTTCTTTCTCTGTTTGGATTTAACGTTACACAATGCAGTTACACAGCAGCAGTCTAATGAAATGCGATTATAAACATAAAAGCTTCCCATTTAAAGCTTTTACAAGGTGTATGCATCATTAGTGAATGTCCCAGTGTTTTGAGACCGCAGAGTTAGTCATCCGTGCAATGTCACTGTATTTCATCTTTAAAGAAAAGAACAAGTAATATCAAAATAAGTTAATATTGCCACAGCTCCACATTCATGTGTGTTGGTGTGTTTTCAGTGCACGTCCCAGTGAAACCAGTGTGTCAACTCCAACTTTTTTCCCCTTGGACTCCTTGCAGAAGAAGCTCAAAGATTTGGAGGAGGAAAACAAATCTTTGCGATCTGAGGTATGAATATAGAAAAAAAGTTTCACTGCCACACCAGCGGAGAAAAAAAAATATCAGTTTCACATTTTAATTTGATTCATTCATTCTACCACTCAATCCTCCACATGAGGGTCGCGGGGCTGCTGGTGCAAATCCCAGCTGGCATAGGGCAAAAAGGCGGGGTACTCACAACATACAGAGTTTTCGACAGGTTCTCTAGTTTCCTCCCACTGTCCAAAAACAGGCAGAGGGTTAATTGGACACTCTAAATTGACCGTAGTACGTGTGAGTGTATGAGTGAATGATTGTCCTTCTGTATGCGTTGGCCCCCGTGATGGACTGGTGACCTGTCCAGGGTGTACCCCGCATTTCAACTTCAGATTGGCTCCAGTCCCGCCGCGACCCTCGCATGGAGGACAAAGCAGTAGACAATGACATAACCATGATGAGTCCTAAACTTTGTTGGCAGCAACATTGTTGTTCTCATTAGAAGGTCAGACATTTAGGAAGAAGTTATTGACTGGCATGATTGATAATGTCTACACTGCACTGCATTGCATTGTTTAGTTTAGTTTAGTAACTGTCTATTTGCGTTGTTTTCAGGCCAGTCATTTGGAGACGGAAACAATTTCGTACGAGGAGAAAGAACAACAACTTGTCAATGACTGTGTCAAAGAGCTACGTGAGTATTTGATTTACTGCCCTTGTATCTTGGTCACCAGTGATATGAATCAGTTTTTAACTCTCTAAGGAAGTGAGGCCATGGAGAGGCAGCTTTGTTGGCAGATTCTCACTTTTGCTGACTCACCTGTTCTTGTTCCCAGGTCATTCCAACCTGCAGATTTCCACTCTGGCTGGAGAACTGGCCAGGAAGAATGAAGACGCCTCCAGACAGCAGGAGGAGATCACACACCTCCTTTCTCAGATTGTAGACCTCCAGAAGAAGGCAAAACTGGTATGAAAACCCATGACATCTCTCGTATTTAATGAATATCTACTGTCATGATGAGAAAAATGGGTGGGAGGAGTCATTTAACTTCAGTGACTGTATGTGACCTCTGTGTGTGCATCGGAGCAGAGATCGTATGTTGTGTGTTGAGTATTTTCCATACCTTGGTTGGTTGTTTTCGTACAGTACGCTGTGGAGAACGAGGAGCTGACTCAGCACTTGGGAGCAGCTAAAGACGCCCAGAGACAGCTTACTGCTGAGGTAAGTTGATCTTCGACCTAGTGACTCTAGCCTCGTCATTGTAGCAGCCTCCACCAGCACATATTAACAGTTCACTACAGTTTTGTTTGAGATGGGTGGGCATGACTTTTTTTTTTTTCTTCGTATGCTTTTAGCCAGTATTGGTTTTTAATCTGGAAAACACTTCTTGCTTAAGCCTAAAATGCATTACATTAGGAAACTGTTATGATTATTTATATTTTTCCTTTGTCTGCCTTTCAGTTGCGGGAGTTACAAGATAAGTATGCGGAGTGTATGGAGATGCTTCATGAAGCTCAGGAGGAACTGAAGAATCTCAGAAATAAAACACTACCACTCAGCACACCTAGGCGTTTCCACTCTCTGGGCTTGTTCCCGATGGTGAGTGAGGGAGCACAGGGTGGGCGAAGGGCAACTGAGGAGCAAAGAAGTGTTGTCATTCATCAACTCGTCCGTCTCCTTCTCCAGGACTCTCTGGCAGCAGAAATAGAAGGCACCATGAGGAAGGAACTTCAGATGGATGATCCAGATGTCGAAGAGCAGAGGTACGTCCTATTCAAAGCCTGTATGACCCCAACATGGCCACCGTTCCTTTCACACTAAAATGGGGGACCCCATTAGTCTAGCATTTCAGTTATGCATACTCGATCTCACATTACATTCAATAAGAAGTGATTTCTCACTAGCAGTTGTATGCACCAAAGGACTTCCTCACAAAAACTCAAGCAAGTTTCCATGTGTGCTGTTGTCTTTATTGTCTCTTGACCAAAACAAGAGGGGAGCCAGGGAGCGTGAAGAGTGTATGATCTGTGAGGTCACAAAATGTCGAGATGCTTTTGTTCCTCCGCAAAGGTCTTAAAATAGAGCTAAGAGTAACTTGGGGTAACATCATAATATTTGTTCCATCGGTTTGATGTTCAATTCATTCACGTCTCTCCAGATTGCACCCAAAGCGAGTGTTCCAGACGGTGAAAAACCTCAACCTGATGCGCCAGCAACGTTCACCGCTGCCCGCCTCCTCTCTCAACATCCCAGGCTCCAATCGGACGTCATGCTTCACCTCAGGACGATCCAGCAGGGTGGACACACCTCCCTCTAACTCCATTTATGATAGCGAGACGGGCAGTGGGATCATCCTGGACAACAGGACCAGCTGTATTCTGGAGAGTTCAGATGACGGGTATGGATAGTTTTTAATTTCGTTTACGTAGTCTAAATTTCAAGTGTTGGATTTTCAGTTTCTCTCCTGTAACTAAGGGGATGCCACTCACTTGCTCAGCTATTTTGTCTGTGTTTGGTAGTTATATTATTGTATATTATATTATTATACGTATATATGTTTTGTATCAGGATTTCACAACAACTTAAAGATGCTGGGCTGTGTATACAGCGGCAGTGTAGGGGCTGACTGGGACAAATCCCATCAAACTGCTCAACAACAGGGATTATTGAGCAATAGATTTCACTTTTGAAACTTTTCATGGGCACTTCAGTCATACTCCAACTAATTTGACACCAACTCTTTTTATTGTGCATTGTTGATGTTGCCTCCATCTCTCTTGTCATAAAACAGATCACTTCCTGTGTGCAGCAGGGTGGTGTCATTGAGTGACACAAGATCAAAATACCACTAGACTGAGAGTCATGTGAAGTGGAAAGAGTAGACATTGTGTTCAAACTCCGTTTGAATATAGTGTGAACCTAATGGACGTTGTTTATATTTAAACTTTATGCTCTACAGTTTTAACTCACTAAGATGCGTCTGCTTCATCAGGTCTGAGGACTCTAATAAACGCCTCCCTGGCACCCCAGGGACCCCAGGCAGCAGGGACCTGGAAGCAGCTCTGCGGCGTCTGTCGCTCCGCCGTGACAACTACCTCTCAGAGAAACGTTTTCTAGAGGAGGAGAGGGAGAGAAAGCTGGCTTACCTTGCCAAAGAGGAGGAAAAAGAAGGTGGGGATAGTAGCAGAGGCACAGGGACCCCGACTGAGAGCCTGTTGTCACTGTGCTCACATCCATCCTTCGGAAGTGTCTGGTCGGGATATTCCTTCACAGCAAGATCCTACCTGCCAGAGAAGCTGCAGATTGTAAAGCCGCTAGAAGGTGATCATTTCTCTCAGAGTCACAAAACCTTGAATCCTCCACATACTGAAAAGCTGAATCAAAATTGCAATGTTGATAAAGATTTGCACAATGAACAGAGTCAAACCCAGAACATGGCGCAGAATTCAAATAGTATTCTTCTAGATTCTCCCCAAAGTTACACCCAGATTTGTCAGCCTCAAATACACAACCAAAGTCAGCTTATTCAGACCCCGCAACAGAACCAGTACCTGATTTTTCACAACCGGAGTCGGTCCAAAATCTGCAGTTTGCTGGAGCCGAGTAACTTGACGAGCTCACAGCCTCAACTCAGAGCCCCACTGTCACTAGTGACCGGCCTGCTGGAGCTGTTAGAACAACACGGAGGCAGTCTGAGTCTTCAGCACTCTTTTTACTTCAGACATACACAACCACGCTGCTGGTTCGAGACATAAAGTAAGAGACAGTATGTTACACCTAGGTTTTTGCTGTGTATCGTTTTTAATTTCCTCATATTTCAAATATCAAATATTACACAATATATTAATTTAAGTTAAATAGGTGTGAGATAAAAACATTGTGAGAACAGTGGCACGTTACACTGACATTTCAAATAGCACGCACAGCATTTTTTAGGTTTTCTTGTTTTCTCGTGGAATTAGTTATTTCCATACTTTGATAATAGCTTGTTGCATTTGTATGGAATAGATAGTTCATCATGTACAGTATTCTTTTCCAGTTCAGCCTTGAGTCTGAAGTGATTTGACCAAATTGGACATAATATGTAAAATGTGACCTGGAATGCCTTCATTCCCTAATTTGTCTTGATAAATAGCACCACCTAGTGTTCAAATTGTGTAACATGTCTAAACACCAGTAATGTGTAAGATGTATTCGTTTTTAATGAAGAGAAACACATCACCTTGAGATCTTTATATTCAGTACCTGATCTTTCTTAAGATAATCATGATGTGTCTCCTTTAAAAAAATAAGAAATTTAACTCATAATTTGGTTGCAAGACAATACTTTGGGTGTACAGTGTAAACACCAATTGTCAGATTTTTGACTCTACATCAGTCAAATATATTGCTGTCTGGACTGTCGACCACTTTCACTCCTCTTTTGTTAAACTTTTATCCTTTCTTCATTGTGGTTTTGTCTTTTCTTTCATTTTCTGTTCAGCTTGTCTGCTCTTTAATAAAATCGTACTAATTTTCCTCATCTATCCTTTTCTCTCTCATTCTTTTTGTGTTACTGTGCTGGTAACTCTGAAAGGGCCAACCAGTTTGTTGAGGATGTGAGACAACAACCTTGAATTAGACTTTAAATTGAAATAATTTACTTGGCACAAGGATTGTTGTGTTACACAATATGCACGTGTGTGTATATATACAAGCTTACCAGTGCTTGTTTCTCTTCATATACAGTTTAAATGATTTACAATGTTTTATAGACACATGCCGACAAACAGTGTAGTGGGAAAAGATTCAGTATAATTGGTGTAATTCAGGTTAGATTCACAGAATACTTCCCTGATACCAAGTGCTATACTGTAAATAATACTGTCATTCCCAACAGTGTATTAATTAAAGTGTGATCCAGCTGTCTACTAAATGCTGCAATAAATGCAGAAATGTTTTTTGTATTTCCTATATTTAAGGATTACACAATTACAAAATAGTGAAAATAATGATTCATTAATTACATTTAGCCACCAATTATGTTGAAAGCAAGTCATTTACATTTAAAAATGTTAGTATTTAAGTTTTTAGATGGTAAAAAAAAATCTCAAATTGGAATATCTTAATTCAATGACATGTATTTGACGTCAAGAGCAGCTTTACACCAATGTGATAACATTCGTCTCTCTTTCTCATTTTTCCAGGCTCCGCTACACTTCATGCATGGCAGCAGTTGGCTCAACCCCACATGGGCGCTCTGCTTGATCACCGGCCCGGTGTGGTCACCAAGGGCTTTCGCACTTTATCCCATGACCAGGGTCAGGAAGACAGCTGGCAACTTGACCAACCAGAGGAGGATGAAGTCTTGTGTGACTCCTTTCCTGGCTTGTCAGAAGAAAGTGCTAGTCCTTTCGATCTGATGAGCTCTACCTCAGCTTCATCTCCCCGCTGCAACAAAAACAGTGGCATCGATGACAGTAGCCAGTCAGTAATATTGAATAGTGAAATGTGTGGCGATATAGTGGCGAATCAAGGAAAAGATGGACTTGTTGAAGACACGCCATTTTCCTTATCCAGACCTTCCCTTTCCTCTTCTCCTCTTCCCTCGTCGTCGGAGATGATGAATGGCCACGTGGTCCTTAAGGAGCTCCAGGCCTTGCAGCCTGCCACAGTGGAGCGCATGCCTGGTGAGGGAGCCCCTTATCTGTGGTCACAGCACTGCATCCACCCTCCCTCTTAACCAGGAACATAAGAATACAGAGCAAGAAGGGTGGGAGGGTGAAAGAAGGGGGAAGGTATTCATTGGACATTTCACAATCCCAATGTGATGTTCCCTCCTGCACGATAATGTTTACACATCCCATCACCCACCCACCGCACAGGCCGACCGAGTGTGTGCAGCCCATCGAAGCCCAAAAAACTGAGTACTTGTTTTTTAAATTTTTTTATTTTACCTCCCTATTCCTTCATTCTTACTTTTACTGCCATACATTGCTTTGTTTCAGCCATTTTTCAATTCTTCAACCAAACCCTTTCACTCCAGAGTGTCTTCACTGGGTCTTTTGCAATACCACTGGTCTCAGTCAGTCGTGCTCTGCTGCAGCTATTACAAATCCAAACAAAGCTCATGAACTTAGTTGACACCAAGTCAGACTGATTATTTCACTTTTTTAGTTTTGTTTTCTTCTGACAGCCAGAGCTCTCTCTGAAACACCAGTGGTCCGCGCAGATGCCGATACCTCTTGGCTGAGCTCCAGCTTCTGCTTACGTATGTGTGTGTGTGTGTGTGTGGCTGTATCAGGTGGTTTTAGTGCAGCTGTCCAAGTCACATGAACACATGACACCCTTGACCGAGGGGCCTCGGTGTAGTGTCACCTTGGTGCACACACTGTAAGCGTCCCTGTTGTGAGTGTGAATGGTTGTGAATGGGTGAATGGCAAAACCGTAGTGTAAAGCAGCTTTGAGTGGTCATCAAGATTAGAAAAGTGCTATATACTGTAAATACAAACCATTTACCATTTGCTTTTCCAGGGAACTGAGCAACTCACATATCCATAAATTGTTGGTAATAATCCATCCACATAGACATAACAACTTGCATTTTTTTGGAATATAAAAAAGTTAACTATTTAATACTTGATTACAAAACATGAAATTAAAAAACCTTCTCGTGGCCCACATGTAAAACGGTCATGGGCCGGGCAGAAAGCTGTGCTCACCACACCATCACGTCAGTAGCACAAATTAGTTAGAAAATGATTGCTGGTGCTTCTTCTTGGGGCTTGTGCTTAGATTGTGGCAGATTTTTCCTGACTTTGATGTGATCTGTTTTTTTTTGTGTGTTCCTTTTTGTCATCAAACTAACAGTCTTTCCTTCCTGTCCTGTTTCACGTCTCCTCCCCACCTGTAGTTAATTTCCCAGGGAAGTGTATGTCCCATACCAGCTCCACCTACACCTTCACCACCTGCAGGATTCTTCACCCCTCTGATCAACTGACCTCAGTGTCAGCAAGGTAACTATTCTATTTATATTTTATTACTGTTCACTCTTTTTAAAAAAAATTCCTCCTTTCGTTGTTAAAATGTTTTTGTTTTTGAAAAAATTCAAAAGAAACAGTTACTGGCACAAAAAGCACAAAAAGGCCATTGTGTGACTCTCTCAATGGCCAACTTTTTCTTCCAGTGCTGCAGCAGCTTGCCTCATACACTTTATGTCTCCCCTGTTTGATTGATCCGGGCAGGTCATGTGATGAGGAAGATGAAGTGGAGTTGTATCACATGGTTGTCATGTCTGGAGTAGAGCAGACCTATTGAGTGCACCCACTGGTGTGTGTGGGTGAGGAAATGCATGTGAGTGCATTCGTAAACACAGTTGGTTTGCATTTAAAAACGTGACACTGTATTTGTTCTAACACCCA
This sequence comes from Solea solea, assembly GCF_958295425.1. Lineage (NCBI taxonomy): Eukaryota > Metazoa > Chordata > Actinopteri > Pleuronectiformes > Soleidae > Solea > Solea solea. The sequence goes on from NC_081146.1 coordinate 14,380,496, forward strand.
TGAGATTCAACTATTAATATGATTGGGTTTGATTAAAACAGTTCACTGATCAGATCTGCCATGATCAGGGTTTGGATGTTCAGTCTTAATCTCTGGAAACAGCAGGTCCTCTCTCAGCTTTCAAGCACAATCAATGGGCTTCATTTAGCAATCTGAGCTTCATCATGTGTCATCACATGACTTAAGCTTGGTCCTTGGCACAGACTGTAACACACTGCTATGTGTGGGTGACTTATTGTCTCTGTGGTGTCAGTTCAAGTCCTTTTAGTTTCAGAGATTCACCAAAACCACAAGCAGTTTTTAGAATGGACCCCTCCTGGAGAAGAAAACTGAAGTGTATGTATGATATAATTTGCAACAGCAGGACTGAAGACCTGATACTGTAATAGCGTGTGTGTGTGTACGAACATCAGACCAAAGCCAGTCACAGCCTCACTGGGAATGGTGTCATTTACCACGATACTAATTAAGAATTACATTTTATTAATCCCCTTAGGGAAAGTATTCCTCTGCATTTGACCCATCCTAGAATTAGGAGCAGTGGGCTGCCACACTGAGTAGTGCCCGGGGATCATTGGGGGTTGGGTACCTTGCTCAGGGGTACCCCAGCCCTTTTTGGCTGGGTGGGGATTTGAACCGGCAACCCTCCGGTTACAAGCCAAGTTCCCTTTCCACTTGCCCACAGGCTGCCCGATGGGTGGCAGGTGAAAAAACGAAGGATATTTAGGCATATCTAGGGTGAAAAACTGAACACAAAATAATCCATCAACACAAATGTAACCGTTTTCAAAACAACAACAAACAACACAAAGTTAAAAGCCTGTCTGTATGACCTTTCACAGCCAGCCCACCAGGGGGCAGCAGCACTCACTTTGTAATCACTGAACTCTGGCATTAGATGTTGAAAGCAATGAGAGGTGGAATTGATGAAGTTTGTTCGTCAGTGCATCTAATAATTAAAAATGTGCTAACTGTGTTAATTAGCAGGATGGGCTTCTCGATAACTGATAACATTCTGGATGCATAGCTGTTATGAAGATGGAAAATGTCTGTACTAATCTGCACAATTCAGTTGCCAGACACTTGTCATAGTTATTTGATGTTTTACATAACTGGTGTCCTAGTTTGATTTGATGGCTGAAAGTTAATTGTTAATAGCTGATAACTCATGTGAACCCATGTCTGTCCCTGTTCCCTTACCGTTTCTCTTGTCCTTTGCCCTTCCAATGCCCGCTTTCTCCTCCTTTTTTTTAATTTTCCCTCCATCATCCTCTCCCTCCCCTCCTCTGTCATCCCCTCTCCATCTTCAGCTCTTGCTACAACAGTCCTCGTATCAGCACCCCCACTTCCACTTCCTCTCCTGTTCCCTTCTCTGCATCCTCTACTCCTTCCTACACCCCCTGCTGCACCCCACGCCGCCTCTCCCTCTCTCTCCCCCTCGCTGAGTCCTCCACCAACCTTAGGGACAACACCAAGACCACCAGCACCTCTCTTGGACTGGTGCGCCTCCTTCTGGAGCACGGGATCTCTGCATCAGTCTACAACCCCCGAAGCTGGGACAGAGGGCTGGTTTCCAGTGGAGCTTCAACACCTGATGGAAGAGCGCAGGCACAAACGTGTACCGTCACATCAGAGGAGACTGTTGTCCGACAGTTAGAGAAACGCCCCGACACCCTTTTCCTCCAGCCCTACACACCACCCAACTCCCCTCGCTCCAAATCTGCCTTCTCTACCAACACTGTTCCAATTTTTCAGTTCAGCCCTTCCACTGATGAACCTCCATACCAAGACGCCTTCCTTGCTTCCAAACCAGCTCGCACCATTCTGAGGGAAGTGCTGGGGGAGATGGAGAGGGAGCGATTAGACCAGACAGATGAGGACACCCAAACAGAGATGCTAAACCTGCGACTCGTGGACAAACTGAAAAGATTCCACACTCGAACCCCTCTTACTTCTTCGGTGTCACCTGGGAATACTCTTTTAGCCCCCTTTACCTCCACTGGACTGGGAAACAGTGCTCTGGGTGCGGGACTTCCAGGACTGAACGCAGGACTGAGGAGGAATCGAAGCTATCCTGTTATGGTGGGAGCAAGTATGGCTATGAAAGACCCTGGAGGTCCCCCCAACACACAGACAATTATTCCACATACAATACAAACCCCAAATACACAACACACAGTGAACGCACAAGAAATGCAAACAAATCATACACAGGTCACGAAGCCCATACACATACCAAAGACACTGCATGCACTGGAAGCGGTCACACCACAGACAATAATACAGAGACACACCAGACCAACGAGCAACGACCGACACAGTGATGATGAAACTGTGACATAAACAGTATGCACTCACTAGCCACTATATTAGGTACACCTGTTCATATCTACTCAGCCTTTCACATGGCAGCAACTCAGTGCATTTAGAAATGTAGACATGGTCAAGGGGACCTGCATAAGTTCAAACTGAGCATCCGAATGGGAAAGAAAGGTGATTAAAGTGACTTGTGGCATGTTTGTTATTGCCAGACGGGCTGGTCAAAGTATTTCAGAAACTGCTGATCTCCTGGGATTTTCAGGCACAACCCTCTCTAGTGTTCCCAGAGAATGGTTTCGAGAAAATATCCATTGAGTGGCAGTTCTGTGGGAGAAAAATGTCTGGTTGAAGCCAGAAGTCAGAAGAGAATGATAGAAAGGCAACAGCAACTCACATCAGTGACTCAATTATGCATTTGTTGTAACCAAGGTATGCACGAGACGTTCTCTGAAGACACAACACTTTGAATCTTGAAGCAGATGGGCTACGACAGCAGAAGACACCGAGTGCCACCCCTGCCACTGTGTAACGTCTCTGCTGTACCTAATAAAGTGGCAGGTAAGTGTATTTCCACACACAGAACAATACTCTGATATGCATAGACACTCGAATCTATTCACATGTCCACATGTCACACATAACTTATACAGACATCCTTCAGCTTTGGAGTTTCCCCCAGAGAAAACGAGTTCCCTGATGAATAACACAGTTCGTACACAAACTGAAAAACAACAACAAAGTATGTGTCATAATGAAACCAGTGGTGGCTGAAACTGTTACACTGTGCTGTTCTCATAATGTCAGGATACTGATGATACAGTGTGTTGCCTTCCTGTGTTCTTTGTACTCGTGATATCGTGAATGCCATATATGTCATTTCTGGTATAACATTAAAGACCCAATCTGGTGAAAGAACTGCACAGCTTTCCCAAAACCTGTTTTCCCCCCTGCCTCATTCTGAATGAGTCCACGTTGAAGATGGATGGCAACATTAAGAATAATTAAGAATGTACTGTACTGACAAACTACAAAAGCCATTTTGTCAGAATTGTCATGTCGGCGTCTAGTTTTCTGTCTTTTTTTTTTTTTGGGACGTGCAAAAAAAAAAACAAGGTATTTTTAGTTTCTTGCTTTCATTTTTGTCTAACTGTCATTGCAGTTTTCAGTTCGTGATAAAGGATGGAAGAGCCAAGGACAGAGATTAGAGTCAAAGTCAACACAGGCAACTATGATATTTTAAAACCTTAAATTGTTTGGGTCTGCACCTTATTGGGCTAGAATTAAACAGCACAGTGACATGTGGCATTATAGATTATTTTCTACTCGCAACTCTTTATTTTCACTCGGTGTGTTTATAATATGTAAAACAGAAATCTGGATTGGGGCTTTAATGTTTCCTCTTGCTGTGACTAAATGTTCATATGTGCCTAAAAACAGCTTATAGTTTTTCTCATTGAAGTTTCAGCTTGTTTATTTGTTTGTTTGTTTGATTTGATTTTTGTTAGATGGAGAGAAAGTTTGAATGTGAATAACTGAGAATTAATTTATTTAGTCTCAACTTGCTGACAAATGCTCATTCACTGCAAGACCGACCAGGCTCAGATAACCATATACTGATTTTTAACCATACTCTTATAGATGGATGGACTTTTATTGATATTTAGTGAAAGTGCACATCTGAACAAAATTGCAACTCACTCACCATATGCCGCCATACAGTCAGTTCATAGCATGTGTTCGAGGAGGATGCACATGGAATGACATGGACATCAAACTTCCCGACACAATAAAAATGTAGATGGCGCTGGAAGGCGAGTAAAGGAGGGAAAGTGAATTCTGCCACAAACTCTGCTGCAACCTGAGCTGTCAGTCAAAGCCAAAGTTACGCCCACCTTGAACATGAGTGGGACCACAAGATTATAAATTAGGCATAATTGCTTGCCAAGACAGATTTTTAACATAGGTTCACTTTATTTCCACAATCTTCCTAAAATAAGTCATGCATAAATATTTACATATGTCTAAATCAAGCATGTGCAAAGAGAAACAGCAAAGCAATATTTGCCATTACAATATTTTTATTTTTATTAGTGTAATTTGTATCCAGATGTTGCTTTTATGAAATAGAGACTGAACTTTTATCGCTTTATGTTGCTAAAACGATTTTTTTTCTTTTTTTTTTCTGGTCCACTTCCTGTGTCCGTCCTCACGAATGACCATGAGACATTGACTACATTTTCTTTTTAGGCTTTTTTGAAGGAAGATAAAGTGGACCTGAATTGAAAATATATATATATATATATATGAGAAATATGAACTATACATGCATATAGCACCTTTCTCAAGTGAAGCAAAATCACTCACCTGAATTCTCATTCCTCACACCAGGGCTGGTACTGGGCCGCTGACTGCCTGTGTGACTGATAAATGAAAGGACAAAATGGCTGGCACTGATCCGTTCAAATCCTTCACAATTAAGGGAGTAAACTTGCATCATTACTGATAGTGAGAGTAATAAACATGAACTATATTTATTAATGAAATACTTAAAGGTGTATGTTAAAATGAAGGACCGTAACAGTTTTATTTATGTTGTCATAGTGACATAATAAACCTTTAGTTTGATTACTTTATTTCTTGCATACATGGGAGAAAGAAAATCCAGTATTTAATTATGACACCAAGTTCTCAGACTGAATCGATAATATGGGTGTGTGCGTGCGTGCGTGCGTTAATCTGTTTGTCACTTGAATCATCTGAATGTAAATTATGGCAAAATGGAATCCTGCTGTATGGCCATACGTTTGTGTACAGTACATTGAGTTATCGTCATTAGTTTGTATTGACATCAGAGAGCGAGATTTGTTATTGCATTGTAAATGTATGCAACACATATTCTAACTGTTTGTTTTTAAATGAACACAAACAGAAGAAGACAAAGGAGCAAATGAAGTTGTTTATTTTGGGTAACGGAGGAAAGAAACTTTATTTTTCAGGGACTGATGTGTTCTATTCTACAGAACAGACTGTACTGTCAAAAAGAGAAAATAAAAACAAACACCAACTGCTTGCCTTATGTGTGCATTTATTTTGAGTCGAACTTTAATCAAGGAGAGGGGTCATGGATGTCAGCACCAAAAGGACCGATAAATGATTTGTAGAAATAAATGGTGTGGATATTATTTACACCAATGGCCACATGAATGATTCATGTTCAAAATCAGATGATGGTTTGACTTCACCTTGTGAGTATGGTTTGTTTTCTATCCATCCAAAACATCACATGTCCACAGACTTGCCTGATTTCAACATGTGTCCTCAAACCACCTCCAAATGTGTTTTTTTGTGACAGGATTTGAGGATGCATTCAAGATGCACTGGGTCTGTTCAGGTCTGTACACAGGCGCAATCTGGATGTGATCAGATCACCGAGGACAAATGTTAATTTGGGTCTTGGAGTAGAACTCGGTCCTGACAACGGAGTTTGGCACCTGTACTCTGAAGATGACTATGGTTGATCATTCACAGGTTCACCAGGGTCATGGAGGAAGCGCCATAGGAGATTTCAGAGAAGGAAGAGCAATGTGATGTGGAGGAACAGGGAGAGCTTGGAGCACTCGTTATTTTAAATGTACATAGGTACTCGAGGTTTTCAATCTGTAACAATTGTTTTTTAACATTATTTATTATACTTTGATTAAAAATTAACATCTTAATTTCATGTTCTCTTTTCCTACACTTCCTCTTAGATTGATGAAAACAGCTGTTTCCGCTAGTTGGCGCTGTGGTGCCACTAAAAGAAGATTGTAGGGAAGTCTAAGAGCAGCTGAACTGCGCTGGGACTTATAGTTGAAACAAGTGTAACTGCTTAATTTATCATCAGGGAATGTAATGGTGACAGTGTTTTGTATAAAATATGTATGTATAAAGTAGTTCCCCCCCCCCACGCGCCTCCTCTGTGTTGTGCACTCCGGTGTCTTGGCAACGCAGGGATATGCCATTTGGATGTGGTCATCTTAAAACTAATATAATTTAAACCATAGATTCGCGTTGTGCTCGCCGCGCATGTATGGGGTAGAGAAACAGGAACGTCTATTGTACTTATTTTTACGTATGTAATGATTTTGGTTCATTGCTTTAGCTTTTATTTTGTCTCAAGAAGTCCAGCCCCCCCCCCCCTCCTGCAAGCACAATTGATGTGGCCCAACAGGCTTCCGCCAACAAACGGCCGGCCGTTGGTGAGTTGGACAGTTGAAAGTTATTTTGCAGCATTTAACGACTCAGAACAATAGCTAGACACTGTATCGTTTGGACGTATGTTTGTATAATTTAAGTTTTTAACTCAGTTACTTTTGTAGGTATTTCCTGCGAACTGTCGCCCTGTTTCAAGCGAGCAGCATCAGCTTCTGTAAACAGGCGTGAGGTTAGCAGTTCGAGCACGCAGGTACAGCCTCACTAACCCTTAGCCTCTAACCCTACAGTTCACGCTAAAAAGCTTTTCCGACGTTTACAAGTGAACCACCTAATTCACCACCATTTATTTTTTGTTGTATAGCTCTTTAGAGTTGTATCTGGTTATATGGTTATGGCAGTATTTTCTGGTGCAACAGGTGTGAAATTATGATTCAACCATAATTAATCAGTTGGTAGCATTTCATGGGTGGCCATTTTAGGATTCAGCTGTAGGAAAGTGTAAAAATACATGAGTTAGTTTGTAGTTCCAAGTGTAACCTATAACATTTATTCATTCATTCATTTGTTTACCTTTAAATCAAAGCAAATGTTGAATTATAATTGTCAAACTATGTTACAAATAGTTTCCTTTATTGTTCTTTAGTTGTTAAGTCATATATTTTAAACATGTGAGATAACATTATAATAAATGCTCCAACATTCATGAGGCATGACTGCGTTCATGTCTAATATGTCTCTGCTCCTCACCTTTTTTATTTCTTTATTGCCCATTTTAGGCCCTTACTTTTCCACAGCAGATGGAAAACTTCATTCTCTATGAGCAGCTCGGATCAGGCAAGAGCTCTGTTGTCTATAAAGGAAGACGGAAGGGGAGTCTCAGTTATGTGGCCATTATCTGCACCAACAAAGCCAAGAGACCTGAGATCTCTAACCATGTAGGACAATGCTTTCCCCTTAATACATCGATTAAAACTTATGTGCTTATGGTTTATTTATATTTTACAAATTGTACATAAAAATATATAAACACACACATATTTTTAAATACAGGTTGACCATAATAACACATCTCTTATAACAAAACCATTTAGTCTTTCAAGAATACTTACACAAGTATAATACATTGTTTGTGTCCTGTTAGGTACGTCTCAGCCATGATCTGGATCATCCAAACATTATATGCTTCTATGAGTGGTATGAAAGCAGCAACCACCTCTGGTTGGTAGTAGAGCTCTGCACAGGTTGGTCATTTTTATGGCACTGCTGACTTTTTTTCATGTGGAAGGGCTTATAGGGTCTTATTTTTAACACAATGTGAAATGTATTGGTATAAACTTATCCATGGGTCTTTGTCTCTCTCTTTCATGCTGTCTCTCTTGTGTCCATCATCTTGGTTAGGTGGTTCCTTGGAGTCTGTGATTGGTCAGGATGGATGCCTGCCAGAGGATGTCGTGAGGACATTTGGATGGGACTTGGTCAAAGGACTGAAATATGTCCATGAATTGGGAATCATTTTCTCTGACTTGACGCCTGCTAAGGTTTGCATTCATATATGCAAGACTATCAAGTTGACACCAGCATAAAACTATATGGTATAATCTCTTTTGTCATCAATAGATTTTACTGGATGGTAGTGGCATCCTGAAATTTGGTAACTTCTGTCTGTCCAAGTTGGAGGGAGAGACACTGGAAGATTTCTTCACCCTGTTTGTTTCATCTGAAGAGGCAGAAATGAGAGATGCCGAGACGAACTTCAGCAACATGAGGAAAAGATTACAAGGTCAGTTGACCAACCTACAACACTTAGTTCTTTTAGTGAATTTAAGATGACAGGATAATTAAACATCAAACATACGTTTTTATAAACATAATATGTATAAATGCATATTTTCAGGTTCTCTAATGTACACTGCACCAGAGGTTTTGCAAGGATCAGAAAACAATATGAGCTCTGATCTGTGGGCTCTTGGATGTATGCTTTACTACATGTACACTGGTATGTACACACACACACACACACACACACACACACACACACACACACACAGTACAGTAGTTAACAGAATAGGATACACTGCTGGGCTGTGTTGTAAACCTAAAAATCTCTTTTTGTTTATCAGGCAAACCTCCATTCTACTCTGATAGTAACAATGAGCTGATAGAGATGATAGTGTGTCAAGAACCACCTCCTCTCAGACAGACAGGTAATACATAACTGCACACACACACACACGGCTCAAACAGGTGTGAGGTTTACTGTATGATCCTTAGATATCCCTAGAGGGTAACTTTATATTGTACATTGCTTTTCTAATGTATGTTTTGTTTATAATTAAAATATCATATGTGTTTTGTTCTTCTTTATTTGTGTGTTTTCAGACAGTCTTCCGAGTGAAGAATTCCAGAATCTCCTTAAAGCCCTGCTCAACAAAAACCCAGAGCAAAGGTTTAAAGACAAACAATTTTACTGTCTGTTGTTTCCTATTGTCACTTCTGTTGTTGTTCTTTAATACAACAACCCTCCTTCTGTCCTTGAAGAGTGACTAAACCCCAAAACCACTTTTTTTTTTAGGTGTAAACCATTTACTAATGCTATTTGTTGATCCAGGTGCATATCTGTTCAGTTTAGAGTAAAGTATTGATATGATACATGTCGTGATATAAATCAGCTTACCTTCTGCATTTTGCCATTAGATATTTTAGTCCATGCTTTTGTCACTGGAATGCCCAAGCCATTGCTCACCCTTCTCTCTCTCCACCACATGAAGAAGAGGGCACCTCATTTGATGGCTGAAACTGTGTCAGATTTCACTATCAGACCATGCCCCCTCACTGCTCCACTCTCTCCCTCCCTCCTCCTCTCCCTCACTCAAGTCTCAGCCCACATCTTTCAAAATCAGGCACTGGGCAGAGTTAGCCGCAGAAGAGTTACACCTTAATGATAACTTGTAATAATTAATTGTAACATTTAATGGATGGAAAAAAATGTTAAATTTTTATTTATCTCTGAATCTCTAGTTGTGTTTGTTTTTATCTTAAGGATTGACTGGCCAGAGTTGCTGGACCATCCTTTCTGGGCTCCAGTAGTGAAGGAGGAGGAGGATGATGTGGCAGAGGATGATGGAGGGCATCAGACGGAAGATAACAGCTGTGAGAGAGTTGGTCCTGCTAGCTGGAGGTATGATGTTTGTATTATCATTTGATTTAACACCTTCTACTATATTCTAGAAATGTTTTTTTGTAGACACAAATGGTCTGGACTGTAATTGTTGCCGGGGTGCGAAAAATAGACACTAGGTGTTGGCAAAGAAATGAAGAAGAGAGAAATACGATTTAAAAAAAAAAAGGACACAGGTGCATGTGGGGATGATTTACAGTGCAACAGAATTCAAAAGCACGCAGAGTTAAACAGTTCATATCCTGCCTCATATGTACTGTGTTTTTAATACCCTCTATAGACACACAGAGAATCCCTTATGTCCAGCACAGGCAGAGGAGCAGCCCGACAGCCATGCTGCCATCACCCAGCCAGGCCATGAGACTTGTCTTAAAGTATTCTCATCACTGAAAACACCTGAAACAACTCGCACAAGGAATGATAACCACCGAGCTTTCAGACACACCAACTGTGGAGCTTTAAGGAACAGTCAGGAAAAGGCAGAAGATGACTCTGAGCTAACTAGAGCCAAGAAAATAAATCACACACTGCAGCCCCATAAATTATTCACAATAGGTAAAACATTTTCCCATGTCTGTTTGGTAATTAAATGTTTTTGTTGAGTTGACTGTTTAAATAGTACACGTCTCTTCCACATTTGTGGGCATTTTCAGAGCAGTGGTCGAATTGACTTCTATAGCAGTCGGTGGCAGCCAATGAGTTAATAAGACCACCGCCATCATCATACGCAGTAGCAGCCCTTAGATTGTGTACCTGTATGTGCATGTTGTTCATTTTTACCACCAACTTTTTATTTTCTCAACATGATACACAACTGCAAATATTAGCATTGTGCACCGTTTGCTGAAGTTCCTCTTCAAAATTAAATTAAATGATCTGAGATGTGTCACAAACACAGCGCATGAATCGTACAAACAAAGAACCCTGATCAATCTGATTTAGTATTTTGTCTGTTTCCTCCTTCAGATAATGTGTCAGAGCTTAGGCCAAAGAGTGGTGTGGATGAGGACAACACAGAGGCTATTTTTCTGCTCAGGTATTTAGTTCAGTTGATTTACTGCTGATCAATTCATCTATTTTATACTCTATTGAAACACTCCAATCTGCTAATACTCCATGGTGTACATGATGCACATGAAGGGTAGGTCATTTTAGATTAAGCAAATTGGTGGTATTCATACAACTAACTGCTAGCCAGTGGCAGCCATTATCGTATGTATGTCTTACTGTATTAATGTTTTGATAGTCCCTTACTGTTTATTCTCTAGCTCTTGTGCTAACTCAAGAAGGAGCTGCAGTGCCATAGACTCTCTGGACCAGAGCCCTTTACCTCAGGTTACTGCCCTCACATACACCAAAATCTGCACACTGTATAGCAATTTTTGATTCACTCTAATAATTATAACATGGATAACCGGTTTATAGGCAGTTCAGTTATTGTGGCTCGCCTCTCTTTCTTTATTCCTATTCCCAGGCAAGTATGGGCACTGATGTCACAGCTAGTGTAAAATGTCTTCTCCATACTGACTCTGACCTGACTGTCACTCCAATCATGGACAATCCCAAGGTACGCACTGTTTGTAGTATTTTTTTGTGCTGGTTACAACTATGTTAAACAGGGCTTTAAAATGTTTAAAAAGTTTAAAAATGTTAATTTAAGATGGAATAAAAAACCTTGCTAACAAGCATTTGAACTAAGAGAGATGGACAATAATTACAGTGACATTTAGACAACTAAGACTGAAGTTTCCTCTTTGTTGATCTTTCTTTATTAACCAGATTCTGAGGAGTCTTCCTGTGCGATTTGATCCTAAAACCCTTTGTGTTCCAGCACATTCAGGTATTTCATGAAAGTAGTTTTGTACATATTAAGTAGAGAGACTGTGTGTGTGTGTGTGTGTTGTTAACACGCCCTCTCTCCTCTCCTCCAGTTGAGAAGCTGCACTCTTTAAGCGATGAAGGCTGGACTAACTTCCTGTCACAGCTTTGTTCCTCCCTTGAAGAACAGAATCGCTCCACTCATCTGGTCTGCTCCTTCACTGCTACTGCTCCTCCTCCTCCTTCCTCAGCTGCCCGCTCCAAACTGAACCTGTTATGTTACCTCTGCTGTGTGGCTGGAAACAAACTTGTTGCTAACAAGCTGATTAACTCAAATCTGGTAGGAAATACTGAGGCTTCATTTGAAAGCATCCCTGTTTTCTAGACAAAACAAGATATTTTTTCCACTTTAAGGGAGATTTTACTTTAGATAACAACACCATATGATAGTGTTCCCAAACTCATGCTTTTAGCTGAGTCAAACTTAGGTAATTTATACTAATTTCTTCAGTTATTCCATGGCCATTGTTTCCCTCTGCGATACCTTTGCCAGCTTGTTTCCTCCTGCGGGATAGAGTCTCTTCAGGAAGACATAACATTAATTAGTCTTTTACTCTTGCTCACTCTAGTTTAATTGTGCTGTGACAAAGACAAAGTCCCATAGAATGATTTAAGCGAAACAACCCAAATTACGTTTCTTTTATCTGACTTTAGTTTTAGTTTGTGAATTTCGGTTTAACAAAATACTCCAAACAAAAGGATTGGCGGGACCGGTTGGGCTTAGTTACCATAGTAACTGCTATATGCGTCGATCAACCCCACCCAATAGACACACACACACACAGGATATTACATTGAGGACACATTATAGCTTCACAATGCAATAATAGAATTATTTTAATCAGATCTACAAACATTTAATTTGAACAAGCTTATTAAAGACCATAATAAATATAAAGTCAGTGTATCATTATTCTCACAAATTCTTTGACTTTGTACTTCCTCTCTGTAGCTGTCTCTCTAATCCACCTCCTCCTTCTTTCAGCTGTCAGTGTTGATCCAACAGTTACGACAAGCTCCTAACTGGGATGTGTAAGTCCATTTTGTTTGTATCCTCTCTATAAGCCACGAAGCATGAATGCTGGAAAAGTTACTACTGATACTAAAAACACAAACGTAAGTGCCATTAAGTGCTCATTGTTTGAGATTGACCACAAAAATGCCCTTAGAAAGCACTCAGACAAAGCATTTAGAAGATACAGTACTATTGCAAGATGGCACACCCCTAAGGACTGCTTTAACACCGACACATACCATGATCCATGAAAACTAAAGCGGAGTGCATGCTTAGTTTGGAAGTTGCAGGCTTTAGACTTGACCTGACATCTAGCTTATCAGTAATGTTTTCTACCTTTTATCAGGACTTTTTCTGCCTTCATGTTGTATGGTGAAAGTCAAACAACTTTGACACTTGTCAGACATTTTATTAAGTCATTTACTAAATGAACAAAACAATGTTTTTCAGACGGAGCAAGGTCCTCAGAGTGATGGGTCTGCAGGCTCTGCACTGTACTAAACTTGGAGAGGAGAGTCCTGTTTCTGAGGTTTGGAACAACACACAAACACACACACTAAGGTTTACGCAGCTATTCTTCTTCGGACAGCATAAACACAAACCATAAAGTGTTATCTCTAACCTCAACCATTACCAGTTAACGCCTCGCTCTAACCTTAACCTAACCACAATTCAAATCGTAACATTAAACTCAACCTGTGTCTTAAAAAAGTGGTTCTGCTTCATTAGGGCCAGGTTTTGGTTCCCATAGGGTTAGGGACTACTACATACGGACTACTGGCCCTGACAAGGTCAGTGTTTGTCAGAAAATGTTATAAAAATGTTGCAAAAATTTCAGCCAAGTTTAACCTACCCACCAACCTTTCATCCTAACTGTAAACAAACCAATATCTAAAACCTCAAAATATATCACTCACAATAAACTTTTGTCTCTCTATGGGAAATAAAATAATCTCTTTGCATGTACATGGGTAACATTGTTAAAAAACATTAACTAATCATTTTTAAGTCACGTCAAACTTACCAACATTCTGAGAACTCAAGCCAACAGTACCTGTGTCAACCATAGGGTGGCAGTATAGACCAACAAGAACCCCTATATGCACACTGCAGAAAGGATGAATGCACATTTATGCAGAAGAACATGAATTAAACACATAAGAACAATGACTGCATATATTTATATTTATTTCCTTACTCATATTAAGGCCTGTTTAGTGTTGCTGTGCTCACTTGAGTAATTATGTAGACAATTATTAAATGTGCAATTATTGTGTGTATGTTATACGTGATTCTGGCCTGGTTAGAGGTACAGTATATCAAAAATAAAATCCTCCATCACAACATGAGGAGGAATCTTCTCGAAACAGGATGAGGATAGGAATGAAGTCCATGTCCACAATTATTTTACAATACTTACTTTGTACCACTGGGTGGCATTGAAAACCAACAAGACAAAAATGCTTCAGAGAGACATGAAAACACAACTCTCTCTCTCTCTCTTTCTCTCTCTTGCTTGCTCTCTCACTCTCTCTCTCTCTATTACTTTCTTAATTTCGGTCCATTTGTTTCTTACAAAGTCATATCCATCAAACAATGCTTTGAAGTTGTGAATGGCCAAAATGTCCTTGTTGTTTATAATTAAATATAGTGCCACATTTAGTCAAATTAGTCAACATGAGTTAATTCAGCTGTTAATCAATAAGTCAATGTTCTTTACATTCATATACGCTAGAGTCAAATAAAAAGTGGCTGGTTTGCTGTGTTGATGTGTTGTTTCATTAGGTAGACACCACTTGACTCTGCTCTGTTGTGTTGTACTTTGCTGTATGTGCTGCAGAAAGTGCTAAGATTATTGTAAACATTGGACTCATTGTGGGGCTCTGCAGGACAAAACTTGTGTAGTAAAAGCACAATTGCCATGGGCTTTTTGTTTTGTTAAATCTTGAGGGGCAACATATAGGACAATAGCGATATATATGTCAGTGGCTAACATTTGCCGTTTGACAAATTCTTATACCAGCAGATGGTGGTGTATATCGGTTATAACTTTTATGGTAACTGGTTACTAGTCACAGGTGTGTAGATTTGGATATTTTGATAAAGTCCACCTAATTTAAATTAATTCTGCCTATAAAAACTGCGTTAGTTGTAGATGGTCGTACCAAATAAACCGGCATATAAGTGCATGTATACAACAATTTTATAGTCAAATTATAGGCTACTAATGAAAAGTATAGTTTCATGCATAGTTTTTGAGCTGGGGACACAGAGGCAGTTTAGATGCTTTACTGAACTGATCTCAACACACATGCACACACTTGTACACACACATTCAGACTGAGAAATGCTGAACTAATTCAGTGTAAAAGCAGTTGATTATAGAGGTGAGACCGGGACTCTCTCTCTCTTTTTTTGATCCTTTCTTCCTTAACCCAAGATCTAAACAGCCATTTCCTGTCTCTCTTTTTTTGTACCTGCTCTTTACTGTTCATCGCTTTGTCTTCTTGGTCACATTTATTTATTCTGAATCAAATCCTTGCTGCCACCTCAGCTTTGATCCTACATTCTCCCTTTCCTTGGTTCCCTTTCTTTTCTCTTCATCCACTTGGTCTGACACTTAACTGCTACTAAGTCGTCATGGCGATTTACAAAATGGCCGACTGTGGCATAGCAGTGGTTTTTCAGTGCGTTTGTTGTTGCGTTGTTAAAGACAAATGGCGGATTTTTTTTTATTCTGTCTACCCTCCTTACCTCCCTGTAGCTGCTGAAGGATGACAAATTGTTAGGAGAAGGACGTTTGTGCCTGTGTCAATTTGTCTCACTGACCATGTGCGTGCGTCCATCTACACACTATGCTGGGCTCCTCTCTCCCTGTGCGTGTGTGCGTGTGTGTGTATATGTTATGTTTCTGTGCTCTCAGCAGGGGCTCTGCATGTGTGTCTCTGTTGTTTGTGTTACTCTTGTGTACTTGTGAGACAAGCAGATGACCAATAAAACAGCCTATGCTTGCATTTGTATGTGTCTCTGTGTGCGCGTGTGTGTGTGTGTGTGTGTGTTTGGTTTTCTTTTCTCAGCAGGGGTTCTCCTGCTGCAGTCCTGCTGATTGGAGTGACAGGGTTGGGCTTAGTTACCATAGTAACTGCTATATGCTTCGATCAACCCCACCCAATAGACACACACACACACACACACACACACACACACACACACACACACACACACACACACACACACACAGGACATTACATTGACTTACATTCATTTCCTGGAAACTTGCTCTAACTTTTACCATAACAACTACTGGTGTAACCCTAACCTCATCCTAACCATACATACATGTCTTCACCTTAAAATGTAATAATTCACATTATGGGGACTTGCTTTTTGTCCCCATAAGGAAGACAAGTTTCCTTAATGTGACACACACACACACACACACACACACACACACACACACACACACACACACACACACACACCTGTTCTGCTGCATTTGCTTTTTTGTGATTCTCTAGATCTTTCTGTCTTTCCCCTTTCAATAAAATTAAGCAAAACTTGTGCATAAGTGTCACTGCTTTGCTCTTGCAACTTATTAAAACTGTACCTTCAAAACCAATTAGACCAGCTAGAGAGAATTTTCCCCTTTCACTTTTCATCAGGTGTGAAGTTTTCTGTGGCTTTCACAGTACAGCAGTTTAGCTGGTATAGCGCCCTCTCTGGTGGGTATTTCATGGGGATGTGGTCTTAATGCATTCTAAGAGCTCAAAGCAATCTTTAGAAACAAGTATTCAAAGGCTGTTTGCTTCAGGAAAACACTACTCAAAACATCTTTGAATGCCTCTTGAAAGGAACAAAAATGGGTTTGAAACACTACAACATACTTACAGACTTCTAATGGATGTTGTTGAAATATCATGTTGTATATGCTTATGGTAAAATAGAAAATAGTAGGAGCTTTGTTGTTTGTTGAGCCATACATTGGTTTTGTCACCATTATCTAATATGTCACATCTGTCACAAAACATTGTACAATGGACACTTTTAGATAATCTCCAAAAAGTTAGCTATGTTGCTGTATGGAGTTAAGCAAATTTAGGAAAGCTGGTACCTTTTAAGATAAGTGGTTTACCTCTGAATGTAGCGCTGCAATATTGCTTCATACACCTCAGCAGAAACAAACCTTGCTCTACTCCTTTTCTTCACATCTGGTTGTGTTAATTGTAGTCATACATTTACTGTTTCGTACATGCTGTCATTTTTTTTGTGTACGTGCACAACTTCTGTGTGTGCTGTGCTGTGCTGTGCTGAGGCAACTTGCGATTCTCTCTGCCACTATTTGAGTGTTGCGTATGCATGGTAATTAAGTGCATAATGTCTGTGTTTCCTCTGTGTGCATTATTTGATCTGAGGGAGTGCTGATGCTGAGATAATGATAACACATTTTGGGAGAAGATATTTGTGTGTGGATGTGTGTGTTGCCTTGTTTTACCAGAATTGTGGCATCCTGTAAGTTAGTCTGACAGTCTCTTTGGACCTGAACCGCCGGAGCCCACAAGTAGGGATGAGCCGATACTAGTCAAAATCAATGAATCAGATATCGTACAGATATAGTTGTAAAATCTCATACAATCCAAAAATCCTATATTTTGCATGCTTCACTATGTACAGACAGTAATAACATTGTAGCTGAGTCATGTTGTGGGCTGTTTATTTCTTCCTTTATGGCAGAAGAATATTTGTTACACAGTTGGAGAATTATGTCTTTGAAATAGCTTGGAATGGCACACACGTGTTGTTAACAGCTTCATGGTTTGAAAGGTCTATCTAAAGGTACTGTATCGGACTGATATCTGTATCGGCAGATTCTTGAGTTTGAGGTATTGGTATCAGACGCGAAAAAGTGGTATCATGCCATCCCTACCTACAAGTTAAGATAACTGTTTTTAAGGTTTTAGACTTTGTTTCATGGTCTGAGTAGGTGTTTGTCTCAGTTTAGTGCTAGGCATTCATTTAAGATGTTTAATTGTAGACTTGGGCCTGTCCCTGTGTATAGTAGGTCAGTGTGTGTGTGTGTGCACTTGTATTTATTACCTCTAGGACCTTTCCTGGATGAACGACTGACCTTGTCAGGACCAGCAGTCCTCATGGAGACCAAAACGTGGCCCTAATGGGGCAGAATCTAATTTCTGATTAACTCATTCTTAGGTCTACGTTTTGAATTTCACTTAGGTTACAATTAGGGTGAAGCAGTTAATGTCCAAAATGAATGGAAGTCGATGCATGTCCTGAAAAGAATATCTGCACAAACCTCTCTCTCTCTCTCTCTCTCTCTCTCTCTCTCCCTCCCTCTCTCCCTCTCTCCCTCTCCCCCCCTCTCCCCCCCTCTCCTTCTCCCTTCTGTTTGTGTATGTGTGTATGCACGTGCTGCTGATTGCACAGTGGTGCCTTTCACCACCCTCTGCCTGAGAGCAACTCTGTGGTCAGTTTCATACTCACCCCAGAATCTTAACTCCCCACCCAATCATTCACGTTATTATTGGGTTCAGTTCAGTTCGGAAGGGGGCATAGAAGGGGATGGATTTTTTTCACAGTACAAATAGTATGCAACAGGGTGTGATAATCTATTGGATTTTCAATTAAGGTAAAACATTCAGGACTCTAGTGTCAAACTCATACCGTACCATGCTCATAGATCAGTTTGAGAAGTTGCCATGGTTCTTGAAGCAATAATAAAAGGAAAGAGTAACTAGCTGGGGCAAAGGAAAGATATGTTGAGGGAAAACTTGACAAACAGACTGTTACCTCTTCTCACCCTACAATGAGAAAAGGAGTCAGAAGGTTAGAGACAGTATGAGCAGGTGAGAGATAAAGATATAGGTGAGCCGTGTGTGAGGGATGTGTGATGCATGCATTGAGGGCAATTCAAAGTGGAGCAGAAGTAAAAAACGGAGAGAGAAAAACAACAGAGGGAAGAGAGAGAGAGGGAGAGAAAGAGAGCAGCAAGATGGAGAAATGTGGAGAAGGGAGAGAAAGGAGTGAGGCAGAACTTGCATTAGATCACAGAGGGGGGACGCTGGCAGTAATGCTAATGCCAAGAAGCAGCCAGCCAACAAGGCTGTCTCTGCATATACTTATGTCTCTGTGTGTGTGTGTGTGTGTATGAACACAAGTGCACATGATTGCATGAATTTGTGTGCTTAGTTATACGTGTGCATATACTGTGTGTGTGTGTCTGTGTTTGTGAATTTTAGTGGTTTTCACTGAAAATGCTGTTGCCTCTGTCCAGCTCATATCTTTTTCTTCACTGCTCTCCCACTCACTGTGTATTTGTGGCTGAATTTTATAAATAGCCAACAGTTAAGGTGTGGAAAACAACTTATTTAGAGCTCTGGAAGCCACTATTCATTATTTCAGCTTCAGTTCAGCTTTTATTCTGACTTATCTACTATTATTTTGATCATGGGACATTTGTAGTGGTATTCTCTCACTTCTTCATACTAATGTCATAACTGCTTTTTTCATATTATGCTTTTTTTCTGCAGATGCATTCTTGCCAAACCCCTATTGGTGAATATTAATAAGACATCAAGTTTCTACTGTAGCCCAGCTGATGTTGTATTTTTTAGGCCAATAGTCATATTGATATTTAAAAACCAACAGCCAACAAACATATATACACACATGTATCCTGATTGTTGATTGTTAAAGACAATAAAGTAACCTTTAGTGTTTAAATCAACTTGTAACTTCTCTCTGGTCATTACATGTTTTTGCTGATTCCTGAAAAAACGTCAATGTATGGTGTTGAAGTCTTTTGGTTAGAGAATATGAGACTTTCCTTTTTACTGTTCTTTAGTATATTTGAAAGAGCTAGACAGATGTGTAGGATGGTTTGGCCTTGGTAGAAGTATTAGCTCTACTGAGAACCATTGTAGTGAAATGCTGTGTCTAGATTTTTACTGACATTGTTTATATTGTTATATATCGTCACAGTAGTAGAGTGGGACCTTGCGCAGCTACAGTCTTCCCACAAAGTGGCAGGAAAAATAGGAAAACTCTCCTCCATTGTAGTAATGTCTAATGAAACAAAAAATGTAAGATTCATAAATATATATGACATCATTAAATTACTTTATAGAGCCCAATTTTCTTGATCTTTTTTGATTTGCAACAACAGGAAAAGTAAAGTACTGATGAATTAATTTATTTCACTTCTCTCTTTCAAGGCTGTGTCAACAATGACGGAGTTGTTGAGGGACAACCAGAGGAATCATAAAGTGAAGCATTATCTGCTGCCACCACTTGGGCAGTTCCTCTACCTAATTGCATCTCAGGTAAGCACTGCATGTCAGATGCCAACATCATGAGACAGACAGACAGACAGACAGACAGACAGGCAGACAGACAGAAAGCTGATGCAGAGTTATATCAGAATTAAAGACAAACGGAGGTGCACATTAAAACAGTACAATTATTTGTTAATCATTTTATTGTGCTTCTTCATCTCCCTCATACCTCACTCTTGAGATTCAGCTCTTTAAATGAACAAAATAATAGTTTTACATGTCACAGAAGAATAATTTTTAAAAGATTGAAAGTTGCAAAGGTCATTATAACATATTATTGCATATCACAATTTATCCTAATATTGTGCAGCCCTAATTACTACCACCATCCTGTTTGGCTTTTTTTTGTTTTGTTTATTGTTAATTGAAAATGATTAGCACAACCTGCCATGCTGCATGGGCCAATACATCAGACTTGTCCCTTATTTTAGTTTTTCCAACATCTTCAAGGAATTGACAGTTTTAAAGACCAAGTTGTTATTTTATTGCTACAACGTCTTTTAAGATGCACCGGCAGGTTGGCAGTTTGCTGATGAATTTCTTGGTCAGTGTCAGGGTCAGCTTTAGCGGCCGTGCTTCATCTATTCTCACGGTTAGATCTCATTCATAACTTCCAAATGCAATAAACATACACTGTTATTGGACCTTTGAATGCTTCTTTCAAGGTTGAAATGAAAAGCTTTTCAAACTATTCTCTCACGGCAGGTACATGTGGGAAAAAAGTAGGAGGAACAAAAATACACAAAAAACACTCTTAAGGGCAAAACCAATTAAATTGCCTGAGCCATCATTTATGTGTTTATTCACAATATACAATAGTAGACTAAACGGCATCAGTGGTAGTTAATCATACCTTTAGTACAACCAGTTCTAAAACCTAAACACAGAATATGCAACTGTTGTAACTGACCCACTTTCCCTGTTTAATATCAGGGAAAACTGTTTTATAGGAATCATTTGGAATGGAACCTTAAAGTGTCCCCTGATAAAATCACATGCTTTGCCTCCCGTCTTCTCCTGCAGTGCCAGTCAATGACAACGATTAGCTATAGCCTCCAGTGCTGTCTTCATCCTCAAGGTTACATATAGCCTAGAGCCTTGCACAGAAGCAATGGAACACAGCAACTTTTCATAAAAAGATAAAAATATTGGTTGAAATAATCATCATTTTTTGGGAACGTACTGACAGTGCTGGTATGACAGTATATACAGTCAAACGTAGTTAATCAGGAAAAGTATGCCACATACATTCATCATGATTGGATGACCAATGGAATAGTTTAAACAAATAATATTTCAAAACACTGGTGGAGCAAAAATTCCAAATTGTAGTTCCACTTAATGAAATTGGTGGTTGGTTTCTTGTTTTCTAGATTTCATATAATGAGAAATGAAATACTACCCATAAGTTGCTTTACAGAGGCTGCTGTCTTGTGCTACCATGTTTGTGAAGCGGCCTGAAAGGGCAAACCAGCCATGGTGTGCATTGCTCATTTTGAAGCAAGAGGTTTTCTAGGCAAATGAAGAATGGCATGAGTCCTTGAGTCTGTTTTTAAAATCTAAAGTCTCACCATTAGAGATGTTACCAAGTGACAACCAGTCATGACATCACCCATAGGAGTCTGAGCTCCCCTTCTCTCCAGAATCACAATTAGTCGTTGCCATTTTTGCCATCACCTGCAACCAGGTTCCTATTGACGATACCAGTTGACATTGACGTCCACACATATGTGCCATCATTTATCATCTAAAGCAATTTTACAAAATTGACACCATATGCTATTGAAGAAGACCCGAGACTAGTGAATGAAACTATTAACTAGCGAATGAAACTATTAACTAGCGAATTAAACCATTAACTCATCAGGAAAATGTTAACTGACATTCTAAATCAAGTGAGAAGTAGGTTCGTTTTTCCATAGACTTCCATTCAAATTGAGTTATTTTTACAACATGCCCCCGCCCAGTGGTTATTTGATATTGTCAGATTTCCTGGATGGCTATGCCTATTTTTGTGTGTGTAAGAATCATAGACCATATATTTTATGGTCTATGATTCTTACATACCGGACGTTTAAAGCTCCTGATTTCATAAAAGAAGCAAACTAAAGATGTCACTTATAATGTCTCCAGAAAACCATAATGGAAATGGGGACAGTACTAATTAATTATCACCTGTTATTATAACCTGTGAATTTCAAATGAATTAATAAACAAGGAAAGTAAAAAACACATTATGCATAATGCTCACACATGAAATTGTTTTTAAAGTACAGTATGTTTATTCCTAGATATACCAACTAATCAAGATGTCATGGCTCCTATCCGCCCTCCCCAACTTGGCCCTGTCTTGCCCTTTCCCTTACTCCTCACTACTTGCGTCTCCTCCACATTATATATCTGCCTTGCTCTCACTCCCACTCTACTCCTCCAATGCCCCTGCCCCCATGCAAACCCCCCCATCCCTCCTCTTACCCTTTCTCCCTGTCTTTCCTATGCCTCTCTATCAGGAAGAGAAGAGAGGCTCCCCAGAGGGACTGTGGTTCGTTCCCGCTGCCGCCTACACTGGCTTAATGAGGAGCCTGCGGGAAGGGGTGAGTGTCTCTGTGTATGTCTGCGTGTGTCTGTTTTGTGTAGCTGTGACTAAGTCTCCCTCACTGTGTGTGCCTGCGAGTATGTGTATGTGAATGTGTGGCAGGGTATCCCTGTGAACAGTAATGATGAGGCAGCTGTGGGGGCCTAAAGCGTTGTTTGCCAGCTGTAAGTCAAGGGCATGCAGAGCAGTCACACACACATGCACGCACACACACTCTTACCTGCATCAAATACAACCCTTTACTGCTCAGCAGCCTGACCTCAGTAGCAATTAGGGCCCTCCAGACACATACACACATACAGTAGTTGGAGCAGAAGCACAAACATAAATATAAGAACTGTAGCTCTTTACTTTGTCATGGCTTCCCTCCCCCTCTTGCTAATCTATTTTCTACTTAATTATGTTTCTCAAAATCTGTTAAGAAATGAACAGGAAATTCTTCAGTGTTGAAATCTTGCCATTAGAGGTTGACCTTGTTCTGTTTTGGTTTGGACCTCATGCATCTTCAACAATAAGTGTTTCCTCATTAAGTCATTGTAGACATAATAATTTATTATGTTAGTTATTTAGAATTTTACCACTTGTCACATGCACAGTCAAGAAACACAGTAGTTTAGACAATGCCCTGAATTCTAATTTTGCTAGTCTCCCGCTCCACAAACCAATACAAATTAGCATGAATAACCAAATAAAGTCTAAATATTTGACTAAAAAGTTAAGTGCATGAGAAGAAAACTGTATTAAAAGTTAAAACACAAAGGTTTTGCTTACCTATATTTGTATGAAATTATGCAAAACAAAGTGCATTCCTACTCTATGATAAGACTATAATATTGTTCTTGTAGTGTTCTTACATGGTGTGCCAGTACTGTTGAATGAGGATTTATTTTGGTGAGTTGTGGTACTGATAGATGCAGTGGACAGGCAGAGGGAGAGAAGGAGATGGATGAATGTTGTCTTGTCTCTCTGGGGTAGAACCGGTCTTACTTTGGTGGCCCACTACAGCAGAATGAATATAGATGAAACTGGTCTGCACAGTTGTCAGCTCGTACCTACTGTTGCTTCATTACCACTGGGAGTGTAGTGGGGGGTAGATGAACAGAGGAGGGGTGCATGTGACAGGGAGAGGGGTTGAGGGGAGGAGAGAGGAGGTTGACTTATTTATCATTATTGAGCTGTGAGTGCGGATGGTGGAAACACACACTCACACACACACATGCAGCCTTAGGGACCAGACACTCATCCTCAGACCCACCCTGCCTCCCAGTTTCCATTTCTCTCTCTCGCTCCCTCTTCCCCCTGTCTTTCTCTGACTGGCTTTTTTCCCTGTGAATGCACAGATAAACAATATATGCTGTGAGTGTAACATAGCTGTCTAAATAGTCTAAATCTGGGATTATTATTTCTGCCGTTAACATGATACCCTAGTTTGCTACACTTCCACCGGCAACCTTATGGTTTTACTAAAATGAAGTATAAAGTAATCATTCGTCACACACAAATGCCATATATTTGTGCAACATTTCATAGATGCAGAGTAACAGAGTCAGTGCTTACACCAGCATTTTTGCTTGTTTGTTTTAACAGTTTTTTATTAGTTTCCCAGGATGTCAGTAACATCGGATTACAATATGCACATTATATGTATATATACAAAAAAGGGAAATAGTACAAAATATTTAATCTTAAAATTACACTCGAAAGGCCTAACCATCCCGCCATACAACCATACAGATATGGATGCAGGCAAATGTTGCAGAATATTCAAGAAAAGAAATGATATACAGTTGAAAAAAAGTCACCATTTTCTTATTAGCATATCTGCCATCAATACTATCTTCATTAATTATATTAATTATAACAATAATCATGACAAAACAGTTCCAATACAGATAATTGGTCAGCTTTGGTGTTTGTAGCTGTTTACTCTTAACATTGACTTGATAGCCCAGGTACAGTATATTATCAAAGGATTTTTAAACCTAATAGCCTCATGGGTGCCCCAGATTTCTCAGACGTCGCTCAACTACAGTAGTTGGATCCTGAAAATTAAGTTTGTTGAGCATATAGCTGCTTCCTGAAAAACTCCTTAAAGCACTTCAGAGGTGATGGATAATTGTGGGTTTGTCACAAAGAGCAGCACCATTCACATTACACACGTCGATTTGATGATCCATTGTTGATGATGGGTGTTTAACATGAAGCGTCAAAAACAAAGCATGAAAAATGTAAGAAGTCAGCTGTGTTTAATCAAGGCGCTAGAGGGTCATGTGACTCATGCTTCTGTTGCATCCATCATTACAAAGCAACCAAAACCTGGGTGCTTCTGAGATGGTCACCCTCACTGAATTAACACATTAAACTAAGACAAATCAAAACAAAGACAATGGATGATCAGCTCCCCATTGTCCTCACAGCAGCTTTGCTGCTTGATGTATGTGTGAAAAAACAACGCCATGTCTGGGGACATCCAACTGATTCAGGAGCAGGATGCTGGACGATGGAGGTCCAGAGTTTACTTCAGGGTCAACAAAAACTCTGAAGTGCGAATGTATTTGTGTGTGCAAAATATGTGCATGTTAACTAGACCTGTAATGAATAATAGATTAATCGATTATTAATTGATTTCTAAATGAATTGTCAAATGTTTTGAGTATAATAGAGTAATAGTAATTAATAACAATTTTCAGATTTCTTTTGTTTTAAATGTGAATATTTCCTTATATGTAGCCTTAATGTCAAGGCCTCAATGCAGTTTTAAATGAAATATCTTAGCTAATTAGCTCTCCTAAGCCCATTCAGATGTTAAATGGGGCCATTTAAGATTCAGTAACATTGATTGTCTCTATTTGGTTTCACTTGGCCTTGAGTTGAAAAGTAAACACTTGTAAACTCATACACAGTTAAGGGGATGCTAAGATGGTGCCAGTTGCTGTGGGCTTACTTTGCATGCATTTTTCATGTAGTTTAGACAAGGAGTTTGTCTGCCCATGTGCTTAATGTGAATTCAGTGCCACACACTTTTCAACGCATGACAGCATTGAGATACAGTGCCAGGACCTTGTCTAATGCGCTCCAGGCAGTGTGGTTTTGATGCAATTTCTGACCTGCTGGATCGCCCCAGCCCCCTCCCCCACTGCTGCAGCTGAGATTTTACCTGATTTACAAGTAAAGCACTGGAGTAAGGGATGGAGATCATTGCACCAGAAGAAGGGTCGACTGGAGGGGCTGGGGTGGAGAATGAGGGGGTCGGGGTGGGCACATAGCCAAACAGAGCATTGTGGCTTTACCAGTGGAGAGGGGGATAGTGGGGGAAGGCATAGAGTGACAGCAAGGGAGAAAGAGAGAGGGGAGGAAGTTTTTTCTTTTTGAGGGGGGGTCAGAGTTGGAGAGGGGGATTGAATGGCATGGTGTGAAAGACAGGTTTCCAGGCCAGACTTGAGCTGCAGGAAATTATTTATGAGCATGAACAAGATGATGGTTCTGCTGCCGGTGAAGAAAAAAATTGCGTGTGTGTGTGCGTGCCGGAAAAAGAGGCGTGACCAGTATTACAGTGTTATAAGCCAAGGGGCAGAAGGTAGAAATCCCCTACACACACACAGGTTTGTGCAGCTATTCTAATCAGAACACTGCAAGATCCTAAACTTGAACTTAAAATACCTTTCTAATCTTAGCCCTAAATTAAGCAGTTCCTCAGAAATTAGATTCGGCCTCATTAGACCAGGTGTTGATACCCATGAAGACTACTTGTCCGGTCAGTCAGTTTTTATGCCATAAAGGTCCTTAAGAGGTAACAAATATAAGTACGTACACACACACACCACCAGCGGTGAGCCTATTAATGATTTATCACTATCTTCCACAAAGGAATGGAGAACAGAGAGGGACGCTGTCTAAACAGTCATGGGTCCTAGCCTTGTGTCTCTAATGTAGGATGTGACCACTTCACACACACACGCACCCACAGACACACACACACACACACACACACACATAGGCATTGTCCAAGTGCAAGCTGTTGTGTAATATAATAAAATAAGTAAACATGTTATTGATTGAATACTGATTTACACGTTTTTAAAATAAATTAGTGCCACAGTGTTTATGCACAGAAAATCGAGGGGAAGTTGACAACACACTGCATGTCTGGGTTTTTGCTTCCCATCAGATTGTATTCTGTACTGCATTTTGTCCGTCTAGGACAAATGCTAGTGTTCGTTTGCCTCCCTGCAGCTCTATTTCCTGGGCTGTGTCCTTGTTTTGTTAGCTAGTTGGCATGTTACTGCACAAGTTTTCATCTCTCTGCTGCTCTTTCGTCTCTCTGTGTCTTTTTGAACCTGTACTTGTTGCTCTTTCTGTTTTGTCCACATCTCTTCCTCTTTCGTCACGCCTCACTGTCTGCCTGTTAGCCGGTTAATCAGACTGTCTGTCTCTCCCTTTGAGTGTGGTTATTAGTGGTGTTAGATGTGCTGTGTGAGGCTGATAGATGAGTGCCTGTTTCTGCCATAGGGGCTCATTCAAAACCAGGTGCGCTGGCTTCTAAAGGACTTCAATTACAGAGGAAAACCACATCAGACATGTGAACACACACACTTGTGCACACACAGACATACACAAAAATCCTGTGTCACTTCATGTGATGTAGTTTTTGTTGATGTATATCTCTTTCTATTTGAGACTTAGAGGCCAGGTGCAAACATGTTGGGATATAAAACTCATCTACTGATCAGCACTTGAAGATTGGATTTTATTTTTCCATAGCCGCCAAGCTTTAAACTCTTTTCATCTGAAAACAAGGGTTTTTTCCCCATTTTTTTTTTAGCTTGAGGTTCAAAGTTGCCTAAATCATATCTGTCAACTCTAAGCTGTAAAATAAGGGAGACTTTAATTTAACACAATTGCCAGTGAGCCAGTACATCCTGTTGAAACCTGACGAAAATGATGGAAATCCTGTTTAAACTGGATAAATCAATGGGACAACATAAAGGGAGCTACATGATTTTAAAAATGGCCAAATTAAATTTTAGGAAAACTTAATTGAAAACTGCAGAGACAGAGATCAACAACAGAAATCTCACAAACTAAACTTCATACTCAAGACTTCTAAAGGTTATGTATTTATTTAGATTTTTTTTTACCTTTGATACAACTAATTAACTATGTTAATAAATATATACTGTATATTTTTTAAATGTAGAATGCACTGGAAAAAGACCTAGGGAACAGTTTCAATAACTAGTTCAATAACTATTGACGTTTTTTAATCAAACATCCTAAACCTCACCAGATGTCCTGACATTAGAGAGTTAACTCGATACGGTTTTACCAAACATACTGTGGAAACAAACAGCCTTAATGGGCCACTGTACAAGCTTCAGGGAGTGATTCCAGTAAAATGATTCAGACAGGTTGGGACATGTTTTAAACATCCATGCCATCATTTTCCAGTTTAAAGTTTTTTTGACTTTTCTTTTAATGGTTTTTAGTCTTAGTTTTGAGTCAAATGTCTAGTTAGCTAATGGATGCATTGTGGTTCACTCACTTTCAAGTTCCCAACAGAATGGATCAACACTGGTGAGCCTAACTTACCAAAGCGATACCATGTTTAAAACCAAATACCTAACTATTCTCTTTCCTGTCATCATCAGCTCATGTTAGAAGTTGTGGCATGGGGAAGGAAAGACAAAACTGTGATTATGTAATTTCCATGGCGTCAGGTTAAATGATGGATTTACACACCAACTTGGATTAGCCATGTGTGTTAAGAAAACAACATCTCACATGACCTTGTAGCCAAAATATTGGGGAAGCCATTGCAGCAACAAAATCAAATTTCTTTAAAGTCGGCTTTCTGCAGATGTGAGGTTCAAGTAGGACACTGAGTATAATATAATGAGCGTGTGAACTTGTTTCTCACACCCAGAGAAATTATAATGAGAATAACTTACTCTTTCCTCTGTCTCCTGCATTTCTCTCTCTGCATCATAATGATGGAGTTTTTTGCATGGACTACTTGTCTCTCACCACATGTAAGGGGAGCTAGCTCTCTCTCTCTCTCGCTCTCTCTCTCTCTTCCTCTTCCTCTCTCTTCCTCTCTCTCCCTCTCCCCCCCCCCTCTCTCTCGCGCTCTCTCTCCTTCAGTCTCTCCTCTCTCTTTTTTCTCTATGTAGTTCCTGGCAGGGCTACAGTCTATTAAATACACAGCCAGTGGGTGCTCCCCCGTGGGCTCATTAGTGAGCTGGCCCGCACAGCCTAGGGAATGCTGGAACAGACCATTGTACTGCTTCCCAGAGGGGTGCCAGAGGATTCATTATGTTGATGTGCTACGTAGTCGGTGTTGAATACATTATGTGATGTTGTTGGATTAATTGGCAGGTTATTTAAGCCATCCGTTATGATTAGAGTTCCCCTGTGGTTGCAAAAGACGTGTCTTTAAATTCTGTTAAATGTTAAATAACTGGATTACAGCGCGACCATTGATGGATTGTGTTTTTACAGACCTAAAACCATCACTTTGGTCAGGACACTAGGTTTCTACTGGATAGGAAGGCCTTTAATATTGCTGTTTTGGAATAGTGCATATCTAGGCAGTGATTGATGTAACTGTTTTTGTGAAAGAGAAAGTGAAAAAAGCAAAGGACCTGAGAGTCAGCCGTGTCAACTTTGTGGTCAGTTTGAATTAATGCCTGCTATAACAACTTTCTGGCCACACCACCTCATAGCAGAAGTGTTTCTAATCATTATCTATAGAAACTTTTCAAACTATTCAGCCTAATCCACATAATCCTCACCAACTGTACGTGAACTGAATTATACTGCAACAGTGTGGAACGTTTTAAGAAAAAGGGAGAGCAAGAATTAGAAGAAGGGCCATTTAAAATGCACAGTCTAGGAGAGAGGTATCGCATGGGTCTAGTATAGATCACAATTCAAGCTATTTGTTGTATTGCAAAAATAAATGTTAGATTCTGTACTTTTTAAGTTTCATTCCTTAAAGTTTTGTGTCCTTGTATGCTATCGCCCAGCGCAGTGTGAAATTCTCAAATAATGCCACGTTCTGTCACCTGGTCCCTGATAAACTGCCACCATGGGATATTTGTTTAAGATGCTGTTATGAACTGTTACCACAAAATATCCTTAGTTGAGGTTTATAAAAAGGCTCTATTATATTACATTAAATCTAGGGAGTGTAGAGTCTAAGTGATGTAACATAGTGAAACACGAACAATAACCTGACAGAGGCAATCACTTCTGTTCCACTTCCTGTCTCTCTTCACAATGACTTTCCTGGAAAAAAAACTAATTTCCTCAGCCACAGAGATTTCATTAGTCTGGCTCCATTGTCTGAACACAAACAACTATTCTCTACTGAGGGAAAGGTGTGTGGATACATGCAATATAAGCATATACACACACACACACACACACACACACACACACAACACTTGCACACTAACTCATCCATGCTCACACACACTGACACGCAACCTCCCTCTGTTCTTGTGTGGAGGTGACACTGACAAACCAATTTTATTGTGATTGCATACGTTCTATGTTCATCTGTGCCTGTTGCTGTTTCAGTTACTGACCTTTGAGTTTGTAACTTAATGAACCAGAGGATATGATACTGCACATGGCACTTAAATTATAAATAACAACAAAAAAACATTTTGTACACAGAGCAATTGGGTGGGCTCTGGTGTTAGGATACATGTTTGTTCACACTTACACAGTAGTATTTATTTACATATTAAAGACACCCACCACTTGGCCGTTCAAATATTAAGTAGTTGCCATGGGGCTTTTGTTTGCACCCTAGAGGCTTTTCTGCATATACTGTAGTACAGAAGTGTCTATGTCTACATTCCCTCTATGCATGTTTCTTAATGTTCCCACTGGTTATTCGGTTATTCTTTGCTCTTCTATGCTAAGAAGGGTCACTAGACTATGAAGGGTCACTGAAGTCAAAGTCATAATGTACATTTCTGTTGCATCAGTATGATTCCATGTGGGCAGACAGCACGCATTATTTTCTGTGTATAAAGATGTTTCTCAATCTTAGAGTTTGTCAATATTAACTTAAAATATTTCATTCAGTACTCATTACAATTATTTGTGGTTACTCTGCCATTGTGAAGATAAATGATCTAAATATGTTTGTGTGACTGTCTTACAGGACGACCCCGTAGTTCATCACATGGTTGCACATACCATAGAGAACCTCTCAACCGTCGTTTCTGTGTCATCCCACCACCTGTTTACATCAGAGATGGGCTCCGCCCTGTGGTTCCTGTTCACTCACTCCACTGTGGAGGCCGTCAGGGTCACTGCCGTCTCGGTTAGTTCATACACAAACGAAACAAAAACACCCACTTACTCACACAGTCATCTACTGAAGTATCTGTGACGGAATATGTAATATGGGTGCAATGGTTCAGCTGGGCCACGATTCAGTATGTCTGGGACATGGCTTTTGTTTGGTTTGTGCTGCACATTAGAGAGACAAAAGAAAACAAGCTTGATGATGATATATGATTCATATATGAAATAAAAAGTGAAAAATACCTTCGGTATAGCTGCAAATTATATATATTATATCAATACAAACATCAACTACATCTTTTTCCTCGTTTTCTTTCCAAAAGAAACAAACTAAATTCTTGCTAATGCAATTCTGCATTATTCACAACATAGAGTGCAACATGAATTCAGGCTATAATGGCTTTATTTGTCAGGTTCCTCTGCAAACACTCGAAAAGATCAGTTTGTCAACACTCTGCAAAGCGACATCTGCTGCAGTAACAATGTCCTGAAATTTTTCTGAATTTGTTTGAGATGTCTTTTTTCTGTTCAGTCTGATACTTTTCCACATTGCATTGTACCTCAGTGATATGAGAACAGCAGCTTGGAGGTGAATTTATGTGAATGCGCACATCCTTCACTGTTTGGAGAGGTTGGGGCGTAGGAGTCACACACACGGACAGCAAAAATATGGGAGTGCAGTTGTAAAAAAACATGCATCTCTTCTCTCTTTTCATGCGTTGAAAAAATGTTACACTTGGATAATGGACAGTTAAAGCTGAAAGCTAAAAGTTTATATTTTGTGACCGCGAATGAAAAACTCTTCTGACCAACTTCAGATAATGAAAATAAATTCATTTCTAAAAAAGGACAAATAGTGACTCAATGCAAAGCTGTCAACTTTGCTTTACCCAAATATTTCAAAGATTTATATGTGTATTAATTAAATGAGTCATCAAAGACAATTCAATTGTTGGACTCGGAGTATAATTCATTTGTATATCATGCAATAGGTAGAATTACAAAGATTTACTGCTCCATATTATGTCTCTTTGGAAATCGCTCCTTTTTGCAAGTTACTAACAGCTTAACTTCAGCAAAGTCATGTACAACAAGGGGGAAACACACAATCCCTACTACCTATGTGTGCATGCATGTGTATATATACTGTATCTCTCTCTCTTTATGTCTCCAGTCTCTTTCTAGGCTAACCCGTGTGGTCCCTGCAGTCTTCTTGGCAGTGATTGACACATGTGGCCCTGCGGCCATCTTGGAGGGTGTGGGTGGAGCAGGGGCCAGGGTCCAGCAGCACTTGCTCAATGCTATGGCCACTGCCTTAGTTACTTCACGCATCCAAACTCATCACTTCACACAGACCAAGGTATGTGTATAATTTCTTTCACACCTGCTAAAAACATATAAAAGAGTGTATGTAAAAATGGAAAATCCAAGCATTTCAACTTGCAGAAGAAAGCCAGGTGCATATAAGCCCATTGTTTTACAGCTCTAGTGTATAACTTCTTTTACAAAAGCATTGCGGCTTCTACCCCTGACCTCTTTGCCCCTCCTCTCTTCCACACACACATAGAGACGGCTCTTTTTTTTTCTATGGTGCTTTGGTACCATTACTTGTTCAGACTGCATCTAGGAAACTTGGAGCTGTGTGGTGCAGTGAACAGCATTAACTATGTTTGGCAAATGCAAGCAGTTGTTTAGGGAGCGCTTGATTGTCTTTGCGTTCTGTTGGCAGAATATGGATTTTCAATTATGCGAGAAGCCAAAATCGTGAATTAATTAAAATATGATTATGAAGTGAACATCCAGGTTTATTTTTTGTCCAGGTTTAGCTGTCTTGCTTTACTGGCACTGTGTGCAGGAATGTTACCACAGATGCAAAACTAAACTCTTGCTATTTTGAGAAAAATAGAGAGAGTCATGTGGAGCTGTTAGGCCTAATCAGCATTGCGTGAACTCATTTGACAATGCTGTAATGTTACATTTCTCTTGTACTGCTACATACACATTTTATAGATCTGGTGGCAACATCAGTGCAGAGCAAGGCTTGATGTATATATTGTTTAACATTTATGTTGGAATTTTTACTAACGAAGACTGTAGACACTACATCATGACAACAAACAGAACTACCTACTAGTTTCAAAAACTCATAGAGTCATGGAGTTTCAAAAACTCCATGACACTCTCTCTCTCTCCCTCTCTCTCTCTCCCCCTACCTCCTTCCCTCTCCCTCCCACATACATAACACGAACTGATGCTGAACTGTGCAAAAACTAATTTGTCAGGAATTACTTTTGTAATGTTTCAGAAGACAGCCCATGCAGTGTGCATGTGAAGTGCTAATCATGGTAAGGCAGAGGGCTAAAATTGATTAGAAGATTTTTCTATCGAGTCGAGCATTGGTAATTGACTGAACTGACTTTGTTTGCATTGAACATTTCCAATTTAACACCAGAATACAGACTTATTTCTTTAACTCTACTCTTAATTATACACTGATATGCATTCTCCCCCTCAACCCACACTCACCCCCTCTCTCCTAGGCACAAAGACAGACAGTCCAAGAGTTTGTTTACACAAAACTCTGTCTGTTAATGTGTGTGCGTGTGCGGACACACACACTGTTTTGTAGAGTGTGTCAGTATTTGGGCTAATTGGCTGAATGAAAGCACTGCAGCCTTCTACTTCAGCAAAGCATTATGGGTAGTGGGGAGGGACTTATCAGCTAGACACACACAGTACTGGGCTTTGAAATTAATTAACATGGTGTGTCACGCCATAGAAACACACACATATGCACACTCCCTCACAAAGTCACACATGGATGGACACACACCGTCTGTGGTGTATGGTGTTGGTGATAATGATAATGGTAATGTCTGCTGGCCAGTCTCACATTCTCTCCAACCAGTTACAGCTGCAGAGTGAATGGATATCTGCCTGAATTTGTGTATGTGCGTGTGCATGTTTGTGTAATAATGAGTCTGAGCTGATTAAGTTTTTGTCCTGATAGTTTTTCCATATTTTCAGAAAATGATGTTTTTTTTATCTTAAAGAAATTATTACATTGAATCCTTTAATTGCATACTTTATTCAGACAAAATACAGTCAAAATATTGTTAATAGGATAAACACATAACGGTACAGTGAAAACCGTTTTCTCTTCTTATCCTTCTAATCCTTCTTGCCTCATATGTAAACATTTAAGCATTACTTTGCAGTTGCAGAGCGTGATTTATCAGTTGGCTGATGGAACAGAAATGAACCAATCACAGATATATCAGTATTGGCGTCTAATCTAATATGACCTTTTGTTAACAGAGATTCAGAAAAAGGAAGAATACAAGAATCTCATTTTTGTCAGTACTGGATCATTTTAGTCACTAAAATGGAGTCCAATTCAGCCTGGCTTTACTTTGCAATGTTTTTTTGTGTGTGATCCACATACATTCAGGAAGACTGACTTGATTAATTTGTGTTTGTGTCTTGTAGGACTTGGTGTTGAAGGTGCTACACTGTCTCGAGAGTCCATCCAAAGTAACAAGAGCCAAAGCAATACTGCTACTGCTGCTACTAATACAGGACAACGCACAGATATTGCTGTACTGCTGTCAACACAGGTGAATACACACTCATGCACACAGACATGCCGTCCCACACTCAGGCAGGTGAAAGTCTGTAAGACATATTAATAACATGTTTTGTTCTCTGCCATATTTGTTTTATTTTAGCTCTCATTTGTTCACTTGTTATTGTTAAGTATTCAAAAGTGGTTTCATTTCCTGTCTCAAGTCTTTATAAACAGCTCTATGGGTTAAGTAACAGTTTATATAAAAGTTATTGGTATGGTAATCATCAAGGTCTGTCTGTGTACTCCTAATATGTACAGTATTTGGTCTGCACAGTCAGATGTTCTGCAAGAAACCATTGTTTAAACTGTCCTGTCTGTCATTTAATTTTAATTAATAATATTAATGTGTTTCAATATGAATATATAATGTGTAATATGTTAAACACAGTAAATTAATAATAATAAATAACTCAATAATGATCAGTAATCATAAAAAAAACCATACATTGTCAGTTTTCAGCTATTTCCAATGCAGTACATAACATAAGGACACCGAGGGTGAGGGTGATGTGTCTTTTTTACTGTTATCTTACCATATAGCTCAGTGTGCCCTCTTTCTGCCTGACTGTTTTGAGATTTGGACCAGTGAAGCCTTCTCATAACTCCAGTCAGTCTGTCAAACCACTGGCTAATTAGTTTCTCTGGAATGTAGTTGCCCATGTTCACACATCGAGTGAACTGTTGGAGAACAAATACATAGCATTTGTGAATTCCATACCAGGGTGGGATTTCTCTTTTAATTATTTAGCTGCAGCTTTCAGTGTGTGTTGTCTTCCCAACAATTAAATTCCCTCTGTAGAGCTTGGTGGGCCAAACCCATAATTTGTGTTATTCATTGTGAATGTACTGTATGTCATTTCTGCTGCTAGGGGTTTCTCAAAGGACCTAGTCTGATGATGTTGGGAAGCAATGTGGGATCATGGGAATTGTTGTCTTGTTTATAGGGATGGTTTCCTGTGTCTAATACAGTACTGATATCAGAACCTTTAAAGCGTGTTGCCTGTGTGTAGTGAAGAATTCACGCCATATTTAGAATTTATCACACCGGTTTTTACCTTTTCTTTTTCTTTGTATCCGATCTGGTCTGCTGAGCATTGTGTCAGCTTATCTCGACTTGTTTGGCAGTGAGTAGTCGTAAACTGATAACAGAAAAGACAGCAAACTGGCTAACTCATAGTTTGGAATATTTTTTCCTTCCTTAATCTGACGTTTCATAAGAGGTTTACTCCAGAAGTTCTAGCAGAGATGTGTGAAACGGGTTATGTCCTTAAAAGGCAACTGAAATCTAGAAATTGAATAGAAATATGGTTTTCTATGGATTTGAAGCGTGTTGGAACCAAGTAACTACATTACTTAATAAAGTATGAAACAAAGTTTCATTGTTTTTAGATATTTTTACATATAATGTCTTTAAATAAATTTGCTTTTGCACTAACTACCACAACAACAATTTAGATATTACACAGCATGTGGTTCCAGCCCAGCCAAGAGTCCCAGAGTCATTCATAGTAGCGAGCTATGACTTATTGATTGCAGAGGAGAAGAGATGGCACACTCAGCAGAAAACAACCGATTGTTGTTTTTTTTCCTTGGCATGCTGGCAAATGTAATCTCCACAGACATCTCTCAAAGCACACAATATGCAGTAAGCTTTTCAGTTGTATTTGTATTGACGGTCATTATGAGCTTTCTTGTGTCAGTGCAGTCAAATTTACAGATTCGCCTCAGTTAAATCGCTGTTATCCATCAGCCAGTGAGGCTGGCTGCTGTATTTTCATCGCACTGGGGAGCTGCTGACAGGAAGCCGGCTCTGACCAAAGAGAAGGCCAAATGGTCAGTGTAGTTGGGTGGACTGACTCTACCAAAAGCATCAGTAGTGCTCACATCTCTCACTTTTAATGAGGATTCCCAGTTAGACTACATTCACATTAATGACTAAGTCGACCCCTCACCTATACTGAGCCACAGCAGCAGATCATTTCCGACCAGGCATGTATCAAGTGCAGTTCCTGTATTTCAGATTTACTTACTCTGGGGCACTTTCAAGGATGACAGTTTTAAGTGGCCAGAAAGAAATGTGTGACTTTTTTAATTAAAACAAAATATGTTGAACATATTACACGTTGTGCTGATTTAGGGCTGGGAAATATGGCTTACAAATGCTGGATATTTTATAATATCCTGCTATACGCGATGTATCTCAAGTTCTCAACATATCTAGATATAAAGCTGGACACAGGCTTTTTTTTTTTCATGAAAAGTTTTCGTTTTCTTTGTGCTTCCCACAGAACAGTGTATTTACATACTTAGGAAACAATGCCTATTGTCATATTCTGCTGTAACACAAATAATCAGGGTTAAAATTAAAAAGGAATTGTTAACTGATATTTCATATTTCCTTTTATATTAATCTTTTACTCTGAATATTTAATATCATAGATTAGTGCTGCAGCTAACAAGTATTTTCATAATAGATTCATCTGTTTGATTATTGTCCTAAAAGTTGAAAAGTTATTTAGTCCTTAAAATATCCTAGGACAAATCTCAGACAATATCTTCATGTTCTAATATTGATGTATTACCCATCCCTTTGCTTAGTTAAATATATACTTGATAATAATAGTAACTCAACAGGGTCCTTACACACTTCCACACTTCCTAATTAAACCAATAAACACAATTTGCAGGCTAAGGTTTAAGCAAGAAATTACACTCAGTACAGTTTTGTGTTATTTAAAGCAGCCTGCTCTTAGACGGGGGACATTCTTTATAAGAATGCTGCCTGGGGTTGTTGGCAAGACACATGTTTTCTGTGTGACCTCTGTGCTAACTAGCACAGCAGCTGTGGGAATTGTAGTATAAATGTACATACCCTGGACATTCAGTCTATAATGCTTCATGTTGTAGCATTAGCGGAACTTCAGACGATTCATTAGAGCTAGTTGTCCTGTGTTTCACCCCACTCTAACTTGCAGTGCAGCTGTGAATGTTGCATTGCTCATATGTTCAGATGCATATTCATGAACTATATACAGAATATATATATACATATACATACATACACCCAGTTCCCCTGTTAATTTATGACCAGTTGGCTTTTCAGTTTGAAACAGATGCCCTAGATTACTGACATATGGATTCTTATAACTGTCTCTACTCTCTCTCCCTTCATTCCTTCTGTCTTTTTTCTCAAAGTTTTTCTTTTCAAAGAAATGCTTGAAGCTCTTTCTCAATCTCAGACTATTTTCTTCCTTTTCCACAAATGCTGTCTTAAATTGCACTCCAGACAGATTAAATTTCAATTAAAAGAGCATGGGTAAGGTTAATTTGAGCGGGGTTTGGTGACACCGCCAGCAATTTTCCTAATTATTTGAAATCACCAAAAATACATTGACTGTCCTACATGTGTTTTTGTAATTTCCTTTTAAGAACAATGTGTTACAATAGATTACTTCCTGTGCACCTTCCATCTGAACACTATAAATAAAGAATTATAATGTAAAGAATTATACTTCCCACATACATATTGCGCCATATCTTCTCGAAGTGTGACCCAGAAATGGTCTCTGGCTGAAAATGGGCACTCATTAGCAGGACTACATCATTTAGAGAGACTTCCCAACACCTGAGAGACTGCCTCATGCCAGTGCATCATATGCTAGAATTTAGTAATTAATTTTGCATTCTCATATGTAGATGTGAGGATAAAACACAACTAAACACACCCTCAATTTACACATAAGTCTGCATAATAAAGTAGTTTTTAATTTTCACTTTCTCTTCATCTCATTATCTCCGTCTGTCTGTCTTTCACTCTTACACAAAAGTATTTTCTCTCTATCTCTCTCCTCTCACTTGCTCTCCCTCTGTTCACTGTGTTAGAGCTGTCAGATTTGACCCGCCTGTCTCTCTCCCACCGAGCACACCGCCTGACTCAACCACACACACACACACAGACACACATCTTTCTCTCAGTCCTGCTTTCACCCAGGCACGCTGTTTAATTAGCTCCTCAGTGGTGTGAAAATGTGTGTGTGTTTGTGTTTTTGCCTGTATAAGATAAACCTATGCAGGGCTTACTGAGGAAGTGTCAGGATTGCCATTGGGAGTGGAGTGAGATGACTCTCAACAGACACAGTCTTGCAGTCACACACATACAGAATGGGCCACGTGTAGGTCAGGTGGGTGTGAGTACTTTGTAAAGCTCCCATAGTGACTGACAGAGAGGTGGCAAATTTCTCTTTATTTAGCAATCTGGAAAGATGGCTGTAAGACTAACAGGATGTCTAGCAGAGAGACAAATAAGCAGACAGCATGCAAGCATAGAGCTGAGTAGAGAGGCAGACTGGATAACAACACACATATTTGCACAGTTGATGGAAAGTTAGACTTTTTTATTTATAAAAACATACATTGTGTTTGAGGGTTATGTCAACACTAAATTCAACACATTAATGTAAATAGAATCATTTTGTGATGACATTTTGTACAAATATTCACACTGCTTTGAGGATTAAACTTCCAGCACCACAGTGACTCTGTGCAGACGTGGTATTAACATCCGTCCTCAGTGATGATAAGTACAGGTCTGAATCTTCCCAATACATCCTATGACAAATGTATCCTATGTATGGATACATTTGTCTACAGTCCTGAGCTGCCTGAATTCAATCCACTCTCAGGAAGGAAAAAACATTCAGCAGTTGACAGGATAAATGCTTCTTTTCCCCACCCGCCCAGGCACTGCAGCTGTATACGCACACATGCTCCCTCAATCAGGTCTCTTTAGTTTAGCTTGACAGAGCCAAAGGATGCAGCATACAAATAATGTTACATCATTTCTGTTCACAAAGAATAAACAGAGGTGGAATAACAAAAACAAGCAACAAAAGTGTATGCATTGCAGCTTTAAACTGACACTAATTAGAGCGTAATACAATGAAACACCAAAAGCAGCCAGTCTGAAAAACATCCGACATTTTTGAAACATTGACTCATTGGTAATACATCCACATACAGATCTTAAAATAACTAACGTTTTCTTTTTAGTGTCTTGCAATACACATTTGTCTCTTTCTCTTTAGACTTGTCATGTACCTGGAGAGAGACCTGTGCAGGGCCACACCTCTCAAAGCAAACCCCAACCAGTCAGGATACCTGTCTCAGTGTCTGGACTTACTGATTGGACATCTGTGTAGCGCTGCACCACTCATACTGGGTAAAGACACAATAACACTCGTGCACACAAGGAGCGCAAAAGCAAGAGAACAAATACCTTTCTACATGGTAGTACCTATATATATTTTGTGATCCTGTAACAGCATTCATAGAAAATCTTAAATCTTATTATTTCAGCAGTGGTGGGAAACTTAGTAAAGAAAACTGTCAAATCATGTTTAAAATGATCTCACTAGCCCTTCACTCTCATCCTCTCTCATCTTACCTTGTCCTCTGTGCTCTTTATAGGTGATGTCTTAGGTGCATTGAGAGACGTGATTGGGAGAAGACACCCATCTACAGCTCAGAGCAGACAGCTTAAACTCACCTTACCCACACTGTCTCTAGTGCTGGAACTTCTTTCATCACAGGTATTTAGGACTGCAACAAACATTTTTCACTAGAATATCCTTCTCAATACTATTACTATAGATAACTTACCAATACCTAACTAATCAGAATTGAGCACTGCCTCGTCACTCTATTTTCCAAGTCAATTAATTTCATATTTTTCATATTTCATTAAATATTTTCAGTGTGTCTATTGAAAAACATTTTAGTCATCCCATCACCACTTGTTGTTTACTGGTGTGACTGACACTTTGTCTTCTCTCAGGTTTTTCGGTCTAAAATTGTTACTGAAGACTTTCTGGCTCAAACTGGATTGCTCCTTGTAAGTGTATAGATAATGAGTCGAAATTGTTAGGAGTCTTCATTTGTGACCACACAGTAAATAAGTTTGAATTTTTAATTCATGTGTAATTTTGACACTCTTTCTCTCAGAACTATGTCTCTTCCATAGAGTCCAATGAAACAAACCTGGCCAGTGCTGTGGGTGAGTTACCTTTACTACAATGACAACACATTCATCCCTTCAGTCTATAGGTGCCTGTGCAAAGAACAATGGAGCAAATGCATCCCCGCTCGTCATTAGTCATTTTTATGGTTTGGCTATCTCATTTTTGTTGTCTCCTCCATGGAGTCCATCATGTTACACAGCCATGTTCCCACAGTTAGTCACAACAGATAAACCAAACACTGGCTCTGAAGTGTCCCTTTCAATTTTTTGGCCGTCATAGGTTCTTCCAGGCTTAAAATGGGAGGCTGAAGCATGAAGAATTTTCCATGCTTACATTCCCCTTATTGCCCACAAGAAGTCAAGTATCAGGTGTTTGCAATGTACACACTCAAAGCAGGTTTAATATGTGTAAGATGAGGAGAGAAACCAATACATACATCTTGAAAGAGACAGGTGCGGCATTCATTATCAAATGTGTGTGCACAAGGCAAGTTCAGTCAGTGTACAGCCTGCAGGAAAGAAGAGGAAGAAGAAGAAGGCGACAAGTTCAGACTAGGAAATCAGCCAATGCATCTGGAATGGCTGAGGGGTATCTATATTATCAATATGGATGGTTTAATATACCTTTTTCTACTATACTGATATTACAACCTTAAGTATCTACAAATAGTCCAATACAGTTTATACTTTGAACTACTAAGCTTTTAAGAACACTTTTGTGCTGATACATTAGCACCCAGCCATTATTCTGTTCCTATAAAAAAGAAATACAAACCCATAACAGGACTCTCTTAGAGTCTCCACAGACTTTCTACAGTCTGTGATAATTAAAGTATTTATGTGATACAGGGTTGTTTATAAACTAGGTAACCAGTATACTCGCTACGATAGACTACAGTACATCACTTGCATACACCTGTGCTCAATCACACCTGTCCAAAATTAAGATTGACTCAGAAAAGAAATGTTATGAATACAATGTGACCTGTCCAGCATCATACAGGAGATTAACATTACAATTTCTAAAGAAATAATAATTTGAATTTCCCTGGGACCCATACAAATCAGCACATGTGGATCCCGGGACTCACTACAATAAAAACGTATCATCATCACTGCATTGTTCATAATGTTGTTACGCCTGTTGTAGTACACGTTGCAAGTTACATGATCTGCAGACATTCATTAATGTACACTTTAATTAAGCAAGGTTGTCAATTGTTACAAAGACCTTAAAATGCAGTGTTCTTTGCAGCTTACTCTCTCACCTTGAGGTAAATACAATTATAAACAATAATTTCCCACTTAGGGAGCCTCAAAATCCCCCCCTTTCACCTCAAATTTTCAAAAGGTCCGCAATGTCATCCCATCTACTTGGTTGCGCTGCTCCCTTTCAGTGTTGCCTTCAATTTTATTTATTATTATTTTTTTTTTTTAACTCTGTGTATTGTGTCGGCTCATCCATAACTATAAAATGCAACACATCCAGAGATTGATGCAGGGTATTTAGTTTCTGGTCAACCTGGGTGTCATCCTCCATTTTTATTAAGGAGCTGTTTCTTGTTTTGATTCCCTTCTAGGTGCAGCAGTATGTGAGGAGCTGATCAGGACAAGTCTGTCCATTGTGAAAGTCCTGAGTCAGCATCAGGCTGTCATCACTCCACATCATAATGCTGTAAGTATGCACGCAAGCGAATATCCAGCCTGTCTCCCCTAAGCAAACTCAATATTGTTGTAGTTTTATTGTAGTTTATCTGATGACTCATTGCTTGGTGAAGGCTATTAAAAAAGATCAGGTTAATTTTAGAATGTCTCCATGAATACCTACAATGTCAATATCATAAAGTGGTGCTCAGTTTAATATTCACTTTGACGAGCGCACACACAGAGTCAACCTGTGGGCTATTAGGCAACACACTAATAAACTATTGAACCAACTGAATCTCATCAGATCTCTCTCTCTCTCTTTCTCTCTCTTTGTGTGTGTGTGCTGTGATGGAACACTGAGATTGTGTTTAATGACTATTGACGTATGGAAGTGGAGAGCAGCAGGAAGCAGACAGGATTGAGGGAAGGGAAAGATGAGAAATGGGCAATAGAGGAAAGGAGCAAAGAATAGTCCTGCTGCTACTGTGAGTCAATAACACAGGAAGACACTTTAATTACCATCAGCCAGCTCAGATTAGCTTTTATTGCCTGCTGGACGAGACCTACTCATGTTTAAGTTAGTTTACGTCTGCGTCCGTCGTAGTAAAGTTTGCAGTAGAAGTTTTGCCTGTCTATGTGTTATTTACAGGCAATACAGTTAAATTCTATGCATTGTCTATTAATAGTGTACACAAGTTCTGCTGATCAACAAAAGATGTTTAATTTCAGACCACCTGTTAACCAAATTAGGTAAGATAACAAGTACATAACAATATTGCCCCCCTCTAGTCCTGTGAAAGTACAGATAAAATAACATGTTATTACTTTTGTCAAATGATTGATATTTTGCTGCAGTTAGGGAGATTGGAAAAACTATTTTGGACCACTGGACAGTTGGCCAATAGACTATGTAAGAGAATTAAAATGTAAAAATGTGGAAAAGAAAACAGAAAAACACTGAACATACGGTACCATACATAGATAACTTCAAAAATACGCACAAGATTTATAATCTCTCCCCATCATGCACATGCACACGCACACACGCTCTCCATCCAGTCTTTTGATGGTTGTGATATTAATAAACAGACCATTAAATGGTGGGCACCATCCTTTGTACTTTTCCTTCTCTGGTTTTCAATGTAATGACCTCACACACACTCATTCTGCATTAGTGTTGTTTCTATGGTAATCATGCAAATTCATTCAATACAGATTCATGCCTAAATAAAGGCTTCAACAGTTGCGGAAGTACATTTGAATGTGTTTGTGTGTGTGTGTGCGTGCGTGTGCATGTGTCAAATCAAAGAAAGCACTCTGGTGTATTTCCATAGTAATTTGATCCTCTGTGACAGTGGTTTATGTGGCTGATGGCCTGAGTGAACACAGTGCTGTCTTCTATTCAGTCTCATCTAAAACATATTTGTTTTTAAATTTGCCATACGTTAAGTAGGTTTTCAGAGGCAAGGCTAATATGCCTTTTTTGATATACCTTTTTATTTGTTTTTCAAAAAAGCGATCATGGGACTAAATAAAAATAATGATGTTATTAAAATTCCATAGTTAAATTTTAACATATAAACAAATGTCTGGTACATTTAAACCAGTGTCATATGTGTGTTCACACAGTGCTGATGAAGCTGATCAGCTCTCTCCAGTTCTCAATATAGCAGTGTTTTAATCTAGCTCTGCGACATTACCCTGCACTGCACACAAGACTGTCCAGACAGATGTAGACAACAGCAACATTGCATTAATAGTGAGACAATGTATTTCTACTGCTCAAAAACCTGTTTGTACATCGGTTTGACAGGATAAACACTTCTTGCCCCTGCACTGCTGTTGTAAATGCTCCCTAAGTCAGGTCTGATAGTATTACTCGACATAACTAATTTTCAGATGAAGATGCAGTGTACAAATAGTGTTACATAATTTTTGTTCATGAAGGCCAAACAGAG
Organism: Solea solea; assembly: GCF_958295425.1. Taxonomy (NCBI): domain Eukaryota; kingdom Metazoa; phylum Chordata; class Actinopteri; order Pleuronectiformes; family Soleidae; genus Solea; species Solea solea. The sequence goes on from NC_081146.1 coordinate 14,424,596, forward strand.
ACAGACTAATAACATCATCAGCAACAGAAACAAAAAAAATCACCAAAAGTTACACACTGTAGCTCTAAATTCAGTATAAACTTGTACATATAAAAACTTAATACCCTGTATATTTTATTTAATTCAGCCAAACTTATCATTTGGAATCATTTGGTTTTCTGTCTCATTTGTTTATAAAATATGATCTCAGCTATGTTTCCATAGCTGTTCTTTACAGGACATATCCACAAAATCTTCACAGTACTGGTAAGAACAGTAAGGGAACTATTGTATATAATAAGTTGCCAACATGTGTTATGTTGTGTCTATAGGACCACTGTTGTAACATTCTTCCCTTTAGATCATCCATATTCTTAGTAGTCTGTTGTAGTAGTTTATAACCTTCTCCTGCTTTATAAATATCTACTATTCCTAATACCGACGGTCCTCTTGTTTGTAAGGCAGTTGGATGATTATTGCATTAGTTAAATGTATTTATTGTTTGTTTGTGATGGTAACTTCATTGTTAGATGAAGATCTGATCATGTTTTAATGTTTACTTTTGGTCTCTTTCTGTCTCTTTAAGGTTGTGGATGCCATCCTGCCTCCTCTGACAACGCTGGCTTTCAGCAGAAATGGTGAGAGTGGTGGTGTGCGAAAGAAAGAGAGAGAAGTGAGACAGAGGAGATGTGGAAATGTCAATGTCAAATGTTAGGAAGGAGGGAGTCAGCAAAAAGGCAGAGCTAAGCAAATAGCAAATGAGAATGAGTCGAAGGCAAGTAACATGTTTAGAAATATGGTGGCCAAACTGACACATTTGCATCCAAATTTGTTACATACTCCCCTTTCCCAAAGTTTTCTGTCTGTTTAAAACGGGAGAAAAATGCTAAAAATAAGTACTGAAAAATACTGAAATACACTGATAAATACACTCCCCAGAATGTAAACACAACAATTTTGCTTGATTTGGGTCACAAATGTGTTAGAATCTGCATTAGTGAGCACTACACCTTTACTACAATAATCCAGCTGTCTGCCATGTGAGACACATCAAGATGCTGATTAAAGTGCATGATAATTGCACAAGTGACCGGTTATCTTTAAGAAACACCTTCAAGTACAACCAAAGCTTCACTAAGGGTATTTTTAGGGGGAGCAGAGAACCTATACCAGTATCTGGTAGGACAACCATTTATTGAGTGTGGCCTGTGGAATATCGGTCCACTGTATATAGCCTTGAACTATTTATTTTTGTTGATCAAAGGTATGTTTGGCTCTAAGGAACACATAAAGGCAATTCCTGTACATTTGGTCAGATACTTAAGCCTATGTGCTTGTTGTATAGATCTGTGCTGTTGGAGTTTAGATGTGTGCGAAACTCCACACTTTGAAATTTGTAGCATTTTTGCAGCAACATATATCTTTGAAGCATAGACGGAGGCAAAGAGCTGCGGTGGTAACTCACTCTCGTTCCCTTAATCAACAATTTCCTCGTAATTTCTAAAGCAAAAGACAGAATGTTATTTAAATGTTCAATGTCACTGTTTTTGTTTAGTAAACTGACTGTTCTTTGTTTTTCCATGTCCATGTTACAGTGGAGTGGTCTGTCTTTGTTTTGAGGGTGCTGTCTGAACTCAGTCTTGCCCTGCTAGTCGAGGATGGTGATGGTCCTAAAGAAGATGAGATGACAGAAGAAAAGAAAAAAGGAAGGGCAGCAGAAGAAACGGATAAAGGAAAGTCTTCCAGTCAAATATTGGCTCTCATCACTGAATCCCTTCTTCCAAGGTTGGTCTGATTCTTTATTAAGTATTGACCTGATGTTGTGTTTAGTGTTACTGTAGGAAAAGGAAGCTTAATTGATTAAATAAATGGCATTTTTTCCCCATCAATACAACATAAGAACAGTAAATATAATGCATTGGTAGTGGCTTCAGAAACCTGTATTTTCTTTTCTTAATAGTTGATAATGAATAACTAAAAATATGTCTTAACGTGAATAAGTTGTGATGAGGCACGTTTTTGTGGATTTTCATCACATTCATTTTTGATTGGGACAAGCATCTGTCTTAATACTTCTTGGCATCCAATGATTTGTGGAGAGCACAGACAGACAAATGCAGTTTGCACAAGTTCACATCAAGACAGTTACAATAATACATAATGGACATTGAATTTTGCCGTGTGTTTTTCTATCTTCAACTCTATGTGGATTTATACTGTTTCCTCTATACATTATTATTTTGTCACCCAATATATCTCCTTGCCCTTAGTGTTATGCTATGTTTCCTCTTGTTCACTTTTATTTCCACCCACATTTCTTTCCACTTCCTCCCACCTTACCTCTCAAATTCTCCCCTCTGCTCTTCTTCCTACATGTTCCCCTTCTCTCCTCCTCTTCCTATTATAATTCTGGTTTCCCCCTCCCCCTTCTCCACTCTCTTTTTCTAGATCTGTTCCAGTGTGTTACACTCTGTTACTAATAATCAGAACAATATATTAATTATTAACACTACAAAGGCCGAATGATTTTACTCATGAATGTTTGTGTTCAGGTATGAGTCTCTTCTTGGAGCAGCAGAGCCCATTCCACTCTACGCTCTCAAATTGCTGGTATCAATGACTGAATACAGCAAGCAAATCTGCAGGTAATGTACACACACACAAATACTGTGTGTCACATACAGAGGCAACACAACTGCCAATGCATCATAAAACCAGAATTTGTCCAAACTAGCTAGCTAATAATACACTGTATACTGGTTTTGTATTGTTTATCATGCTGTCAAACCTCTATAAATGGAAGTCGAGTATGCAACATTTCACATGGACAATACATGTGTTATCTGGAGATAGTTTTAACTCCACTACTGTTGTTCTTTTTCTAAGACCAAGCCTTGGTTGTGGTGTTTTGCAATCTTAGCAGGCTTGCACACTCAAATACACACAGGTACATTTTAGGCTCTCTCTGTAATGATTTGATGCCAAGGCTCAGTCATTCCCAGTTCAGTACTGTGAATCACTGCTGCTTTTTATTCAAACCCATGCTCACACAAGTACACGCACCTTCATAAATGCAGACCCAAGCACACAAATGTACCATTGGCAGTGATTTATTCACCCAATACAATGCATACATATATACACAAATAATGATTAATTATTGACCCAGCTGATGCATGTTCAGTGCCAGTAACAACGTCAGCACACCTGCACTAATGCTAGTAAACTGCATTGAAGCAAAACGATTTGTTCCTCCTCATAAAACCAATGTTTTCTTCTTTAGTAATCAGTTTAGTGGCAGGTACTGTGTAACGTGCTGTATCAGCGAAGAGGTGTAACAACTTGACATATTGTGCTGATGCACTGTATCCTGGCACACTTTCTGCTTACTCCTGAGGAGCTTTGTCATATAATTTACACAACACAAAGACAAATGATTGCCTCCAATAAACTGAAGTTCAAGGCTGCATAATGTTGAATTAATCAAAATTAAAAAATAGGCATTTTTCTTGGGTAGCAGTTATCTGACACCAACATATAAAAACTGAGGTGATATGTTGCTGTTGCAGAGAATCTGCTGATCCCTATTCTTTCCATGAAATGACTCACCTGTGTGTGCGCGTGTGTGTGCTCTCCGATGTATGTGTGCTTGATAGATGTTTTCTGACAGCAGCTGTCAGTAAGTCTTGATTCTCTGGTCATCTGTCTCCTCTTTTCAGCGTTTGACAGACACAGAAAGTGCAGGTGAAAGACAGACAGAGAGAGAGAGTGGGAAAAACAAGAATTGGATAGAGGGACATATGGAAGGATAGAGGGAGGAAGTAAGAAAAAGATGGGGTGAGAGATTGAGGAAGGTGACTGGTAAGTAAAGGTAGTCAAACTGACCAAAATCTTTGGAAACACACAATCATAAGCCAATGAAATGTCTTAATGTGCTTCCAAGAATATCCAGACCTGAGCCTGCCATGCAAACTTAACCGATTTGCACCATGTAAAACATTATATGATATGAAGGACACTGTTTTCATGGTCATGTGTTATCCTCCATATTCCAAAAAAGTGTTTAGGGCTCTCAAACTCCAGTTCCATTTAGATAAAAAGTCAATATAATACAAAACCTTTGCAAACTCTCCTAAAGTTATTTTTGTGTTTATGGGCCCTTGGATGAAGGAACATTCCTGGGTGTATGCCATTAATATTTGGGCCTAATTTCTTGGCTTTAAATTGAAGGTGCAGGGTATAACTAATAAATGGTGCAATGCTGTGCAGCTGTGCATTTGCCACATGAAGCAATTAGGAATCTTGTGTAGCAAGAAGTAGCTGCCTCTCTTAAAATTACAAATACAAAATTAAGAAGGCAAGCTGTTGCACAACCACAGATGGCCACAGCAACTGTAATACCTAATGTATTTCAAATTGTTTGTTTAGGTTTACAGCAACTGTGATTCTAAACCGTCGGTTTTACCCTTCCTTGTTTCTTTCTCCTCTTCCCTCTTCCATCATCCACTTACTATATCTGCTTCAGCCATAATTACTCAACAAACCTCTTATCACTTATATTCCACTTTCCGTCCATCTCTATCCGTCACTTCCCAGAGGTCAACGTTCATCCACATTGGAGAATAGGCCCCTACTTCTCTTATCAGTAATATTACCCCCCTCTCGTCTTCATCCTTCCCCTCCACTTTCTCTCCTCATCTCCATCTTTCCATGACACAAGTAGAGCGATGTGAACTTTTCAAATTGGTGTCACTTTTCCCCCTACATCTCTGTTTTTCTCTCACTTTTTTTCTGACATTATTAACAATATTTTTACATTTTACCCTCTCTTTCGCTCATTCTCTTTCTCCCACCATCTCTAATTTATTAACATTAGTCCACATTTCTGTCTTTCTGTGTGCCCTCACCCCACAACTCTCCCTCTATCACCGCAGTTATACAATCAGAAATTAAATTGCCTGGGTCTTGGTTAGATAAGTGTGGCTATGAAGCCAGCCGTGCGGTAATTAGATGGTAAATTGGGGACATTAACATTGGGAAGGCAGCCTGCTGTCTCTCTCTACATTATCACAGCCCAGACACACCTTCAAACAACTACATTTACTATGACCTTTAGCCAAAGAACCTCACACTGGGTACTAATATGTGTATGCACGCGTGCATGTGTGTATGTGTGTGTGGCCTTGTAGGTTTTAGTGTCCCCATACAGTATCTCTGTGTGCTAAATGGATGTGGATGTGCAATTTCACACATGCCATGTTTATCAACCAAGTATAAGGTTTTTTTTTCTTGGTTTAATGTCTTGTATATTGCAGTGTATATCTGTATATCTCCACATTGGTTGACATCAACTTGGCCTTGCAAAATTATTACATCATGAAATTGTCAGTTTGACGCCTAAATCTCTTGGAAATTGGAAAGTGGAGTCATTAGGTCTTGACAAGTGGTTATTTTCATGTGTTAACTGGATGTCATTGCATTTTTTTTACTGGAGTGAATGCATTCAAATTCATTCCTTATGTGTGCAGAGAAAGAGAAAAGAAAATGGCAAAGGAGTGGAAAGTGGACCTGTTTGCCTCCATGGCATGAAAACATATTTAAGTGTGTCATCCTCCTTGATAAGGTTAATTTAAGTAATACTTTTAAATGGTAGCATGTAACCTTCTTGTTTTAACTTATCCTATCTTTTTTTCTTGATTAATCGAGTAATAGTTTGGTCCATAAAATGTTGAAAAATGTCAATCATTGTTTCCCAAACCTGAAAATGATGATGTCCTCAAATGTCTTGTTTTGTTCACAAACCAAAACAATTAAGTTTTATTGAATTCTTTGTTATATGGAGCAAAGAAACCAGAAAGTATTCACTTTAAGAAACCATCAATTGATAATAAAATTAGTTGACGATTATTTTGTAATCCTAATTTATATTGATGATCATCGTTCTTGATGTTTGTTTTGTTGCTATGTTTTCATTGTGATCTAGTTTGTTCAGTGTCTGGTGTTGTGCACAGTGCCCATTGATGTATGGCTGGTAGTTTAAAGGAGGTCCAGTTTATCATGTCACACTGGCCTGGTCTGTCCCCTTATCTGTCAGCCTGTCACATACCTAATGTGAGGTCATTCATCACGTCCACACACACACACACATACACAATCCTAACTAGAGTACCAAGCAAAATATAAAATACATCATTAAATTCTGGATGCATTTATGCTGACAAGTAAAAAGGTAAATACACTCAATACACAGAAATACACTCACTGGTCTCTGTATTAGTACACAGGACACCTAATAAAGTGTCAGTGTGTGGTCTTCTGCTGCTGTAGTCCGTCTGCTTTGAGATTCAACGTGTTGTGTGTGTGTGTGTGTGTGGCCTTTGGCATACTTTGGTTGTAATGAGTGGTTATTTGAGTGACTGTTGCCTTTCTATCATTTCAAAATCAGTCTTGTCATTCTCCTCTGACCTCTGGAGTCAACAGGGCATTTTCTCCCAGAGAACTGCCACTCGTTGGAGTTTGTCCTCTCTTTCAGACCATTCTCTTTGAAACCTTGAGATTGTTGTGTGTGTGTGTGTGTGTGTGAAAATCCGAGCAGATAATCAGTTTCTGAAAAACTCCATGTCCATGCAGAGCCCCATGTTTCTACATTCACTCTTTATCTTCACACAGTGAGTCATTTCAATAATAGACGGTGAATAGGCCATTGTTGATGATTAGGCCAAAATGAAACATTTTGTTCGCATGTGTGTGAATGCTCGTACTTAATTGGTGCAGGTGGCAATATTTTACTTAAGACTCCAGCCGTGACTGTAAGATTTAAGTGAAATAATCTGGCAAAAATTTAATGGACAATCACCTGAATGCATAAATTACCACAGAATGACCCCTTTATGTTTAATTTCTATGTAGGCGGACATGTTGGACCACCACATTATTCAAGGTGATGATAACTGAAAGCGTAGTGATATGACTTAGAGGTGGGAGAAATCATTTGTATTCCATTTTTGCATCACGATTCTCTTTTGAATTAGGAAATCAATTATGAATACTAAAAAACAATTAAGTAATTAATGACCAAGACACTTGTATAGGTAGCGTCAGCCTGTGTACATGCCTGTCTTCATGTTGCCTCTGTTCTCCATGGTCAAGTATATTCAAATAAAAACCTTCAACTCAACTCATCACAGACTCAGACTCTAGAACTTTTCATGGTCTGATGTCTGTGGGACAAATTATGGAAATTATAGTATGAAGACAGATTTCTAAATGGATGAACATGCTTTGTTGCCTTCAGTATTTTAATGCCTGCATTTTTGTATTGCTTTCTAAAACACACAAAAATACATAGTACACTATGTGCTGACACTCCAACCACACAGCAACTGGAACCTTAATCAGTAAGTGGACAGACATACACATCTCAGCTCTCGCTCACTCTCTGTGTGAATTAATCCACATTGATATTTTTTTTCTCCCTTCTTCCTCCCATTTGTTTCTCACCTCCCCTGTCCTTCTTCTATCCTCTGTCCAAACTCCTCCTCCACATTTCACCTCCTTTCTCTTCATCACCAAATGTAATCTTCTCTTACTCGATGTTCCCCTTAAATCTCATCTCCTCTTCCCCGTGTCCTTGCTTCTCCTCTCTCACCCTCTTTTCACTTCATGTGCTCTCATCATGTCTCCAATTCTGCCTGCACCAGACAGGAGTCATTGTAGCGGAACTCCAACCATAATGAAGATGAAAATGCCCAGTGTGCGTGCACGTGAACAGTGCAGCAAATTGCCTCTCAATTAAATTAATTCGTCTCCTGCCTTTTTCTATCTCTGATCCAGTATGTTTTCTCTCACTCCCTTTCAGGTTGATCAAACACAGTGGGATCCTACCAACGGTTTTTCAGCTCATTATGGTAAGAAACCAATTGCAGTTTAGTCTTGATTTAAACAGTCAGTAAGTCACTTGTTTGTTCAGTTACTCAGTCAGTAAACAGTGTTACGGTTGGGGCACACTGCCTCAGCTGGTGTTGTAACTACAGCTGACAAGCCACCAGTGTGTATATCCGACTCTCTTCACCAGCAAATGGCAGTAAGAATTGGTCATGAATTAAGGGAAACCTGAAGATATATTTGGTGAGGGGTGACGCATAAAAGCTGCAGTGTTTGTCACTCTTGTCTCTTGGTCTTGATGCTCGCTGGTTCCAGACGGCCATGTCGTAGTTGTATTTGTGTCCAAATGTCCAAATTAAATCAAGAATGTACGGAGGAAGGTTCATATGAGCCACTTGGTGTCTGCCTTCCGACTGATAGTTGTTTGCCTTTGTTATTTCCATGTCTCATTTTGTCTTGTCTTCTGATTACTTGAAGCTAAACAACCAATCACTCTGATCTCCCTCACCAGCGGGTGGGGGGCGTCAATTCAACATGCTGAATCAGCTGTAAAGTCGTCTGCAGGGCTGTGGTCGGCCAATAAGAGCTAACAATGCCACACATGCTGTCTTGAAGAGGGTTATGGAGAGTCAACAACTGCCAGACAGCCGACCATCAGCACGTTGTGGCCCGAGCTTTACGATAAGCAAATCAAACAAAGTTATCTGCAATTTCTGTTCTGTTTTAATACAGCTCAGTTTTTCTACCTCCTTCCTACTCCTTCCTTTCACTTACTCTGTCTCATTCCATAGATGTGTTTATGTTAATTAAACTGAGTGGTGTTGACCTGTTAGAGGGAGGGTGTAATTGACTGGCAGGTCAGTAATAGAGGAGGAAGATTTTATAGACCGGGAATATGTACTCCACCATTAAGATTGTGCGCACGCACACACACACACACACACACACATAAACACACACTGCATACGCACAAAGACCCCGCACTTGTCTGTTATCATTGAAGCATGGCAAGGTTTCCAGCAGACAATTTATTTCACCTCACCCTTTTTGCATACATACACACAAGCTAATGCACCTGCCAACAAATGCAGCACAAGCTGTTTGGAGAAATACAAAACACTTTGCTGCAGCAAACAATTTATGCTACACACACACACACATACACTTAATAATCAGTGTTCTGCGTGGCTGCCTGTCCTGCCCTGACTAGCTGGTGCAGAATGTTAAATGTTGTTATCAAACAGCCTGATTAACTTTTCTCCTGATTGTTTACTCCTGTCTGAACCAGTCACGTCAGCATTCATTAGTGCCGTCTGTATTACTTACATTTGGATTGATTTATGCTGCCTGAAACACTCTGATCTGGATTGATTACACCTGTCACTGGTGATTACACTTGTATTTGTCTGGATGATGAAGTAGTTCTGCTTCAGACATAAAAAAGACCTCATGAAGCCGCTTAGACCAGAGCTCTTAATTGGTTGGTTGAGCCTGAGAAGGCAGACAACTATTCAGACGGGGTTACAGGCATATAGTTTCTCGCTTATAGACCTTTTTGAACTAAGGGTCCAACTTCCTGGTTATGTGTGGCACTTCCGGTCTTTGTTCCCTCCACCTATCTGTGAATGGAGCTGCTTTCATGACAATGTCGTGCAAGCACTCCTATCGATCACAAATTGAAATGGCAGGTCAGTTACAACTCTTTGTAATACGGAGTGGGAGGTGTTCTACCTGCAGCTGCTAATGTCGTCTTGGAGCTTTTACAGTTGTTTCATAGCGTAGCCACTTGCGCATGATCTTCTGTATGCTTATTTTCAACAAAGTCAAACAGACAGACATGGATGCTTTGCTGTTTCCTTCAAATTAAAATCTTTTAGCCATGGCACTTTTAATTTTTATAAGGCGCTTTTTATCCACATTTTTGTCTACTTGTGGCTGATGATCAAAATATTTCCATTTCCATTCAAGACTTTTGTTTAAATCAGCTGCTGTTATAGCAACCCCTGACTGCACACATAATGCCTGTTCAGTCAGCTTATTAATAGACAGGAAAAACGTAACTTCCTTGCAATCTAGAAGCAATATTATCCGTCAAAGTTGTCGTCCTGCTTGCTGTGTAAAGTTACACAATGACTGACTGGAAATGCCAAACCGGAAGTCTCTCACACAAATAATGGTGGATTTCTAATTACATGTTTCTACTGAAAAGAAGGTCCTCCCTTTGAGTAGGTACGACCCCAATAAAGATGTATGAATGATGTATGAGTTATTGGGTAGGACAATGTGCTTTTTGCTATTCTTCACTGTCCTTTGTTGGGTGTATGCTTCCAGTGATGCTGATCAAATCTTTTCATGGCTTGTTAAGTCCATAAAGATCAAGATAAATGAGGTTTGTCATTTGTTGTTTCTGACAGGCAAGTTGTCCTAGGTGCAGATTGATGTCATTGTCTTCAGCCTCAGGCTACTGTGCATGATGAGTACCAGTCAGGCTTATCAGCCTGTACACAGATCACACTGATGCACACAGACCCTGCAGGCAGAGCTGGTGTATCTCAGAGGATCAAATAGCGAAATGATGGCAGGAGAGGGGAAGGGAAGGGAAGGGAATATTGCCTCGAACAGGCTGTGCGATTCAGCAATCTTATAAGATCATTACAAATCTCACTGTGCAGCATGGATCTAATAAATTAGGTATGACCTGAAGTATGATGTATGTAGACTGTATGGTGATTGTTCCTTATATGTGTTCTGGAGAAAAATCCAAAGAAGAAATGGCAAAGGAATGTGGACCTGTTTCCCCTCCATGGTATTTGCCAAGTCGTGTTGATCCATATGTCATTTCATGTTGCACTTTGCTTGGCTAGGCATGGGACAGTGGGATTCTGACAGTATGATAACCTTCTGCAAATATATCATGCCATTAGAATTTAGCTATTACAGCTCTAAAATGTCACCTCCTTCATCCCATTTAAAACACAAGCTGTGTCTCAATCAAGGGGCTGGATCCTTCCAAGATCCTCCCAAACACCTATCACCTTCACTCAAATGGACACACACATACTCTCTCTACATATAACTGAAATAGTGTGGCATTAATGTGTGTGTTGATAAGCGGTGGTCTTCTTACCACCTTTCATGTTATTTATATTAGTTTAGTGGTTCCAAGTCCCCAGGGCAGGGACCAGTACTGGGCCTTGGTGAGGGCGAAACCAAAGCGTGTAAATAAAAAAAAAAAAAGGACATGCTTCTCCAGAAAATAAATATTAAGAAGGACGCTGGATGTGATGTTGCAAGATCCTGTAACCCATTGATCCCTTTTCTGTCTCTTACTTTTTAGGCCAACATCAATAATGTTTCCAGTGGGATCGTAATCCAAAATGCAGTTGCCTTGTTGTGTAACCTTACAGAAGATACAACCTTAGACCTGAAGCCACTGCACCAGCAAGGTACAGCATGTCTATATGTAGTTTGTATGAACATTGGTATTTTTTTTCAGCTTCAAAATAAATGACACGCACACATGCTTCTCCAGTTTTCTTGTTGTGTGGGCTCTCTTGCATTAGTAATGCCCATTTGTCATTGACTATTGGACTTTTACACAGTGTGTCAGAATGTATCCACTCAGCATTAGTTATTGTAACGTTAGTTGTTGACATTTTATTTTCCCCCGGTTTTTGCAGCAGCAGCATAACACTTATCCAGGTCGACAACCTTGGCTGCCTGTGTGCATTTTTTGTCCTTCAGCCTTGCTAAAATTCAATAATAATAGAATGTCTTGTCAATTCCAAGTGATTCCACTTGATCCAATACATGGAGGTGTCAAATTTAAGATGCATATTGTCATAGATTGAGGATATTTTTCTAGATGTTAGGTCATTTTAGGCCCCTTTTGAGGAACCTAGACTTAGTCTGGGGTTTAGGTTTTAATTGGTTGGGAGGGTACTGACATGTATCATTAGAGAATGAATACTCTAATTTAAGATGGAATAAAAATACAAACACTGCTCTGTCTCTCTCTCTCCTCTCCGTCTTTATTTTGTCCATCTTCTCTGCACCTACTTTCCAACACCAACTCTATCAACCTCCCTTCTCCCTCTGTTTCCATTGGGTCAGCAGTACAACAGTTTAGTAGTCAGCATCATTATTGTCCAATCACCTCCTCTCTCAACAGGAAACTGTCAACCCAGCACTAATACTTGCCTGTTAATTAACACAGTCTCTTCTCTGCCCGCTCTCGTCAACTCTCACCCTTTGCTGTATTAACATGTTCTCCACCTTTTATCCCTCCTTTTTTGCATCTCCTGCTATCCACTTTTCCAACTTTATCCTCCGCTCCCATTTTTACCCTCTCCCCTTTCCTTTATTGAGGGCTCCTCCTCTATCTCCTCTTTCTACACTGATGGCAAGGAAGAAGGGTGAGAGGAGGAGAAGGGAGGAAACATGTATAATTGGCTTTTTAAGGTGTGACAGAAAGAGAAAGGGGAGGGAGGTGTGTGTGATTATGAATGTGTGAAATAGACAGTAAGAGGTGCACTATTTGTGTTTGTGTGAATGTATTTGTGCCTCTGCTCCTGTCTCTGTAGACAGAGGTGTGTGTGTTTGTGTGTATGTGTGCATTTGTGAGTGTTTGAGAGAGAGAGAGAGAGATAGATAGAGAGCACGCGAGATGAGGTTTATAATTGGGCAGATTTGCCTCTGACTGAGATAATACCCCCTGGGGAATGAAGACAGAGGGAGCAAAGAGAAAGAGATAGAGATAGGGAAGAAGAACAGAACAACAGAAAGAAAAAAGGATGGCAAAAAGGCCTGACAGGGAATGTAGAGAGCAAAATGGGAGGTAAAAGGGGTGGCAGAGAGCGGTCAAAGAGGAAGAATAAGACACAGAGAGACATTTTAGGCATTTGCGTGAGACGACTCGAGGGTGAGATGACAGTAGAGAAAACTGCCTGACAATTGGGTAAAGAGAGAGAGAGGTGAAGAAAAAGTTGATAAGGGAGTGAGGTATAGTTTATAAGTTACTGTAAATACATTGGCTCTTAATGTTGGCAAAGCAAAGTGAATGCTATCTGGTTCAAAAACCCTTATTTGCTGACTAATTCTATTGTGTACCTGTCATTTATATCTGTTTGTAAGCCTGTTTATTTATTATATATATACATATATATATATATATATATATATATATATATATATATATATCATTATGTATACGTATATATGTATATGTGTGTGTGTATATATATATATGTATATGCGTGTGTGTATATATATATGTATATGTGTGTGTATATATATATATATATACATATATATGTGTGTATATATATATATATATATATATATATATATATATACACACACACATTTTTATTTTATTTTTTTTCCAACATCTGGGCCGTGAGGTACTGCAGGTTTGGTTCTAGAGATCATAAAAACAAACCAAAATGGTTTTCAATTTTCAGTGCAAACGGATTCCTAGATTTTTCTTTTAAAGTAAATCAAATTTTACAGTTACAGATACGCAGAGGCTTGATGTAAAATTCCACTTGAACTTATTTTCTACCCGTTTTTGAAATCAGATATATACATACGATTTATGGTTTTGGTGGGCCAAAATGTTTTTTCTGAATTTAAAATAGAATATAGAACAGCAAACAAATTTATAATTTGATTACATTTAGATGTCAAGCCTAACCTCTTCTCAGAGTAGAAGGCACATTGACAAGCCAAGTGTATAATTTAATAAAGGCGGCAGCACACCTGTGCCATGTCGAACAGCTAAAATGTGTTGCATCTCAAGTAACCTTGAGCTCTTTCTTAGGCTGTGGTGCTGACAAGGTGTCAGTTAATTAAAGCACGTCTGTCTTTTAATTAATTAAAAAACACTTCAGGGGCTGCATTTGTCTTCAGAATCCTTGAAGGTCTTTGAGGTTCCTCACCTGGTTTGATCCATCACCAATCATTGTTATTTCTCCTGACCTTCTGTGAGAATCTCAGAGGATTTTTGTTGTAGATAATTGCTTCTGTGCCAGCGTTCCCATTAATAAATTGCCATGTGAAATTGGATTCAGGTTTATTTCCCCAAACGGTATCAAAAAGTTCTATAATTGTTCTTCTCAACCATGTCCACATGTGTCTAATCAATAATAATGTCCCCTGGCATAGATTATACCTCAGCGATCCTCCATATTAATGTTTTTATATTAGCAAGCACCTTCCAATTTGACACTTTGTAATCAGTCAATCAATAAGACAGTTTTGACAGTAAATTTAACTTGTTATGCTCTGTGTCTTGAGGGTATGCAGCCTGCTCATATGTTTATGCATTTAAATCCAAGAGCACAGAGCTTATACATACTCAACCAGACTCAACTCTGCAATTTCTGCCAAAGGGGCTTTTACAAAGTATTGATTAAAGAGTCTGATTTACCCTGTGTAGTTACCATTTCAGTTTTTAATTTGTAATTAATTTACATAATATCCAAAATATGTTTTTACATTTTATTATTATGGGTTAAGTAATGTTGAATTTATTAGTATATATTGAAGGGCATTACATGTTATATGTTAAATCTATTAAATCTATGATAGAGGTAATAGTATGATAGGTACTGTCTACATACTATGGTTGAGTTCTATGTAAATCAACTGAAACATGAAATTATAGCATGTAATCTGTTTAATGAGGAGTTTTACTTTTTTACTCTTTTCAGTATCCATTCTTATTCATTCTCTTTCAATAGAACTTATTTTACAGTGGTTTATAAATAGATGAAATTGCAAAGCATTGTGAAATGTCTATTTTTAACCTAGTTTAAGTCCAAACTCCAAAATAGGACAGACCACAGTGGTGTTCACTCTCATACCTGTCAGTGAGAGCAATATTCCTAATTACTGTAGCTACAAACACACCAGCACACAGACATGCAGATACTCTATCCCATGATGGGTCCAATGCTTTTGCAAGTTTTATATCTAGCTGTAGTGGGTCTTTCAGGTGGCTGTGGTTCAGTGGTAGAGTGGGTCATCTTTCTGCTGGGTAGACATTTAAACCCAAGTAACTCCTGACGGCTGTGCCAGCAGCGTGTGAATAGAGGTGTGACAGACAAGGTGCTGCACATACAGTTGATTGGTTGTATGAAATGTGTGTGTATGGGTGATTGCAAAAAGTAGTATAAAACAGCTTTGAGTGGTCATAAAGAATAGGAAAGTGCTACATAAATACAGACCATTATATACACCTTAAATGTATCTACAGTGAAAGGCTATGTGAGCTATGCATGCATGCATTTGAAATTAAAGAACAATTAATTTGTCATGGTTTGTCAGATAAAATGTGCCCCCATTTGCAGAAATTTTGATTTTTTTGGGTCAATGGTCAAAGATAGTTTTAAAGGTCCAGTTTGTAAAATGATGGGGGGTTTATGGCAGACATTTAATATATACTAATCTTAAGTATATTAATATAAGTTGATAATTAATTTAAAGAAAGATGACAGTTAAATAATAGTTGGGTTTAGGCTTTTTGCTATGATAGTATAAAGGGATAATCAGAGCTCACATTACTCTATAAGTTATTTTACACTGAATGTTTTGAGCTGTTTATGCTGAGTGCATTGCCTGGATATCTCTGTGATTTGCGCAGCTTAATTTAGGAAGCTATTAAATGCAAACACTTAAACTAAAAGTTAGTTTGGATTCACTGCAGCAGCAGCTTGCGAGTAGGATTTCATCAAAGATAGCCACAGTGGGTCAAGTATGCATAAATGAGCCTTTTAAAGGCGAAAGACGATCGTAAAATCCATCCATCAATCTTCATTACTTCAAACTTCATTATAGACTCTGATTTGCTTTAAGTTGATGTTATCACATTCTTTTTGTAGTACTGATAAAGATCCAAATGTCTCTTCTGGTCGTTATGCTTTTATTAAGATCAGTGAGCCATAATAGTTAAATTTAATCAAATGATTATTTTGAGCAAAGAAATATTTTATTCCATGTATTACTTTGTGTTAATTTAATATCATGTGGTTGTATCCACACTAACTCACCAAATATGTACCAATGATATAACATAAAATTTGTATGCATGATAGATAATTAGTTTCAATATCTTTTTTGAAGTATTCCATTGGTTATTGGTTTTAAGATGCCCATGTGAGTGTAACATTAAAAGCAATGGCTGCATTTGTTGCATAGGCTTCAAATTCCCTTTCCATTAAGCAGCCCATGGCTGAATGGAAGGGAATTGGGCTTTTACTCGGATGGTTGCCGATTCAAATTCCGAGACAGTTCAAGGCCGGGGCCGGGGTTTCCTTGAGCAAAGTACCCAACCCCTATTGCTCTCCGGGCGTAGATACTGTAGGTACTGCCCACTACTCCTGTACTCGAAATACATAAACAGAATGATGTACATTATACTGTATATAAGAATCTATGTAGAACAATTTACGTTTAAACAAGACAGCCTTGTCAGATCATATTAACAGAAGATGCTCTTTGTATGACTAAACAGTCCAAAGCAGTGTGCTTATTTAATTTATAAGGACACTTGACAAAGTAACATTACATCTCACTGACAGAAGTTTCACATAATAGCTTTCTAGTGCCTACAGTGTTACACTCTCACTCGCAAGAATAAACACAAACTTTCTAAATAAAGATCTATTGGATCAATAGAAAATAACCTGGATGTCCCCAGTGAAGACAGTGATTCAGTTATTTGTTATTTAACTGTTACTTTTACTGTGCATAAATGGAAGCGACTTTGGACTTGGACAGCCTAAATATTAGCATAGTGTTCTTTTTTTAGAACGCTCCTGTCATGTCAACCTAGTTTGGATAAAATCTGTCTTGCTGTAATTTTGAGAGATGATAGGTAAAACTGCCTCAGGACACATGTCCACTACGTACTACACAAATACGCCAGCAAAATGCACAGTATCTTCTGTGTCATGTAAAAATAATGAGCAGAGGAACATGGGTTTGCACTTCAGTGAGTGAATTTTATTCATGGCTTAGCAAGGGCTACCAGTTTTAAAATATGTTCTCCAATGGACAGTTTTCTCGGAAGGAACTGAGTTAGATGAGAGGAAAGAAAGGTGATATGCAGAATAGAGCAGATTTTTATTTTTAGATATTAACTGGACTCTGCTTCAATTGTTGCTGTGATACCATTGCGTGTGTTGATACTTGACTGAAGAATTCTGCTGGGCATAAGTCTTATTTAAAAAATGAAAAGCCACATTTAGGTTGTTTTTCTTCTTAGAAAGTTGGTCACAGTAAAATGCTGATTGACTGATAAAGGAGAGAGTCACTCATCTTGTACAGGAGCTATCGATCTACACATGAGTCAAAGCAGAGCCTGCAGTTACAAACATTTACACAGGCACATGTTATTCTTTATACCTCAGAGTCACATGAAGCAGAGAGGTGTATTGGTTGTTTGTTGGTTTGTTTGTTTGGTTACAATTTATGATGTTATCTTACTAAAGGTATGGACTTGTTTACAGAACTGATTTTGATATTTTATGATGACTATTATTTTGCTAATAGGATGCTCACTTAAACAATATGACATGAGTTTGGACTGTTTTAAAAAAAAATGTCTTCCAGGGTTCCTCCTGAAGCCAACCAGGAAACAAGAATATATTGAACCACTACTAAGACTTTCTCCAGTTTGCAAAAATAACTCGATTTGTGTTGAAGGCAATGAGGAAATTAGGTTTTTGATTGATCCGAATAGGACAGCATATGGGTCAGGGGCCAGACCGCTGTCCGCCTTTTAGTGACCTGTGGTCTGAGCTGTCTAAACAGACTGATCTTTGACATTTCACCAGGATTGAACAAAGCCTAGAAGGTCAGCAATAGCCTTCTCATGCTTTTTCTCTTTTCCACTGCACAGGCCTTATAGAGGTGGTTGTGAATACCCTCTCAGAAGCTGCAGTGGTCCACCAGGCTGGAGAAGAGCACACCATGCGGAAGACTGACCACCTTGTGTTACAAGCGCTTCTGGAACTGCTTCACAACATATTGAAACGGACGTCACTTGTTGTTCGCTCTGCACTCAAGGTATCAAGATTCAATGTCCTACCACTACTAGAGCACACTGATTCAACTCAAAATACATGACTCAGTCATATGTATATATATATGTACAGTATATATGTATATATACTGAACATTTTTATACATATATGTATTTATACATATATGTATATATACTGTACATATATGTATGTATATATCTATATATACATATATAGATATATATATATATATACAGATAATTAGACAAAGATGAAGCTGATTTGGGCAGGCCAGGTAATCTTACAGAAAGTGTCAGTTAAGGTAAAAACATGATGAAAAAATACAAAATAAAGCCATAACATGACCCCAAGAGCTGGAACTGGATGTGACTCATCCACAGTTATTAAGATCAATAAATTCAGTATAATGGTCTATTCTCTGCCCCAGTTATTATGGCCAGTTACTACATCAAAATACTTTTTGAAAAAATTAAATTGATTTCTGAGTAACTCAACAAACTAGAGATAAATACCTGTTTCTTCCACTCCTTTGTTTGTAATTTCATGAGCAAAAACATGCTTTTAATGCACACAAATCTCTCATAATTGTACTAGGTTGAGGAGTGTTTGCATTTATTATTATTTGAAATTAATATGAATGATATCCCAGCTCTGTTGTTCTCTGCATCGATTATCTCAAACTATCTGTAGAGAAAATATAAAAATGATGGCAATGTATGCCTTCAAGTAACAAACCAATATCTTCACAAATTTATAACTGCAGTTTTCTGTTCTGCATTGCTACAGCCTTTACAAATAAATCCTCAAGGACCTGCCTGTGTTTCGTAATATTTTTAAACAATTGTTAAGTGCTAGCTTGTTTTGCTGTATCATATTATATTGGTCCTCATGGTCTGGTGTATTTCCCACATTGATTCTTCACTATTTATCAGTTTAATCTCTGCTGAGCACCGAATCACCAAGAGAATCACAAAGCAAAGTGAGCTCCCAAAAAATGTTGTCCTTGTATTGTGTCCCTGAAGGCATATGTGTGTGTGTATGTGTGGGTTTGTTTGTGAGTGTATGGCCATTGATGTGTGCAGTGGAGGCTAGCAGGTTTAAGCCACTGCAATATTGAAGTTGTGGACTCAGGAGAAAGCTGATGATGTCTGGAGTCACTGGGCCACATGTGCGTGCACGCACACACACACACACACACACTGGCACATGCACACACATACTCATACTCAGGCGTGCATAGAGGGGCCTGTCTGGCGATGTCCCTGCGGCCTCATTATCACCACTGGCTTTGTCCTCAGCCCTCCTCCCTACACACAGACACACACACACTCACATATGCTCACATACACACACCAGCCCCCCATCTCCCCATAGTGTGCACCCCAGCACAAAACATACATATTAATGCTAAGACGAGGGGGCTAAAAAGGAGGCAGGGTAGAAGACAGAGTGGAAGAGAGAAGGACAGAAGAGGTTGAGGGAAGGATGGAGAGATGGGGGGGGGGGGAGCTAGCCGAATGTGCAGCGGAAATCAATTCTTCAAGAAATGCAAAGCTCATTAAAACAGAGAACTTCTGCCCAAACCAAATTCATTTGGGTAATACGGTCTGATAAGGAGAGAGAATGTGACTAGACCACTCTCCCCAAACTATTGCTCTGTTGGTCAAGACAGACAGACAGACAGAGAGAGAGAGAGATTTTATATATACTTCAGAAAAATGGAAAGACAGTTTAACAAAGCAGAAGTGACTTTGGGAGAAAGAAAAATTGGTGTCAATTATTCTCCTGCTAATTGGCCTGAAGTACATATGAACTGAACTAAAATAAGCCAAAGTGAGTTACAGAGAGGCTAAAAGGTAAGTGATGGTGGAGTGTAAGGGGAAAAAAGTATTTATGCTGGCAGTGGAGGTGGTCACAGAGCTGGAGCGAACAACAGGCCAGACACTAACATTGTTGTGTTACACATCACGCTTCTGATTCTGGACAGCATGCTGTCCGAAATCACACACAGCAGGGACGGCAATATGAAGGCTTGTTCAGTTCAGTTCAGTGTAAATAACCTCTCTTTAAGAGCAACATAAATGGAGCACTGTATTAAGAGAAGTTGTTCAAATGTAAACTAACTTTGGGATACAGTTGAATTAAAGTGCTCAGTATGGGTTGTTCTTAACAAACATTGTGTTAAAGACAAGAGGGATTAAAATAACTCAGCGTATGCAAGAAAACTACTTCCTCCTTTAGTCTATGTATCAGTGTGTCTTTCCGTGTCTGTCTCAGTCTGTCAGAATCTGTCTTGGCAGGTCTCTGGATCCATCATTATTGACTGTCAAATCTCTATAAATGATTTAACGCGTGTGTGTGTGCGCCCATCTGTGTGTGTCTGTGTGTGTGTGTGCGTCTGTCTGTGTGTGTGTGTGTGTGTATAGAGCCAGAGGCTATCTTGTCCAGCAGCAGAGATGGAGGCAGCAGAGAAGCTGCTCCTGGCCAACAGACCCCTGAGCCAACTCAGCACTCACCTCATTCACATGGTGAGACCAACACTCATACAGCCTGTGTGTTGTGCAGAAGTGTGTATGTGTGCATGTCCATATATTGTGTGTCTACAGAGAGACAGGATGTGAAAACATTCTTATTTATGCAGGGAAATGAGACAGGGATACAAAGAGAGAAGAGTACAAGTTGTCTAAGTACAAGTTTTTCTCAAAAGTAAAATTTGAAATGTGAAAATATACAAGTACTCATGGAAAAGTAATAACTTAGATGCGCTTTTCATCAATTTGCTCACGCCCACAGTCACAACCACCTTTATTATTTAAATCCTTAATGTTTTGTTTCCACAGATTAGTTTGTTATAGTTCTAATTTAAGTACAGGATATCAAACTGTAAAGAGAATTACAACTGTTAATTAATTTAATTGTCACACACTAGATGAATTTATTAACCATCTGTCATGTTATAATTAGATTTTTCATTTTCAGCATTTAAAAAAAAAAATTGACACTTGAAAAACAAAACAGAATTATTAACAGAAATATTAGCTCCACTAATAAACATAGGCTGTAATGAATTTAGTCAAGCAATCTTTCAGTACACTGTCATATTGGTAATATCTTTAATTTGTTCACTTAGCTCTGTTTAATTTCTCTGTTGTGATTTCACTGTCAGGATGTTATATTGAATAAATGCAGTGTGTTCTTCACCTCACTGTTTAACAAAGCTTATTATCTGAGTGTGTTTCTGCAGTTATTATAATTATTAATCCCATAATTCTACACAAAGGGGTTATATATCTGCAAGTACTTACAGAGACGTTGATGTAATCTAAAAACAGGGAGATAAGAGTCTGCTGAGAGAAATATGAAAAATGTTATCACATCCACACTTTCTTACACAACATGCACCACTAAGGATTAAATTACTCAAAATAGGATATGAAAGAATAACTGTGATGAAGAATGAATCCTTCCTCAGTCTGCTCCCACAACCATAGAATTATGATATAGAGGTAAAATTTGATTCCCAAACTGATTTGTGCATTTTAGAAATCCATTTTAGATGAGAAAATAAGTATAATAAGGATTTGAGAAGAGAATGTTGGTTGTGGAAAATGTCCAGAGGAATGAAATGTGGCTGCGATGATGAAATGCAAAGATTGAGAGAATCCATTCAAAAGAGATGGGGCTGTGAAGCATTCTGGGAAGTTTAGGATGTGGGGAAGGGAAAGAAAGGGCGAGTGGGAGGAGGAGAGGGGTCTCAAGGGACACAATATAGAGGGTTTTACTTATACTTGACCCATTGAGGGTTGAGTGAGAGTCTGTGTGTGCATGTGTGTGTGTGTGTGTGTCTGGTTGTTGAGGAGAGGTTTAAGGGGCAGCTGACACTCCCCCGGCCTCTGCTTAGCCCTTTTGACCCATTGGGTATTAGTGGGATAGAGAGAGCTGAAGTGTCAATGTGGATGAAGTAATATTAAAGCTTCAAAATGTGCTCATATTACAAGCACACAGGTTT
Source organism: Solea solea (assembly GCF_958295425.1). Taxonomy (NCBI): domain Eukaryota; kingdom Metazoa; phylum Chordata; class Actinopteri; order Pleuronectiformes; family Soleidae; genus Solea; species Solea solea. The sequence continues at coordinate 14,446,517 of NC_081146.1, forward strand.
TAATATGGACTTTAAATGAATAATAAGTATATATACATTGCCGTAGACAACTGTATTGTTTGTGCAAAATGTCCTGTTAATCAAAATACTGTTGTAACTGAGGACAACATTCTAGGTGTCACATGCAATGTACTTTTGAAGTTGTGGTGTGTAACTTTTAATCATGAATGAATCTCATTTCAATATCAATATTCAAGCCATTTCCAAATGAGTTCATATGTTGCTAATTGAGGCTTGTCACCTCCATGCAGCTATTTCTGTATTTATCAGTTTAGCTGTGTGCCATTCTCGGGTCCCCCCCCCATTGACTCAGAAGGTGGTTTATATTACGTCACACACGAAAGGTTTCAGAGGTAGATTGTGCTTGTAGATGGATGAACTCTTGTTGGAAGATCAAGTAGGAGGGCCACACAAGTTATGCACTGGCGCTTTAATTATTAATTCAATCTCACAAGCATTTTCTTTAAAACAGTAATTATGTGTGTAAATATGTAACCTCATAGTTTAAATTAATTTCAGATTTTAATTTTATTAAAATATATTTATATTATGTACTGTAAATACACCTGGAAGAGAATGAGAATCAAGTTGCTTAATTATTTTTATTTCACCCCATGGCCCACAGTAGGACTGTATTGTACATGGAGTATATCAGAAATATATTGTCATCACCACACCAAAAATTATTTAAAAAATAATAATATTTTCCCCTCATTATGGCAGCTCAGCTAGTTGTACTCTAAATCCCCCCTCAAAGTCCAACTACTTGGTGGGCAGAGAAATGAGAAGAGAATTGGTTAGACAACTGCAATGATATATACCACAGTGTTTACTGTATATTTTTACATTTATTTAAAATGTTATTTGTTTTTAAATGTATGTTTATTTCAACAATCCAGGTTGGATGTTTTTGTTTAGAGTAGTGAAAAATGTATTAATATGTGTTCAGTATTTTTTTCAATTAGTTTTCAAATGTTTTCGAAAGCAAATAATGCATTTAATTTTTAGTAGGATTTTACTAGCATAGGTTACTCACTCACTGTCTGGGTCTACATTTGTTTATTTTTCACAAATCGATGTACTCAACAATGGGTTGCTGCTGCATATGGCATGTTTTCCTAATACCTTGCAGGCCTAGCCCAAAGTAACCACAGTTAAATAAATAAAAAGAAATAGAAAATGTATTATTACATATAACATGTTTTTTTTTTCTAGCTCTTCTCTAAAAACCAAGAGGTGTGGGAGGAATCTATTCAGTGTCTTTCCCTGTTGGTCCAGCTGTATGGTGGAGAGGGTCACGACTGTCTGTCACCCTCCTGCTTGAAAAGCTTCTCCCATGTGCTGCGCGCACGCATGCACACAGAGTCCACCCGAATACATCGCATCATACTCAGGATCATCAAACGACTGGTGAGTTCAGTGTGTGTTCACAGACAGACACCGGTCAACATTATGCAACATCTTTGCCAAAAAGTCACTTGTTTGACATGTCAAACGTCCAGTGAGTAAGAATAGGTGACATCTAAAGGTGAGACTGCAGATTCTAACAAATGGCACATTATGCAGTTCATTATACACCAGACTCCTCTGTTACATACTGAGGTTTTAGAAATGTCCTTGCTAAATGTTGGAGATCAACGCATGTTTTCAGTCTTTTTAACTCATGTACAGTTGGGCATTGTTCGCTTTGATTCTTGTGTTGGACACTGTGCTCGTGACTCATCCAGTGACGACACTTGCTGCCAATCAGTGGCCAGCAGTCTACCTACGTCACATTTTAGTGTCGGCTCAGCTCGCTTGGGACCCCGCCAGAGCGGGTACTGAAAAAGCACCAGGTACCAGGCACTAGAGTTACGCCAAGCCATGCTAGAATGGTATAATGGAAAAGTGCCAAAACCTTTGTCCATTCAAGCTGCTGTTGAAATATGGAGGTAGAAACTTACGTAGAAGTAGTTTAGTTAAGTTTTTTTTTTTTTGTTGTTTTTCGAACATTAAGAAGAACAAATTTTACATTCACAAGCAAATCACATCATTCACAGTCATTCATGTCTTCTAATGTTTGAAAAAGTCCGTAAAAAGGCTTATTCTAAAGCTATAAAAACTAAATTATTTTATTTTAAAGTGATTCTACACTTACACTAAAAACATACCTACAAGTGATATATTCAATTTATGCCGATAAACCCTAAATGTTACACACTGAACCTTAAATAGAACCTTTTTTTTCTCCATATGTGATCCGTTTTCAGCTGCCAGTACTGGTCATAATTCAACACTGAAACATATTTGATTGATGAATCTTGTGGAAATAATAACTGTCACCACTGCAGAATGATCAGATCAGATGGAGGACACACGCACAAACACACACACACACACACACACACACACACACACACACACACACACACACACACACACAGCAAAAGAATAGGCCTTGCTATGTTGCTGTTCTGAAAATAGAGTATAGTTTCACTTAAACTTGACTGACAGAGGGAGCAAGACAGCGAGGGAGAAAACTTGTCTGTTTGTATCAGCCTGTCACTGTTTGAGTGTCAGTCCAATTTTTGTCTGATAGTCAGAATGATTTGTAGTACAAGCCAAAGAAGGCTGCCTCTAAGCGTATATTGTACCAGTGCAGGTGGATATTTAGTGAGGAGTGTGTTGTATAGAAAATTATTTCAACCTCGTTAAATTAGTAAAATCGATGCAGCGACAGCACTCGAACTAGAAATAGACACATTTTAATGAGGACCCAAGTTTCTGTCCTAACTGATGCACAACAATTAAATGGCACAAACCAAATTTGCACTTAAATTAAAATGCCAATGAGACACATACTTAAACTGCCAGTAAAATACTGAGCAGAGACACATATGGCATCAGACAAGGACTCCGACTTCAAGTTTGGTATACAATCTGTAGCTTAGCTTTTCAAGGAAATAAATTCACATTGACTGGTTCTGCAGTAAAACATACACATGCAATGCCAACACAGAAATGACTATGTATGCTGTTTCTGCACCATCTGGACAATAAAGCACTTTGCTTTGACACCAAAGCCCCATAGTCTGTATACTTTCTCAGGCCAGCAAGAGATACTTGTGTTTTCAAAACATTATGGCAGCATTTCTCTGACCTTAAACTAAAGTTGTGGTCACCTAAACTTACCCATGCACACTAAAGCTGCCACGCCAGATTCTCTGAGAATAAATTATTTTTTTTAAAAAAGAGTTGATTTTGGATGCCCTACAAATGTAGCCAGAATGTTTGTTTAATCCGGGGGTTTGCAGAATGGCACAAAATCAGTTTCAGCAGTTGGTTAAAACAGAAGCCAGGTGTGTTTGGAGCGGACAGCCTGGTGAAAATCCCTCTAAAAAGTCAACATGACCAAGTTTGAGAGAAATTGCGATGATTTTGCTGTAGACCACCATGAATTATGAAAAATACATTGCTAAAGTTCTGGCTTTGCTGCAGGGTCGTAAAATAGTAATAATAATCTGTATACACAAGGTCAGCTGTCACCCTGAGATCATATGATCTGACTGAAGGCTGTGCCTGGAAGCTACCTAATATTTTGAGTTACGTGTTTGTGTGTGAGTGTGAGGCAAAGAGTGAGTTTGTGTGAGTGCAAGACTGTGTGTGTGTATTTTTTGATTCCACTCACTAATTAGATCCCACCACCTGAACCACCCACCCACACACACACACACACACTCTTCTCTGTCACACACCAGCTCACAGACTCGCCTCTTTCTGTCTGCTGAAACAAATTTGTCCTCATGTGCAAACTCCCTCATTACCCACTATGCTAACAGCTACAGTAACATGGAGATGTGTATTCTCTCTCCTGCTCGTCACCCTGAGCAACATAGACAAAACTCTGAGTTTGAGTGTGAAAGTTTTACTCTCTGCAGTGCTGTTCTCCAACCTCACTTTTTTTTTCCACTGGAGTCCAGAAGCTAAACTTTTAAAAGAATAATAATACAAATCTACATCTAACCATTTACTAAATTGGGGGTTTTTCAAATCTTGCTGTCAATCAGCCACTCTGTTGGAAGAGAGCAATGTGTGGCTTTGAAAGAATACAAGAGACACTCCTTATACGCAACATCCTTTTTCACAGGCAGAAACACAATGACACACACACACATACACACAAGTGCCTGCCCTTCAAAAAAGGCTTTTTAATTTTCTTTCATTGATTTCAGGGTTCTGTTAATCTCAATCAAAGATCCCACTAATAGCTTGGAAACTGCAAGAGGGGAGTGAAGGAGAATGAATCAAGAGTGAATTAGTGAAATTTTCAACTTGTCTTTTTTTTTTGTCTGTTGCAACTTGGAAGATCTTAAAGGGGAATGCTAATTTAATAAAAATGGGATTCAGATGGAATTATTTGAGAAAGAGGAATTTATTTCTTCCTTTTTTGAGCAGTTTGATTTGTCAGTGTTATTTTTTTTAATTATTATACAGTCAGCCTTGAGAAACACTGAATTACTTGTGCTCTGTGACTGGTCTCTCAATATATTTGCACAATTCATATCTTCCTCAAATCCACTTCACTCACGATAGCCTGTCCAGCAGAAATAATGTGGATTGCCGGAGTATTTTTGTCTAAACAGTGTCATACTGTGTGACGAGACTGAATCCATGAGGAAAAGCACATTGTTGTCGTTGTTGTTGCTTACATTGTCCTGTCATACTGCTTGTTAATCTCACACTTTTGTCAAGAAGCTCCCTCATTTCCTTAGGCTGAAATATCTCCGTGTTGTTTTCCAAAATGTCAAACCATATGTCCAATTATTGTGACCTTTTCCATATTCAAGCTGGAAACCACGTGTATTTATTCATTTGATTAATTAGTTAGATAGTTTATTTATCCATCAGTCAGTTGCCCAGTGTCAGTGCTTGTTTCCATGCCACGTCTCTAAGGCCAGGGTGCTGTGAATTGAACTAAAGATCCACATTTGAGCCATATTATTATTTATTAGTTATATGGAGATACTTTTGAATGTTGAAGACAGAAAAATGTAGATGGGGTACGTTTGACCAGTGACTAAATGTAAAAATATCTGGAATCGTCATCCCATTCTTCAAACTTGATTTCTATAGTGTCATGATTGCTGATGAAGTCATCACTACACACTGTATGCATGGACACTAAGGGTAAATGAGTGCAGGACATGATAGGAACTTCGCTGTTTCAACTGCAGTATACAGAACACATACTTGTTCTGCCACTGCTGCTTTATCTGTCTTGTTTAGTCTTTTAACACGTTTCATTAATGAGGATTTTTCCCGTTTTTAACCAATCTTTTGTATGAATGGTTGTTTTCCTGAGCATCTTCTAACATTAATGTCTGCACCAGTTTGGCTACCTCAGTGTGGTGAACAAAAAGAGACTAGATTTTTAAATGAGCTTATATGATCTGATGTATGTGACATGATGACAAACCTTGAGTGTTTTATATTCCATTTATTTTATTGTGTTAATTGTTGTACTGACGACTGTTGCAAACCTAATTGCCTCCCTGGGACAATAAATACTTATTAATCTAATTTAAACAATAATTCCTTGCTAATCTGTCTAACTCACTCACTTACACACATCTTACGTCCTAATCATGTATGAATAAAAAAAACACTGCTGTCAGGTACATTGTCACATGTTTGAACTTATTATCTGCTGTGACAGCAGCACTGTGCTGTCTTTCTGAGAGGCAACGTGTCTGCTCGCTCATTTGTCTGACTTTGAGTCAGTTTTATAGAATCAGGGTCAGGTAGAGATGAAGAAGGGAGTGTGTGTGTGTGTTTGTGAAGAGAGCATCTTTGCCTCCTCCTAAGCCCGTTGCCTAGCAACAAGCATGCTGTGTCACCACAGAGACAGAGGTGATGATGTCACCGGAGATCAGAGACGGCCCATTGACCAAACACTGGTCCATACCCAATAAACCCCACACACACCAACAACTCCAGTAAATATTCACAAACACACACCACACACCTTTGACAATATTACAAGCAGGTTTTATTGTCAGGACATGAATAAAACCAGAGGGATGACAGATGGAAGAAAAAAATAAAGTAGGGAAGACATTTGGTGAAGGGAGAGAGCAGACTTTTCAAATCCAGAAATAAGTATACAAGTTAATTGGAAGGATGTTGAAATAAATTCATACATCTACATAATTATGAGGAGGTTTTTAAGGACGACACAAAGCTCAGATGACAAAAGTAATAAAAGAAAACTTAGAGCACTCGTGAGAAAAGGTGCCAGTATGTCACACAGAGTGTGTGTAATGCTTGCACATTAAACTGGATTTTCACCACTTTTATTAACTTGAAATTGCTCTGACAAATGAGTGTGATGTCACTCAGCAGGTGAATCAGCCATAATAACTGAGACTGGTGTTTCTTCATAAGGTTCATTTCCACATATTCACTTTGTTGTGATGCTGTGAAACACAGGTTTTAGCACCTCAGCTTAAAAAGAGAACAGGAAATACATCGTCATGCATCAAAAAAAATCTAAATTGTGAATATTGTGGGCCCTGATTCACACCTGATATTAACATCCATCATGTTCACACCTGGCAGTAACATGCATCCTGGATGTGTCTCCACCTGTGACCACACTGATGCCATTTCAGATTTTAAAGCATGTCCAGATTGTATTTAGCTTGATTTTTTTTGACAGTCTGGGCGGCTCAATAACACACAAGATCCCATATTCACATACGGAGGTGGTGTCAGAACACGATTCTGTTCCGATTTTTACAGCTCTGTTTCAATCTGAACGTCTGACTACTTGTTTTTTCCGGGGAGCGGCCTGTAACTATGAAATTCCATGTGGACACACGGAGATTGGGTCTGATCACTTGCAATATGTAATGTAAACAGTTGGTTAGGATATGTTTACAAATCTGTTTTTGGCCGCAGTCTAAACAAGGCCTTTGGGGTTAATGAATACTTGAACAGGATTTTCAAATGGAGGACTATAAGATATTTCCCATTTTAATCAACTCCAAGGAAACTAATGTTACTGTCAAAAAACTAATATGTGTTGCTTGGCTAACCACAACAACAAGGAGGTAGGGGTTAAAAATGAGAATGAGATTGGGCCTTAACCACATCTTCTGTTGAGTGTGGACCACTGCCTTTAAGCTGCAGACTGATGTGACCATGTCTTCTTTATTGTTTACTCGCTTTGTTTTCCCCTCACTCTCTCTTTTTATAAAGGTGCAGACGACAGACGGATCAGATTGGCTAGAATGTCCTGAATGGGCCGAGTTAGCAGGTTTGCTGCAGGATATAACTACATCCAACAGGTGTGTGTTAATGTTTGTGTGACTGCTGTTGAAGTGTATGCATATAAATTCTTACTTCATTTATATTTTTTGCAAAGATCTTAATACAAAATTATTATTTTGTATTGAGAGTATAGTGTAATATGTGTCTGTCTGCATAGGTGCCCAGTTCCATCTCTAGTGTGTGTGTGTGTGTTAAATAATTCTGGAGTATTTGTCTGCTCTGTTCCTCATCAAATTATTTTTATGCATGTCTAAACCTGCATTTACACGTCGGATATTTTTCCAGCTGTTGATCTAAAGGATGTGAGCGTCGGCCCAGGCAGGGTGTCAACGTAATTGCTCTCAAAGAGCTGAGAAATTAAATTAAGACAACATTTGTGTAACAGCTTTTGAAATGCAAAGTTTGTGTGGGGACTAAGAAGATGGAAATTCTGGTTTCAAGTCAGAAATATATGCAGATACTCAGGCCACTGTTTACACCTGGATGCGTCTCCTGTAATCACATGTGATCTTGTTTTACCCGCTTTGTGTGCAAATACTCGCAAACCTTTCTGATTCAAGAAAAAAGATTTTAACAAAGAATAAAGAAATCATGTGTGTTAATATTACGACAGCAGCTACAAATAATAACTGCAGAGGGTCAGAGGACAAGAAGGGTGCGAGCGTGAGTGGGCAAAAGCCACAGCTGGATGTTATAGCAGAGGTGGGGAGTGCTCTTTAACGTGTCCTATAGATGGATTTGTGTTTATACCTGTAAAGACGGACCTGAAGATGCATTCAGGAACACATCAGGTCCATTCAGACCAGGATGCATGTTATTCTGTGACCAAGGTCAGAAAGCTCTCAGCTTCACTCTCTTCATTGCATGTGAATGGACAGATATTCATCAATATCACTGACAGTGTGATACTTGATTTTTACTTGGTAAGTGATATTAACTGCAAAACAGACGCACACACACACACACACATCTGTATCTCTGTATCTGTACACCTTTCATGAGAATCAGGGATGAATGTGTTTTCTCCCTTTGAGGGCGACCGACCATGCAGGGTTTGATCTTTTGATGTATAAGACCAGCGTCCTCTCTGTCTCTCTCTTACACTCTCACACACACAGGTTCGTGCAGCTATCCTTAAAAGGACTCTCATTAACTTCCATTCATTTGGACAGCCTCACCACAATTCAAATATTGGACCAAAACCTATTAAACAGTTGCTCAGAAATTAGGTTCTGCCTCATCAGGACCAGGCTTTCTTCTCCATGAGAACCACTGGTCTTGACAAGGTCAATATTTATGCCAGAAAAGGTTCTCCGAGTGCACACACACACATATGCACTTAATGCATATGCATACACCCAAAAAGTTGCATCCATGCCCTTCTATATACAACCTCTCAATCACACACACACAACCTGTCAGATTAGTAATAAAGGTATATTGTTGTCCTGCTATTGAAGCCTCTGCTTCCCTCCACTCCCTCTCTCTCTCCCTCTCTCTCTCTCTCTTTCTTTTCACCTTGGTCTCTTACCCCCCCCTTTTCTTCCTTTTTGTCACCCCCAAACACACACACACACAATTTCTGATTTCTTTCTATTTTCCTAATTTCTTTCTCTTCCATGTCTCTCTCCCTCCCTCTCTCGCTCTCTCTCGCTCGCGCTCTCATGCTCTCTCTCCCACTTCTCGTCTCCTCTCTCTCCTCTCCCTCTCTGGCAGATGAAAGCAGAGATCAGCTCGAGCTTTGAAGTAGCAGAGACTGGCACACTCCCACTGGTTTAGTGGTAGGAGGAGTGGAGGAGGGGAGCAGAGGTTTTTGGAGAAAGGGCAGGAGATGAGAAGAGGAGAGGAGAGGAAGGAAGGGGGGGGGGGGGGGGGGGGGGGGGCTGGTTGAGGATTGGTTTTAATTGAGGGGATGAGAGGAGGTGGAGTAGAGAGAGGAGATGGAAGAAAGTGGGAAGGAGAGGGGAGGTCTGGGCTTAGATCCTAACCCAAACGATGTCATTCAGCCTTTACCATGGCAACCTGAGGAATGCTTTTTCAAAACCTCAAGCCCAATCGAGGTTGGGGTGGGGGCCCAAAATCTGATCCTTAGTTTGTTGTTGTAGTCAGTCAAACATGAAGCCGTCAGTCGTGCAGGTCACTAATGTCTGCTCTGGAAAGTGCAAACACGCAGCTCTCTACATTTTGACTTCATTGACAGTTTAGTAAGAGATTTACCAAAACACAAAACAAAGGAATCTGTAGTTTTATAAACAGTTCAGTCTGTTACATTAATGGTTTCAATAAATTTGAACTTAAAGTCCCTGTGAAGTAAATACAGAGATTACTGTTTAATCATTCAGATTTGGCGAAGTGGTTAGTATCACACTTTTCTGTCAGAAGAGATCCTTTTTTTTAATCACTTTACAGGGATTTTAAAGTGTTGGTGTGTTTACCATGGTGTTTGAGGATGAACTGTGTGTCAGGTTTTGCTGTTTAGAGTCATGTTGTATGAGAATTCTGAAAACTTGAAGAGAGGTTACGGTTTCCCGAGGTCAGGGACCTTTGAACGGAAGCATGTTTACACATGCTTCATGTGGTCAGGCAGCACGTTTTCCAACAAACACTGAGTCAGCTGCACATCTGTCTGCGAACATCATTAAAGACTCAGAGAGTACTTTGAATGTTCAGAGCACTTGAGCTGATGTTTCCGTAGAGCTCACAAAGACAGTTCATGATCTCATCTTCAGTATTTCAGCCTGAACCGTCTCCTGGTTTTATGATTTGATGACTAGGTGTTTTTGCTGGAATATCAATAATGTCATTTTACTAAAGAACATTAGTGAGAGCTGTTCTACCAACAACATGTAAACCCTTTCTAAGAATTTTTAAAGGATACAGTATACACATTAGGGTGGCAGAGTGTTGTTTTTGCCTTTATGAAAAGGTCTGTGATTTTTAAGCATCTTGAATATGAATATCTTCTCATTCGTGTGATCATCTATGATGGTAAACAAACTCAGTATTTGACTATGTCGTCGTCTTGTGTTTCAGGAAAACACTGATCAACATATTTTTAACAAAAAAATGAGCCAATTAATTCTCAGGCACAATCATTGATAGTGAAAATAATCATTAATTGCAGCCCTAATTTACGTTATAAGACGTGAGTGTGAAAGAATGAAAATGCTGAATAATGTTTTGCTCTTGTCTCAGGCCTCAGGGTGATGTGAATCAACTGGCCGCTGAAATCCTCCAGGAGATTTCTGGATCCTAGAAGCCGTTTATCTTCAAACCCTCAGCCAGTTGAAGGTCTGCAGTCTTTTAGAGTTTCCTTGTTTCATCAGGTAACCTGTGTCTTAATAATCAAAAAAATGTTACATTAGTTTGTTTCAGACATCATATATTTTGTTATTTAATTAGTTAAACATCACGCAATCCTATCCTCAATGTTAAGAGCCTGGACATGGACATAAATATCACATTACACTGTAGTTGGTGACTGTTTTCCAGTGGGATGTGAGGGATTTTGACTTAGAGGTATCAGAGCATTTGCTCTCGTCTGCATGACTTTTATTACATTTTCAAATTGAATAACTGACAGTAATATATATTACTCTGTCACTGCAGTAATTTGACAGCTCATTTTAAAGTCCCATCGAGTGTCCATCAGAGTGCAGATGATTACAGTGCGGGTGTTCAGTCAGCACAGCTGTCTGGACACCTCCAGTCAAAGATGGAGGCTGACTGAGTGCAGCATGAACAACACTGTTCATGACAGCTTTTCTCTTCCTCTCCTCCATACTAACAATAACATACTGAAACTGCCTGTTACCATAAGTTATGATGTCATACAGTGACCAGGGCCACGTAGTCTAAAGCTGCTTTTCAGACATGCTGGAGGGGGGCTGTGTGTGTGAACACAAATGTCTGTTGGAAGTCTCTGGAGACTCTACCGCCAGCTCCAAAGTAAACTATCTAGTAAATGTCAGAATGAGCTCATGTGAGAACGTGTAGGAAAACCTCAGAAGAATCCAGTTGATTACTGGGTCAGTGAGTGTCTTGCTTCCTGCTTGCTCAGGCCAGTCACCACCCCATCACCTGGATTCTCCAGAGATTCTCCTGCTCTTGTGAACACAGGTGTGTATGAGAGAGAGAGAGAGAGAGGGAGAGATACTTGGTCTGATGTCTGTCCTCTATCCAACACCATGTCCTCTGGAAAAAAACAAACTTGGACACCAGTTTTAGTCACCGCTGGCTGGCTTTTACTTCTTCACTCCAGGTTCGGATTTCATATGCAAATCTGACTAATCTCACTTAAGCCGTAGCAAACAGCTGTCTAATATCAACCACCAAGTCAAACCAATTGAATTTTTTGGACACCATCTCGCGCGAGGAAGACGGTGAACAGAGATGGCTTCCTGCCAAACTGCGTGTCCCTGCAGGTGGACGACGTGGACACTTGTTTGACAGTGAGATAATCAGCTTTCCTCACCTTGCTACTCAGTTATTTGTTGTGTGAAAGTGAGGGTCACGTCTCTGTTGTAATGTTTTTCTGTTACGACCTCTGCTGTCTGATGGCCTTATTTCACACAATAAACAAGACCCAGTTGTAGCTGCTGTGTGTAATCCATTATCCACATCTCTGCTATGGAATATGCAAAGACGGTGGTATTCAGGTTGAACAAATTTGAGAAATAAACCTTTTTTCATGATTTCATGATATTATTTAGGTTAAGATGCAGTTAAATATTCACCGTTTCATACATTAAAATGAGGAGTATTAACAAACGAGATACCATAAATGATTAGAGCTGTTCAGAATACTCAACATGTGGATTATGCCCATCAGTGTCTTGCTGTAGTACTGCCTGGCAACATTCCCACACTGCACACAGGAAGTGATTTGTTTTACATCACAAGCACTGATGACAATGCAGTGCTTGTAAAAAGTTTTTTAAGTGGATTCTACTGCTATTAAAACCTTGGACGTTAATCGGTTCACTGGGAAAAAAACGCGTATTGCAGCTGGATAATACTGTAGAGTGAGGGTCATTGTTTCAGTTATCACTGCAAAGGGGAGACAGAAGTTACTCACTCGATGAGAACTTAAATACAACTTTTTCATAATTTTTTTTCCTTGACTGCAACGTTTAAACCCTGGGTCAGATTTGCTGCATAAGGTATAACCTAAATTACATTGTTTCAGACTGATTATCTTTTTTTTTTATCCCATCTGCAGAAAGTTTTACCTCACACTGAAACTGCATTTTCTTGTATTCAGGTGAAATGAGACATGGAGACATCCAGGTGAAATGACAGTCCATTTTATTGTTTCAGAACACAGCAGGCTACAGAAACCAGCTCCTCCCACTATCCCCACCCCTTTGTAACATCAGACCAGTGAAAGCCCTCCTCTACCCCCACCTTTTCACAGCCACACCCATCCCTCTCAGGTCAGCTACACCCCCTTTGGAACAGCAAAGACACATCAGTGTCCACCTTTAAAGCAAGAAAATAGCTTGATATTTGGACCATGATTTCCAATTCATGTTTTTTTTTATACAAAAGCTACACAATGATACACTTGAATCAGAATACAATTCAACTGATTAACTTTAGTGTTTGGACACCATTTAAAATGTGATCAGATTCTTTACTTTGATGGAGCATTACCACAAATCAAACTCACTATCAGACTTAAAATACAAGGGACTGCAAAAAACAAGAAATGAGTATCGTAATTCAGAATGAAAAAAAGCAAACCAGAATCAGTTTGTACCATTACAGACTTGAGAAAACATAATAAAAAAAAGGTAAAACAACCAAAAGTAAAAAAAAAAAAAAAAAAGTAAAACAAAAGACATAAAAGGGTTTTTGAAAAAAGAATCAATCATTGAGATCAAAATCCATGCCTCTTGTCAGGATTTGATGTCAGCCTCTTGTCAGGCAGAGAGACCAGAACAGAACCGCATTTAAATCTGTTTTTTGTCCCAATGGAGTTCCCATAGACAGGAAACTCTGCTTGCTGTTGAGTCTTCTTCAGGCACTTTCTGAAAACCCCGCCTCCTCCATATGGGCGAATCACAATGCAGGTTCATCCAGATCACATGATACAGCTGAAAAAAAGAGAAGGAATGAGTGGAAAAATCAGAGGAGAGAGGACGTAGACAGCATGGGCTTTGGTGAAGACCTCACACACGGATCAAAACAACATCACACACGCCACATCACACAGCTTTGCAATTAAAGGCAGTGACCATGCAACAGCCTCTGTGAGTAAAATCCACTCTCCTCCCCCACAGCCGTCTAGACACATAACACCCCAACCCACTCCCACTTTTACATCTGGACCAGTACAAAAAAAGAAAAAAAACTTAAAAATCGTGTTACTAATGCTCATTTTTTTAATTTTAAGTTGCAATTTTTTTTACCATTGTTGTCCATGCTACCAAGCATTCATATATTTGATTTTAAGTGAAAAACAAGAATCCTAATATTATAAACTAGAAAGTTTTGGAATGCCTAGAAATATGCTGGCTCCCAGTGACTGACTGAATTTTCAAGTCACTAAGGTGAAATATTAACAGGTTTGTTCATTGCGGACTACTGCAGATTTTTATTTAAGTAATACCGCATATGGTACCATCCCTACTTACCTAGTAGAAAGTGTAGTGTAATGTTGGTCTTGGTATTTACAGGTCGGTATCAAACCAGGCCAGTTGGTTGGAGTCACCGGGTGGCAGGCCCTCTATCAGATCCTGGGAGTGTCCCAGGTCAGGCAGCCCCTCTACAGGGGCATAGTCCTGGCCTGGGTGGTGGCCTCCACCCAGATCGTGGTCCATCATGGGCTCCATGCCCATTGTGTCCCCACCATAACCCCCCGCATGGAAGGCACGGTAGCTTGGGTCTGAGGGTTGAGGGAGGAGTGGGTGGAGGGAGAAGCAGGTGAAGCAGAGCAGTTGTTAGAAGCATGTTAACAAACCAAGCGATCACACAGTAGTACCATCATTTAACACTACAAAGCAACACGGCACACATCCATCCTCAAACTAAAAAGACTGAACTGAGTTTAGCTGAGCTCATGGCCCAATTCACTGTAGTTTATTTTGTTTCCATTGGAAACAAAAAATCCATCTGCAGTGGTCAACAAATAAACCACCTCTATGATCTCACTGTGCTGGTCAAGAGCCAGTTAAAGCTGTTAGTGATGGAGGAATGGATTTGTGCAAAGCAATAACAGCCAACACACAAACACCTTGGCTTATTGATCAGTTCACAGTCCTGGTCCTGGTACATGACCAACATTTAGAAAGCAGCAGCAAACCTGCATGTATTTTATTTTTCCAATTAAAAAATAGAGCTGTAGCCTTGATGCAAATTGCATAGTTTGATTTTAAAGCAATTCATTGTTCAGCCATTATTTTCATTTTCCATCTGTAATTCAAAAGCTTCATTGACATTCGCCACCAACTTCAGTCGTATGTGTATAGTGATGTGAAACAGAATTATCGAGAACAGAACCCCAGTGACTGGTCAGTTGGTATAAAGTCAGCCACTGTGTTCTTGTTGCAGGCGTTCTAACGGTTCTAATATTCATTCATGACTTGTCCTGTGCTACTCTCTGCCAGTCAGAGGTTGCGAGGTGACTTACCGTCCTGTCTGTAGCCCAGAGGCTCTCCCTGAGCTCCGATGTCCAAACCGAGGTCTCCAGTCTGCAGAGAAACACAGAGACAGATGAGGATGAGCAGGGAGGCAGTAGTTCTCATTAGACCACAGGCGTGTTTGCCTCAAAATAAGTAAATAATCATATGGCAATTTTGTGACAAATCCCGATAAACAACCGAAAAGCAAAACTGATTTTTGTCACACCTCGTTCCAGGCCATTGGTTCCGTCCTGAAGAGCGAGCTGGTGAGTTCTACCGAGAGACGTTTCTTGTAGTCTTGGGGTTTGTCCTCAGACATACGGAACAACACGGCTGCAGCGTAGGTGGCTGGGGAAAGATATGGAGTTTTAAGATTAGTCACAACCAGTAAATTCTCTTCCCTCTACTCAAACGTAGCAATTATGTGCATAATGAGAGAATGTAATTAAGTGTGGGTTTTTTCTGTACGTACCAACTCCTTCGTTGCGACTGTGTAAGAGCTCTGTGAGCGGGGCAGTGGCTCCCTCAGCCTCGATGGCCTCAGCAGCCTCTTTGTCCTGGGCCAACTCACACAGGACGCCTGCTGCTACACGCTGGATGTTCTCAATGGGAGAATACAACAGCTACACACACACACAGACAGACACAGAGCATGGTCAGCAAAAATAGCCGTGCTAGTCGCATGAAGTCACTCAACCATAACTGCACACAGGAAAAAAGCTTCACAATGCAAATTTGAATTTTACCTGTACAAACAGTGGGATAGTGTTGAGTCCTCTGATGACTATTCTGTTGTGAACATCTCTGGCCAGGATGTGAAGTGCTCCTGTGCAGCCTTCTACGATTTCCTCCATACGAACTCCCTCCTACAAAAAAATAATGATATAACTGATCTGCATGTTCCATACATAATTGCATGCTTGTGTGCTCAAGTTAAATGTACATGTGCTCTTCTTACCACAAACTGCTGCTGTGTGCCTCCCATGCTGGTGCGTCTCTGTGCGTCTTGGTGTGCTCTGACCAGCAGCTGGACCAGTCTGGGAATAGCTCCCTGCTCCCTTAGAGGAGCGTGGTTCGCAGGGCACAGAGCCAGGTTACGGATCAAACCAACGGTAGCCTGATGGAGAAAATGTTGCATGTTATTTTACTAGATTACGTAATGTCCATCAATATTTATTCACTGACAACTGTGTGCACCTTTAGGAGAATGTCTCACTTTGGAGACAAAATGCAGCAATAATCATTTTGAGTGTCCATACAAATTGATGTACATTATATTACAAATCAGGAGTTATGTACCACATTGGACTGGGTTATTACATGTTTAAACAACACACAGCAGTATGGTAGTGTATTATTAATGTACAACAAATAACTGTATTCCTAGTCCCAAAGGAAATCAGCTGCCAACATGAGTTAGTAGCCAACTACACTACAATACTGTGCTTTTGAGGACAGCTTTGGCCCATTATTTTGGCTTCGAGGTGTGGTCAAGTGTAAAATGCTTCAGTAAAAATGCTACAGAGAGAACAGCCAAATGACTGGCTGGCAGTGTGAGGAACAGCTTATGTGGCAGATTGCTGCTGGCAAGTCTGTGCATGTGTGTACCTTAATGAGCGGCCAGTGTGATGGCGGATGCAGTAATTTGACAACCACGGGCAGACCGTAGTGCAGTCTCACAGCATTCTGTGCCATTTCAGCATCCTGGTGTCGAGATGTGAGGTGACGCAGGGCACAAATGGCTGGCTCTGTAATGTCCTCTCTGTCTCCTGCCCGGAGCACTGTGCGCACCAATGCCTCAATACCTCCAACCTACAGAGGGCCAGATGGTGTGACAGTTTAATAGACAAAGACACCCAAGTTTCACAGTTCCAAGAAAAAAAATAAGTTAAATGTGTCTGAAAAATGCAGTTTCAAAAACCACGCGTCTCTACTGACCTGACAGACCATCATCTTGTTCTTATAGTTGTTACAGGTCAGGTTAGACAGAATGCCAGCAGCACAGGTCACCACATTAATGTCATCACTGCCAAGCAGCTGGACCAGTGTTCCTAAAAGACCCTCCATTCCCTCCTGCAAAGAGAAGACAATTGTCACAACAGCATAGAGGAAATGACTCATACACCTTCGGTCTCCATATTTGCTAAGGAAACACCCAAAGAAATTCAGCGTCTGAATGTTCTTAGTAAATAACTACATTTCACTGTCTTTTACAGACCAATAAACATCTTAAATGTTTGTAAAAGGAGGCAGTTCTCATCACCTGTTTGGTGGCAGCATCTGATAAGTTCCTCAGAGTCCAGAGACAATTCTGGACCAGTCTCTGGCTGGGATCTGTCAGGTGGAGTCCCAGAGCCTGCATGCCTCCTGGACAGAAGGACAAATGTGGAAGGAAATAGAGTTAGTAGAGATAATGTTTTTGAAACATCACATCAATAAGTATATTATTTACCAATATAATACTAATATAACCATCTCTTGGATGTTTAGGTGACATACCAGCTTCTACAATGGCAGGTTTGTTACTGGAGCAGACTGACAGCACTTTGAGAACTCGGCTTGTGGTCCACAGTAGTTTCTCATAGGTGTAGGTCCTCATGATGTTGACCAGTGCCTGAGGGCCACCACTGGCCAGGATTATCAACTACAGAAAGAGAGAACATAGTGTTAATGTCAATGGCCACTGTGCAGCACTTATATTTTGGAAAGTCAAACAGACTGCTTTATCTCACCTTGCTTTCCTGGTTGCCATATGCCAGTATCTGGAGACAGTCGGTCGTAATGGCCAGGAATTTGACATTGGTCTTGTTGAGTAGAGCCACCATTTTCTGTAGACCACCGGCTAAACGGACAGCCATCTTGGCTCCTTCCTGGTGCAGGAGGAGGTTGTGGAGGGTGGTGATGGCATAGAACAGGACAGAATCCACAGGTGAACTGCAGAGCAGACAGATTATTACCTTAACAGGAAATACTCACAACTCAAGTAACTCTGTTAACAGTTACAATTTTTCCATGTTTTTTTAAACACACAACTACAATCTAACAATCCTCTTTTCACATACCCAAGCATTTTAACCAGAGCTGGTATTCCTCCTGACTTGAAGATGGCAAGCAGACCCTCTCTGTGATGGGACAGGTTGTGCAGTGTTCCCGCAGTACAGCGAGCCGTCTCTACGTCATTTGTGTTCTGCATGGTCCTGACAATAGCAGAAACCATCTGAGGGGAGCGCATGATAGCATGGCGAGATGCTTCTTTCTTTGAAAGCTGGTGGACCATCACAGCTGCTTTGTTTACTACGACCTGTAGGAGACAAAAATAAATGATATAACTGCAAAGAAAAAGAGAGCGCTAAATCTGAGCCACTATTTCCATAGACACTTACCTGATCTTCATCATTTAGTAGTTTGGTGAGTTCTGGTATGGCTCTGGTTGCCAATTCAGCATCGTCTTGATAGTTGATCAGATTGACAACAGCATGTTTAAGCATTTGTGAGGGCTCTGCCAGCCTCTGTACATTGGTGGGGTTTGCAGCATCATACTGTGTCGAGGGGATCTGCATGCCCTCCTCAAGAGTCTCTGGGAACATTGCTGCACGCACCCGCTGTGCACGTGTCATGGCGTACTGGCCATCTATGTCTAAAAGAGATGGAACATCAGTTTAGTTGCGTCGAATTTCAAGATTTCTCCTTAAAATCAATGTGTAATGTGACTTACCTTGTACTTGTTCCTGGGAGAAGTTCTGGTTGTAGCCCTGCTCCCACTCATACATGACCTGGTTGTCAACGTCATCTTCTTCGGGATTGCCCTTTCCACTGAGGGAGGGAGCAGTTGTGGTTGCCCCCGAGTGGATGCCTGAATCCAGGTAGGACTGTTGCTGCCAGTGACTGACTGCTGCCTTACGGTCTGGCTCCATGGCCATGTCCAGCTCCATCAGATCAGCTTTAAGTTTTTCAAAAAGAGAAAAAGGGTTGTCAAACTCAGTGTATAAAACTGTATAGTAGTTGTATGTGAAAACAAATCTAAATATTGTGCAGTAGGCTTGAAGTCAAGACTAATCTCCAGAGCGCTGACAAAGATGTTGGGCGAGACCATTTATCTATGGGAAAACTCTATGGCCTGATTACAGGTCTTGAAACAAATTACAATTATCTTGGGCTGCAAGTAGCATTTGCATCGTCATTAAAATTGCTTATTCCCTTTAAAATAGAGGGGATGAATCTGGGATTTTATGTTCCCATATTGTCAGGAACAGTGCAGTGAGTTCTGTTTAGGTAATCTGAATTACTGTAAGAGTAAACAAGTCTAGAACATTAAACAGCTTGTTCACCTACAGTACAGTACATTACAATACAATACAATTTTGGCAGTGGTTCGTAGACGCAGCACTGAAATGATTTTTAACTTGCACTAACATGCACCAGTAAAGTTTGATTTCACAGCAAACTAAAATCAATAACTAATTCAGTTTGCTCAAATAAGAAAAAAATCTGCACTAGGAGAAGATGCAGTGTGGAACGGCTGCAAAGTGTGTGTCAGAGATGCCATTAAAAAAATATATATAACAAAAGCTAAAAGGGGCAAAAAGTTCAAAGAATTTGTATCTGAAAAATATTTACTCACCCTGGGAAGCCATGTTCAGTTCTCAAACTGCAACGACACAGCTTCCTGATCTGAAAAACACACAAAAACACAATTAGTCAAACTGCCGGAGTTCATCATCATCATCTTTCTTTGCAATCAAACACCATTTAATTAAAAAAAAAAAAGATCTCTGCACAGATCAAAGCAGAAGGACTTAAAGAATTAGTGTCAGTGTTTTGGTTAAAAACAAAACAACCCAGACTTTCCAGGGCCTTTCTTCCTTTCCTGCCTCCTCCCTTTCTTGGATTTCCTCCTCTTTTCCAGCCGGCCATGCAAACAGCAGCTCACACACAGAGTGTAGCAGCTAGCAACTATTTAGGTGAGGAAGGACAGGGAAGTGGAGCACTGGGTGTGGAGCACGGAGGCAGGGGGAGGAGGGCATACACATTCCTGCTCTGGCTTTGAAGCTGAAACCTCACTTTGCAGAAAAGTAAACACTGGCAATGGCAGGAGAGAGGCAGAGCGAGCGAGCGAGAGGGGATTAAGCCAGAAAAAATGGAAAATTGAAACAGAGGTATTTTCAATTCAAACTCAAAAATAAACGCCATGACTGTAATGCACAAAAACATTAAATGGAAAAAAGCAGGAGAGAAACTCTCAGCCAAAAAGGAGGGAAACTGGGCCTGTGGCTCCTTAGTCAGAAACACATATTAAGACACTTTGTCTGTGGTTCTTCCAAGATGAATCATAAAAGAAAATGTAGACCCAACCCCATCCAGTCATGACAAACCAGTTTGGACATGTACAAATTAAGAGGAAAGTGGTAGAAAATAAAGAGAATGGCAGCTACAGAGTTAATGTCTGCCTTAAATAGACGGTTGATGGATAATCGCATAGCTTTCCTCAAGTGAATTTACTAGTCCATGTACCAGCGCTCAGCATACTCAACACACCATATCTAAGCACCATTCAAAACATTAACCCACCGTTATTTACAGATTGACTCAGAATTGAGTTCAGTCTTGTATTTTTCCTACAAAGTGAATGACAGTAACTTGATATAGTAACTTGAATATATAGTATAGTAGTATTTTTTTGGTGTCCCCACTGAAAGTCAGTATAATAGAATCACTCTCCAAGCAGCAACTTTTTTCCACAAGGCTGGATGCAACAAGTGTGGAGATGTATTACTGCAGTAAGGTCAGATGTAGTTTGTGAGGACAGTAACTCTGAATACATAGATACATGAAGTGCCTACACAGTTCATCAATTAGTCAAATAGTTGTCACGACTCCTAAAAGTGGTGTTAAATTTAGTCATTGCCACAATACCTTCAAAGTCCAAGCAAACAATATTAGAGATTCAGGAAACCTTTATCCCATCTTTACTGTGAGCTATTCTTGTTTCAAGATTTGCTGTGGGCTGATACAAACTAGATATCGAGGATGTGATTGACTTGACTTCAGATTGTATTAAAAAAGGGACACTGGACACTAGTGAGGAAAATAAACACTATCAGAGTTTAATACACAAGCTGCATGATGGCTGTAGGTTTGGCATATTTTAATCAACACATTTGAATGGATGACGACAAGAGCTAAAGCTTCATACATTCAACAAGAAAAACTGTAGACAGTAAAAATTATTTCATGAATCAGTTCCCGTTCTGACCATTTTGTTAAAACTGACAGTCCTTCATACTCTTGAGACAAATCAGTGGTCTACAGGAGATTTATGAATATTAACCAACAGACATTTGGACACTATATCTGGTTCAACAGTTTTGTCTAGCCCATCAACCTGCCTGCAAAACACTACACAGCATGTGGCAAAAAACAAGCAAATAACATGCAACACCCAAAGAGAAGATAAGGCCAAAGTCAAAAAACCACAATACAGAAAGACAAAAGTCTAGTCCATAGTAGAAAAGATCAGTTTGGTAAGAGCAGCAGTGAAAGTGTAGGAGTTTGTGGTATTGAAGAGCTGTCAATATGCAAATACAGTCAAGGTCAGCAAAACTGCTGTGCTGAATTACTTCCCTCCTCTCACACCCACACCACCCGCTTCAGCTGTGTCATTAAAACTATCTTGAGTCAGGCTCCAAAACTGCTGCTTCCAACCACAAAAACACCAACTCAAACTCACTGTTCACACGCCATCCTCCAGAGGTTTGCAGGCCTGCCCTCACATAACCTAGCCTTGCCCTAATGGGAGCCATATGCCCCATACAGAGCTGCTTGAAATCAAACATACAATCAAAGTGAACAGTGAAACCATTTATCATTTATGCTGGTGGAAAATGTGGTTGCTTATGTCTGGCTTTGGAAACTGAGCCAATGATAGTTTTGATGGCCAAACAAGTAAAGTCTGGTCTGCAATTGAGAGGCACAAATAGCAGCCTTACCCTGAAGTCAAACTCTGATTGTTAACACAAAAGTCATTATAGTAAGAGTTCTTAGATATCAGGCTTGTAACCTCATCGCAAAAATCTAAAAGAGGTTTTTCTTTGAAACCACATGTGAAATACAATATGTAGAGCTGTGCCTCCTCTGACTGAAACCAGATTACTAATGAGTGACAGTCACGCGAGTCAGATGATTGTCCTATTTTGCACACGCACACACACACACACACACACACACACACACTCAAGAGAGCTGAGGAAGCCAGAGTGCATTAATGTGTCAATGACAAACATGGAAATGAAAGAGAAAAAGTGTTTCTGCTGGAAGGTTGTTTCTAAAAAAACACCTCAAGCAAACCATGCACTCTTTACACTGGCTATAGTCAGAGCATGGACAATACAATCACAGCCATGGGCAGATCTGGATGAAGTAAGAACAATGTGTAAAAATCTAGAAATTAAATACTCTGCAAAAAACTTTATTTTACATACACAACAAAAACCATGACTCTTTGAACAGCAGGATTTACCACATGGCTCTGGCTAAATTGAATATATCACTTAATATCAGTCATGATTAAGAACTAAGCCAGATGACTGACAACTATCAAGAGACTTTCACTTGAACTCCTACATACAAATTAAGACATCCCCATTTGTTATTGCAGGTCTTGTGTGACACCTACACAAGTCTAATATGCTTTTAGAGTTTAATATCAGCAACCAGCCAAGTAAGCATGTAACTACAAAATATGTGGGAAATGTTGCTTGCTTAACATCTCCAACCCAACAAAAGGGACAGATGCTGTTACAGAAAAACAAATCCTCATTCTCACTGCTGCCCTGTGATCCCACTGTTTCCTATTTATTTGTAGAAACCTTAAATAGACTACTCCAAAAAAGGTTGGTTTGCAGTGGGCACAACTAAATGCTCAAATCCTATTC
Source organism: Solea solea (assembly GCF_958295425.1). Taxonomy (NCBI): domain Eukaryota; kingdom Metazoa; phylum Chordata; class Actinopteri; order Pleuronectiformes; family Soleidae; genus Solea; species Solea solea. The sequence continues at coordinate 14,469,384 of NC_081146.1, forward strand.
CAATTTTATGAAAACATTCTACTAAAGCTATCCAGACAGCATCTATGAGTGATACTGTCAAAAATTGGTTCAATTCACTCTTACCATTGACCATACATAAAATGAACTGCATCCTATTGTTTTTTTCCAAAATAAATACACCCCTATATGAATACATTTACTCTAATCGCAATCCACTCATTTGGCCCAGTATATTGCCATTTAAACAATTTATGTAAAATGAATTTGCTGGAGGAAATATTAAGTCCTCAAGTTAAAAAAGTTGAGGGGAATTTTAAAGGGCTAAAAGCAAATATCATCTTAACTTCACAACCAATTTTCTCCAGAAATAAAAAAAAAAAACAGTGAGTTCAATACATCCATATAAGGTAATGACCCAAACAAGCAGTATTACTAGGATGAGAGGCAGAAGCTGCCACAGGCTTCAATGTGCAGGGTCAGCAGCACTCAGGCTGCTGGCTTCCAACAGTACAATGAGCTCAATGCCCACAGCTGCTGCAGTGTCTCAACTGCACAATAACAAAATGTTCATGTGGAAACAGGAGCCCCTCAAAACATCCAAGCAACTTCCTCCTCATTAGGATGACTCTAATTCATTTGATTGCTTATTTGTCAAGATTGAGAAATAATGATTAATGGCATGAGAGACACAAGAAGTAGAAAATACCTACTTGTTACCCTAAATTAGAAAACAACACCTTCAATCCACTGTTAAACATATCATTTTTATCAGATGCATTTTAAAATGTGCACCCAGACCTACAAGTAAGCTTTCCATTGCCACAGGTTAAAGCAAAACACAAGTTACATTAGGTGATGGAAATACCATGATAACAGACTTCTTGCAAGTGAATCACCTCAAAACTTACCACTACCGGTCTCAGATATAGGCTATACACCCACTTCCATCTTTAAAAAAAAAAAACTAACTCTGATGACAAGATGACATGTTCGTCAAAATGTTGTTCCATTGCGTAATCTGACCGGGTTTTTTTTTTTTTTTTTTTTTTTTTTTTACAGGGGGGCAACATAAAGACTAGTTGGTATTTTAAGAAAGGGTCAAAGACAATACGGTGATTTCTGGGGTATGGAAATACAATATTCTATTATTATATTATATTAATATAGTAATTATGTGAATATACTGATCTCCAAGGTAGTTGCAGAGGCTTAAAAACAGTGGCTGAATTACTCGTGTTTTGGGGGGTTGAGACTTTTAAAGGATGACAAACTTATCAAATTCTCAAATTAGGATTGTGATAAGACCACATTTCTTACGACTACTGTTAGACTATATATTCGAAAAGACAAATCAGTCGTTTCGATGAGATACGTGTTCAATTAACACATCACAATTTAACTGTATGCGATTGTTGGTTACTAAACCTGGACAATGGTGGGGGGGGGGGGGGGGGGTTGGCACGTTTATTTCATGAAATCATGACTTCCGATGCAAATTGCAAATGACGTGTAAGAAAAAAAAATCGTAGCACATCACCACCATTGTGTAATTTAACATAAACGTGGTCTAGCCATCGGCAAGACGATGAGGAGCAGCGAGGTAACCAACTTTTCTCCGTATGCGACCCGTCGGTCTTTCACCACCGCCCGCAAAACAAATGCATATACGCCCGTGAAGCGCAGCCGGTGGGGGGAGTGTTCAACACTTACCGCTAACATTTGTTAAAAACAAGCAATATTTACACAAATAAACGTGAAGTGTACCACTTATTTTCCACAGCTGACCTGACTTTGTGCTCCGGCAGCAGTGACTCAGATTTCACACTCCCTGACTCCTCCTCGTCTTCCTCCCAAAGCACAGCGGCTCACAGGAATGTGTCGGTCTTTGTTTAAGAAGAACGAATAGAAAAACACACACTTGCGGACATTTAAACTAAAATACAATGTAGAAATTAAGCATTACGCTTTGGGGGCAACTCCTTGGACATGAAACTCAATTTAAAGTTAAAAGTTTCGAACGGTTTTCGCCTTTTAAGAAGTTCAAACGGAACTTCGGAATAAAATGTTTGCGTTAAGGTCAACAACAATGAAGTTTACTTAACTTCAATCGACCAGCCTTTAGGAAAACGTTAATGTTTACACTTGGCCACAGCATACACAACTCAACAGGCGTGTATCTTCACCCCAAATTAAATGTGTGTTGAAGCTAAATAGCAAAAACAACCGAGCAAACATGGATAGAACGGGAGCACAACTGGCTTAACAGCGGTTAGGCTAATCTATGATTAGCAAACCTCAACTACTGAAACGGGCGAGGACACATCTGCGTTTACTCCCAAACCTTCATTTACCGTTTACGAATAAACCCGAGCTGCGATGAAAACTACGGCACGGATTTACCCAATTTTAAATGCCGCCGTATACAACACACAGCTGCGCTACCATTAAGTCAATAAACGCCGGCAAAATGTTAATGTTCCAGATATAGGTAGTGGCCGCTGGATCCCAAATATTTGCCGTGAGAGCAGCTGGCTCGCTAGCAGCAGCAGCATCATCATCATCATCATCATCATTCCCGGCCGGCCCGCACACAACAACCCGTCTTCATTCCTGAGTGCATTCACGGAGCCCGGTGAGAAAAGAGGGGGGAACTGAGTGGAGTCGAGAGTTTGAATATTGGAGCCTACCCTTGTCAGTAAAAGCACCTCCGTCCACTCGGATCCAGCAGAGTAAAAACCACTTAGAAATGGATGAAAAAAGTCGAGGAAAATGTGAGGCGAGCGTCAGCGGGAGCCCTCGTCCACTCCCTTTTTAGTCACTCAACGATGACTCCGGCCGAGCAGCAGAGACTGGAAAATATAAGATGGCGGCGCTTATATATAGCCCGAAGAACAGCTCCAGTCGTCACATATCCTGCCGCGCGTTGAAATGAAATAGAAACCACACTGAGATAAATCTGTAATTAAACAGTCCCATGCGTTTATACATACATGTATATATTGTACCACATATCAGCACGCATCCTTGTTGTATATTGTAGTTGATATCACAATATCAGGCAAACCAAACATCACTTCCTTCCACAGGAGAGTATGAATACACAATTGAATGAAGTTCCGGCTGACTAGAAAAGGGAAATCCGATTCCAAGTTGACGTGGGCTGTGAAAAAATGTCTCTCTACCTGTAAACACAACATAATCACCCCCAACGTAACTGAGTTCAATTGTTTGGATTGATTTGAACAACAGAACAAATAACCAACTGTACCTATTTTAAAATAAGTCAAAAGTAGTCCACAATAACAGTACAATACATGTATTATTCACAATAGTTCAAAAGACAAATTCAGGCAACGTTCACATTCATTTCTGATTCAGTTCCAACTCAATACAGTCAGATTTGACTGTTCACAGTCTCACTTGCAAGTGTCTTGTGTCTGACTTTCATGTGAAAGCAGCTGTCATCTGAAATAGCATGCATGTGCATTTTTGTTTGGCTATACGCATGTTGCTACCAGTGCTGGGCAAAGACAGAAGTTCTTGTTCTTGCTCATGTCACATGGTCACTTATTTGATATTTATTCAATCTAGGACCTCATACTGAAAAGACACGTCTGATTTGAAAGCCGGAATAGACGATTGAATATCTGTGTCCACATAGCCCTGAAAACACCATATCTGAGTAAGATCAATGGAGAACATCAGATATGTGTCAGTTCAGAGTTTATTTATAATATTTAATGTATGCAATAATAAATGGTGTCAGAGCTGCCACACAGTGATTTGATTTGATTTAAAACACACAACAATAAATAATAAACACTGCACAGAACAAATAGTAGTAGTATTTATTAAACTTGATTACACACAGTCTTTTCTTTTTTTAAGAATTTGGGTGTCTGTTCATTTCGGGTGGCAGATGATTTCGCCGTGGCGACCCCTAAAGGAAGAAACCGAAAGAGGACAAATGTCAACTGTCAAATATCTCAAGAGATGGCTTGTTGTGTTCGTAACCATTTTTTAATAGACCTATACGCAATAAAGCACAGTCATTCAGTATATTTTTCATTAGTTTGTGGGTCAGTGATTGTCAGTGAGTCCTGAAAACTATTAATAATGTATTTGGATATGCTTGTGAGGTAAATTAACCCTCTCTCATTAAGGAAATACATCAAAAAAATGACCCATTACTGTTTTCCTAGTTTAAATAGGAGAAAATCAGAGTTCAGGAAATGAATTGTATTATTGACTTAACTGATCAAACAATACATGTATTGTTAAAGGGGCAATTTCTTCAAAAATATTGTTAGATTAATCATATTCCCTGACTCCTTTAGAAACCAGATTCAGTCATTAAAATTATTAGTGATCTATGAGCATAGCCGAGGTTCTTTTAAAGGAAAAGTGTGATCTCTCTTTTGTTCTAAGATCACAGAATAGTGGCTATTCATTTTGCAATTACTTTCTATTTGGCTCTGTAGTAAGTGAGTTGATAAATCACATAGATAATTTAAAATATGCGTTAAAAGTCCTTTAGTCAGTGTTCAGTCGCTTAATGTGGGTGTTGTAAAAGATGGAGGTACAGGTAATGTGCTGCCTTCATACCATCCCTTCAATTTATAGATAACAATGTCATGACAAACACAGGAAGTCTCTCTTCTCATCTGCCTTCAGACTATTTCCTTTACCCTTTATTTACAAGCAGTCCTTGGACAGAACATCTGGATATTATGTCAACACATATGAGCACTTGACCTGGTGTGAGTCACTGTGCCTTACTGTGTCATTGGATTGCAACATTATGTTCAGTAACCGTGAGTGATTTATTAACTCTGGATGGTTTTCGCGTCTCGGTGAGAATTAGTGCCATCAGTCCATTTGATTTGAACACCCATGATTTATGAAATTGAGTGACTCAGTTTATGTAGTCACATGAATTCACAGGAACTTGCAGAGACAACTTATTCTCCATGGCCCTTGTGAAAGAAATTAATATTCTTAATAAAAGACAGCACACCTGCTTTTCTGCAGTGCTTATATAACAAAACAGACCATTGCTAAAGACTTCTTTTGTTAACTGTTGCCACCGTCACAAGGTGAGCACAAACAAATCAAAAGATCATACAAGTATATCAGAAAAGAAAAGCATATTCATTTTTCATTTTATGTGGAATGCTCTTAAATGTAACCTGATGGAACTGGCATATTACAGGCCTATAAAATATAATTATAGCGCAGAATGATCTATTATCAAAACTAAGACATTTCTGTCACACAGTTCAAAAGTGCAAGGAATACATAATACATTTTGTAAAGACAGAGGACATACAAGGTTTCAACAGATGGTGCTGTACTGCAGCCACAGAGCAGGGTTTTAGTTATAATTAAGTTTTGGGGTTTTCTTATATCAGAGGCAGAGTTTCAGTACATATCAACATTACTCTGACCTCTGGGGCTGGATGAAAAACACAGGGTTAGTCCTGTTGAAGTCTAACCGTTGACATTCTGCAACAAATACAAATCAGGTTATTTTTGTCAAGATTTTTCCACTGGAAGAGTTTAATTTGGGTCAGATTACACATGAAATCACATTACATTTGCATCTGCTACACATGTACATACTTTTAATGTAATGTAATTTTTCAATATGTAATGTAAAATTTAGATTTAGTCAGCTACTGCATCTGTCAAACTGAACACACCAAAAATAGCAAAGTGAGGCAGAAGATGTGTGTTTACCTGTGAATTCCAAAATGAAATGAAAACAATTTTTCTCTCTTAATGTTTGTGGAAGAGCACACATCAAATCAAAGGGTAGAATTGTAACAACTACATCATGTACAGTGTATACAAAAGAAACAAAACAAAACATTAATACTATCTATTAGTTATCACTAATGATTCATTCATGATTAGATTTCTGATTAGCACTTTATAAACACAATTCATTTGTATTTCCTCAGATGACTCAGTGTGTGATTTTTAACCCAATGTGGTTAACATTCAATTGCATATGTATCCTTGTTTATCAGAGGACAACTCTCAACTGAGGGACACGTGAGGTTAAATATCCAGTTTGTTTGATCCTGGACAGATTGTGCCAAAGAGTAATCCATAATGCCTGTGAAATGGCTCTTCATACAGCAGGCTGTGCTGAAATAACACAGATTGTTTTGTTCCTAAACACACCGTGGCTCTCCAATGACCCTGTGCTGCGCCACTTCAGGGATCCCACACTGCACTTGCTCTTCCAGCTGAAAAGGCCTTTTCATGTTCCATCAAGGCAGCAGGAAGAGTTCATTGGAGTGTTTACACCTGCAATTTATTGATAGATGCAGAACGGTGTAAGACTGCATATTTTATAATATATACAGTACAATGATAATAACAAAATATTTTGTATAAAATTCATTTTTTGATGTGAAATGTGAAAGGCTATCTATATTGTATAGCAAAAAAAGTAGTGTCACATATTCACTTGCAATACAGGTCAAGTTATATATTGTACGCTAATTCACTTAACAGTACAGGTATAATACTTTGTTAAAGAGCTTTCTTAAAGAAAAAAAAACATGTGTATTTAATTGAATTTGATATTGGAGAAACACATTAAGACTCATGATACATACCAGCACACATAACCAAGCCATATGGGGATTGCATACATTATTACTCAGTGCATCATGTATGATAAACACACCTTGACAGAATCAACAATTATCCTGACTTGTGCATTCACCCGGCTTAATGCAGGACGGGGAGGAAGCTGCAAGTATATGTGTGTGTGTGTGTGTGTGTGTGTGTGCGCTTTCTGTGCTCCCTAAACACAGGACAGAACCAGGACAACACAGATACGCAAACACATATCGAGGCAGCAAGGTTTCAGTCTCCCTGAGGGTTTCTCTTCACAAAGGAAACACAGGTCAGATTCAAGCTTGGCTCTTATTGGCTAGAACCAACTCTTGAGTGTTTACATTAGTATCTGTGTACAATCTTGTGCCTGTGTGCATGGCTGCATTGACACATGTGTCCTTGTCCTTTAATTTATGTGCATGTAGATTATATTTTGTATATGGGAGGTACATATGTGTTTCCTTTAAGGTGTTTTATACGGATTGTACAGAATGCATACAAAAACACACACATACACATACACATATATACACATACATTCCTAATTTATTTAATGACATTAAGGATGAAAAGATTAATAAAAGATAAAAGGCTAGATTTTCAGCTCTTATTTTCCTGGTTACATCCAAACTGTGGACATGGCAACGTCTCTTTGAACTCTTTGAACCTATTTTTGTGAGCAAAAGTACTGGAGAATGAGACTGAAAGGTAATTCTTGTTGCTTATATTAATTGACTGCTCTTGGTTTTCAACCTTTGGTTTTACCTCTAAAGACTGTGTTTGCAGTTGAAAATGAAACATCAACATAAAGAGCAGAGAGCTGTGTGTAGGAGAAAAACAAGCCATTTTGAAGCGGGGAAAAGAGGACACATCGATCAGAGGCATGGCACAAACATTGGGAATAGCCCATTCAAGAATTCGCCTGACAAAAAAGAGTAGTGAGCTAATTTAGTGAGCAACTGTGCTTTGAGGAAACACTGTAGGTATAGCTAAAAACAACACCCTCCAAAGAAGAGTAGACTCTGAGACAGCAGCACAAACTGAAGAAGAGATGAGTCGCAAAAGCTCTGAGGCTTTTTTTTTTTTTTGTCAAAGCGAAAGGCTGAAATGTGGGCAAAGAAAGAACTGATACAGACAATCCACAACATACAAATCATCAAGCTTGTTGGAGGTGGTGACTTGGAAATGCACAACTGTGTCTGGAACAAGCTCACTAATATGTACTGACGATGTCTGGAGAAAGTAAGCAGTAATGTTGACAATAAACAGAATGCAACAGTTTGGTGGTCTGCATCAAGCAAAATGTTGTTTACTTACATTACATTCAAACTATTTGGTTATTCGTGCTGCATTCGGAACGAGGAGTGACGTCACCACCTGCTTATTACAAAGACAAATGCATGTGAGATACGTATCTCGTACTGTGAATATTTATTGTGCGTCATTTCAATTTTAAGAATGACTGCGTCTTCTTTGAGCCTATTTTATAGACATTTACTCCCCAAACCTGGCTGTCCATGACAATCTTTATTTTTCAATCCAAACATTTAGTTTAGGTTAACTGTCAATTCTAGCAAGAGAATCTATTTGAATAGGTTCAAAGCTCTGAACTCGATATGAAATTCTCTTTTTTTTTTTGTGAAGATAAGCAAATAATTTAAGATCAGATTTGTTAAATCATCTGCTGGGCCTGATACTGATGCTGGTGGGCCAGTTTTAGCCCACGGGCCACCAATTGCTGACCACTGCTTTATATGTTATTTTACACCCTCAAACACTTTAGCTACATTTGAAAATTAAACAAAACGATGTGCACAACATGTTTACTGTGAAACAAATACAACAGAAGCGCTATTAACAGAGAAGTGTTTGTATGGTGGCAGTCATTTTATGTCGGGGTTGGTGAGGTTGCTCCTAGTTTGCGAGTAAATGTCCATTTGTTGTCGGAACTTGGAACTTTGAAAGCACCATCTCTTTTTTGCTTACGTGAAAAAAAAATAGAATTTGTATGACTAATGTCAGACATACAAATGAGTGGATGTTATATAGCTCTACCTGCCGTTGTGGAGACTGCAATAGAAATCCCAAAATCCCAAGAGAGTAAAATGCCACCCGCACATACACTAGGCCAAGGCCTGAGGGGTGTGGCTCCTTTCTCTAGCTGTGAAAGAAAGGGGCAGGACAGAACTATAGATAGGGGCAGACAAAACAAATACCCCTTCCCTCTCTCACACACACAGATTTGCACAGCTACTCTTCTGAGGACACTGCATTGATGTCCATTCATTTGGACAACCTAAATAAAGCATTATCCTTAAACTTAACCATAAAAAGTTGATGCCTAACCCTAACCACTATTCAAATCTTAGCCAGTTCCTCGGAAATGGGGTTCTGCCTATTTGGGATCAGGTTTTTGGTTTAGATGTGACACAAGGTTAGTGTTTAGGCCAGAAAAGGTCCTAGAGGTAACAAATACAAGTACACACACACACACACACACACACACACACACACACACACACACTACAATGGTAGTGCAGGTCAAAGAAGTCCAATAGACAGAGAGAAGATTGAAGGAATGTGTGTTTTAGACTGGTGCTTTTGTGTCGAAGGCTTTAACTTATGGCCCTTTTGAAAAAAGCCCATGGCCAAGTGGAAGGGAATTGGGCTTTTAGCTGAAGGGTCACTGGTTCAAATCCTGGGACAGGTCAAGGGCTGAAGTGCCCCAGAGCAAGGTACCCAACCTCCCATTACTCCCAGGCATAGATAAGTGATGCCCACTGCTACTGCGCCTGGTTTGTGTGTGTGTGTTCACTACTGGTGTGTAAAAACGGATGGGTTAAATGCAAAGGTCAAATTCACTTTTACTAATTGGTGTGTGTGTAAATAACACTCAATTGGCTCTCATAGAGCAGGACAAACAAAACATTGACTTGTTAAACATGTAGTTAGGTGCAGGACTGCAGATGTCCTAATTTGTAAACTAACATGGATTTCACGAGGTATGTAAATTGGTTTTGAATTTTTTTAAATTTCATTTGAGGGACAATGGGAGGTAGTGTACTGCATATATAATATAAAATTGAAAAATGAAAAATGCAGCTGAATTAGGTTAACATACACATTAAAGCCAGGCTATCACCTCAAATACATATTTGCTACACTGTGTATTTTCAATGAAATCATCACCTTATTCAACACAGAATGTTCAGAGGCAAATGCGCTTGTCTTTTCTTGGACAGGGAAGACATGCTGAGATTAAATAAAAAAAATAATTTTAATTAAAATTCAGGTGTACTTTCTGAAACTTGCCACTGTGTAATCCAATGTACATACAAAGGAGGTTACAGAAATATTAGAAAAAGGTGAGATGACACTGCAGGGACCAGATGTTTGACTCAGCCTACAGTGGGATTATGGGAATTGGACAGTAAGCCGATATAGGAAACAATGTGAAGGAGACACTTGACAGTATTGGCAGAGCCAACATAAAAATGGAAGTGGTTCTATGAAGGCAATATAGGAAGCTATTCTTTTGTCATCTACAAACTGCTGAATAATAAAAAAAAGGGGATGCTATGGTGCTGAAATAATACAGACAATAACCTAATTTCTTCAACAGAGCCAAGAGGGATTTAGTATTGACCACACTAGACATCTAAAGCTTCCCATGCTCATTTTAAACAATGGCCTGCATGACATTTCACCTGCCCTCCGTGAATCCTGTGTTATTACAGCAGCAGCAAAGGCTCAGTCGCTGCATCTGCGCTCCAATAGCAGTTGCCATGGTAAAAGTCCCCCATCCCGCATGTAGCCTGTGCAGACAGAGAGGCAACACTCATGCTGGCTTGTGCTCGAGAAAATTAAAGGTCTAAGAGTGAGAAACGGCTAAAAAACCCAGAGACAGATATATTCACAGCTGCACGGCACAGTGGTATAATAATTATACGGCATAAAAATGTATACAGTATACATCACACCTTTATTGTTATATGGCAAGTAGCACAACAGGCTTCATACAAGGAAGGCCATGGACAGCATTCACAGCCAGTTCTATTTTGTATGAGAATAAAAGTTTTGATTTCATTTTCCCCCGGACAGACAGACAGTGAGAGGCCGGATGTGCTATATATAAATATATATGAACATGATATCACGTTCAAATTATAAGTGACAAATTAAACTCTGCATGGAGAGATTCCGGAGACGAAGGATTAAAAGCTGGTAAAATCATTTATCACATGGATTATCGTTAACAGCTGCTCATTAAAAAACAGTCACATCTGGATTTATGTGCCATTTGTGTCTTGTGCACAGCAGGACTCAGGGACTGTCAATGTTATTGCCATGTCAATGTGAACTGAGAGACATTTTTAATAAGTAAATGTAAGTTTGATGGGAAATAACTGGGGATTTTTTTTTTATTCACAGTATAGCGTGTGTGTATCAGGTAGATTTAAAATTTGGCAGCAAATATAACATGTTTCAACAGCTGTTTGGTGTTTGGAGAAGATGTTACAATGGCTGTTTTTTTTTTCTTCCACAGAGGATAAAAATTAATTTTCAAAATACAAAAAAATACAATTACTGAAAGTCAGCATGTGGCAATATATATATTTTTTTACACATCTTGGCATCTTGGGCCAGGAATCCTTATCTAGAGACAAAGAGATTTAAATAAATCATTCATTTTAAGGCACAATAATTCAATAATTGTAATCTTGTAAGCCCCAACAAATTCAAGCCAAGAAAAATATCTGTATCACATTTTGATCAAACCATATTTCAGTAGCATAAAACAGCATCGTGAACGGATGGCTCCAGTTCACCTTCAGCATAATCAATTTAGGAAGCCAATTTTCCTTCACACAGTTCACTATCGAGACAGACAAGGTTGCTGCAGCCATCATATTTAGAGTGAATACTCTATCATTAGCAAATCAATTGCAGTTTTCATTCACACTCGAAATGGTTTGAACCGCGACTTGAAGTGATTCGATGCCCTCCCTCTGCTGCACAAAGACCGGTTCACTTACACTGAGCTACATGTGAAGCGAGAAAGCCTATTCTTTTCCACAAACTATTTGAATTTGTCCTTTAAAGTTCTCCACTCACTCCAAAGCAGCTTATAGACAACAATGTCAAGTTGGCCCATGGACGACCTCTAGCATGACTGATCCTCCGTATGTCTGACAGACTGTGTGTGTGTGTGTGTGTGTGTGTGTGTGTGTGTTTGAGAAAACAAACAACTGAGGGACATTATTGTGGACACTATTAAGTTTAAAATGATGCACACACACACACATCGTCACAACGACACATTTCTGTTTGGACATGAATAGCAGCCTCAGCACAGGCCTTGATGAAAGCTAACACAAATGAATGGAACTCATTGATTCAATGGAGAGTGAAAGCTGCTCCCTTTAAAAAGCTAAAGGTAAAGTGGATTCACACGCAGTCAATATATGTAGAGTACTTCCTTTCTTTAAGTATTGTACATGAAAAAACGAAATTATATAAGTCTTATCATTTACGTCAAGGTTAAGTGTACAGATAAAGACACACACCATATGTTACATGTGGAAATCCAGAGTGTGATTAAAAAACATTTAAGACATGTGATGATTTATTACCTGTAGAGATAAGAAATATGCAGCATATATATTATATTATAGTATAATAAATATAAAAGAAGATTTACTTTAAATTATTAATTATTATCATTATAATACGTCTGATAAAAGACACTAGGATTTAAACACACATACAGTAGGCCCATTTTTTTTCCATGATTATTCTCATCCTGGTTCTTTTAGTAATAATACCTATATTGTTATGTTGTCATGTGGCCCAGGAGAAAAATAAAACATCAAGTCAAATCACAACACAAAGCCCAGGATTCCAACCTGATACTGGTCTTTGGACTACACGTTGTTTGTGTAAAGAATCTAAATGTATTTTTATGAGTAAAAGGGCAATTTAAATGAAATGAATTTAAATCGAGTTAGCGATGAAATTGACAGATTATGTTTTAGTTTACTAAGAATAAGTGACAAAAACAACCAAGACACAAGCGGAAAAAATAATGTGAAAAAGTAATGTGTATTTAACACAATATCACATGTCCTATTACATACATGCATACATATATACATATGTGTATGTATGTATGTATGTATGTAATAAGACATGTGTTATTGTGTGTGTGTATGTATGTATGTATATATATATATGTATATATACAAACACACATTCTGCAGCAAAAAACAAACAGTATAAAGTTTGAATTTGAAAAACTGAATAAGAAAAATACTGAAACACTACTATCACCATAACTGACTCTGAGGATAAACTGGTACCACAGAGTCGAGCAGTTCATATGAATTACATTTTATATTGTAAAAATATTAGTGAGAGGCATAATTAATTAAGCTAATCTATCTACAGTAATAATAATAATAATAATGATACATTTACAGCAGGTTTATTATTTGACCCATTAGATTAGATTAGATTCACTACATGAAGTGAAACAATATATAAACACTGATAGCTGAATATTGTGGTGCGAAATCTAATTTATGTATTTCCCATTCATTTTAAGTGTTAAGAGTCATGACACATTTTAGCAATAAAACAAAGTTGAATATAACATCTGCTGGAGAGAAAAATATTGAATTATGCCCTTTTAAAATGATCAGATATGTGTATGGGTTGAGATTTTTCTTTTCTTTTTTGGACATTTTATTGTAAATAAGCTTTTGCTATTATGCAGACATTTTTGCCTTGAACTTATACACAAAATGAAGTAATATAAAAAGTTTATAAAAAAATACTGTACGTCAATACGTTCTCACTCACTCATTTCTTTTATATTTTATTTTAATGGTTTTTAATGGATATCTTTTAACATTGTAAAATATTTGTAATGTTTAGAGCACATTATCTTATTATGTACAATATGCTACATGGCATTCAGAGACAAAATCATTCACTTTGCATCGTGAACTCTGGCCAGAGTATTTGTGATAATAAAAAACAATGGTATCGTGTATAATATTACTAATAATAATAATAATGTTTTAATAATTTTACACCTAAATATCCAACCTGTCCATGCGCTACAACACGGAGAGAGAGCACTGAATGTACACAGTGTGTGTGTGTGTAAACATGTGAAGTGTCACTGTGCCAACTTCCTTGCTTTTATTAAAAAAGATTACACAACGATTTTGCACAAACTCCACCCCGCCATTGTGGGGAAAGTCGGCGAAAACAAATCAGTATCGTATGAAAATCTGAGGCGACACGAGCTTGTGAACCACGGTTATGGTTGCCACTTTGGCTGTCTGTCTCACTGACCGCTCTGTTAATCCACTTAACACACAATAGACAACAGAGCCACTGATCTACAGGATCACCAGCCTGCGCGATACATTCCTAACAATTTATGGCTAAAAACACTTTATGTCACTGCACTCTTTCTCCTCTCGTATATATAGTAGAAAGGGAAAATAATGTTTGCATTAGAAGAAGCAGGCCTGCGGGTCATCGGTACTTGACGATGGGCTGAGAGATTTTTCACGGTGTCTTCTTTCTCGCTCTTTTCTCAACATTACCTTAACAAAAGCCTCTCCCTCTGTCTCTCTCTCTCACACACACACACACACACACACTCACACTCACACACACACATACATCGACTCCACCAGTGTAACAGACAGGGAAACAAAATGGCTGAATAGTGATGGAGAGGCTGTTCGACTAACCAGCCAGCACTAACATGTGTCAACACTACACTCATTTATCCCAAGGACAGAGGGAAAAACTAACACTCTTTTGATAAAACCAGACAACGGAACGAGGAACAAATAAATAAAAGCCTCGTTCACTGTGAGGATATCGATAATGCAACACTGGATCAAGATCATTGGTGATAGCCCCACCAATTTGTTGTACCTCACGTTAAATTAAATAAATAAATAAATAAATAACGTAATCTCTTGAAAACCATTTGTGTGCTGCCAGTGGAGGTTTTATAATGGCAGCTCCAGCGTGACAGCAGAATACAGGCTGATGGCTGCCTTTTGAAGTCTGCTGCAGCAGCGCTGATATTCTCCACCACAAGTGCACATACAGTGTCATCAGTATTCTGGAAAAAAAAAAAAAAAACACGCCTCTCTCTCTCCAGGTCTGCTGTATTTTTTATTCATATAACTGACAGCTGACATCATCCTCAAATACGAAATATGAAGATGAAATGCGATAGATGTTGTGCCACCTCAGACCATTGATATTATAACCGATAGATAGATAGATAGATAGATAGATAGATAGATAGATAGATAGATAGATAGATAGATAGATAGATTGTATTTACCTTTATTTTTTTATATTATTATTATTTTATATTATTATCTTTATCTGCTCAGTTTTGCACCACTTAAAAAAACCAAAAATAAATGCAGAATATAATCTGATAGTCAACATTTCAACAACATCGTGTTTCTTTACATTTTTAAGTGTGCCTTTTCCTTCAACCATTATGCATACACGTACCGCAAGAAGGGCAGAGGGAGGCAGAGAGTGAAAGTGGTCCAGCGATAATGAACCTGTGTTTGCCACCGCTATAGGCAATCACTAACTAACCTTGTGAATAATCAAGCCTTGGCAGGCTGAGGAGGGAGAGGGGGTGAGAAATGAAGAGAAAGAGGGAGAAAATGACTCGCACCACTCTCTAATCCTATCACTCCGGTCCACGGTGTGTGTGTGTGCGTGTGTGCGAGGGTTGTTTCTTTAGCACGGCTCCCACTGCGAGCAGTGAAAAGCAACCTGGAATCAAAAGCCTTAAATGCATCTATGTTTGTGTTTATCAAACAATGGCAAACCTCTGACTGAGGCCTTCTATACATCTGAATCATTCTCTGCGGCTCCCGATGTAATTGCTGGGTTTTTATTCTGTGTCTGTGTGTGTGTGTTTGTTGCATATCACTTTCTTCAGGCAGTGCATCATCAGTGATATTTGGACATTTGTGAGGGGCATAAACACATGTTTATCACACTGCTGGTCTGGTGTCAGCGTGCTGTGACTGTTCATTAATTTCAATCGGCCAAGAAAGTGAATGGAAAGAGAGTTTTATACGGGAACACAACTGATGGCATGAAGTTTATATTGCTAGTTATTAATTATATGAACCAATTAACCTGATGAGTAACAGTGTAGGGTTAACCACAAAGACAGAAAGAAGGAAATGATTTCTCATTGTGGTCCCTTTGTATTTTTGGCTCCCTGTGTTCCAGGTATTACTCATGTTGTGGGGACCTACATCTGTTTACACAGTCACTTTATGGAGACACGTCTTCCTTATGGGGACAGGGTTAGGGTAAAGGTGAAGACGGGGTTAGGGTTAGGTCAGTAGTTATGGTTACGGTTAGAGTAAGTCTTCAGGAAATGAATGCAAGTCAACTTAATGTCCTCTAAAGTCACGGAAACCAGACTCCTGCACGTGTGCTCTGTACATAACAACTGCTCGTCTGCTCACAGTTCTCTGGTTCGACAAGTATGGCTGGAACAAATTACCTCTGCTCTGTGTGTGTGTGCATGTGTGTGCATGTGTGTGCATGTGTGTGTGTCTAAACAAACATGCTAACACATATGCAGTGTGTGTTAAAATTAGTGGGGGATGGCGACCTTCCCTCCACCTGTCCACAGCATCAGCTGTTGTCCCTTCTTACTCACACACACACACACACACACACACACACACACACACGCAGACTACACCACTCATAATTGCATTCACTGCATTGTTCAACATCTCATCCACTCTTCGACAGGAGAAGAACAAAACCCCAAACACTACAGTACAATAATCATGTGACAGAAATCAATATTACAACAATGCTGCACAAACACAATGAGTTACAAAGCTCTGTCTCCTGTCTGTCTTCCCAAAGACGTCCACCAAAAGCATATTTCTCACCCTCCATCTTACAGCCGGCTGGCCGACACTCAGACAAAGAGACACTACTGCAGTGTAAAAACGCACTGACGTAGCTGGTTCTCTGTGGCAGAGATTGAGTCTGTGTGTGTGTGTGTGTGTGTGTGTTTCTATGCTTTATGAAAGTGCATGTACATGCTTCTGATAAATATCTGTGGGCAGATGTTTCATCTTTCATGCAAGTTTCTCCCATTTTACTTGTTTAAACAGCCAACACGTATGTCTTGTTTTGTGTGAATTGCCAATAGTTTCTCTCTTAATTCTCACATCACAATTTTCTCTCGTCTTCCCCCCCCCCCCCCTTCTCACTCTGTACCTCACCCATCCCCCTCGTCTCCTCTCCTCTCCTCTCGTCTCCTCCACAATGCAAATCGTAAATAAAATTGCAGGACTGAAAATTGTAATGACAGTCTTTTTCCTTTCACACTGTTTACGAACGGCCCCGATAGACACAGAGGGAACTAAAAACACTGGCGTCTTTCTTTTGGAGGAGAGAATACACGTTCACACAGAATACATTTGGACGAGCACGTAAAAACCATTCTTCATCCTATCAGCATTCATGAGGAAAATAGAACTTATACCATTATAACCATTATAATATTAGGCTTCACTGAGGCAAAATAAGAGAAAACACAATGAAATTGCCCAGTGTGCGTCACCATTTCTTACAAGAATTAATGACAGTAATCCTGAGAGAAGCAAACACAAATTTTGGATGGTGCAGAGGCTCACCTGCAGTGTGAGGAAGTTGCTGGCTGGATAAAACACTGTCCATGTGACGGGGGGCTAAGTCTCCTCTTTACACAGACTAAGTGAAAACCTTAGTTAACTGATGGTGGAATGAAAACAAAGAAAAGTAACGGCAAGTTGAGGAGGAAAAAAGAGAAAGAGAGAGAGAGAGACAGAGAGAGAGGGGGAAGTGATGAGGAGAGGACACAAACTCCATGAAAGACAGAAAGCAAAGACCTGCTCGCACCTAAGTGATCAAACTTTTAACTTTTAGAACAGGAGCAACAGATGCAGCGGTGGTGTATTGTGGAGGGTATTAGGACGAGGGACACCCCAAAATCTCCCCCGCTGTGCGTACGCATTTGTTTGTGTGTGTGAGTGTGACAGCAGGGAGCAGCTCAGCGCAGGACGCCGCACGCAGTGAGGGGCCATTAGACATGGTGGGGTGACCCACATAAAAGACACACACACACACACACACACACACGGTCCTTTCCTTTTTGTGACCAATGTGCCATGATAACCATAAGACCAGGATTCTTTATAATTGGGTTTTGCATGGCCATTGTCACATGGTTTTCTGTGTAGGATTTTGAAAACAACTGCTGGTCCAGTCAGTGTGCGTATACTCGGTGGATATCAGACAAAGTCTTTTCAGTCAGAAAACACATTCTTCATTTCAGTGTTTGTGTTTCTCCACACGCTGTCTACATGCATTTGTTGTGAGAAAATCTTAAACGTAGTGGAACGTGCAAAAGCTGCAGTGATACACTCTGCCCCAAGGATTCTTATTTGTCTCTTATAGAATAAGTGGAACATTATAACTGAACT
This sequence comes from Solea solea, assembly GCF_958295425.1. Lineage (NCBI taxonomy): Eukaryota > Metazoa > Chordata > Actinopteri > Pleuronectiformes > Soleidae > Solea > Solea solea. The sequence continues at coordinate 14,487,542 of NC_081146.1, forward strand.
ACACTATTCTGTACAAAGACACAAGACATTAGGACTTCATGAAATGAACATTGTTGGTTGTGGTGGTGGTGTAAAAAAAACAACAACCATAAACAAGTTGAAACAAACTCTAAAGTCGTTAGATGTTTTTCTATGTCTTGGTGCAAAACTAAAAGTTGAATTTACATAATCCAAATCTGGGACCAAACTAGCAAGTCCAAAGTGGAAAAACATTGCATGAAATTTTGATTATATTAGTTTTTCTTTTAAAGGGAAAGAGTATCAGTTTTTAATGCTAAATTGTCATCCTGTGTGCGCCAGGCTTTCAGCATAATGATTAATTTGACTAAGTTGAGTGACCATCAGGTTCTGCATCAACTCCAACACCATATTTGTTGGGTAATATATCTTGAGCCATGTCTTTTTTCTCTCCGATAATTATAATTTGGCTGCACAGCTTCTCTTGCTCACAGTAGACAGATTGTTGAGTTGGTGAGTTGGCCTGCAGTTCTGAAACTCTCCTTCTTTCATTATCCTTATCCGTCCATATCTCCCTCCTGCCCCCACAACACGCGTGTGTGTGTGTGTGTGTGTGTCTGGAATGTGTGCATGCACAGCAGGGAGTTGCAAATTACAGCAGTGATTAAAACCCAATAGTGTGGAAAGAGAGAGTGAAACAGTGAGGGGAAAAAGAAAGAAAAAGAAAGGGATATTGATGAACAGACAAAGAGAGAGAGAGAGAGAGAGAGAGAGAGAGAACAGACACAAAAGTGTTCTCCTGTGGATTTTAGTATTTTACTGTGACACCGGAGCAGAATCTATGTAAACACAGAGAAACCATCATTGTAATCATATGTAGTCATACAGAAAGTGTATTTCTGTAGAAAGAAAGAAATGTAAACGAGTTTGCTGACACACATGCGAAGCCTCATCCATTATCAGCACTAATGCTGTAGGATTTTTTCAGTAATGACACAGGTTCAAGGATATATAGAGTCTATGTTCAAATGTAACAAAAATCCATATATTATTCCTCGTACCGAGTTATATGAGGCTCAAAATAATAACCACGATCACACCTATAGCTGTTAACGATGAAGTCACAGTGGTGTCACACTTAAACATGCTGGTGGCTAAAACTCTCAGATGAAACCAATCAGGGAGCAGTTTGCCGCGTGAAGAGCTGCACAGATGAAGCCAGCCGCGTTTCCTCGACTCTGTGCTGCGCTTGTGTCATGTCTGATTTAACCACACGCTCCCAACTGAGAGGAATCCACTCATGTCACTCTCCTGCTGTACCTACATGGTGTCATTGTGGACTCAGAAAACACCCCGCATCATCGCTTGAAAATGTTTTGCAAAGTGAAAATGCTTTTCTTTTTTTTCTTCTTTATTTCAATATGCATCCATTAGCACTGCAGAACAGAAAAAATTAAATGTCCCTTTAAATACAGTGGAAAATAACTGAAGCTTTGTTTTCTTTAAGATTATTTTGACACAAGTCTGTACTTCAGAAGATCACATGGACACCAGTAGTTATGACATCTAAACTTGCTCTTTTTCGTCAGTCTGCTCGTCAATGTATTCTTTGTCATTTTGTCTTGAGGACAGAACACGGTTCACGGACACATTCTCAACACAAATGTGATATTTGGCTTGTTTAAAGCTGATTAAAATTCCTTGATTTATTTTATTCATCATATCGAAAGCCAGGCAGCTCCTTTCTAATGAAGCCAGCGGACAGTTTGATGTTTGTGTGTGTGTGTGTTTCTGCAGAGTGACAGGTGAGTGAGCTATCTGCAGCGCTCACACACTCACCCCCTGCTGTGTTTAATCAATACCATTCTGAATTCCAGCCTACACACGCACACACACACGCACTATCTTTCCTGAAAACACCAAGGGAATACTAAGTATGGACAACTTCACACCTCCTCTAAACTATATGCACACATGCACGCACGCACACACACACTGGTATTTGTATACCTTTTTTTTTGTGGATGTGTGTGTCCATAATTATTATTATTATTATTATCCTCCAGGGTCCAGGTGATGAGATTCACAAACAAAACCAAGCATGAGGTCAGGGTTTACCATCTTTTCTTTTTTTTTTTTGTCAATATTATGGTTAAATAAACCTTTAGTTTAGTTTGATTTAGTTCAGGGGTGTCTAACTCATTTTAGTTCAGCAGTCATATACAACACAAGCAATTTGATCTCAAGTGGCATAGCATAATAACCTATAAACAACTATAACTCAAAATGTTCTTGAGAAAAATGATTGCGATTTATGCGAAGTATAATGCCTATATTTACCATTTATATGTGTGCATTACAGCTTATAGATCACAGTGGATAAAGGCACAAAACATATTGCCACAGGTATCTGAAACTTTCAATTACTACTGTGAATTCTTCACAAATTCATCACATGGGCCAGATTGGACCCTCTGGAGGGTCCGTTCTGGCCTGCGAGCCATACGTTTGACACCCCTGATTTAGCTTGTCTTTTTAAAACAGTCTGTCTCGGTGTAGATCAACATTTCTGTGAGACTACAGCTTCTCCAAAGTGCAGGGACTTTTTCCACTGATCACAAAACCCAGATGCAAACATAAGGATTTCACTTCTGGGTCAAACGACTCAAGTCGATAGACACAGATTTTTATTGCCGCCAGCTCAGATTGGTATAGTAATGGAGACACCCATGTGAACTACAGCTCATTTTGCCATCTACTACTTTATTTTTGCAGTCTTGTTGCTGAGTTTGCACCTTTTTCCAGCATGACATTTTGAGGTGCACAATTCAAGCAGTGACACAAAATTGTTCTCCTGAGTTTGACAGAGGGACAGAAGTGAAAGATAAAAAAAAGTGTGACCTCTGTTGTCTCTCCATAGAAGAGTGTTTTCTTCTGTCACGTGTCACTTTTTCTTTTTATGGCATTTTCCCTGGAGGAAACGTACAGGAGGACAAACACTTCCACTGGCAATAGAAAAGGAGTGAATCACCACTATATTTACTCGTGTTGAATTACCTGTGCTAATTGTGGTTAATGAAATGAAAATGTGTTAGCAAGTTTATCCAGTGACCATGGAAAGAGAAAAGCCACACACACACGCGTGTAGAACATCCACACAGAAAGGCCCGAGCCAAGATGCAAACCGGCAACCTTCTTGCTGCACAAGTTTAACAATCATTATTTGGTAATGTATTCTTTAAAAAAAAACAAAAAACTGCAAACTATAGCTAATATTTGCTCAAAATGAATTACATGATATTCACCACATAATCTGAAAGAAGTGGGTTGTAATCAACTTATATGTCTGCTTAAAAAGAATCCTGGAGATCAGAGGTGTGTAGCTCGGCAGAGTTATAAGCTATTTATGGACTGTTTTCGAAGCCACCGCATCCCATAACAACGGCCTGTCTCTGCTGTGAGAAAATAAGTAGCTATAAAAATCTGAAAATGGGCCGCTTCAAGATGAGGCATAATTAAGGCAAACATGGAACACACCCCCACCCCTTTTCTTTTTCTGTCCCTCCTGACACCTTGATTCCCCCTCACACACACGCATGCACACACACACGCACTCACGCACACACACACACACGCACACACACCAACAAGCTCCCCTGCTGTGAGAGCAAACACTCATAGCACATGATCATCATGACGATACGGAAATATGAATTATGCATAAAGGCAGCCTTGCCTCGGCTGCGGCTACAAAGCTGTGTGGGTGATATTCTCCTTTTCAAATGATATGGGAAATATCCCCTTAGTATTAATAATATAATAATCTATCACATTCACAGTGTCTGCTGTATTAGTCTCTCACACATTCGTGCTTTGTTTGGCGTTATCCTCGTTTCATCATCGCACACACTTAACACTGAACCGTTAACACATATAATTCGGGAAAAACATTTGAGGATTGTGTGCTTATTATTAATATTAGAATAAATGATGAAAGCTCATACTTATACTTCAAGCTTAATCACAGAAACTCTAATTCCAGTGTTGCCCTTCAATAAAGTGTCCAATAAGCTGTGGGGGTGAATGTAATTATATATATTTTTTGCTGATTTAGCTTTTCTTCATTGTCTCTTTTCAAGGTCACAGTGCAATTAAAACACCCGCACAATGAAAGTGCAGATCACGTGTGCAGTAAACGTGTGTCTATTGTTTATTAGGTGAAGTCAGTTGTGTTATAGACAAACAAAAGTATTTAAGGAAAGCTGACAGTGTGACAGTATGAAACAGCTCTCAGGCAGGAGCTTCTCTCGAACAGATTGGCTATTATTAGACTTTCGTCTAATCCAAATTTGACTGAAATTATTCAAGTAGCAGCAGATCCAGAGTTGACAGGCAGACAAAGAGTGGCTTTCTATATTTTTTTCCAAGGAAAGAGCAGTTCCTGGAAGGAAAAAAAGAAAACAGGAGAGATCCACGGAGGTTTTGAATGAAGGGCAGTCTGAGGCGTATGATCGGTGATGTAAGAGCGGTTAGACATAGTTGGTTGGAAGGTTACGTTGTGTGTTGTTCGGTGACCAAATAGTCTGAGAGACATGATTAATTAAATGGATTAAACTTACTGGAACACAAAACCTGTTTATTTGAGTTGGTAACATACAACAAACACACATTTTTTTATACCAAACATCCTGCAGGCAAAAATAAATGACCATCATTTTTTGAGGAGGTCATCATTTTTAATTAAACTAAATATGAAATTAAACAGAAAGCACAGCCGTCCACCCTTATTTTGCAAAGTAAATTTAAAAATGCATTGTATCCAGATCGGCACGAAATTCTAATCATTTCTTCTTTTGGCCATGACATAACAACTCAATCAAAATCTGTGCTTTTGAGTTATGCAGTTCAAAATCAGACAGATAAGCAGACAAAGTCTTTAGTGCAGCTAATCATTGTCATGTACCTTTTACCTACTGACAATTATTTAAATTTTGTTTAAAATCATCTTGCAATAATGTTCCAAAATCCAAAATGCTGTTGGTATCTCGTCAAAATTCAGATTTCATTTATTAATGTTGTTATTATATTTTTTCTTCCATGTTAAAACCTTTTTAAAATATTGAATTTTAAAAGTAAAGTATAAACATTATCCTTTGACAGTCGACATTTACACTGTAATTTTTCACAAAAACTTGATTAAGATAAATATAGCACATCTTTTCACATGATATTTAGTGTTGTGAAATGTATCCATATTTAAAATAAAATATGTACTGAATCTGTCAGCTTTATTCATTACTACATCTTTTTTTGCTAATTAACCATGTTTGTTTTCCATTCTGTTATAATACGTTCATGTGACCATTAATAATAATAGCAATGTCAAACAATGCAAACGTGTTATTGTAAAGGCCTATTTTTTTTTTTTTTTTTTTTTTAATGCAATATCTTTAAATCAAATTGGCAGTTCCGGTGTGTTTTCCCTGCGTACAAATGTGTGGCATTACCATTCATTTTATGTTACTGGGCCTTAATGCAGTACGCTCAGCGTATAAGCCCGTCTAATTATCTCGTCAGTGTGGCAGAGTTTAGCTGCACAGTAAACAGAGATGACAGAAGTGTGTGCAGGTGTGGAAGTGCTCATGTGTACGTGTCATTTGGGAAGGTGCAATGGTGCCGACGTTCCCATAACTGTGTGCTGACACCTCCTCAGTATGTAAGAACCATCTCTCCCACTGCATTATTTAAAGGTTTAGAGGGATAGAGACAGGAGGAGAGACGGAGAGGGGACAAGGGGAGATAAAGGCAGGGAGAGAGAGATGCAGGTATCCTTAAAAACTGCCTCTAAAATGAGTTATAAACCAGAGTAAAACTTAACCAATTACTCACTCCCTCTCCTCCTCCTCCTCTGCATCAGTCTCTCTTCATTTTCCATGTGATTTCTCTCCACCGTTTCATTTCTTCCACTAGATCACCCTCTGCTCTACCCTTTCACACCCTCCCAGCTTCCCTCTCTCCAGCGAGAGCTAACAACATTCTAGGAGAAATATGATTAACACAGCAGAGAGGACACACACACACACACACACACACCTCAATGTTGTGTTGAGAAATAAAGATGCAGAAGGAGAGGAAAGGTAAGACACAGAGACAGGGTGTGGCGCTGGATAATAATACCAGAGTAGCACAGCAGCACACTGCTGGGCTACATTAGTTGGTTTCTGTCTGTAGTTTGAATGATTCTCTGTGCCCTCCTTCCCTTTCGGTGCAAAGCTCAAACACACACCAGTCAGGGAGATCGGAGAGTCTAATCTGTTTTCTCCATAGGATGCACCGTCGATGTCCTCGGCTCAGTGCATGCTGGGAAAAGCTACAATGTCTCCTTCCTCCACTGAACAGACCGTACATGAGGAGTAACTCAGTGAAGGCTAAAATGATGTTTCTAATGTCTCATCTGCAGTCATCACAACTCTGTTGTCTGCTGCTCAGTGTTGGTATCGGTCCAATATTGGTGAAAATCACTGGATCAAACACTGGAAATAGGAAAGAGAGACATGTGACCAGAATGTGAGTGCTGGATGCACATGTCTGCTGTGTGGGTGTTTTAAAAAGTACACCGTGTAGGATTTAGCAATATCTGTTGGTGTAGTTGCATGTAGCAGCTGAATATCTCTCACATCACCCATCCCCCTTTGAAAGATATAGGTAGAAAAACCCTTCAGTTTTTAATACAACTCAAAAAGTATGTCCATTACAAACATGGTCTACAAAGAGAAGACCCATGTAAATATAAAGGAGCTTTTATGCAGCATAACAGTTGTCGAAGCAAAAACAATAGGGCCTTCACACCACTGTTTAAAAAACGGTTTAAAAACAAGTTTACTATACCTGTAACAGGAATGTCCTGTGAGTGATGAGAATATTTCCATCGACAAGGTATGCAGTCATTCAGCTGGTCAGCCAGTTACTGCAGCAGGGTGTTTTTGATGAGCTGATAACACCACCGATGCTCCAAGAAGCCAGCTGTGAAGTTCAATAACAGAATATATATCATCATTTGGGTCATTCAGGACATCCTTGCTCCTACCATTTCATGCCTTTTCACATGTTTTGTGTGTATTACATTTTATCCATGGGAAATTAATGGAGACCAGAGATCTGTAAATATATATCACATTATATCACGTTAAACACCAACAAGGAGGAAAAGAAAAGAAGCTTTTTTATAACATCGCAATAGCTTTCTTTCCATGGGTCACAATGGATGCACCAAAACCAAATGTGGAATAATTGGTTCCACATATGGAATCAAGCGGGCACCAAGTGACGAAATTCTGCGGTGGCTGGTCGTTTTTGGACATATGTGGGTAATCAGACATCACATAAATGGTAGCCATAAAGTCTCTGGACATGACTTTCCACGACCTTGAATTGAACCATGTAAGGCCAGTGTATCTTTCTGAAATTCATGCTATCACAAGACAGTTGCTGGTGGCACCGAAGGCTCTCAAGAGCATGAAAATGGTACACGGCGACATCAAGGTAGATAATGTTCTGCTGATTAGTCATTGTTTACAGCCCTTTCAGGTGAAGCTGATCGACTTTGGCTCAAAATGTCTCCAAAATGGAACTTGGCAATACCTTGCAAGTCCTTCCTTACAGGGTCCCTGAAGGTCTTCCTCTGTGTACATTGTGTGATATTGTGCATTTGATTGGAAAACATTTTTATAACGCCGAGAGGAATCTATACCTAGTGAGTAGTGCGCTTTTCACCCAGTGGTAACTGGCATTACATCAATTATATTTAAGAATCTTGATGACATTGTGGTGACTCATCCCGATATGAGGACACACGTAGCTTTATACGCCTCCTTAAAAAACATGATGCAGGTAGATCCAGAGAAAATAATTGAACCCTAACAATGCTCTGAATCAATCAATCGCTATGAAACACTTTCCTAGTCGTTCAGCTGCTTATATCGATGGGAAACCATTGTGTCATGTTTTTGATGGACAACTAGCTCAAATGGCACCAGTGTGGCTGCTAATGATGCTCCAGATGTGGACAAGTTTAACACCGAAGATGGAACCGCGGATTCTAAAGTCAAAGCCCAATCTAAGCTTTAGCAGAAGATTTGTCATCCAATCATTCAAGAGAGTAGCATCCAAAATATAGTGGCTCTAGAAACGGCTGCGTCCAGAAACCAGCCGCCATGGAAAGCTAGCTCAGGCAACACAGATCATGTTTGTGATACGGACACGATAAGCACCGATGACAGAACCACGGGTTATAAAGCCAAAACGAAGCTTTTCAGGAGGATTTGTAGATTGCTCTCTTGACCGCTCAAGATAATGAGAAAACCTGCTCCCAGCAATGAGAAGCAGCCCCCCACAGAATTCCAACAGACCTGCTGCTGGTGGCAGGCACTCACTCAGGTGTGACAGAGAAAGCTACACAATTAAGAGTTTAACAGGTAACAGATGAGGTTAGACTGTGTGTAACACACCAAAGGCTTAGTCTTTGAAAGCAAAGTGTAGGTTGTGGCTCAGCACTTTGTGCCTAACTTTGTCACTCTGTCACCATCTACAGCATATGCTAACGTGAAAAGGTTCCAGGAGTCAGGGGAAATCTTGGTGCGTAAAGGCCAAGGACTGCTGAATGTGTGTGAACATCAAGACCCCGGGTAGTATTCTACTGTGATAGATATATACAGATGGGTATATAGATGGAGTACATTGGTAAATCATTGTCGCTTAACACCGTCGGCAGCTGTATTTGGCAAAGAGGAAGCCATCCATATCAATTCTGAGCAGAAATACAGCCCAAACCCATGTAAGACTGAAAACACGTCTTATAGTCAGATGAGTCCACATTTCAGCCTTTTTTGGGCAAACAAATGGATGTGCCATATATGAAAAGGACCATCCAGTCTATAATCAATGTAATGTGCATTTAAAAAAAAAAAAAAAAACAATATCTGTAATTGTATTGGAGTGTATTAAATGGGTGATCTGCATATATGTGTTGATACTGCTGATGCAGAGAGACACATGCTCCCACAAGACAATGTCTTTTACCAGAAACTCCATGTCTATTTCATCAGGACAATACCCAGCCTCATTCTACACGAGTCACAGCAGTGGGGCTTCACAGACACAGAGTGTGTGTGTGTGTGTGTGTGTGTGCTTGACTACTCTGCCTGCAGTACAGATATGTTTGGTAATGAATGGCACATCACTTTGTTTGCAGAAAAGATGTGCAAACATTCCACTTGCAAACCTGTAACAATTAGTATGTTCAATTCTGATTTCAAAAAAGTGGTGAAACATTTGTAATGTAATGTAATCTTGTTTTTATGGCTCCTTTTAAAATATTGAACATGGAGTTGTCGGCAGCATCGTTCACTGGCTATCATCCATGCAACGCAAACTCCGTCAGCTCTCCTCACATAACCCTTGCCCATATTTAAACAATGGATTGTCTGTAGAGCAACTATTTCCATCTCAAGAGCGTTTTACAAAGTCACACACTGCAGTAGAAAAACATAAATAAGGAGCAACACAATCAATGATTAAATAAGTTAAAAGAAAGATAAAGAAAGTTGGACCCTTTGCCCCAAAACAAAAAACAAAAAACAACTCATAAATATTATTGCAACAGTGATGCAACACCAAAGAGTCTGTAACGGAGCGGTGTTGAATCACAGAGAAATTACACAGTGATGACACATGATCCTGCAGAATCTTATAAAATAAACTATAAGAAAACAAATCATAATATTACCGGATGATGATGCTATCATGTGTCACAACTTCAAATACAAATGTCTTGAAAGGACACCCAGCATTTTTCGAAATGACAGAAAGAAACAGGGGCAGATGTAGAATGGAAGAGAGCGAGGGAGAGTGGCAGAGACATTGGGGGAGTACGAGGGAGTAAATTGAGGGAAAGCAGAAAAGATGAGAGGAGGGAGAGGGAGGGAGGGAGAGCGGAGTGGTTTTAGGCTGATGTGAAAGCCAGCAGGTCACAGAGGTTGCCTTTAAATTTAGAACAAACCACAAACACTGAATGTCTCCTCCAAAAGACCCAGTGACTGATTATAATGGCTGCCTTTTCTGATCTCGTCCTGTCAGCCGCTCAGTGCTGCTTTCCTAAGAGAGCTGTGACTATTGGGCTAACATGTGGGCAGGCCCTCATTTTACTAACACAATTAGGGCATTTAGCTGACGCCCTTTTCCAAAGCATTTAACAATAGCAGTGAAAAAAGGCTGCAGTGTCGGTGAATCCTGTGGACAGCAGTGTATCGTGGAGACACAGTAAATGAGATCAGGACAACAGGGAAGTATGTATCAGTAGGAGAAACAAGGTTATATACTGTGTCAACACACTGTGCTAACAAAGCTACTTCCATTCCAAATGACCTGACCTTACAAACATCTCAGGCAGGAAGAGGCAGGCTAACAGTTCAGACTGACAATAATGACTGTGTTGTTTTTGTAACATTAAGTAACATTAAGTAAAATAAAATCTGCAACAACACCAACAAAGACGGACGATTATATTAAATATTTCTGAACGACTGCTGCCTTTAGTGTGATGTGGAGGTTATTTTTTCTTTCAACTGATGCCAAGTGCCTTCTTACTGTGTGAACAATTGGATTTGTCTTTCTCATACTGGTCTCAGTCTGTGTGTAAAAGGCCTAGTGTGTTCTGTGTGTTGTGCGTATATTTAGTGCTTCACAGGTAGAAATGAGCAGATTTGATTTAGCTGAATATATCACACACACACACACACACACGCACGCGAATATACCACCTAATGCTTTTTTTATCTACTGTTGAAAAAAAAACCTCTTATATGTGGTTGTTTATTATGAACACATCATGACCATCACATTTATTTACAGACCTAAAATAAACCAGCATTTTTTTTGTTCAAATATTTAATGGGCAAAATGAAGCCACCTAAAATTCACTGGGCAAAATAAGTTTGATTTACCTGTTTATGCTTCCGAAAAACATCCAGTTAAAAATGTAATTTCAGACCAGACTTGAGTTTGACAATGATTGGCCGGAGCAAGTTTGCGTCTCCCTTTTTTCATGGTATTTAGTGATGAAACCTGTTGTTTTTGTTTTAAGTGAACGAAAGCAGTGGCAGCACCAGTCTGATGCAAAGAAGAGTGTTAACATTTTGTATTTTACTTTTATTATTTAACATTTAATTTCGCCTATTAACAAAATAGAACCCCTCAATAAATGTGATTACTGAGTTATAACTGAATTATTTTGTTATGTTATGAGGAAAGGTCCCATAAACACTTGTGTTAATTCCACAATTCCACGTCCATTAAACTATCAAGCCAAACAAGTAGTGCTCTCATAATAAAACACTGAACCAAACCACAAAAAGGCAAATTTAAATGAAATGAAAAATGATCTTTTAAACTGAAAACTATAAAATAGATGCACAAATGTAATTTTGTTATTTTTGTCAATGCACTAGCAGCCACTTTTATGTTAATTATTATTGGTTGCCAGTAGCAAATAATATTGGGACAATAAAATGACATTGAAACTTGTTTCAGCAGAATTTCTTCAGTCTCTAACAGACAAGTTACAGTTGACTTTCAGAGATATTTAAGAGCAGGGCGGCATACAGGAATCATAAGAAGAGAGCAGATTAAAACAGAACAGGTACTCACTCAGGTTGAAGTAGGAATAGACCCCAAAACAAATCACTAACATGCAGAAGTCTGTCGACTATCCTGTCAGGGTGAAAGCTAGTTGCCTTGGCCCAGGCTGGGCGCTATTTGTGAGCCAAATCCTTAAAGAACAAGAAGCTTTCTCTGAGCGTAAACCTGCTGACAGACTGGGGGCTTTGAAGGCCCCCAACTGAGCTCGGCACAGAGCTTTGAAGCCAACTGAAAACTCTGCTTTATGAGACTCAATGAAAGCGAAGAAAAGCGGAAAGTTATGAAAAGCAGAGAAACACTGAGCACTGTTGCTGTTGTGCTTTGTTGGTTCGTGATTGTGTGTTGTGTTTTATTCCATGATTACATTTTGTAAATATGTATGAGGCCTGTGGTACCGTGTTTATCACTAAATACTGTGACGGTGCAGTTTGTTGATCTCGCACACAACTCACTGATTTAGATCATAATTATTATATTATAGTATTAACTAAAAACCTTTAATTTTAAATACAGGTTATTTCACCTTTACTTAAATTAAACTGATATGGATTCTTAAGTCAATCTGTTGTTAAACACAATAATTTGTTTTGCAGATAATTAACCCTTATTTTTTTGTAAAATACTAATGTTTTGTTTGATGAAAAATCTGCATACAGTTTTTCTCTGAATTGTTTTAAAAGGGTGAAAATGTGTGAGCCAAGTATTGCAGACTTTCTTATTCTCTCCAATCATGGTCATATGTTCACGTTTATTTCATTTGTTGTTGTTCGTGGTTGAAAAGAGAACTTGGAGGTAATGGGGAAATATCTGTGGCCTTGGTCATGCTTCCTGTTCATGTACATTTTTACTGCTATAAAATAATGTGCATAAATCGCCTTCAGAGACACTCTGAAATGTGAATTCTGCTGTCCCAGTTTGAACTGGTATATTTAACCTGTTCAATAAAGAAAATTCTGTCTCTTATTTCCCTCAGCATGTAAGGCCCGATTTGTACCTACAAGGCCTTATTTGTTAAAGATAATCTAGTAAAAAATAATAAAACTATTAAAAAAAATATTGTAAAATAGTGTATTTAAAATAACCTAAATTCTTAATGTATTTATTTATTGATCAGTTGTTAAGATAATGAGTTAAAATTGGGTCTTACTAGTATAATGCCAATATAATGATTACTTATAATATATTAGTATTCACTTGCATGTTACTTACTTAGCTACAGAGAATGATACCTTTTCCCTTGTTCCAAGTCAGAAATGCAAATAGTATGAGTTTGCCTTTTCTAACAGCAAATGTTTGCATCACTGGCTAGTTTATATATAAACATGTACGTATATATCATGTAGCTTTGAAACACTTCTTCACAACAAATCATCACATTTATCAATATCAGGCTCCAAATCCAATTGTCACAGCTGCACAGCTGTCGTTTTAAATGGTCAATTGAATACTTTCATGGTAATAAAGATGGGTCTGTGAGGCAGACTCGTGTGTGAGGTGAAAATCTCAATTTTGTTTTTCTGCTCCGTCACCTTGATGTCTGAACTCCAGCTCCGAGAAACAATTCTGGTGCCAAGAGCCGTCCATGAAACACCATTACCATGGTGCTTTTATGTCGGTGCAGCCTAATTAATTATCAGAAAAAACAAACAACACCTATCTAAACTGAAGCCTGGGTATCTTCAAGATGTCACAGCTGACTTTTTAAAAGCACATCTACTATCAGATCACAAACTCAGACACCATTTATCACTCTCTCTGTCCTCTTTCTCTCGCTCTCGCTCTTCTTTCAATAAGTTCTTAAGAAGCATGGAAACCATCTCCAACAGACAAAACAGTGGACAAGTCTCTGTGATGTCCTAACTCATTCTGCTCCTCTTCTCTCCAAAGCCTTGGGGCCGACGCACTGGGACCCAAAACCAACACACACATAATGGGGCCTTGTTGGGACTGCCTTAATATCTCTAAAGTTATGTAAATGAGGAGGGAAGAGGGCAGCACAGGAGTAGAGTGGAGCAGAGCAGAGGAGGAGGCAGTGGGAGTGTTTGCGTGTCCGAGGAGGCTGCTAAGCTCCCATTACCAGGGGATTAGGCAAATGCTGCTGTTGTATCGATGCTGGTTCGACAGCAAACCGCCAACCCTAATCCCCTCCTCTCTTCTCCTTCCGACAACGCCTCATCAACGCCTCCTCTCCTCCTGCAGTCACCCCAACAATCGTTAAAAATCTCCCAACTTTCTGGATTCAACTTTTCAACTCTCTCCTCTTGTTTCTCAGTCATGCATATACACTCGAGCTGACACAAAAACAAAAAAAACAAAAAAAAAACACAAATACTACTTGAATTACTTGGTTCACAGCCAGTGTAAATTTGTCTGCTCATTGATTTCTCTGACATGTGATGTTTGTCTGTGGGTGTGTGTTTGTGAATGTGTGAGAAGTGATCAATATTGAAAGCCAGAGAGTGCCTTTCTGGTTTGTCTGTGATGTGTTTGCCTGGAGCCTCGGATCGCAGCTACGACCCACCGGCTTTTGAACACCACAACTCATCAGTTCACTGCTCTTCTGACTCTGGGCAGGAGGACGAGCGCTGGTCTCCGGGTGCTGCTCACTGCTCCCTGGACGCCCTGGTGGCTCCTTTAAAGAGATTCTGCAGACATCTCTCAGCTTTATCTTCCTGCAGTGAGACAGTGCGTAACGATGGGAGAAAGGGAGGGGAAGAAGAGCACATTGTGTTCCATTTGTTGGCCTGCAATTCCCCTTAAACTTTTAGCCTCTCACATCCTTTTATAGGGTTATTATGTTGATGGAGAAATAATAATAATGGACCATAAATACTCATTTACACTATTTATTAAAATAAATATATACAGGAACATGATGAAATTGGCCAGTAAACCATTATTAGCACTTTTTTTGCTTTAGGGTTTTTATACACAAGTATGAACAGATCTTTATTGTCACTGTTGCAGGAACAATGACAAACAGTTTAGTATAAAATGCAATGAAAAACATACATTGCTCAATGCACATGTGTGGTGATGCAACAAACATCATCTATGAGCAGACACACACGCAATAAAAGCAACAACAAAAAGAACCGATTAATGTTGCATATGTGATCACTGACTATCCAACATGGCTCAAGCTGAAGTGTGTCATCATAAAGTGAGGAAGCTGTTCTGAGACAAACGATCTGTGTGTGTATGTGTGTAAGTGTGTGTGTGTGTGTGTGTGTGTGTGTGTGTGTGGATGTGTGACACAGTTGCAGGCAGAACTTGGAATACTCAATTATCACATTAGCACATCCAGGGAGAAGCCGAAAGGCTATACACATGCACTTTACACGAGCACACACACACAGTCACACACACACACACACACACCACCCCCACATATCTCTGGAACTGCAGGCCCCCTGCTAAGAAGCTCAAACAGACCAACTGAGGGTGGGGGCTGCTGCTGCTGCTGCTGCTGTCTCTGGTGGTGGTGGTGAGTTCGGGGAGGAAGGGAGGGCTCTTGGTTGTTGAGAAGCATGCGGCTGGTGAGTGACTTTGAGACCAAGGTTAGACACAAACCACCGTTCTGTTCTGCTGTTGGCCGTGTTGTTGTTGTTGTTGTTGTATTCTCTCCATTCGTTAATTTCTGAGACCAGTGCGTTCACGCAGCAGGGGTGAAGATGCTGCTCAGGGCCCCGAAAAAACACACTGGATCCCTGCTCGACCTTTAGTACATTGTAATGCGACGTCTTCCACCATCGCACTTCGACGGCTAATCACGTACAAGCGTTATTTACATTTCTGGCAGATTATCCTGGAACTTGTAGCTTTTAGTGTTGAGTTAATTCCACTGTTTATCCAGTAAACAGGCAGAAGCTGAGAGCATAAGTAGACACTACACAGTACTACATCACATTTTATCTTGAGCAGTAGTATGGATTGCAACAAAAACATTTTTTTTTTATTACTGAATTACCACTGGCAGTCTCATTTCTGTTTCGTCAGAGGAATTCTCACAATTAAACTTAGTGAATGTTGAAAATGTTGTGCTATTATCCACACAGGTGCCCCCTGGTTATTTAATTTCTGGATAATTAATAATTTTGCATAGATATTAAACAGCTTTCCTGTTAGTCATAAGCCACGTATGTTTTTATACGTCCTGACAAAGACAAGTCAAAATCTGATAGTTTTACTTTTACTATTTTCCTTTAGCCTCTGTCCCTTTTTTTTTGTAGTTGTTGAACTGAGTAAGTAGCTTTCTTCAAAAACTTTAAATTAGTTATCCATCCACTCAGGGAAAAGGCAGACAAATCAAACAGGTAGCTGGTGTTATTAATTCCTTTGTGCAGCAGTTGTTGCTAAGGTAACACTCAAGGAAGGGGCAAGGGAACAACAATAACTATTATCCTTGATAAGTGACAAAACACTGAACATTCGCTAACAAACAGCTAAATAATAATACAAAAAACAGTTCATACACGCCCAAACAAAGCTTTATAAATCTGATATGCAACAAAAGTAGGTTAAGATGAGAAGCAAAGAGCCTGCACCACAACAGTGCATTAAAGCTGTCACTGCTCTGCTATCAATTCTATTACCCTTTGTTAGAAAAACCTGTTTTAAAGTCAGAATGTATATACCTGATGCCTGTGGCAGTATCTCCATAGAACAAGGGGGAAAGTATTAAAGTTAAGCTCACACGGATTTCAGCCTACACAGAAAAGAGCAGAGCTCTATATTCGTACTCGTAGATTACAAAATAACAAAAATTAGCTTCTCTTTGCAGCTTCTATCGCAAAAGACCAACAAATATGTCCCGAGTTTGTCCTTTTACATATGACAAACACAGCAGGAGAATATCAGGAACATGCATGGCATGAATTCATGTGTGGTGCACATTATCCTCACGTTTGACTGAGGAGATGACGGGACACATTTTTGGAGACATTTGCATTGTCACATTCAATGTTTGCAATCAGTCTCTGGAATCATCTGGACTTCAGTGCGTGTCGACAAACACCATACAGAAAATAAATAATAATTTGAGAGGACTTGTGCAAAAACATTTACAAAAAAAACTCTCTATATAGAGATGGTGCATGGATGTGTTTATAAAGTTGATTCACTTCATTGTTCATTTGGTGCTGAATTGTTTACATAAAAAGGGAATAATTGTTTATATTTATATTATTACAGTATGTTACATATCATGTCAGAAATGTAGGGGAAAAAAGGCACTAAATAAATAAATATATAAAAACCTCATGGTGTCATGACGGTGAAGAACGACTCGCTGTCAGTATGGCTCACTGTCAGCTGATATGCCGTAAGAGGTGTGGCTATTTAAAGTCTAGTGGTCGGGCCATTCAGATTACAGGGCCAGTAACTCTGTGTGCGTACATGTTGCCGTGTGTGTGACTTTAGTGTGTCATTGCTGAGGTGTTGCCATGATACTATGTCTCCTCTGGTATGTTGTAAGGAGAGAGAGGCAGAGGGAAAAAATGAACTGTGAGGAGTGCAAACAGATGCCTTATGAGCAGACAGCGAGGCATGTTGAGAGGGTAATGAGTGCGCTGGAGTGTAAAATATGTGTGAGTAACAGGGATGTCATGCTCAGTCTGGGCCTTATCACACACCTATTGTTACAGTGTGTGACATAAGGCGGTGAGTATGTGACACTGCCGTAATTTAATTACTCTGCTGATTATATCATTATTTTATTTTCCATATTTCTGCTTCACAACAAACCTTATCTGTCACATTTGACATTGCATTGCATTTCCCCCCCCCCCCCCCCACCATAATAAGATTTTTTTTTCTGGAGTCTATAGGAATAAATTATGGGTATAACACTGATGGGGCTGAGAGCTAGTATAGAAACAACATATGAACGTGAGGTTTGAGCATGACTCAGCTTTTATGTCAATCATCAGGATGCTGTGCTGGACATTTAAATGTGTAATCTACATATTGCTTCAGAACCTTGTCATATTTCTTTTGTTAACCTTGAGTTTACCTCAACACGTGACAAAACTGCTGTCACTGTGAAGTTTCCACAAACTAAAAGAAGACATTCACACCTTTTCTTTTGTTAATGCAGAGCTTCTTTTTCAGCTAGGCCTTGTAAAGCTGATACGCTGAAGAAGTTAAGACTGGAAGTCTGGGCCCACTGATCACTGTGTGATGGTCGTGTATCTGATCTGCTGTGACTCACACACATCTGCTGCTCTGGTTTAACCAGTCTTTGGCTTTGAAATTTGCCATTACTTGGTTTGTTAAAGGAAACCAAAATGCTATAGTGCTTTTACTTTGTTGAGTTTTTGACCCTTTTGACTCATATAGAAGTTGATACTGTGGTTAAAGCTGAGTTCATTTATTTCACCGTGAACTATTTGTGGCTTCCAGGAAAATAGTTCTCTTTCTTAAGAAGAGAACTACAACTCACTCGTGTGTGACATAATTAGGGAAGAGACAATAACACATTGTTGTATCACAAACTCCAGTATCTACCAATACCGATATAGTCGTTTTGGACCATTTATGAACTATGAAGCTGTTAACAACACATTTGTGCTGAGTCATTTCAAAGACATGATTCTCCAGCTCTGTAACACATATTGTTCTCCCAAAAAGAAGAAATAAACAGCTCAAACATGACTCGGCTAAAATGCATTTGCTGATTTTTATTTACATTTTTGCAGTCTGTGCAAAGTGACGATATATAGGTTTTTGCTAATGGGCATATGGGTGATTGATATGAATTACAATGTATGTATGAACCTCAGTGGTACAGCTGCAGCCTTCTACTCCAGAATGTACACAGTGTAATGTTTGTACAACCAAACTGAAATGCATCTCAGACAAATTTATTTTTTTCAAATTATTGTACAAAATAGAGAAAATGTTTAGTCTAGACACTTTATCATTTTGGTCCTCAATCATATTTTTTTCCTTCAGTGGTTCCTTCTTCCCTCTGCACTGTAAAAACTGCCCAACTCAAATAAATGTTCACTACACAGCAGGGTGACATAAACAGGTTTCACATACAGGTTTCTCATTAATTCAAGATATAGACCATCTTCACTTGAGACATTAAAATAGTGGAAATAATTAATAACGTTAATAAAATCTACCTTTTGTTGTTCCAGTCTTGTTTGTGCTATAGCACTGAGGCATTGTGTACTCTCTTATATCCAGTGTTCATAGACTTACTGCACCAGCTAAATGGAACAAATGTTTGGTTGTTGTTTGTTTTTTATTTTAAATGACACATTTTCTAAGAAATGATACTGCTTTTACGAGACAAAACAGCATATTATTAAATAAGTCTAACCAAAATTCCAGGTTTGTAGAGTGTAGTAGCACTTTATTAATTGAAACCAGTGTTTTAAATTGTTTTGTAAATGTACTTATTGTGCAGTAGTTTATCTTCATTAATATCACCACTGAACCTGGGCAACAACATACAGTTCATTCTTGACTAAATCAGGCACTATAAATAAATAGTTAAATAGAATTATACATAGTGTTTTTTATATTTCAAATAACCATTTTGGAATATTCTTTATAATCTAATATTTAACCTGCCGCTGTAATGCTCAAATGTCACTGTAAACAGTACTTGATTCATTCAAAATGATTGCATGTTAGCCATAGATGATTATATTGTGTCTCTGAGTCCTTTGCTTCTCACATTGATTAATGCTGCTGTAAATATGTTTTTTGTCGTTTGTTTATTTTTATTTTTTTTACTATAAAGCTAATGTACTTCATTTATTGTTTTTTATTGATCACATTTAATAGACTTTCAGGTTTTTATTTATGGGTGTTGCGTTTTTGCTTTCCACCTTTTAATTGGCTTATAAATCACAGGTGCAAAGACGGGGTGAGCGGAGCCTAACAGAGCCTTAAGCTGTGATGCTTCACCACGCATGCCTTTGTTAAATGAGTCTATGCAGAAGGACTCCAGACTGAAGTGGGAGAAAGCGAGAGAGAGAGAATGAGATGGATTTGACACACAAAAGGCATTTTTCGAAACACATATGTGCAAAAATGTAACACTGGCTGACTCCATGTATTGGTGCTTCAGTTGCAAGGTCCCATTGTGTAAACTTAACGTGTATTTTGTGTCTGACCTAATTGTGTGTGTTCATACAAATGCACACGCACTCACAGACATACTAACACTTAAAGTGACTGATTCTCCAATGTCCATCACACAGTGAGGCCTGAGGGCATGGGAAATATGTACACGCAACTGTGAAATGACACATCTGTAGAAAAACGTAGGTCCAAGCTCAACAAAAGTGTTAGTGAGCCACACAATGACAGCACTTGAAATGGTTTCACCCACTGAGATGAATGATGGCTTTCCATGGTTTCTTCCTGCACTTTAGCAGCTATAATGACACATCACAGTCGGGTACAGTTATGATCCAGGCATAAATCTGTAAACTCATGTAGGCTCAATGTCTTTCTCGTCATGTCGCAACAAACGGTGTGCAGTAACAACATGCTAACAATTATGTAATGGGGAAGTCATATTATGGTAACACCACCTTATTTCTAATAGAGTGTCCAATTGAGTAATAACAATATAACAGTAGATAAATATCACAGGTTTCTCCTTTGTGATTTTCAGGTTATAGCTTGGTAATGAGGATTACATCAGTGTAATTCCGTCACATCACAATGTTTCTCAATAATAATTAGCACATAATATATTTGAAATCCATCCTCTCTTATGTCTCACACACGCTCACCATTGTTTTTTACCAAGCTATACTTGGTAATTGACTGTAGTGCAAACTGTTACCACAAATTTAACTCTCTGAGACGGTATTTCGGCAATACCTGTGTGACTCCTTCAAACAATGTGAATCAAACCTTCTCAATTATTGCTGTTTATTTCTCACACATGAAACACCAGCAATAATATTGTTTGCATCTATGTTTATTTACAGTCCTGCATTGATTTGCACCAAACTAAGCAGCAGGATGGAGAAACATGTTCACATTAGGTGCAGATTCAGTTATTTGGATTCAAGGATGTTTTATTATTTCCTCGTCTGAAACAATTATAGCAGTGACACCTATGCTTTTGTGTAACTTGGTGCACACCAACATAAACGTGACGAAAATGTTGGGAAAGTTTGCTTTCTACGCAATGCACTCCCAGTTTTTAGGGTGCAAATGAAACATAATTTAAGGAGCAACAGACAATGTTTGTGTACTTCTTCCAGGTTTATTATTCTTCAGTGATAGTTGTAAAAACACAGCAGTAGCAAGATGCTGAATCGGATGCAGGTACTTTTTTGAAGAGATGTACTTGTGCCAGCACCTCCACTCGACAAACACACACAAGACAAGACACTTTCTTGCAACAGGGTGTTTTTCACAGCAGGTGTGCTTATTATGGCACAACGCCGGCTCCTGAGGAAGTCGTCAACAACATTTTACTGGAGAGAAGGAAGATGTACACTGTCGAGATAAATTGAAGTTAAGGCCATTGTAATGGAGGTGTACTGCATGGTAATAACATGGTTTCATTCATGTTAAACAGATAATATTTTTCTCCTGCATCCCGGTAGGAGAATAAAACAGTAAAAGCAAGACATAGACTTCAAAATATAAAACTGGATGTGCAATGCACTGTGTCATTTATTTATTTTTTTACCTCATAATGATAAGTTTAAACCAAATAATTAACAGTGTTGACTGAATAAATGTATTGACATTCGTCTATACGCAGATTAAACTGAAACTAAGGGGTTTGGAATGTGACGACTAATGAGGAAATAATGTGGGGCGGTTATGACCAAACCTGTTTATCTCTCAACAACCTAATGTGTCATTTAACCCTCACTCACTTTTATGGCCCCTGTCCATCTTACATTCAGTTTCCTCCCATAACAGCTGATCCAATTAATTCTTAGTCCATAGAATCCCCCAGCCAACTGAGACTGGGACACCTGAGTGTGTGTGTGTGCACACGCAAATGTGTCAGGTGTGGTAGTTTCAGCCTCGCCTAACCGGTCTGTTAGATTCTGACTGAATGTGACAGGGATAAAATATGTGTCTGTGTGTGTGTGAAGAGGTAACTTTTATGTTAACATGGCAGAGTATGGGAAGCAGCAGAGTGGGTTCAGGTGTGTTTTTTTCTGAATTTCTCATTTAGGAGTTAGGTTGGAATTATCTGAAACTCTCCAATTTATGTTAACAATGAATAAATTCTGCCCTGGATTTAGCTGCTTTTTACACTAGCATGGGGTTTTTGAGCCCCATAAAAGATGGGAAAAAAATGGAGGTCTGCAACAGAGACCTTTTAAAACAGTAACGCTGTTTTGTGATTGCTTCTTAGTGACTATAATTCATCTCTAAGCTGTGCCAAACCTTACTTTCAGTTTAAGATTCTCCTCATTGTTGGCCTCATAAGAGAACAGCTCTCATGCTCTGACCTTTCACCATTGCTGTCTCTTTTAAGTCGTTTCTGAAACTCAGCAAACAGCGACAGACCAGAGATTCACCTACAGTACCTGTTTACACTGGAAAGTGCATGCCTGGTTTATTTGAATGGCCAGTTGATACGTTTCCATGTGTGATAGTATGAATGCAGATGACTTCTGACTAAATAGAACTGAGATGAATCACATTTGCGATGAAAATTGATAACACGACTGTTGCATGATGTGGGCCTGGGAGAGTTTGCTGCACACCACAGTCATAAAATGTAAATGTATCTGCAGTTTTTCTATAACATGTGCAGCTCCCATAAAATAACAACATGCTTTTTTCCCTGCTTCTGTTTAGCTGCCATTTTAACTTCAAAATCACTTGGACAAAGTGGATGGTTGTATATATATATATATATATATAGGCCTTTTAAAACATAAAGGCAGCAATGTGGACTACAACAGTAGTTTTTAATAGTGCTGGGTGAATAGAACTGACCAGGTTGTGGAACTGTGTTGGAGACTTCTACATGTACAGTATGCTTTCTCTTTAATCCTGACATTCACATATGAAATGTGTATATTTATATACTTAGCTCTGATTGACCTTTCACACGGCATCTTATTAATGTATGTCTACCTTTGTATATGTCCGTTTTTCTTCAGTCCACATATCACCTACTATCACAAAGCCTGTCCGCTGCTGTATGGCAATGTTTCAAAGCTGATATTTATACAAGGCCAATAATAATGCAATACATCAATGCTGCTTCAGAGAAAAATATTACAGATTTCCAATAATATTCCGGTAATAATGCATGCTGTATTTAAATAAATGGCTTGATACCTTCAAAAAGAATTCAAATGCGTGCCCATTTCACATTCCTCTGCTTGAAAATGACAGGCTTAAAATTTATATTCATGTTGGCAACTACATTTATGAAACGCATGTGTATAATTGTGGTTTCTTTATAAAAGCATCACTTGTGAAATTCCTTCAGAGGTGTAGATGAATACATGACTGAATAGAAAAAGTATATAGTGTATTATCTTTTTTTAATATATTCTAAATATTAAAATGATTTTGCTTCACGGTCAGTTTCAAATCAGACTTTTTCAGTTAATTTGTTTTATAATGAACAATGATCGGCCCTGATCTGGTGCAACATTACTGCAGAAGGTAGTTTGTTGGTGAATGTGGTGAATTGGTGAATGCTAAGACTAAAAACATGTCCATCTCAATTGTACATAGAATATATCACCTGGCTCATCTGACATCCTTTAAAACTATTTTGTGTAAAAAAGAAAATCAATCAGACAGATCACTGACCTCACCAAGAGGACAATATGAAGTCTGTGTTTCTCTTATTTAAAACAGTCCCACAGACACAGGTGCAAACTGAAAGACCGTGTGTGTCAGGGGCTTGGGGAATGCTGTGGGAGAGAGTGGCACAGGTGGCACGGAACCCCAGCAGTGCCAAGAGCATCGGATCGGCATGTGGCGTGCAGCCAACCACACACAACATATGCCAAAGGGGAGAAAAGAGAGCGATAAAGAGCGAGAGATAGATAGATAGAGAGAGAGAGTTTTTCTAATGACCACATGGGTCCACAGGTCTCCTGTCTTGCTCCATATGCTGTTAGCGTGTCTCTCTACCTGTCTGTCTCTACGCAACAAATTGCTGTCAATGGTCACGCTGTTAGCGTGTCTCTCTACCTGTCTGTCTCAACGCAACAAATTGCTGTCAATGGTCAAACTGTCGGTGCAAAATGTATGGGCATGCGACACGATGGGGGCATCGTCCATCTTAGCTCTGAACATCCAACGCAGTCATATCCATACAAACTACACTGGAGCACAGTTCCAGCTTGTGTTATTATCATATTCATCAATTATGTAAACAGCTATGTGAACAGAGTGGGAACACACAAACATGCACATGCGCACACACACACACAAGCACATTCCCCAAAACGCATGCATATTAATGAAGTGCCGTGGGGCTAGACATGACCTCCGCGTTGCCTCCACACAGACATGAACGTTCGTGCACATACACTCAAAGGTGTTTGACAGTCCATAGCTGAGGGGAGAAAGTGTGTTTATCTTGGATACAGAGAGGACTTCTCACTGTGTGTGTGTGTGTGTGTGTGCGTTTGTGCTGTGTTTGTTTGGCATATGACTGAAAAAACTACATCAGGAGTGTTTGGCGCTGAATTTAAGCCTTATCCTAACACTTCACTCGATGTATTCGATAAATATTGGTCAGCCAATATTATTCAGAAGACAGAGAAAACACGTGCTATGCTTTGTGTGAACGTTAATATTAGTTTCTCAACCAAACTGTCTCAAATTATGAATCTACTCTTTGATTTATTATTAACGAATATCACAAATGTAATACATGTGTTCAAGCGCACTTTTCATGAACCTACATATCTGCTTAAAAACAAACCTGACAAGGATGCACCATGGGTAAAACCACAGCAACAATAACAACAACTGTTGTGAAGTTTGTGGCATTTTTGGCATGTGTCTGGTGGAGGCAGAAAAGTGCAATGCCAACAGAAAAGTAGCTGTCAGGTTTGAACTGGACTTGAACTGGTTTAACAGCTGTACCTCAGGTATAGTGACACCTGAGCTTGGATCTGCCAACTGCAATTCTTGACAACAGGGTTGTCCAAAAACATCAAAGTTTAATAACATAATAATGTAATAATAATGTCTTTTTAAAAACAGGCCTACTAATCATTTATGTAGGAAACGGCTGCTTGACATTTCTTTTATAATGCTTTACCCAATTCTTCAATGTCTTCTCTGTGTTAAACACCAAAATGAACATCCATTGATTAATTATGTTTAATATTGTTTTTATTATGCATTTCTTATCTACAGCACCTTTCCATGTTATTTCTAATGCATGTTAAATCAACCAAATTAGCTTGCAAACAATTCTAAAGTGATATTTCCAGCCAAAAAGTAAGAAGTTACAGAAGTTCTTTGATTCAACCATGTTCCACACATAAACCTACATCCTTTGTCAGAATGTAACCAAGTAATTTCGCCATCTAAACTTAAACAGCATGAAAAAAGTGAAAATCACTTTTTCAGTGTTAAATTGAGCTTTTATGAAAAAGCTTCAGCAGGAGGCCACTGCCTGGAGAATATGAAGCAAATAGCAGAGCATGCATGTTTCATTTTTTTTTTTTTTTCACTCGTGGAGCAGCAAGGCTAGATCTGTCAGTTTCATTAGCACACATGCACACGCGTACACACAAGTGGGAACAAGAAACACACTTTGCTGACAGCTCTGTTGTAGAGTGTGTGTGCAGGTGTATGCACAGGAGGGGGTGAGAGACTGAGGGGGTGAGCTAAGAAGGGAGAGACAGTAGAAAGGAGAGACAGAAAACCAAAAAAGGGAAAGATGATGAGTCTTAACGATGAGAGCTGATATTAAATGTTAAAATCAGGGAAAACAGATCGTTTCAGACAAGTTCAACTGAAACAAAATACACCTAGGACCACAGGGAATAATCTTGCCCATTGTCATTTATTTATTGTAAACTTATAAGCATCTTAAAGTCCCAGTGTATATGCATTAGCGACACGTAATGGTGAGAAGTTACGTGTGCAAAAGTGCAAAGTGCAAAAAAATGGAGGACGCTACATACTACAGCTCTCGCCACTCCTTCACTCTTTTCTCTTGCTGTTTCCTCCTTTCCATTTTGTTGATTTATGCATAATTGGGTTAATGTAGGTGGAGCCGTTCTTCTTTGTTTGTGCAGTTTGCTTCTGCTTCAAAACCATAGATTCTATATAAAATATAGACAGAGCGGTTTAACCACCCGAAATGTTGCTTTTCTTGCAGTTGATTCATACCATCAGTGTAATGGTCACAATTGCTAGATTCAGAACTTCTCCAATAGCACGTGATGTTGATTTTGTCAATGCTGTGAACTTACACTTTAAAAAAACTGACATGACGCTGGTCAAATTGCGAATTTTGAGGCTGCTTAATTTTGTGACCAGAAGACGACATCCATTTTTAAACACAGTCTATGTTCAAAATACAAAACATTTTTCCATTCAGGCTGCTATAGAAAGATGGTGGTGCAAGATGGCGGCCTCAACATGAGGCCTCCATGTAAAGGGCTTATTTTAAGACCACAAAAAAATAATCATTTTAATTTTATATCAGTTATACACATATTATGCTCAATTTCTGCCACTAAAACCTCCTCAATGTTACACAACGGACCTCCATAACAGGTTTACTCTACAACCCAAGATGCATGGGGGCATGAGGGCCCATCCAGAACTTTTTTGCAGCCCTAGTTATAATCTTGTTTTCATTTGTTTGTTATGTAGCCCAGAACGGACAAACCAACCACATCTTTGTTCTTTTTTTTAAATGCCGCCTGAGAATCTCTGTAGTTTCTTATATACACTTGGATGACCTAGATTTCACTAAATCCTACAGTACATGCTGGTATGTTAAGTTTACACAGGGGAAAAAAAAAATACACTGCACAATATAGGTGTTACTTATCTAGGTTAAATAAGTAACATAATTAAAGAACTGACACAATTTCCAGAGCCATGGTTCAAGAGGCTGTTTGTCACAGGGCTCGGCCAACTGCCCATCACCTCT
Organism: Solea solea; assembly: GCF_958295425.1. NCBI lineage: Eukaryota > Metazoa > Chordata > Actinopteri > Pleuronectiformes > Soleidae > Solea > Solea solea. The sequence goes on from NC_081146.1 coordinate 14,514,294, forward strand.
CTACAGAGTTCAGTAAAACATGCCAAGAAAATGAGTGGCATGCTCAAAAACGATGCCATCTCAACAGTAACTGTTTTCATGGGCGGCAAATCAAGGCTGTGGCTTCCAGACAACATTTGGAGCCAAAGTAGACATGCAGTTTAGCCAGCGATTATGACCAACAGTATTTTTGCATGATAATTTGCTCCCTCACAGTGCACTGTGCTGTAGACATTGATATTGTCTGAGTTGCCAATCCAGTTCTTGTCTGACTATATTGCTGTGATGGCCTCAAAGCAGAAACACAAACAAAACAAGAAAACAAAAACTCAGTCAGAGGTAGAACTTCCAGTCCTTTTTCTTTTTAAGAGTGTCATCTAATGTCCATTATTGTTTTGACATTCAGTCATTGAGGTCGCTGCAATTCTTTAGGCAGCAAAACTAACAAAGGTAACAAAGGCAACACATACACTGGACGACTAACAAGCAGTGTTGGGTAGTAACGCGTTATTAGTAACGCAGTTACTTTATTCAGCAACTAATAATGCACGTTTTAATAACGTTGTTGTTGTTTTTTATTCAGTAACTCCGTTTCCGGTACCAAACGCTGCGTTACTCCGTTCCTTTTGGTGATGTTTCACAACAGCGCACAGTTCCCATAACATTTTAGCGATCAATAAAGTTTAATTGAATTGAAAAACAAAGCACTTGTCGCCCTCTAGCGTCCCACACGTAATCAAACACGCGCCATGAAGAGGACTGAACAGGTCAGGGCACGGCATGATGTCGAGCGAGAAGGGGAAGATACGTTTCTCTTCGTGGAGGTATTTACATTATTTTCAACTGGAGAGCAGAGTGAAAACAACATTTCGGTAACTTGTAGACTGTGTCCCGGTTCAAAAATACTTTCTACGGCGAACAACAGCAACAGCAACAGCTGAAGCACCTGGAGAAGCGGCATGCTTCGACAAAGTTAGCAGCTAAGGTAGCTAACGCAGCATCCGAGACCGAGAGTCACAGCAGCGAGCACACAACCACTCCACCCAAGCAGCAGCGTTTGGAGTTCGAAAGAGAGACCCATAGCCAGGCACAACTTGACAAAACAATAGCACGGTATGTTTAATTGTTTATTTGGATCTCTTTTAGCAATATCAGGCTATTATTCCAAGAGTCCAATGGTAACACTTTACAGATAAAAACACGTGTTTTTTCCCCTCAGACATGTAGTGGAAAACATGCTACCCATCTCCACAGTGGAGGACCCTGCTTTCAGACAGATCATCAGCAAGGTGCCGTGCACAGGTAATAATAATAAAAAAATAAATAATAATAATAATAATAGTAGTAATAATAAAATATGGAACTTGCTTGCAAGCAAAACATACGTGTTGCTAGGGCAACCGTCATTGTTTACCACGCCTCTTGTAGTTTGTATTATTCAGCATCTGTACAGAACTGAAATGACGGCTAGAGGGGAACTCAATCAATCAACCTATATTTAATGAGAGCATTGGAAAAACGTTTTACAGTAACTAAAAATGTACTTTCTCAGTAACACATTACTTTTAGGTTTAAGTAACTGAGTTACTAACTGAGTTACTTTTTTACAAAGTAACTGTAACTAGTTACTATTTTTCAGTCACTAGCACAACACTGCTAATAAGTGATAGAGCACTGAAAAGACAAAGAGAGGGATGTTGCGTGAGAACAGTAGAATGCTTTCTGTGGCCTCTCCTGTTTGCTGACTAATGAGTGGATAATTGAGTGCAAGCGGCCCTGTCTGTCCCCGATTAGAGCCAGACTGGGCCCCTGAAAAGACAGAAAGACAGGAGTCAGGCCTTTCTTTCTTTCTGTTTTATCTTCCAATTTATGCTATCCTCTCCACCCTACTCTGCAAAGATACTTATCACATCAGATAATAAATTAAGACACACTTACCCAGATAGACACAATCCCTTACACATACAGTCACACAGTGGTACTGATTGCTGAAACAATATGGAGTCCAATCTGACAATACACACTGCATAATTGGCCCAGAGGACAGTCACAATGACATTAGCATGGTAAGAAAGAACAGACCAGAATAGCAGGACTCACGGTTATTGTTTTAGAAATTAGATTCGAGCAACGTAAAACTGTCTTGTTGAATCAGCAAACTGTGTCCTCAGAGGTTGAAGTCTCCCTGAAGAAGAAAAATGATGATGTTTCAGAAAGTATGGTGTTGAACCAGTACTTGGAACATGGAGAAGTTATCTTCCAGCTGTATTAATCCACTGAAACTCTGTCAAGAGTAGTACACAGGATGACTCTGTTAAATGAATGCCACATTTTCACAGAGTAGTAGAAGATGGAAATGCATGTTGTAGTTGTAAAACTATGAATAAAATTGTATGAATACTTTGTATGAAAACAGATAAGCTCTTACTCCTGGGACAAAGATTTTTAGAAATATATGTAACATTTCTGCATCAAAATATCTAAAAACAAGTTGTATAGTTGTATATTTAGTTGAGTAGTGTACTTATTAGCTAAAATGTTTTCAAGTCTTTTTGAAGTCATAGAAATCAGTATTTCTATTCAAGTTAATGGACTGTTTCATCTCCTTCACCCGTCTCTGCTATAATGTCTGGGGCAAACGTCCTTGAGTTGCATTGATAGGTTTTCATCAACAATGGTGGTGAAGACAACAAGTCTTGTGATCCCATGCTGCTTCCTGACATTATCGATCTAGATCTTTTGTTAGTTTTGATTGAGAGACCCCAAGTGTTTCAGGTAGTGTTGCTATTAATCTGATAACATGGGTACCTTATTGAAAAAAAATACAAACAGCCCCTTACAGTTTTATGTCTCATTGATAAAAGATGAGCTTCCTCAAAACTGATAAAGGCATGAAGATAAGCAGTAATTCAAATGATTTCTAAATCCCTGAGGCAACATGTGACAGGACTGAGATAGTCTTTTCTCTCCATGTCTTTATAGTCCGGCTCACTGCTGTTCCCCGGCAGTCCTGCCATTGTGGACAGGAGGGAGGAAATCGACTATATCCACTACATTCATGTGTGAAACTTGTCCTAATGGAGGGGATGAGAAACTTAAGTGTGATCCACAACCATACACAGATATTTCAAGTGAGAAATGTTCCATCGTCAAATCCTGTAAAATAATGCATTCTCTGTTCAACCTCTATTTACATGTCTCAATGACATCATGGCATGGATTGCTTTACATTTGCTAAGATTTAATGACAAGAATATTACGGTTATACTTTTCGGCCCACGCAGCACCTCTAATACCCTTGATCTCGGTTCTTTGGCCCCTTTCATCAAACCAATAATGGGTAATAACGGACAGTGACTTTAAGTTTGAAAAGCAGATTAGCTGTGTTTCAATTAAGTTAAATGGCGAAGGTTAAATCGATTCTGCTGCGACATGACCTTGAAAAACTCGTAATGCTTTCATAATGCTACTCGACTGGATTAGTGTAACAGTCTTTATGTTGGGGTTAGCCAGGCTTCCATTGCTCGCCTTCAGATTGTTCACAATGCTGCTGCATGTCTTTTGAGAAGAACTCACAAACATGAACATATCTGTTCCATTCTGGCTTCCCTCCACTGTCTCATAGTACACCACAGCATCAAATTAAGTTTTTATAGTTTGTGTACATGTGTCTAAATGGCCTTGCTCTGCTTCCCCTGACTGCTGTCTCAGCTGTACACTCCTTCATGCTCTAAGATCAGCCGACCAGCTGCTTTTAGTCATCCCTAAAACAGAGCTCAAGCTCAGGGGTGATTGGACCTTTGCGCTAGCGTGCAGCTCCCAAGTTTATGGGATGGTTTGCCACATAACATTAGGCAGGCCTCATCACTTGTTTTTAAGTCTGTCTTAAGGACATTGGTTTCCGGGAGACGTACTCTCACTTTAATCATCACTACTACTGTCTTAATCTTAAACTAACCCTAACTTCATCCTAACCATACAACATGTTTTCACCTTAAAATATAATAATTTACATTATGGAGACTTGCTTTTTGCCCCCATAAGAAAGACAAGTCCCCATAATGTGACTGTGTAAACAGATGTAGGTCCCCACAATATGAGTAATACCTGCAAAACACACACACACACGCACAAATACACACAAAATCCTGATGGTGCAGTGCCTGCAGCTACAGAGAAGTAAGAGTGTAGAGTGGGGGTGTGTATGTGTGTACTCACACACACACACACGCGCGCACAGATCTTTGTGTGTGTTAGTGGGACCAGTGCCAGCGTTGGCATGGCTGGATGCCTGCCTGTGCGTCTCCTGAGAGGGGACCAGGGGCACAACAAATTGGCACACTACACTCCTTAGTTCCACCTGCGTATGTTTGTGTGGAAAACAGGGTATTATGTGTGTGTGTGTGTGTGTGTATCTGTGTTAGTGTTTGCATGTGTGTGTGTGTAAGTGCAAATGTGCATATACTTTGTTAGATGGAACCCCCTGGCTGATAGTAGCATCAGCTGCGGAGGTGCCCTCTTTCCTTCCTTTTCTCTCCTTCTTGAGTCCACATGAATTTAACTCCCATCGTTTTGTCTCATATTAGGCCCTTTCATACATACTTGCACATACACATGTGCAGGTGAGCCAGCTGCTTCTGTTGTTGACATTTTAAAAGATAACATTCAAGATATTCACTTAATTGACAATGTATCCCACCAAAAATGAAACCCTTAACCATTTTTCCAACTGGTGGTCCAACTAAACCCTTAGCTTGTAGTTTATATTACAGGGCAACTGTGGTGCTTTTGTTGGAGGCTGTAGCTGAATATCTAGTGAGCTACAATACGAAGTTAAGACAGGAACACCAAATCTGATTCAACTAATGCAATAGTAGATATCCAAACTGTGTCTGATAATCTATGGAGTACACAAATTACTCACACATCACCTGTTAGTAAGGTCACTGTATTGTTGATCTGTATATATTTATGTGATTAACCAATAATAATAAAAACCATTAAAAAGCACATTTTGCATTTTTGAAGGAAAGAAAGCAAAACAGCTTTAAAGATGATCAGTCAAGATGATCTTCCTGAAAGAACTGATCCACTACTTCATCATCTAAAGGTGTAAATTGAGAACGATTTTCTTGTTTATTTTCTGCTTGAAATACTTGAGATAAAAACATGAACTTGGCCTTTATACAACTTACAGAAATAAAAAGGATTTGACTAAAGGAAACGTCATTATCTCTAACTGAATAATGTCCCTGTGCCTGCACCCGCATATTGACACCCTTTCTCTATTGACCCAGTATAAATGCACAAGATGACTAATGTGTGCACTTGTATGAAGAAGAGAAAATGTGTCCTTGTTGTAGCTAATTGAATTTCCTTTTTTACTTCCATCTAGGAGGTTATGTTGTCATCCACGTGTGTCTGTTTGTCAGTCTGTCTCTTTTGTGAGCACCTCAACTTAAAAGTTAACCACAGCTTTGGATGAGATTTTCCTGGGATATAGGTTATGGCCCAAGGAAGAAATTATCAGATTTTGGTGGTGATCCAGATTCAGAAGTAGAGTGGCCTTGGCAGAGGTTTGATTTTTTTTTTTTTTTTGAATGCTTTCTTTTGTTTTGTTTTTTTATTCAAACAAAAGCAGAGAAGGGGGCAGACAAAAGGGATTTGATCCTCAGGGCAGAAAGAGAACACATGTGGTTGCAGACTAAGGGGGCATAACCCCTCTCCTATCTTTTAGCACCCATGTCACTTACTTTTACAATCATTTACCAAACCTGTGCTTTGCAGAAACTGCTGAATCGCTGAAGAAAACAAAGTAGAAATAATTACCTCTTTCAGCCATGATTGTTTGCTTTGTGTAATACTCTGTTATATTATATTTCTTTTTGGATCAAATCAGCATTGTCAGTTTTTTCATTATTTCATTATAATTTTCTTGATGGTGAAAGTTGGCCAAAGTGACAACTAAATATCCAATTAAAGTACCTATTTATAGTAAGTCAGCAGAACATAATTTGCATATTGAGATAATATATAATATATTTTATAATAGCTAGCTTTTGTGTAAACATCACAGGTGTAGCCTTAGGGCCAGATCATATTTTCCACGTCTGCGTGTCCACAGAAGTCCACTTGGGTCATCTGCCCATTTTTACGTTGGGGCTCATTGACCCTATGTGGACAAATCTGCAGACGCCTCCTGTTTGTTTCTGTGTGGACCATACACGCCAACTGTTCACGCTCCCTGGAGCACAAAACTTTTCAATCCAGTTGGTGTCAAACACTTGTCCTGGTCAAAAGAGGCAACAAAGACAACAGTTACCATGGAAACTTGCTTGAGGTTATATGAGGATGCATATGCAGTACGCACACATGCACAAGTTAATACTCAAAGAATACGAGGAAATACGAATGAGGGCAATTTCCTGGTGAGAAGTCACTACTACTGCAATGTGATATGAGATTGAGCATAGGTATGTGTGAGATGTTAGACTGATGCAGACCCTTATCAGCGGGCTTATATACCCGCATGTGGATATGTACAGAGGCACTCTGCAGACATGATAAGTATGGCCACTGTGTGACATTCAGGAAGATATATTGGTATAAATAGTAGTATGTTGTATAGGTGTATAATCACTTGGGAATAAAAATTGTTTTGGTTTTCGCAGCTTTAAGCTTATATGTACTTTGGGAAAGGGCCTTACCTTGCAGTCCCCTGAGGTGCTTGAGCAAGGAGAGTCCTCTATTTGTTATAAACAGCAGTCTCAACCCTCAGGTGTTACTAACTTGGAGGGACGGAAGAGAGGGCCCTTAAGAATTGACATGTTCAACTTCCTTAAATCTTCCTTGTGAAATCAGGAGAGAGAGAAAGAGAGCAATACAATACTGTGCCCTCTTTCCACCAGGCCATCTCTCTCTCTCTCTCTCTCTCACATATGGATGTGGTGGTGAATGGAGTCTAATTCCTTTACAGTCTGTTGAAAAGTGTCTAAGTTTGTAGAGGGTCATTGTCATATTACATATTACATAATTCCTTTGACCTGTTTTTTTTTTGTTTGTTTTTTAGCAGCCACTACTTTTGTGATTTCTTTACAGCATACATTTGCTTGAATCTTGAATAAACTTCAAATGTATTTAAATTTCTGGGTAACGGCATCATCATTTTCAAAGTTTTCCATTTCTGCTTATTCAGACAAAAACACTACTCCTGATATCTTAAGGCCCTGGTTTACTTCAGCGCACATGCCGCACACGGCAAAGTGTGCGTCGCATAGCATGCGTCACATAGCACGTGCCACATATTGTGGACCCTGGTATACTCGCCCGGAACAAAGTCAAGCGGGCTAAAGGGAACACAACCTCCAGACTCCAATCTGTGAATATTTATTTGGTGAATGACTGAAATTGTCTCATAAAATGTAAAAAACAAATACACAACTGTAGTGGGACCAAAGGCAGTTCTGTAACATATATTTTCTCCTAAAACCCCAGGTTTCTAAAAATATCTTGAAACAATGTTTTTTTTTAGTTTTTTTCCAGAAAGAAAAACTAAATTCTCCTCTGACAGGCATGTTTTCATGCATTTTCAATGGTTTGACTTAGGCCCATGGTAATAAACCATTTTCTAAACATGAGAGACAGTGTTCGCTGTCAGTTACTTAAAAGACACGTCCTCGCAGACACAAATGATATAAATAATGAACAATGGCTTAAAAAAAAAACAGGCAATTACAGAGACTGTGGGGAAAGAATGCAACTGATTGCTGTCAATGTGAGACAGTGATCGATCAGTGGGGTTTCAGGACATGTAAATATTTACGGTCTTACTAATCAATACGGAGACAGGAGGGGTAAGTGAACGCCAAGGACGCAGCTATATCGAGAGAGAAAGACGTGTTGAAGGAAAAACCATCAGGCTCAGTAAGGAAACAGTTATGGGTTTTTCGTTAAATTACTCTCTTGAAAGTGTGATGTGCCTATGATGTCATCATCCCTCATCATAGGTACAAAACACACCCATTATATAATCAGAAAAGGTAAAAAAAACTGTGAGGCTCCAAAGTGCGCACTGGGTTGTGATTATTTTTTAGACTCTTCTCCACTCATTCCTGTAAGAAAATTCTTTGCCTATTTTGTCGCCATTGTTCCTCGAAGTATGTAGGAAGGACACAGCACACCATTCTCGGTCAAACCGCATGTTTTGGTGTGGGGTTTTTCTCAAAACTGCGGGACGAGTTTCAAAGCGAAAGTTTGGCGGAAGAGAAATAGGAAGAAGAAGGAGACACGGACAATAACAATAGATGCCTTGCTTGCAGACACTCTAATTAGCATGTACACACACCCGGACACACACAGCTCAATGAGAGAATGGTGACATTTGCAGTGGGCTGGTGGTTGTATGTGTGGCTGGCTGATGGCCCACAGCGATGGCCTTTACAAGAGTGACAGGCCAAAATTACCATTAAGAACCAGCAGTATTAACCCTCCATTATACATACAGGGTTTATTGCCTCTTTGTAAGTTCAATAGCTTAATAATCTGAGTTGGAAAGATTTGATGGCTCTCCCATATCCATCCCTCTCTCATCTGCTCCTGCCTCCATTTTCCCTATCATCTCGTCCTCCATCTTAACTTCACATTTATCATTACTCACATCTCCATTCTTCCTTATCTACCCCCCATTCCTCCCTTTCCTATATTTTTCCTTCTCTGTTTGTTTGTGTCTTTCTGTCCTCCTCCAAAAAACACATATACAACACTTACTTTATATACCCTTATCCACCTTACGTTCCTGGAAAGCATCGACTCAAATTCATTTGATATTTGATTTGCACAGCTCCCTTCATTGGCCATATATTACTGAGCACATATTCTGCACCTGTTTTGCATCTGTGCTAATTTGTCGCTGTGATTTTAATCTTTCTCTTACAAATTTTTATCATAGATAGCACATTTTGTGTCGTACTACATCATATTTTATACTGTTGTAGGTAAGATCACTTGAAAAATAGTTGCTCTGTTAGAGGTTAAAAAAACATCCTTTGCCATATTGAGGTAATCGTTACATTATATGTGTCTAACCCCATGGATTCACTGGCTGATAGATGTAGATGGTTTTCCTGACAATACTGACCTTGGCAGTGGGGGGTAGACCAGCAGGGCAGTAACCAGCCAGACAAATAGACTGGCTGTTTCTCTACAGGCTGCACCTTGACTAGACTGTAAAATCAAGATGGCAGAGAGGGTTGGTTGTTGCCTTGGTGCATGTGTGTGCATGAATATATGTGTGTGTGTGTCTGAGAGAGAGAGAGACACTAAAAGAGTGTGAGACAACTCTTGTGCTTGTATATGTGATGCGGTGTGTGTTATCAGGCAAGTGCAGACCCTGCTGTCCAGTGGTGTGTGAGATGAGACAGAACGAGAGATTTACCTCCATGAAACACTAAGCACGCTACTAAAAGCACTCACTCACGCACACGCACACGCACACGCACACACACACACACACACACACAGATGTACTGTTTATTTAGCACTACTGTTATCAGGGTTCTCTATTGGTCCATATCTTGGCTGGGGGCACCCACTTGGGCCTGTATATCTGCAGATAGAAAAAGAGCCAGCCAGTGGACCGACACTCAACAGCAAGCACTTTGCTAATACTGGGTTAGGACGGCGTTACTGTAAAACAGACAACACATTTTAAAACAATTATTTTATTTACCTTTGCAAGGAGGTTATGTTTTCGCCCATGTTCGTAGTTTGTCTGATGTATTATGTGCAGCATAACTTTAAAGCTCCAGTGCAGAACCTCTATTGCAGGGTTGTCAAACATTCGGTCTGCGGGCCAGAACTGGCCCACCAGAGGATTCAATCAGGCCCGCAGGATAAATTTGTGACATGCTATATTTTTCATTTTTGACACCCCTGCTCTATTGCATCTATTAAGTAATTACCACTGATGTGACCTAGTTTTTCTTCGCCCACCCAGTTTTTCTACAGTTGTAAGTTGTGTTGTTTATCTGTCTTTAACTGTTGTGTTAGTTGTCCTGACTGCATCCAGGCACAAGCAACTAGTCAGGCAGCTGTTCAGTGAGTGCTTGATTGCTGTTTGCGGCACTCGTGTTTGCAATTTTTCACAATCATATTTGTGAGAAGCTAAGCTACAGGTCTAAGTTCATGGGTACGAGTAGAATCCTTCTGAAATGTTTCCTACGGTATGATACGATACAATACAATACGATACAACTTTATTATGAGTTTTCACTGAAATTAATTTTGCAGTCCATAGGATGCTCCATTACAAAATAAAAAACAAAGCATTCAGATACAGGTTAGACATACAGTACACAAACAACAGTCAGGACATACCGTGCATACTAATGGTCTGTAGGCTTGATGTTATTTAACTGTTCACTAATTCTGGTACTTCTTGGTGTTTTCAGCCATTGTGCTGCTGTATGTTTATCAGTTTATCAATGTTCAAACCAGTTCCAACATCACTTATCATTTCAGAGTGGTTTCTATTAAACCTAACTTACTCCCTTTTTACTGAAATGAAGTATAAATTCTGCTGCACATCTACAGACAACTTTGAGTGTTTTTGTTCAGTATTAATGTTGCAGCAATGTGAGCCTCTTCATTTCTGCTTGACACAAACTCAACACAATATTAACTATGAATCAGAGAATCACACTGGAAGCGCAGGCCAGAACAGTCTGAAGGATATTCATTAAAACTGGCACATGATTCAAGCAAATACAAGGTCAGCTTGGCCACTCATTCCACCCACTCATGTCCTATCTCTGAGTGGGGCATGAGTGGGTTTTTGTAAAACCTCCCTTAGTCACCTTTACTAAGACATTTTTCCTTTGCAGTTTGGTGACTCCACCATGTTACTGCACTGACTCATGCTAAAAAGATGGATAATGATTTTTATTCTAAAATAGGGCTTTTTATACAGTTATCCAAATAAGTGTCAGTCAGCTGCAGAGGCCAAAGACTGACGGAGAAATAAACCAACACATATAATGAGGCAGAATCTGTACAGTATATCTGGGTTGGAGGCTATTTGGCTGACTCCTTATATTGGCAGTATTGGCAACACTTCTGCTGTAATCCCAAAAGAAAAAGAATTAATTAACGCATCTATTAGGCTGATGCAACAAACCAAGCTGAGAGTCATACATTTGTTTGTGAAAAGACAATACTGTCTGAAGTGTCATTTCATTATTTTCTTTCCTTTAGGTAAATCTGCAGCTTGGCCACATGTTATTATCAGAAAATTGCTGATTTCCACTGATCAATCAGAAGTCAATCATCACCCCAACAAATGGCAGGCTCACCTTCATATACACAGATGAGATTATTGAATAGCATTGTTAGAAATCTATTTAGGCCTACAGATAAACTCCCTGTCCACTTATATTTGTTTTGTTCCATTTTTTCTGTTTTTATTGTCAAACTACTCCAGGCCAAACCATTATAAAGTGACTGGCAGGAGGGTTGGGGGAGCAGACAAGTTAAGGCAATACTCTGCTGGTGCTGCTGCCTTTTCAGATTTACATTCAGGAGCCATTTTCTTATCCGGCTACCCAGAATTCAACCTGAGCCTGTCTCTCCTGTATATGTCTCTCTGTCTCACTCGCTCCATCTCTTCTCCCTTCAATATATCTCTATCCATTCAAATGGAGAGCAAAGGGAGTGAAGCAGTGGTGGTGGAGGGTTAAGTGAGAACGTGGTAGAGAGAGAGAAAAGGTGTGTGTGTGCGTGCATGCGAGCGAGAGGGAGAGAGAGAGAGAGAGAGAGAGGGAGCTCTGTGCTGAAATATTCATGCTGGTGCCAGCAGATTTTCCATTCCCTGCTCAGCAGGAGGCTGCTGTTTGATACATCCATGCAGTCATGAGCACAACTGATGCATCAAAATGATGAAGTTTTGATTCTGCAAGTACTTAAGACGGACACATTTGGTTATTCTTCTTATTATTAAATTCATATATATTATTAAAACTGTGTTTTCCTACAAATAACACATTATGACATCAGACAATATCAACATTTCATTAGTACCGTCTGAATTCTGTCCACCAGACAGTAGATTTTGTCCTCGTTGGCCACTCCTATATGGTGTCGTTTTAATATTGAATTCCAGTAATTTCAAACATGATCCCGTCACTGAACATAACTCTCTCTGTAGTAAGTGACTCAAAGCCAACAAGGTGAACAGCAGCCACAGCTCCCTTCACTGATTTCCTCGGTAATAGCATGCATTTATTAATTCATTATAAGCTCCAACCTCAAATAGCCACTGGCAAGTTAAGCATCACATCACAGTTATTTATTGAAGTGTTGCTGTCAAAATGTTTTGCCGAAGCCAAACACAAAAGAACAGCAGGGACCATAATAAAGGTACAATTAAAAAGGCATTGTCCCTTCACCGTCGGCTGTTTGACCTGTGGGAAATCATTTGTTTTTCCACATAAAACAAGCAATAATTAGTTAAGGACAGGAAAGGAAGATAAGAAGATAAAAGTAAATGAAGAGGGCAACAAAATAACAGACCTAAAGAATGGAAAGAGCACAATTTTGTGGCTCTGATGATGTCATTGTCACATGACAGCTGCACTTATGAAGCACATTTTCACTAAATTGTGAAGTTCTTCCTCACTGTGTAAACTGTGAGCTGAACTTGGTTGAATATTTTCAAGTCAGAAGTTGTCTGGTGTCACATGATCTTGGAGTCTCCCCACACACACACACACACACACACACACACACACACACACACACACACACAGCCAAGACAGCAGCAAAAGTGGGAAACACTGCTGCTGCCGAGAAACCAGCAGTTGTAGGCTTGAGAGGGCGAGGCCATGCCTTTCAGGGAACAGCTTCATCTCACTTGGAACTGATGTCAAGGCTGGTGGTTAACAGGGAGGGGCCGCCTGTATGGTTACACACGCACGATGTAGTATGTTTATGTGTGTGGTTGTATTTATAGCGCATGTGCTGCAGGATGTGGCAGATGTTGCAGAAGCAAGGATTAGTGTATGTGCATTAAAAATATCTTTGCCACAGCAGGAAGCCACTGTGGCCAATTACAGTGCAGCATCTGGGCTAACACACGTTTATTAGTGTGTGGGTGCGTTTGTGTGTGTGTGTGTGTGTGTGTGCGTGTGCGTGTGGAGGGGATAGGGAGGTTCAGGCAGAGTTCAGGTTATTTACATTTTTGCATGCAGAGTTTCAGTAAATGCTCTCTCTCTCCCTCTCTCTGTGTGTCTCTTTCTCTCTCTCCCCCTCTCTCTCTTTGTGTGTGTGTGTGTGTGTGTGAGTTTGACAATGGTGAGGCTTTGTGTCACAGCGGCGGAATCGGAACACGCCATGAAGACAACGACAGAACAGGGGAGACAGAATTAGAGGGATTGAAGAGTAAATACGGTGAAGCAGTGAAGGCAAATGAAAAGACATTTTAAGGAAAGCAGGAAAGAGGAGGAAAACTAAATAAAAGCCCTGTCATTTCCAGCAGAGACGTGATACCTTGCTGGGTAAAGAGTGAACCCCATCAACAAAGGGTACAACTCTGCACATTTTAGTCAAATACATAATTCCCTCTGGAGTCTGTGGAAAAATAATCCTTTTTGTTTTATTTTCTCTTTCAATTAAATCAAGCTTGGAAGACGATGACTTTGCTGCCTCCTCCATTTAGGAGTATTGTGAGCCACTAGGCCTGCCTTCAATTTGGTATCATTTAAAATAAACAGAATCAACAGCAAATGTGAAATATATGGCCATCAGGTTGTTTTTAAATCAGATTCTTGGGGCAGTCATTAGTGTTACACACCAGTGTATCGTCACATTTACGTATGCTGCTGTTTTATGATTGTACCAAAGTGGGCTTAAGTGGATATGGACATAAAAACACAAACATAATGTGGTTGACACATACAATTATGATCAAATATCTGATATGTGGTTGGGGTATTTAGCATAGGGATGGGAATCGATATCGGTCAGTGTTGGTATCGGTTGAATAGTGGTCAAGATCACTGGATTGGAAATTTATGTTAGGGTTGTTTATTTCTTCTTTTTGGGAGAACGATATTTGTTACACAGCTGGAGAATCACGTCTTTGAAATTACTCGTCTTTGAAATGTATTGTTAACAGTTTCATAGTTCAGAAATGGTTGAAAATGACTATCAGTTTAATATCGATATCAGTAGATTCTCAAGTTTGTGATATCGTTATCAGTATTGGACACAAAAGAGTGGTATTATACCATCCCTAATTTAGCATGAGCGTAATCATGTACAGCAGTGTTTTCTAAAATGTGGGTTGCAGCCCCACTTGCGGACCTGTGAGATAGTGCAGGCGGCCCAAAGGCTAGGCTGGAAAATTTCTCCTATGTTATTTGTTCTGTGGAGTAAAAAAACAACCCTCAAATATAGATATTGTTTTGTAATCTGCATTTTAATGATTTATTTTTAAACAGAACATAGCGCTTCTCAGTTATGGTGAAAGTGGCAATCAAGATCATGATTATTTATAATTATTTGTTATTTATAGTTAGAATTTCAAAAAAACTCTGAAGTTTGCAACGCTCTGATGTATGGTGTAGACATAATTACAGAAGCAGTGAAATAACACTCACCTGTATGCTGCATGTGTAGCTCCCGCTACACATGCCCACATTTGATATGATCCACCTATGTACTTATATACATATGCTACAATTTTGTGCCATTAAAGTTTTTTTTTTTTCTTCAATTCACTGGCACTTGCCCAGATTAATGCAAAAATAAAATATGACATTGTTTTTATGCGTGGTGCTAGTGTGGGGACATAATAATGGCTTCAAGTTATAGAAAGATGATTGAAGAAGAGACACATTAGGGAAGGAGGAGAAATGACAGGGTGAGGAAGATGGAGAAATATCTAATGAGCAAGATAGCTCTCCAGTAACTTTAAAGCAACAGTGATGGACCATGTCATCAATCACGGTTTTCCTGTGTGTGGCTGAGGAGAGTCTGCTCTAATGTGAGCACATCGACAGGTGCTTCCATTATTAATAAGCTCTCTGCTGGGCTGCACGCTCAGCAGAGGACACCTTAGATGAAACGCTTGCTTAATGTGTGTAAGGAGTGTAAGACTCAAAATAGACTTTACTGAACATTGTTGTTAACCCTCGCCTAATATGAACACACAAATACTTGTAGGTGTTTTTTTGGGTTTTTTTTTTTAGCAGAGGAGATTACATGAACATGAAATGGAAAAAGGAAAGGTAACTAATCAACTACAACTACAAAATATGATGCAGAACTTTCAGAAGGTGCTCATGTACAGTCTGTCAAGAAATAATTAAGAATATGCCCTGTTTTTTTTTTTTTTAAAGTAATTAGACCGAAAGAGAAATGACCCTCAGTCCTGCTGTGATAATTAGCTATTAAACAGCACACACAGAAAATCTATTGGTCTCAGGCTGCCAATGCCATATACTGAAATTTATTGTATTGGCCATTCAACCAGATCAAGGATAAAAAGTAAATGGAGAGAGAGAGAGGGAGAGAGAGAGAGTGATGCAGTGTATAGATTGGTGCGGTGGATATATTGCTGTGCAGAGCAGATTCTGCTCAGCAGGGCAGAATCAGTCTATCAAGTACCATACGATGTACCATGTTAAATATCCAGTCAGATAATGTCTGGTGCAGGATATTGACTGCAGCACAAAAAAACAAAGACACTTCATGTGAAGGTTATTGGTCTGTTTGTTTGCATTTGTTAATGGCGAGAAGGAACCTGGGGTCCATCTCCAGTTTAACCCTTATTTCTGAGCATACTTAAGTCTCTCTTTAGTAATTCATAGGCTTGGATTTTATATTCACCAGGTTATGTTAATCAGTCCTGTCTAATCAGAGTTGCATGTGGATTTACCTCCTGGGGAAACTGCTGCCAGAGTTGAGAAACACATAATCCCACTGATTAAATACAAATACTAATTATATTAGAGTCAGATTGTGTAATCCTTTTAAAATAAGTTATACTTGTTTATCAAGTTATGCTTTTCTAATCCTTTGATTTTAATTTGATTGAATAAATGTTAGACAACAACAATCTGGACCCACAATGTAGACAGTTAGCCTCAACCTTGCATATGTTGTCCTTGTTCTCCTGGTTCAGGTGGTTTCGGTTTATTTTTCATCCACGTGTAACTTCTGCACCCAAGTGGTCAAAGCTGCTCACTGCTTCAGTGGCTGCACCACAGCTCAGATTTTTTGATTGGACTCTTGGTTTTAACATTGCTTTGTTAACTCAAGCAAACACTGACTCTCCACAAGGCCTCACAGTTTTTTAAAGCAATGTCAGGCTGATTTGTAGTATATCAAACTATTTAATTGACACGTGTAAGTACTTAAACAAACAACACTTTCTTTAACTCAGTGTCTTCTTTGCATCAGTTAGAATAATTTAGCATCAGGGGTTATCATGTTATTATGTGATCACACGGTGGAAGAGTTTAGAATTAAATAAGTAAAAACATTATTTTCTCAAGTTTTCTACTTTTGTAAATGTGACAGCGCACAACTCAAACATTTGCTCACATCATTTCTGTTAACGTGTGAACTGATCCACAGCATTTATCAGTTCTTAGAGGGGCGTCCTTGTCGGATTCCGGGACAGGAACACAACTTCCTCTGCAGCAGCGACACTGAAAACACACTCTCTGACTCGCAGACAGCATCAGTGCACCATGGAGAGATCTGCTGCGATGTCGGGCCGCAGGAGTCCGCCACTTCCAGACTATAACATTTCAACCTCCACCTTGGCCTTTGACCAGCATTTCACCACAAACGCCACAGGAATTCTTCTCCTGGCTGAAATAGTATGTGAGAATATTTGACTTTTTGAAGACTATGTGTCAATAGTGTGTCATTAAAACATGCTCAGCACCTGGTAACAATAGGCTGATTGATGATTATACTAATCACTGGGAAGTAGTGGCAGTCATTTTGTACCTGAGAAGTATTTTACACTTGAAACTATGTGGACAAAAACAGGTTTGTGGTTAGAACTAATTACGTTCTAATTAATTACGTTCTCGTGACAGTTTTCCTATGAAATGAATGTAAAACTCATCTGGATAATAACATAGTATCAGACAGTATTCAGACTTCAAAATGTTTCTATAAAAATAGGAAGTTAACCAAAACACACCGAGCAAATCATATCTTTCACATCTTCGCCCTTTTTCTCCTGCATTGTCTCTCTTCCTCTGCAAATTGGCTGAGGGAAAAAAGACAGGACAGCCTTCCTCTAAACACAGTCTGGCTGGCTGCCATGCAGAAGTGAGGCTCAATTGAATTGAATCTGATTGCAATATAATTAAATAAGTAAAATGGAGCTGCCGATTGAAGCTGTTTTATTTGGAAAACAATGCTATTCTATAGCTAGTCACAATAACATATTAAGTTAAACTGGGAACCGATACGAGATTTTAACCAGCCTTACGGTCCCGTTTCACTCAAGCAAATATTTTTGTTCCCCGATATGAAACATGCAGCAGGAATGTTTTGTTGTGACACAGGAAGTATGGGTTTGAACTAGTGCAGGATGAAAGAGGTTTAACTTTGCACCACTGCAGCACTAACATAGTTCACTATTTTTAGTATCTTGGTTTCCCAAATCAAGTAAAAAATTAGTATTTCAAAGGAACCGTTTAAACTAATCTCCTCTCCTCTCCTCCAGGTGTGTGGTATGTTAGTGTGGATTCTCGTTGGGGGAACGGATTATTTTCATGTGTCTGCTCTTTGCTGGGTGATGTTTGTTGCCGTCTCGTGCTGGATTCTGACTTTGTGTCTGTTTGTAATTTATCTCACTGGAGCTCACAAAAGGGCACCACACGTCCCCTGGACTACACTGGTAATGTACTTCTCTTTTGGACACTCCTTGACAAAATACACCATCTTGCTCACTATTAGAATGTTAATCATTACTAATAGTGTACAAAAGCTGTTCTATTTCGGACCTGAAGCCCCAAACCAAGTCTTAAGCCCTACAGTTAATAGCCATTTGAATGAAAATTACAAAAGCGACAAAAATATCCTCACTTTCCAAAAAATGTCCCCAGTAAAGTGGTCCTTTAAAAGTTAGTCAGTATAGCAATTTCACAAACACATGTACTGTACATCATGTGTTCAATGGACATAATAGACAAATATGATAATATGTGGCACATAATTGAACCGATCATTATATGTTCTCATACAACATGCGATATCCACCAGCTTATTCAGATCTTGTGATTTGACTATAGCATCAATAAACTTCCCACTGATTATGTTCACAACACTTGGCTAAAGTTAATTTTACATCTGTAGCACAACAACCATTTGGTCCTGTATAGGTCAGAGGTTAGATTTCTCTTTATTGTCCTTACAGAGTCATAAGAACATACAGAACACTAAAAACATTCATTCCAGCCCGGGCAGATCATCAGCACCATACATTAAAATGTCATGCTCTATAGTAAATAACAGCAGGTATAACATAAGAGCACATATCCCTTTGTCTTCACCACAGGCATTTTTTTAAAGCATTGGCCTGAGAGAAGAAGGTGAAAGTCATTTGACTCCTCCCTGAAATCTTGCCTTCCACTTCAACCAGTATTTTACGCTTTATTAAAAAATAGAAGAGCATTGTACTGTAGGATTATTGGGATTCATGAATGACGATACTTGGACGTTAAAACAGTTGTCCATCTTTAATTCACACTTTGTCTCTTTGTCTCCTCTAGTCACTGTGTTTGAACTGCAGCGCTGCAGCTCTCTATCTGGTGGCAGCAGTTGTGGACTCTGTGTCAGTCAACCAGGCCATTAGAGGGCGACACAACTACAACTGCTGGGCAGCATCTGCAGTAAGAGCCCTCATTATGTCATTATGTATGCTGTATTTCCTTGTGATGACTAAACTGAAAGTGTGCGTGTGTGTGTAATAATTTGAACTTTTTCCCCCTCACCTCTTGTCCACCTTTAACCCTTTCAGTTCTTTGCCTTTGTGACCACATTGTGCTACGCAGGAAGCAGTTACCTGAGTTACCGTGCCTGGAAAACTACAGAGGACGTGCAGTAGTCTCTTAACCTCCATGGTCCACAGCTGCATAGTTCCATGTTTAAACTATGGGAGGAAACAGCAACGGATCAACCTTCATACAACTGGTGTAGAGACTGTTGTCAAGGTGGTATATCACTGTTGCTTTCATATTGTTAACACAACACCCATAAATCAGTTCAAAAACTGGACACTCTCAAAATGTTTCTGTAGTTGTAGGAAATTATTGCTTTATTTCTGTCAGGAGTGCACAGTTTGTTTGTTACTTTATATATTTGATATGTTTATCTATTGTCACTATATTAATAACCTTTTAAATCACTGTTTGTTCCGTAGTTTTGACGCAATGTGGGTGTGATATTATCCAATTAAATGTCACATGTTTACATCATATTCCATCATATAAAACAATAGCAGTGTATTTTTATGAGGATGTGATGCAGTGAGCCGCCAGCATGATGGTTCCACTGCCATTATTTATACCACTCAGCAGTTTAACTTTTGCTCTGGGTAGAAGTTTAAGAAGGCCCACAACACAGCATGAGCATTAGTGTTTATTATTGTAATAATTAGAATGGGTAAGACCTGACAGGCTGATCAGAGAGTGCCCCCTGGAGGTCACTAATACCAACTGGTAGATGCTGATGCTGACCTGTCCAGCCGTATGTCAACTGGGTTTGGTTCCAGCCAAGAAAGTGGAAAACTGTCTTGTTTACAAGCATGACAGCAAATTCCTTCTCCTTTTACATGTTTAATTGCTTGGGCACTTTGATGTAATTTTTCAAAATTCTAACACAAAACTCAAAATGGCGACCTCTCATCACACAGGATGTTCAACATTGCATTATGTGTCTGTACTTTAGCAAATGTATAAATCAATAATAATTAAAAAAAACATGGTGTCCATGCTAACAGCACAAGGACATTAAGTATATTCTTGTGAACAACCAAAAAATGTAATTTCAGTTAAACAAGTGACATCTAAGAAAGTGTATGGTTAACTGCACTTTGACCTCTTCTGTATTAGTTAAAATATCACAGAATATTCAGGGGAAAAATATAAGGGATACTTTGGTTCAGAACAAAATAGAACAGCACCACATTTAATTCTGTTTTCTTAACTTTATTTGTTTAACAAAACAACAATGTGTTGCAAAAAAAACCACCATACAGTAAGATGCAGACTGAACATCTGAATAATGACCAGTGAGTGAAAGAATAATACAAATAAACATTACAATACTGTTTCCACAAAAAAAAACAAACATGCAATTTTGATTGAAACCAAGATCCATCACTGGTTTGTTTCCATCAGGGATGCGGTGTTCACTTTTCATACTAATTTGTTTACTGACAGTAGTTAAAATAATATTATTTATTATTGTCAATCACACATTGTTCCATTGACATTTAGAAATGCTGGTGATGTGAAATCACATGTTTGAAACATATTTATAGGTAATCAGGTTTTGGTTACTGAATCACCGTATTATCACCGTTTTGTTTGCCAGTTGATTATTATTATTCGGCATTGTCAGTGGTGTTCTTGGAGACAACTCCCCAGTGAGCTGCCAGTGAAGTAATTCCAGCAGAATTGTAGCGCCCACTCAGGAGTATGAGCTCTGCATCTTCGTACCGTGTGTAGAAATTAAATGAGAGCTGCAAAACAGCATCAAATGTTAATGCATGACCATGAAACATATTATTAATAATTGTTATAATCAGAATGGATTAAGACCTGGTATGGTTGGCCAACGATCATCGAGCGCCCTCTAGAGGTCACCAATGTCAGCTGATAAATGTAGTTGGTGTGGTATTTTCCAGAGACCTGAAACATGCACAACAATGTGAGCAAACTAACACAGCAGTTGTAGTTAGTTCTTACAAAAGAGCAAATTATGTAACTGTTATTATGTCTAATTAGTGCATGTATATCATATGTCAACATCTAGATGGAAAATAAAAAAAACATCTGAATTCTTTAATCAAGCCAAAGAAATCTCTTACCTGAACTATGACCTCTCCATCAAACAGATTCAGCTCATGCGCAGTGCTGTAAACACGTCCAAAAACTCTAGACCAGATGTAATCATATCGTACCTGGATACTGCAGAGATAGAGAGGAAACACTGGTAAACATAAAAGATGATTCAAGAAGAGGTGAGGGCAGATGATAAACAGAGCAGTGATACACACTTAATGCATTTGAAACAGCAAGGGACTGAGGGAAACCTGCTTGTGTACAAGGACTACAGGTATCTCATGGTTTACTTTATTGACCCTCTCTTCTGTAATATATAAGTAATAATTATAATAATCCTCCAACACCCATAGACAACAAAGAAGAAATACTAACCCAGTGATGTAAGCATTGGTGGCCTCCCAAACCCTGACTGCTGTGATCCTTCCCCCTGACACTGCAGAGGAAAAGGACGTGCCAGCACCAGGTCCAACTGCAGGATCGAATGAGTAATGCATCACGCCAGCTAGAACGACAAACAAAAACAAAACATACAATCAAACGTATTATTCTTGATTCCACTACCCATGTTAGATGGAAAAGTTTTAAATGGCGTAAAAAGGGTCTCAACATCTGGAAATGACTTCTTACGTCTTGCCACGCAGCTGGCACAGAGCGCAGCCAAGAACAGGAGCTTTAACATTGTGGTGTGTGAGGACGTCCAGAGAAGACACTGAAATTAGAAAAAAAAGACAAAAAAATCCAACTCATTACACATTGTCCTGCTTATCATTTTATCAGTTTTCTGTATGGGGGTATGTTAGCATATGTACTTATCTTATTCTAATTTAAGTGATTAGATTCTGCATTATAGGATGCATTTAGTATTGGTAGATAAAAAAATAAAGCTTGCAGATGCAGATGCAGATTTTCATACTCACCGTCTGGAATTAACCTGAAGAGTCTGAGCAAAGGATGTGCAGACACTGTGACTCTGTGACACTGGAACTTAAATACCTATTCCTCCCTCCCTCCCACACACACACTCATTCATGCCAGATTACATTTTGTATTCTATAATAACAGTAACAAGGAAGAAAACTCAGTGTTACAGTAATAACATCTTTCATAACCGTCTCTTCCATCCGGGAATTAAGTCATGCTGTCGCATTCTTGGTACATTAATAGACTACGCCCCAAAACCAGTGTATTATTGATTCCAAAATATAATAAAACTTCATGCTACAGATTAGTTTTTTCTGTGCAAATGAAGGTTTTTTTTTTCTCTGTGAAATGAGTAAACTTCATTTTCTGATGAGAAATCATTTGTTTTGATCAGAAACTCTAGTTGGTTTTGTTAATAGATGCTCAGCAATGTGTTTATTCATTTATAGATTCCAGACAAAAACATTTCATATGAGGCTTAAGACCGAAATGTTGTCTTTTCATGTTCAGAGGCCTGTCATGTGCGGCAACACTATGTATAGGCTACAAGTGTTTTACATTTCTTCCCCCCAAAGTCATAACATTTGATTAGGCCTTTGTTTTTAAATGCCTTTCATTATTTGAAATGTTTGGGACTCCAGGCATTAACAAGTAATTGAGTTTGAGTGACTTTTACTGAGAAATTAGGTCTTTGACATCATCCTCCTGAACGCAGTTGACATTTGTCTGTCAGATAAAAACAGGGAAACAACCTGAAAGAAAAGTCCTGCATGATTGTGTCATCTGGTTCTACTGGATTCACCTGGAATATTTGTGACATGTCATCACCTTGTTAAATTACCCAAAGAAAAACTTCCTTCATGGTCAAGTGTGTGAACACAAGAAAGAAAGACAATAATAGTGGTTTTGTTTCAACTATCTTCTGGCTGCTGTTATTGTTTTGTTTGTTCAACCTGTTGTGTCCAGAATCTCAGACATGCTCAAATGGCAGACTGGATGCCTTGCAGTGACAGAAAGATTTGTGTTATGGAGGATGTGGCGGGCACGCTCGTCCACAGGAAGAAGCTGAATTGTATTTATTATCGGGCTCATTGAGACAAACGGGGTGGAAAGTGTTGGTTGGAACGCGATAAGAGAGGGAACAACAGAACAGGGTAGGACTAAATGAATAAATAAAAACAACAATTACAACAGCAGCAACAAAAACAATGATCGCAGAGATGGAACATACAATGACATAATTATGTAAGACATAACAAAGCCTTCTTGAGCATGCTTGTGTGATTGAGTGTCAGTCATCTGTAGGTGTGTCCAAAAGTTCTTGCAGGACATGGACGAGAATTATAAGGGCTCACGGCAAAATCAGGTTGACTCTCAACTGCAGGCATGTTAAGACCCAAATCTCCAGAGTGAGCTTTAGACCCCTTAAGCAAGAAAGAACCAAGGCCTTGCATCCCAGAACAGCTACACCTGAGACCCAACAGGAATAACAGAGCCATAGACAAAGGCCAGCCACTGCCAGAAACAGGTGACATCCACAGACCTAACATCCATCCAGGCCACCCCAGCACAGGGCCATGTGCCCCAGGGACAACTACATGCTGACCCCAAAATAGAATCACCAGCCTTCACATATTTTGTAGTGGAATTATGAAACAATTCAAGTGAAAACAAACAAAAGTGACATAATGAAACAATGCTCTCACGTTTGATTGAGCTTATGTGCTGCACCTGCAGTTGTCACATCTACAGTACATGTAAACCTCACACACAATATATGCTGTATATGTGAGGCTGGTGACCACAGTTTTTTTTTGTTTATTTGAACTGTGTTAAATTAAACCCGCTGCACCACTCAATCTGTGATCTTTTTGTTGGTGTCTTGCGTGCTTCTTGCGTCCTCTGTGCACGAGGGGAAGTTATGAATCACTCAATACACCGTAAATGTCAATATTACCATGCCATTTGCTTTTAATACCTCACTAAAATGTATCAATATTTTACCCAGTTTATAAACCCAGAGTATTCTGTTTTCTCACTTAGTGTAGAGTCAAATCTGATGTTGTATAAAGGTAGGAAGAGGTCAGGGTAAAGAAGCAACAGCATTATTATTTATACCATTTAATCATGTTGTCTTTATTTTTTTTTTCACAAAAGCAACAAAATTAAATCTATTTCACAAAACATGTGTTGCAAATTGTAATTGCAGCAGTTCTCATTTCAGCAGAATAATAATAAAAACCAAAATTCATGTGATTTACACCAAAAAAATAAACAAATAGATGTACATTGCTACTTTGTTAATCTTCCCTATCTTTGTAATAACACATTGTTACACAGGCTCAACATTTAAAGGTACAGGTGGTGTGACATCACATGCTTGTGTCAGTGGTGTTCTGGGAGGCAACTCCCCAGTGAGCTGCCAGTGAAGTAATTCCAGCAGAATTGTAGCGCCCACTCAGGAGTATGAGCTCTGCATCTTCGTACCGTGTGTAGAAATTAAATGAGAGCTGCAAAACAGCATCAAATGTTAATGCATGACCATGAAACATATTATTAATAATTGTAATAATCAGAATGGATTAAAACCTGGTATGGTTGGCCAGCGATCATCGAGCGCCCTCTAGAGGTCACAAATGTCAGCTGATAAATGTAGTTGGTGTGGTATTTTCCAGACACCTGAAACATGCACAACAATGTGAGCAAACTAACACAGCAGTTGTAGTTAGTTCTTACAAAGGAGCAAATTATGTAACTGTTATTAGTGCATGTATATCATATGTCAACATCTAGATGGAAAATAAAACAAAATATCTGAATTCTTTAATCAAGCCAAATAAATCTCTTACCTGAACTATGACCTCTCCATCAAACAGATTCAGCTCATGCGCAGTGCTGTAAACACGTCCAAAAACTCTAGACCAGATGTAATCATATCGTACCTGGATACTGCAGAGACAGAGAGGAAACACTGGTAAACATAAAAGATGATTCAAGAAGAGGTGAGGGCAGATGATAAACAGAGCAGTGATACACACTTAATGCATTTGAAACAGCAAGAGACTGAGGGAAACCTGCTTGTGTACAAGTACTACAGGTATCTATTGGTTTACTTTATTGACCCTCTCTTCTGTAATATATAAGTAATAATTATAATAATCCTCCACCCATAGATAACAAAGAAGAACTACTAACCCAGTGATGTAAGCATTGGTGGCCTCCCAAACCCTGACTGCTGTGATCCTTCCCCCTGACCCTGCAGAGGAAAAGGACGTACCACTACCAGGTCCAACTGCAGGATCGAATGAGTAATGCATCACGCCAGCTAGAACGACAAAACAAAAACAAAACATACAATCAAACATATTATTCTTGATTCCACTATCCATGTTAGATGGAAAAGTTTGAAATGGCGTAAAAAAACATCTGGAAATGACTTCTTACGTCTTGCCACGCAGCTGGCACAGAGCGCAGCCAAGAACAGGAGCTTTAACATTGTGGTGCGTGAGGACGTCCAGAGAAGACACTGAAATTAGAAAAAAAAGACAAAAAAATCCAACTCATTACACATTGTCCTGCTTATCATCATCACATAGAATGTTTTTTTTCTCTTTAAAATCAAATCAACCAACTGACCTCAAACTTGCAGATGCTTCTGAAATCAGCCTGAAGACCCTGAGCAAATTATGAGCAGACCCAGTGACTGTGGAGCTTATATATTCCCCTCTTCCTCCCTCCCACACACACTGAACTTAAGTTACTGTAATTACATTCAACCAGGAAGATCATTTCAAATGTTATTGCATTCCTGTCAACAAACACAACCATGTCTCAGTGTCTGGGAGATGAGTTGTACTGTCACATTCCTGATTAATTAATAGACTCCTTCTAAGACATCGCCATGCTAATGTTCAAGTGTAAGTGTATGTCACACTGATATCATCATTATTATTATTATTGTTATGTAATCTGTGGTGACAAAAGCTTGAAAAGTTTAATTCATTTATGATGCAGTTCTTTGTGTCATATAACTCCAATGTGCTTAAATTTAATTTATTTTCATTACATATTTTCAGTAAATGTACATTGCTTAACAACTGCATTAAACCACTACCCAATGTAAGGTTTTATGCCACAGCTGCCCGAAATTAACAGCATTGGTAATTATCAAAATATTTTTTTATGTTTCTGTAATGGTTAATACACCAGTATGCAGAAGCTTTTTAACTGAAATTATATTGATAATACTAAAAATATAATTATTATTGTCATCCATTACTGTTTTACATACAAAACTGAAAAATAGTAAAGCACATTATTATTTCTAGATTAAGACGTCCCGATTTACAGAAAACATTGTTTTGGTGGATGAATAATTCATTTCTGACTTCTCAGAGAAGATGCCCAATGAGCCCTCTGATATTTGTGTATAAAAAGGTGAATCCAGTTTGTTATTTGCCAAATAGATAACAACAACATTTTGAGTTTTAAACACGTTTTTGAAAGATTTTGAAGAAAAAATAAAAATGTTAAATAAAAAAGGTGGTCTAATACATTTGTTAAGCACTGTATGTATTTGAAGTGTTTTTAAATGTTGTTAAACCTAAGAGAGCTTGCCGACAAATAATTGAGTTTGACTTTATGAAAAAGCAAGTCATTGAAATCCTCTATCTCACCTAGGATCTGTCTGTGCCGGACAAAATCAGTTCTAATGATAACAAAAACAAAAGAAACTTTTTCCTGCTTGGACTTGGGCATGAGCACGGTCTAACAACCATGCCACATTCCATGCCACTTCTATCAGCTATTGTATCCATTTTGATGGAATTTTAGATTTAACCTGTGCATGCACCGTGGCACGTCTGCATGTCTAAATGCAGGGAGTTTTTAAGAGAGCTCAGAATTGACATCTCATGAGGAAGTAAGACATGTCTTCAGGACTTGACGACTGGGAACAGGTGACAGATGGAGTCAAAATATGTCACTGGATCAAAGGAGGTAATTAAGTGTGAAGCTGAGATGCTGTGATTTCCTTCACAGGAAAACACATGTGAACAGGTTTGGTTTGTTGAGGTATACGAACACACACACACACACACACAAACACACACACACTCCCCTTACCCTAACCTTAACCATCACCACTACATGTCTAATCCTTAACCCTTAGGGTTAGGTTAAAGACACACACACACAATAACCCTAATCATAAAACCAGGTCTTAATCCTCAAAAAGCCTGTTAAAGTTGGGTGGATTAGCCAACATGTCCTCACAAGGTCAAAGTGTCCTCGCAAAGATAGTTTTGTTTCACAATTGATCCACATAGCCCACACACACATACGCACTTATAGCAATTTACTATAACTAGGCATACTTATTTCTTTGAACATTTTTTTATTTAATTGATTTCATTCTTCATTTGCAAACATGGAGAAGCACAAGGGCCGTTACTGTTACACAAACAATTACTGTTATAAAGAAAATCACTAACTTTTTCCAAACTTCACACTCTTATTCAAATATGGTCTCTTCTGGTTAAAAAACAACAACAACAACAGACAAAACTAAAAAGCAAAGGCTTGAAAATGGCAGTTCACCAGTGGGTGACATTCCAGTGGGCTCTCACTTGGTGTGACCTTGACATAATACAACATAACTCGTATCGAAACTCAAACCCTACAACTTTCCACACTTCCCCAAAATTTAGACTGTGGCATTGTGTAAAGGGAGTGGCTCAGGTGTGACGGTTCAAGTTGATGTGTTACTGTTACAGAGAGCGTTATATAAAAGATACAAGATTTCTGACGTTTTCTTTAGTCGGATAATCACTGTTTTACTACAAAATAAGACTAAAGCACTTTTCTGAGTGTAATAAATGTATAATATTGTCTGTTCTTCCCACACACAGATCACCTGAGTAGGTTATTAATATCATTATTGTGTGTTTTTAACACAGTTTTAAACTAATTGTGTAGTGTTTTGTAGGTGGTGTACTCATGGATTTTGTTCACTGTGGTGACTGAACGCACAATTTGAAACACATGCAGCTTGTTCCACATAAGCTTTGTCCTCACAGTTGGAAGAGTTTTGTGTGACTTCTGTTCGACCAATGCTTGTTGGCAACTGAAAAAGGAAGTTATTTGTTTTTTTTCTTTCTTTCCATGTCATGTCCCCTTTTCCCCAGTAGATATCCTGATTGAGCTTCTGAAAGATCCACTCCACATAAAGCTCCTGTCCCCTCATGTGTCATGTAGTACATGATGAATAACAGCAGAGAGCAGTATTACTTTACTTTTGTCATTCATAAGCTTTCACACTGTTGCTCTTGCAGCTTCAGCTACTATTTGTCTCCCACTATCTCAATATAGCATCAATGTCCAAAAGGTCATCTACCGACCGATGGAGTACTATCAGTAAAACCAGCAGAAAAGTGTAAAAAGTATTAGACCACGTGTTTAACAGCCCCAGACATCATGGAACAAAGAGCACATTCACATTATTTTACATGCATCACTTCACTGAATTTAACGTTGAATGTAAACCAGAGTCTATTCATCATATTTGGAATTTCTAAGCCTTCTTAACACAGATGTAAATGTCCATGTGACAGTTTTTAAGTCAGAGCAGGTATGTAATGAAGAATACAAATAATGAATGATTATTTTTGCCACCCTCCTACATCAATTCAATTTAAGCAATGGCTCAAATATTACTTTTATTTTTTACTTACCAGTACACCTCATTTTAAAAGCAAAGTGCCATGGAAACTGCTTGGGTAACTTATTCACTCACTTATATCCGAATAACAGTTGCATGATCACAGCAGATGTTTTGATCTTTCTTCTGAAGCAGCTAAATGAAATCCAGACATATTCTTTGGTCTTTGGTATTTACACCTTTTGCTGATGCATCATCGTATCAACTGAAACTTTAGGATATTTACGTCATATAACAAGCTGTCTGTTGGAAGTATTTTTTTCAACAAACAGAAACAGATTAATATACTTCTTCAGACTCATATTTTAGGTAATACTGTATTAGAAAGACCTGATATGCTCAAGTAAGTAGGGAAAATATATTGTTTTTGAAACTTCGGATATTTGTTTATATAGAACCATAAAGGGATATGTTTTATCTCTACTATTAGTTTGGAATTTTTTATTCATTAAAATGTTAAAAATCACTCTCCATTTAAGAAATGCTTGTTTGGCACTATTACAACTCTTCAAGTGTTAAACCGCTGAACAATGTAGCTCAGTTATGAAACAGCATCTGTCTTTAATCTGTGGGGAAATACTCTTAATTATTTTTAGCAGTCTGGTTTCATAATGGTTTTTGTTTCCTTCTCCAAAGTTTTTTCTTTTTTCATTATCATCTTGTAAATTGGTTTCCAAACTATTTTGTTACCCGCAGAAAGTGATGCCATTAAAGGGTTTATTCATGAAACTGCCAGAGCCAGTCCCAGTAGACACAGGGGGATTGGGGGACAACGTGAACAAATAGGGTTTTATTGTTATTATTGTTATTATTATTATTATTATTATTATTAGTAGTAGTAGTAGTAGTAGTATTGTTATTGTTATTATTAGTATTATTATTAGTATTATAATTAGTATTCATTTAGTTTAAATCAGTGTCACAGTGGATATTGACTGACTGATAAGGACAATGAGTACAGTCCAATACAGTCTTGCACAGCCTGCATATTAACGTGGTAGTAATTGTCTGATCTGTTTTCCCCGTGAAAACAGATACTAACTCCTTTGACTTGGATTGAGGTTAACAATACTTTATCTGCCTATTACTGTCTTCCTCCCAAAGCTTTCCCTTCTACTAGCACTCTCACTGGCCTCCTTAAGAAAATGTAAAAGCAGCAGACCTTTTAAAAGTTTAAAGTTTCTTTATGATGTGAATTCACTTACAATAAAGTTCAGGCTAATTACGGTTTCTCTAAAGCTGTGCATCACTGCACATTGTGCTAAATCAGCTGAGGTTTTCACTCTCAGTTGAGTTGATGATTAACTAATCCGCCAATGTTGGATTCTGTCTTGTGCTGTACGACCTCGAGTGTTACAGCTTCAGGTTTAAGTGGATGTTTAAATTGTACGTTGTACTTAAAACAGATAAAATGTTACAAATGGGACCACATGGTTGGTGTAGTGGTTCGCACTCTTGACCTAGGTTCATGACCTGGTTTGAACAAGGGCCTTTCAGCATGGAGTTTGCATGTTCTCCCTGTGTGTGCACACATGGGTTCTCCCGGTTTCCTGCCACAGTCCAAAGACATGCAGGTTTGGGGATTAGGTCAATTGGGCACTCTAAATCAGAGGTCTCAAACTCGCGGCTCGCAGGCCACATGCGGCCCCCTAATATCAACTTATAATGAGATGTGGAGCCACTACCTCCTCCTCCTGTAGCTAGATTATAGACAGAATATAATACTAAATATGATTGTTATGTCAACAGGGAGCAATAGTTTTTATAATCATAATACCCAAGTTTATATCAATCACACTTCTAAATGTATTTAATGTAAAATGATACATATATATGAGCATGTTTAGTGTTTGTATTACATGAAATGAAATAAAAAAAATACATAACATATTGTCATTTTTGATTTCAATAACATAAATATGTTTTTTATTGTGAATCTTCCATATCATAACAAACACTTTTACTTTAGAATTCTGTGAGATATCATCGTGAATATCTTTATTGTGTTATTGTGATTTTTAGCTAATTTCCCCACATACTGTAGCTGAAACTTATATTTCATTACCAGTCCCCTCATTACCAGACTGGACACTCACTGTCCCCCAGGTCATTTGAGTTTGAGACCCCTGCTCTAAATTGACTGTGAGAGCGGATGGTTGTTTGTCTCTATGTGTGGCAGGGAAAGCGGTAGAAGATGGATGAATGGATGTTATAAATGATTCTGTGCAAAACGTGAGCAAGAATGACCCAGGTTGAACTTCAGTGCAACCTGCAATTAGTGAATAAACAAATGATAATGACACTGTTTATAATTAGTTTTACACCAGTGTGCCACACACCTGATAAGCATTTATGAGACAGAAAACATGCACAGGAGCCAAGTTATGTGTCACAGTCATCTGTGTACGAGACACAGAAACCAGGCACTGACCACGGATTCATACTGAAGTCATGCCAGCGTAGTGCGTGGAATTCATGAGCAAAAAGAGCAAGCATGGAGGTCACTGAAAGTTTGATGAGCTTGCTTGAATGTATTTAGATAAAGTAATATTCAACTAGTGAACTCAATTTTGAAATAAAAAGACACAAAAGGACCTGATAACGGAGAACCAGTATGAGGGGCCGTCAGGGACATTATTCAGAATTACCATTCACACAAACTAGTGAAATCCTCTCACACACACAACTGAAATGTTATGCTCTCACACACACATATGAAATGCGCTCACACACACAACTGAAATGTTATATTCTCATACACACATATGAAATGCTCTCACACACACAACTGAAATGTTATATTCTCATACACACATATGAAATGCGCTCACACACACAACTGAAATGTTATATTCTCATACACACATATGAAATGCTCTCACACACACAACTGAAATGTTATATTCTCATACACACATATGAAATGCGCTCACACACACAACTGAAATGTTATATTCTCATACACACATATGAAATCCTCTCACACACACAACTGAAATGTTATGCTCTCACACACACATATGAAATGCGCTCACACACACAACTGAAATGTTATATTCTCATACACACATATGAAATGCTCTCACACACACAACTGAAATGTTATATTCTCATACACACATATGAAATGCTCTCACACACACATATGAAATGCTCTCACACACACAACTGAAATGTTATATTCTCACACACTAGTGAAATCCTCTCACACACACAACTGAAATGTTATATTCTCATACACACATATGAAATGCTCTCACACACACATATGAAATGCTCTCATACACACATATGACATGCTCTCACACACACATATGAAATGCTCTCATACACACATATGAAATGCTCTCACACACACATATGAAATGCTCTCATACACACATATGAAATGCTCTCACACACACATATGAAATGCTCTCACACACACATATGAAATGCTCTCATACACACATATGAAATGCTCTCATACACACATATGAAATGCTCTCACACACATGAAATGCTCTCACACACACATATGAAATGCTCTCATACACACATATGAAATGCTCTCACACACACATATAAAATGCTCTCATACACACATATGACATGCTCTCACACACACATATGAAATGCTCTCATACACACATATGACATGCTCTCACACACACATATGAAATGCTCTCACACACACATAATTGAATGACTGTGGATTCCATTAAAGACTGCACACCGGCAGCAAAATGGATGACACATCGCTAGTAAAATCTATAAAATCCAGTCTGGTTCAGTTGTTCAGTTTGCCCTGTGTTTGGTCAGGTTTGTTTTGGCAGGCCACCAGAGTCACTCAATATGGCACAATGACAAAGCAAACAGCACACTTATAAAACCATGATTCTAATGTAGACAGCCATCACAATTATGAATCCACAGGTGATGACAGAAAAGGTGTGACTGCTTCAGAGGACAGGTGAGGTTATTTAGCACATTTTAGTAAAGAAAAATATAAGATGGCATCTAAACTACCACAGTACCACACTGACATTTGAATTGAGCTGTAGTGTATGGTGTCTTTATTTATTTTGCAGGCATTTGCTGGTAAAATGAAATAATGAACATGTATTTTTTTTGCCTGTCGGTGAATCTTAATGAAAGTTTATGGGATCATAATGCAAAAGTGTCGTAAAGACTTTGTAGGTAATCTGCCAAGATGCATCGCCCGGTGACACAGATAGAACTTTATCACCTTTCCTGGGATTATAAGCAAAAAAATAAAAGGATAAAATTAAATTCAATTTTATTTATATAGCCCAACATACAGCAAGTGACACTCCACAAAAACCCTTTTACAGGGGAAAAAAAGGAGAAACCTCAGGAAGAGTCACAGAGGAGGGATCCCTCTCCCAGGACAGACAGATGTGCAGTAAGTGTCACATGTAGAGAAACAAAGTCAACAGATTGCAGACAACATCAAATTCAAGAGAGGAAAGAGAAAAGATAGAGACCAGGGAGCATTTCACAAATCAATAACATTAATAGCAATTCTCATCATCAGTATTAGTAAGCAGTAATGAGTATAGCTATGTAATATATAGTAAAGAAATTGGCAATATGAGATGGAGTCAGTAACAGGCACCAGATACTTCATTCAGTTGAAACATTTCAGCAGTGAGGACACTGAGTACTGGACAGTTACCAGATAATTGATAATATGGGACTCACCATTGCTTATTTTAATCTGCAGTTAAGGTAATGTATTAATAAGACTAAATACATTTTGAAAGATCTGATAATCTTTAAAGTGTAAAAAACAAAAGGTTGACGTTATGAGTATGTTAAAATACATTGAAAGTGATTCATAACTGAATGGGTTTTTTTGGTTGATCAAATTTCCATTGAAGCAGGATACCTGCAGAGGATGTGGCAGTCTGGCTTTGTCTTGAAAACGTCAGTCGTGGTTTTTATTCACATACTGTGTGTGTTGACTCTTTTCGCCTTGTAGGTAGGTCAATGGAATTCTTACTCCATCTGAAACATCACTGATTAACCTCTACTGACACAGCAGACAGCAGTTACACGGTCATCAGGACTAAATCTGAACTTTACTACCTGCCAAGCGGGTTGCATCAGTCTGTCACTAAATAAGATTCAATAAAAGTGAAGTATCTCGAAAACAACTCAGCAGTAAGCAATTGATCATGGTGAAAGAGAAGGAGAAGACATGAGGAGAGATACAGAATATCGGTCATGTACACACAAGCATGCATGCAAGTAAGCACACAAGCCCACTCATTTCACAGTAAGAAATCAATGCTGTTTCCAGCCCAAACCAGTTCTGTTAGCTCTTTGTTTGAAGACAAAACAAAAGCACAACTGCATT
This sequence comes from Solea solea, assembly GCF_958295425.1. NCBI lineage: Eukaryota > Metazoa > Chordata > Actinopteri > Pleuronectiformes > Soleidae > Solea > Solea solea. The sequence continues at coordinate 14,548,363 of NC_081146.1, forward strand.
ATCCTGCTTTTGTGGTTTAATACCTTTCCAACAGTCTGCTATGAGATTTTTTTCTCATAGCAAACCATTAGAAAGGTTCACAAGAGGTGAACAAAAGGATGGAAACACTAACACATCTGAAATCAAACAGGTCCTAGACAGAGCAGCCAGTCATCCTTAAACCTAAATTGGGTTTTATACGATTCACTGAGCATATACGAAATACCCAATGGAAAGAGATGGTTGATCATCACCATTAGGTAAGATGACAATACACTGCAGCTGATACAGTTTCACCTCTAACCTTTGTGTGACCTGTGATCATTCTCTCTGAATTGATTGACAAATGTTCGACATGTACACTATTGACTTGCATGCATGAACAACCTGTGCACTAACACACGCACACACACAGCTGAAGATGACTTAACATACACCACACAGACCGACACACACTTCCTGTGCCTACGCACATGCATTCAAATCGTGGGTTTTAGCAATGACGAACTTTGCCTGAAAATCAATTCCCATTCATACTGATTGTAGAAACATAAATGGTTGCAGTAAAGACAGATAATTAGTTTAGTTTAGTTCATTTATTTATTTTGAACATAAAGATATTTAGGTATTTGTGTGACAAAATTATGAATAGATGGATAACGGTCAAAAAATAAAGTGTACATCATGTTATAAACATTTTGTGATTATGATATCAAAATGATTATGTTATCATCCAATTTTCTCGGTTTCAATTTTCTTCTTCCTCTTCTTCTTGACATTTCCATACAGTATACACAAATTGAACAATTCGGAGTGTGGGTCGCATCATGGTGGAATTGGTCCTACTTGAACACGTATTGTGGTGGTACTGGTCAAAAACATAAAAGCCATTTGAGAAACTGTAATTAAATACTATAATTGACCAGAGCATGCATTCGATATTTCAGCGGGGGAAAGTTGCTTTGCAATGGAAACAGTTGGAGAAAGAATGTATGACAACCACAAACAGAAACATTGAGCTCACCTACATCTCTAAAAACTTTCCAACCAAACCGCAAAGGTTCACATATTATTGGGTTGTCTGTACTATTTCCCACAACATGACGCAAAGTTGAAAGTGACTTAGAGTTAGTTAAGTGATTGTTGCTTTCTATTGGTCACAATAACCTACAAATTATCTTCAGCAGTAAAAATTCATTTGGAAATGACTTGGTAAGATTGTCTTGTATTGTATTAAATTTTGTAAATACCCTTGTCTGATAACACTGATAACTCATGCACACTGCCACAGACAGGTTTCCGGGACGTACTTGCAAAAACATTCAGCTCATGGAGGTTTTTCCCATGCGTGTCTGGAAGCAACATTGTGTCTGTGCCAGAGAGAGTTTACAGGAATTGGGGGAGAGGTGAAGCAATAACGGCTGTGTAAGAACTGATGCTACAACCTCAGAGCAAGAAATTAGACAATGTGTGTGTGTGTGTGTGTGTGTGTTTGTGAGACAGAGAGCTAATACAGTATAAAGTAAATATGACTTGATGTTAGTTTCTTTGACACAGTTTATTTCAGTGAAAATGGAGGAATTTGTTATCACCTTAACTACTTCATCAATCACATTTAAAAACAGAACTTCTCATAGTACGCGTTTTGCACATAATGCATTTATACTGTGCATCTATAAATGTATATCTGTGCGCTTGTGTGTTTACCTGTGAATGGTGTCTGTGTGTCAAATTGATCCTTTTCTATTTCTCTTGTGTAAGAACATCATGGCTGCTGTAGCATCCCGATATCTGAGCATGCAACAAACCTGCGTGCATGCAGGGACGGTAACATCGGCAACTATTGTATCATTTAACTGAACATAGTCCTGTCATGGCACCTGTAGCATCCAGATTGTTTGGGTGACATGAATGCAGATGTTGTGCCACTTATATTTGCTGAAGTACAGAGATGTCGTTCAGGACATGTGAAGCGATTTGAATATAAAAATCCTCACAATAGGATTAGTTTCTATTTATCAGCATATTCATTTGATCCAGAACCAACAAGACGTCTGTGTATTTGTGGTGATTCAACAACAACACAGTACAGTCTGAATAAACAACTGAGCATTTGTTTTTAGAAATAGTAGTCTATATTGATCAGGTGTGAACACTGATCATTTATAAATGGGCAACACACCAATCAAGGTGTGCTGGTTTGATTAAATCTTGATATTGAGGCTTGAGTCTGAGATAATCCTGAAAAAGGGATACTGTTTAGATAAAGGCCTCGAATGACAAATGCAGGGAGATAATGCCATTGAGTGTATCTAATGAATCTGATAAAGACGTCACATGGCTAGACACTAAATCCAAAAGCAAAGTCTCTGTGCTTGAATACATAATCACAGTTATATACGTGAAGGGTTGTATAACTTAATGCTATAGAACAGGCCTGCTACATGGACTTACAGGATATTGCATAGCCCCAATACTCAAATGTATGACTACTGACTCCTGGCTGAAAAACTAACATTTAATGCTCTCTTAATTTTGCTTGTTGTGCTGTGTTATAAAACTGACATAAAGGCTGTTACATAACATAAGATATGTAAGAAAGACATGAACAGCATGCATCTCACTTAGATGTGGAGTTTGATTTTTAGGAACAAACCACCCCCAAGGCTGCTCCCATTGTGTCAGTACACACAGCTATCTTGCAAGGTAAACAATTGTTTTTCAAGCAATCCCAAATCTAGATCACCACCAAAATCAAAGAATGTCTTCTATGGGCCATAAACTACAGTCCATCCACAAGAATTGTCAACCAAATCCGACCTTCCCTTCTTGAATAGTGCTGCTCAAAGACAGATTAACAAACAGACAAACGCAGCAGTAAACAAAGTTAAGAGCTAGATGTTAACTAGATTAGTTTAGCATGAACACTGAAATCAGAGTTAGCCTGGTTATATAGACTGAATGAGTCTGGACAGAGAGTCAAACCAAGAGTTCAGTGTACAGGGATAAGTATGATGACACCACATAACGTCTGGTAAACCATAATCTGTATTTTTGCTCTGGATTAAACACCTAAATACAATCAGATAGAGAGAACAGGAGATGATTAATAAGCCAATTTCTTATTTATTTATTTTCTTAATTTTTTAAGTATCAAAGGGAAGGCTGCTCATTAATCACAAATTGATTGCACTACTCAGATTTTGTACACGGATTTTATGTTTTTCAACTGATTAAGTGCAAAGTAAATGGCGATTGCAGCTGTTTGTTGAGTGCAATAGAAAAAAAAAATGGCATTAATGAAATGTAGTGGAGCCAGAAAAAGAAGTTAATATTCACATTGCTACTTTTCTACCCAGTCACTTCATTGAATCACTGAGCTACTGTACAACCTTGACACAGTCACTGAAATAAGTTTGAGGACAGGGACTGAGAGCAGGTCAAGTTAATGTGTTACCAACTTTGGCTTTGAGGCGCCATTGTGAAATCCTTTTGTGAATACGTGCAGGCCATTCAAATCTGTGAGGGGAGTAAGGGAGGGTTTATGGTCAAAGGAGCTTATCTCAGCAATCGATCCTCTGGTATAAATGCAGACGACGGGAGAGACTCAGTAGACCTGCTGGATAAGCACTGAGCCTCCAATACTACAATTTACTTCTCTTCACAGTTTCCACACTTCATCTTCAGTCAGCCATGGGAGTTGCATACAGCGTTGGAGAGTAAGTGAAACGCATCAGCAGCAAGTTTTTAAATATGCTGCTTTCTGAATCACGGTGTGGTTATCAGAACTTCAGTTTGGTCATCTTGGGTCCACTAACATGCAAGGAGGATGTGAGCTTTGTGCTCCAACCATTTAATTCTGACAAGATTCTCAATCCAATCTTTTCTTAAAGACACATAGCATTGATCAGTGTTGCTTGTGTTTATTTATTTATTTATTTTCTACCTATGTGCAAGGACAGCATATGAAATTGTAAATTGCATTCAATGGTAGAGAGCTAATCAATAGGCTACATAGAAGCCATAGAGTTGTGTGTTTGTGATGTAGGTGGGAGAAACAGATATCCTTCCACTTCCCAAAATTCCTCATCGCAGAATGACTTCATGTTTAAAACATCCAGTGTGTCAGTTTCCTGTTTTTCGTGACAAGACACGTTTCAGTTGTGAAATGGCATTTGCTCAACCAAGCCAATTATTATAAATGCTTTGAAATGTCAGCAACATTATGAAGCACAAGTCAAACGATGCTCTTGCTATATTTCAGATGAGGTGGTTATGTTTAGTGTTCTGTTTTACTTTGACATCTGTGTTTGATGGTGGGGGTGTTCCCTCCCACATGTGGCCATAGCAAGTGATAGGAATGACAACTCTTATTTGTGCATTTAAGTAATACAAAAAAATCACTTTTTGTCCCTGCAGGGTTGACCACCTCTACACGTTCTTTGTGCAGTGGTCACCAGATATCTACACGAAAGGCAACAAAAAGCACGTCCAGCCCGGCTACATCATCAGAGACAAGCATCCCAATCATTATCTGGTTGTGGAGAACAACAAGGCGGCTGTGATCAACAAGCTCCTCAGCCATCCTGTCAACAAAACTGACCAGCAATGGGAGGTAGGTACTACACTACCACACACACATACATGTTTTAAAGTGATATTTCAGGCTTTTATGAAGTGTAGTCGTGTGTAAGTACACTGATGTCACCGAGTACACCGCCATCACGGAGAACCAATCTGAGAGGAAAAACAGAGCTTAGCAAAGCAACTAAAGACCCACCTCATAAAATATAACCCCTGCTGCTTTATCTCACAGCTGTCCATGACTGGAAACTGAAGTTTGTGTCGCTCACTCCCCCTGCACCAATTTCCTGTGAGACAATTGGCAATTTTACCACACGGCACAGAGGACTCATTGATCCACTGTCACCTCCATCAGCATAGTTCAATTGTGCTTTTTTGTGACTTTGATAAAGAAAGATAAATCGGCTGACTTATTGTTATGACACAGTAAACTAAAGCAAACAGATTTTATTAGGTGAGCCTTTGGTTAAGTGGCTAATATCAGCTTTTCCTTGTGTGCCCACGTGCAGCTGTGGTCTTGGGGATGGAGGTGCACTCAGTGAAGTCAGTGTCAACTGTGTTTATACCTCATACAACCTCCCCTCAAAAATAATTAGTAAAACAAAAAAGAAAAAGAAAAAAAGCAAAGCTTTCTGTGGCTATAAAAGACAGGTTCATATTTAGGTCATATGGGTTAAACGGATTATCCTCAACTCTGCAGCAGCATCACTAGTGCTATAAATTTGTGAGCAGAACCACCAAGGTTTCCTGGTTTACAGTAAATCAGATCTGAATTGGAGTCAAGGAGTTTGGCTGTTGTCCCAGAGGTTCTGGGAAATCCCACAGTCTCCATATATGGACATCCTTTCCCTTTCGTACTCACACGCTCACACACCGCCGTTCACTTTCCTGTTTAATGAGAAAAGAAACCGTTCAGTGTCAGAACGAGCCAATCAGAGCACCCTGTGCACGTGTTTCCAACCAATCGCGTTTCACACACACACACACACACACACACGCAGAGTGAAAGTTACCCACCCATCCAGCGGGTACAAAACTGAATGGATAGCGCATGGTCAGAGTTATTGTGTGGGTAAGGTGAGCGACAGAGAAACGAGCAGACATGAAGCGCTTGCCAGAAAATATCCAAGTTCTGTACATTGCCAGCAGTAATTGCATGGAGCCGTACGTGGAGGTAGGACGACTCAGCTGCTTTACCGGTTGTTTTATCATCAGCATCTTCCCTCCATCTGCTCTTAAATCTGTCGTCTCAGCGGAAGTCTAGCTGCTGTAGTTATTGATTCACAATTCACGATGTTCTGTGGACTACTAACTTACTAGTACAATATCTAGGCCACAGTGAAGTCTACCCACTGCCATGTGCACGTAAATGCAGTTGGGAGCATGGGGGAAGGAGTTATATGAGAATTAAGCTACTAATATGAGAGTATTCAAAAAAAAACAGCAAACTCTTTTTACAGGAGGAAACAAAATAGGAACATTTAAAAAATACAAAATGACTGACAACATATATATATGTATATATGTATATATATATGTATGTATGTATATATATATATATATATATATATATATACACACATAAATAATATAAAATGATTATATTCATGTATGTTTACACATTTTGACTTGTATTTTTATCCAGATCATCCGAGTGAAGGACTCCAAGCGGCGCCTGAGTTTGTGCAGCTCCGAGGACTCGGAGGTGGAGGAGCCCGAGGACCAGGAGGAAGGAGACGATGCTGTGCCTGTGTTGAATGAGCACAGCCAGCTGCTGGGTGATCAAGACCTGGAGCAGGTCAGTCAGACTATCTTTGATGAATCAAAGAGGGTGATTTCCACTAATTATGACACTGTTATGCTATAATTATGGCATCTCTTGATTCACTATTTTTTTTCTCCCCAACAGCTTGTTGCTCATTTGCCAGCGAGGATCCAATGCCATTCATGGCACCTTGTCTACAGCACTGCTGTCCATGGCAGCAGCTTGAAGACCATGTACAGGAATATGAAAGGTCTGGACAGTCCAGTGCTACTGGTCATCAAAGACATGAACAAAAAGGTTTGCATCTTCCTCGTTACCCTTATTAATATATAAAAAACACACAATCACACCTTGATTCAGGGAAGGCTTATAACTGGGGGTACTTCTCTAATGACCTTTGCCTTTTTGTTCACAGGTGTTTGGGGCATTTTCCACAGATCCATTCAGAGTCAGTAAATACTACTATGGCACAGGGGAAACCTTCCTGTTCAGCTTCAACCCTAAATTTCAGGTGAGACCCGAATATGTTATTTTGACAACAGGTGCGTTTGAGGTTAACAAAATGATTGCTGTCTATTTTTGTAAATACATATTAGTTTCTAATGTCTTGTCGTGTTTGGACTCTGTTCAGGTGTACAGGTGGAGTGGGGAGAACTCTTACCTTGTAAATGGCAAAATGGACTCTCTGCAAATTGGTGGAGGAGGGTAAGTTATGTGGTTTTATTGATTTCCCCCCCCCTGTAAAATGCAGACATGTTACTTAAAGGGGAAAAAGTTTAAGCTATTTGTGCCATAAAATTGTAAAAAAAAAGACGATAAAACACTTTCTTAAACCTGCTGCCGGTGAGATTACAATGAATATTGAAGACCTTCTTTTCCCTCTGTTTGTAGGAATGGCTTCGCTCTGTGGCTGGATGCTGATCTGAACCATGGGGCAAGTTTTTCCTGCCCTACCTTCCACAATGCACCGCTCTCCAATCAAGAAGACTTTATAGTACAAGACCTCGAGGTCTGGACTATGCAGAGCTGAGAAAGAACATCTAAAAATGCGACATAAGATCAATGTAGAACGCATACTCCTGTCTGGAGTGACAGGGCTAAATTACTTCATGGAGTACATGCAGTTAAGCTACTACTGTACAAAGTCTGAGAAAACAGTTGCTCCAGTATCGTCTGTGTAGCCGGCTGAAAATTAGCCCACACACAGTTCGTATGAAGTCTGTTCCTGTGGTTCTTGGGCTGGCCTTCTCTTTGCACTGGTTTGACCTGTGTTCAGTAGAAGATGCCACATGCAAGCCTATGATTTGGGGTCCTGTTGCTTTAAACTACAAGCTATTCATCAGCAGCCTCATGCCAGGCCCAGTTAGTTACTGGCATCTGAAGCTTTAAGCTCTCCATGCCCTCCTTTGGTTATGGAGGGAATTCAAAGATAGAGTTCAAATTAAGACCATTAAAAGGTTGTACCTACTGTTAGTACACTCAGGTCCTAAAGTCTTAAAATTAAATTTTATCTTTAGATTTTCCAATTTAAAAGTTGTATACCTGAATTTTCAATGTCAGTATGTTTCTACATGTGTGAGTGTGAATTTGTTATGTAGTAATGTTTGGCTCAAAAACACTTCACGCTCAAAAAGACACGTATTTATTTCTATGGTGAAAACACTTGGGGACATTGTGGTTGTGAGTCTCCATTTCCTGTCCTCTTTTTAGAGAAACACTAAATAATGTATCAGCTATAAAATATGTATTTGTGTAGTAAATGGCCATGAACTGTTACGACTGTTTTTTATTTTTTATTTTTTTTTAAGTGAGACACCACTTGGCTGGTGGCCTGGCTTTTTACACAGCTGGGATCATATTTTAGGGAAACCTTTCAAATATTTGACATGTTTTTCTTTTCTTTTTTTACTTATTAGTATATTTAATATTTTATTTGTATTTTAATTATTTTTTAACAAAAATGTAAACAGGAAAGTAAAGTATGATTCCTAGACATTCTTGTGTGCCTATTTACATTGCTTTGTGTGTATGAAAATCTTTGTCGTTCCTGGTGACATTGAGTAGTCCCCCCCCCCCCCCCCCTCCCACCCCCCTGATAAAATTAGAAACAACAACTGAGAAGAAGTAAACTGTTGCAGTCTTACAGAAAATAGGTCACTGCACATATGAAAATGGAGCACAAGCGGAGACGCCATGTAAGGATGCATTATACTGGCCTACAGTTCAGCATACTAATGTCTGAATAAAAATATTGAGATTACACAAATCAAACTATCCATCCATCTTCTACTGGTTTATCCTCCACATGAAGGTCGCGGGGACAAATCAAACATTATAAAATAAAATATTAACTGCTTTATTATTTATTTATCAGTCCAAAACAGAATGCAAAGAGCAAGAGGCAGAGAACACTTTGGATCCTTTGTCATAGACGTGTGTGTCTATTGTATGGACAGTCAAAGACATTTAAACCTATTGACTGTTTTTATTTAATCTGACCTGCATGAAAACCAATGGAGATGCAGGCATGTGAGGGTTCCCAAATGAGTCAAAGGGCCCCAGGGCATCAAACCAAACAATTATTGTCAGAAATTAATGTGACTCTGCTAAAACCATGTTTTTCAAGATCTTGATCTACTGACACCTCTTTGTATATGCCAAATTTCAGTAGCCAGCCAGTGTGAGAAAGAAGCCAACGAGGGGAAATTGTGTAAAATCCCAAATTTGTTGATTTCTAGTACATTCTGGTGGCACAATTATACACCAATCATAGTCAAAAAAGTGCACTTTTAGTTTGTAGTTGTTAACCGGGAGTGTGAACATTAATTATTAATAGTTTGTAAGAATTAGCAACATTGTTCTCCTTAAAAAAGACTCATAAGCACCTCAACGTCATCACATAAAGATCAAAGGACATCATTGTGTAAAAGAATAATGCTTGGAGCAGCACCATCATACCTGCTGTAACTACTTACAGTGAGGATGAGCTCATAAAGGTAATGTATTTGACACCTTAAACACAGGATAATTACACGTTAATTAGTGACATATATTACACACTTACACAGAGCTGTAACTAATTTACTCATGTTAACACTGCCAGTGACAGAGAGAAAAAACATTGTGTGAACCATTAATTAGAAGTGAAACATTTGATCGCATTTAGTATGCAACTGCAGGAGGATTCTAATAGATCATATTTTATTTAAATTTAAATATTAAAAGTGGCATCAGTTCAGTAACTGAAAGACAAGTGTGGCAAATCAGTAAAATAAATCATATTCCTGAGTGAAGTTTCCATAAGAACACAAACTCCTACATTGTTATGACAGTTTTACACTGAACAACACTGCCCTCTTGTGGCTGTGTTTTTTCTTACATAATAAATCAGCTCGACAATCATCCCATTGCCCCTGTGAGCTCGAGGATTTCTAGAATCGACTGATCTGGTCTTACTGATTGTTGTTTTTGCTGACAGTTCATCATGGCTGAAGTCGACGCCTCTGAATCTCAACCTGTTCAGACCCAAACCAGCGCCGTGCCAGCTGAAGGATATGACAAGAAATGTATTTTCTGCAAAGTAGTCAACAATGAAATGGGCACGGAACTTCTTCACTGTGTGAGAACATTGCACTGACATACGATAATGAGCGCCGGGAGCTAGCCAGCGTTAGCCTTCTGTTTGTAAACACGATTTTTTTCAAGTGATGAAACAAATATATCTGTTAGCACTTGGCTTTATGAGGCCAATATTATCACTTTATAAAATGCAAAGTGAGCTAATAGTAGAAAAAGATGAGATCTTTGTTAGTTCTTAATGACATTGGCTGTATGGTTGTGGTCCTGCTGCAGAATGAATTTGTGGCCAGTCAGACTCCTCCCTGGTGGTACTGCATGATGGACACTGATCTGCTTGTATTTCTCAGTTAGCGCCTCGATAGGCGTTGTGGTTGAGTTGAATGAGTTAAGGTGAGTGGTTGACCTTGTTTCCACAACAGAGTTATGCTTTTTTGCTGTAATTATTCCATGGAGACTTCTCTGGACAGTAGATGGGTGAACCTGCTGAGTCCCACAAGTGTTTGCCAGTTCTGAGTCTGATGACACTGCTGGACATCACCTGAGTTTGAAAGGAAGTAACTTACCACTTCCCACTGCTTGTATGGTGCTACTACAGTGTTTTTGTGCTTCTTCAAAATATCTTGAACAGCACATCTTGAAACTGCTTTGAAATTAGCACCCATTCGGTATAATTGGTTCATCATACTTCTGACTATAATACTACAAAATCCTTGACGTTACATGTAAGCATACCTAGAAGATGCTGGTTTGAAGGCAAACAGTCGTCATACCAAATATTAGTCGATGTAGATGTTTGCTCACTTTGCAATTTGTAATAAACAAGTACATTTTTTTTGTGTGTGATTGTACATTTTCTGCCTAAACAAGTTCAGGTCGTAGGCTTAGTTCAGTTTGCTGATTTTCTAACTTATTATTATTATTACAGGATGAAGAGATCTCATGCTTCAGAGACATCAAACCTGGAGCTCCCCACCACTACCTTGTTGTCCCGAATCGACATGTTGGGAACTGTAAATCCCTAACCAAAGAACATGTGCCATTGGGTAAGATAGGAACAACAAGTCTTATTTATAAACAGCACTTGTATATGTATTTGCTCTTTTGAAAGGGGGCTTAGACTGCAACTATGTATTTTCTTTTCTTTTTTTCTTGGTATATGTCAATAGTTACCAATCTATTGTTTTTATTGTGTGTTCTGACTCTTTAATATCTGACTAAAATATAGTTGCGGGCAGCATAAAAAACAATTATTTGCTACAAAAGAAGTACAATTTCTTATAGCAATTAAGAGATAACTTGTTTTTGTTTTCATTTCCAGTAAACCGGATGGTCGAAGCAGGGAAGGAGATCCTCCAGAAAAACAACATAACAGATCTCAGTGATGTTAGGTGGGCTAAGTATAGTGACACATTTTGAATGTATTTACTGACAGTGACTTATGTGTGACACAATGTTTAATGCAATTTTACCACCTTTGAAAGGCTTTTATTTATAATTAAATCAAATGAAGTTCAGGCAATTCAGTAACCATGCACCAGAAAGTAAGTAAGTTTCTCTATACTGTAAACTTACATATACTGACACACGGATACTGATAATCATTGAAATAATTAGTAGATATCATCAGTGTTGACTTTTAGGTAGTTAAACATTGAACTGTATTTATCGAGTGAGCAGTGATACCTGATCTCTACATGTGTGAGTGTGAATAAACAATTGTGGTTTCTGTTAGATCAGGTTGGGTGTGTTTCACAGCTGTTGATTCTTGACCTTCGGTGAGATCCGTGTTACTTTGAAATGAAGCAAACTTACTTGCTGTGTTGTCTTAAAAATGTATGTTTTGTCTACAGGTTTGGTTTTCATTGGCCCCCATTCTGTTCTGTTACACACCTTCACCTTCATGTCCTGGCACCTGCCAGTCAAATGGGCTTCTTTCCATCCCGTCTCATCTACAGGCTAAATTCCTATTGGTTTATCACGGTATGTCTCACTTTTCACATTAGTAAGGTGTTGTTTTCTTACAGTTAAGTCAGCAACATTGATTTTACTGTGACCCTCAAACAGCACATTGCATGGTAGAGTATGTTTATTTTCATTGCACAGGGACCGTGTTCAGACCTGGTATTATCATTTGTCCTGGGTGATCAAATAACGGAGAGATCATGCCAAGTCCAGGTCTGAACACCCCCAAGTCCTGAATGGGTCCTTATATCCAATCACAGAAATCACATTCAGGTGGTTTGAGAACATGTGGCCACATTCCTGAGCATGCATAAATACAGTCTGGCCTCAGGAGGAATTGAAATTGGAGACCACATCCTCAGCTGACATCATCTGAGCTGCTTTATTTGCCGTCATAGTATTAACACTGATGATGGTGGTTCCCTTCCCTCTCCCTGTCACTTGTGCAGACACACAAATGTTGTCATCAGAGACACTGTACATAGTGTTTGAACAGTCGCACTTAAGGCTGCCTGGTTATGATTGGATTACTGAGTGCACATCTTAATATCTTAATACGGGGCGTGTTGCACAAAAGTAGAATTAAGAAATCCAGGATATCTGAGAAAGCGGGCCTTAACCTATGCTACTAAGTTCATCCTGGTTTAGTCGGGGGTTGCATGAACATCAATCCAGGCTGAGGAGGCACAGCTTGTTCAAGCCAGGTTTAAATGATCCTGGAAAGTTCACATTAATTTTGAAGTACACCCTGAGGTGGAGCACAGATTTACTGATGCAGAGATTAACAGCTTATGGTTAATGATAGTTAGGTATGAAGAGGTAAAACACTTGATATGTAACTCTAAACCGAGGTTGGTGCCTTTGACTACATCAGAATTTCATATCACAAACAGAGGTGTCCTAAAAATAAAACTTAAAAAAGTTTAGTTATTAGTTTTTGCAAATGAGCTCCTGACTTACCACTGCTCCACTGAACTGATCATCTTTGAAATGTAAGTTGTTCACTCTGCAGTGGAAAATCTCCCTCATGTTTCCCTGCTTGATGTGAACATGAGTTTTCTTACAGTCATTTACATTCATGACATTTGTGTACTATAGCAGTTTATGACCAGTAAGAGGCGCAAGAGTGCTCTGCATAAAGTCATTGCCAGCATTAACATCAGCTGAATGGAAGATAAAGTTTCTGCAAATCATGCCTTTGTTTAGATGACCACGCATCCATTTTCAAGGGATTTACTGTGTAAAAGCTGCTATTATGATAGTTGAAAAAAGACAGTCCACTGTAAACAAACTCATTTTTAAAAGTGAATTTTTGAAGTGAATTTTTCAGTAGCACCAATCCAGTTTTACCATCATACATACACTCGTATATTAAGACCAAGTGGTTTATTTCTGTGCTGTTTTGTTCTTGTTTTGCAGGCAGATCAGCTGATTGAACTTCTCAACTCTAAAGAAGAGACCAACTGATCATTTGAATTCAGTTCTTTCAGTCTTTGGATGTGATGCAGTGCAGACTTCATGTTGGGTGGTTCACATCCACATTGGGTTGCTGTATGTTTGACAACAGCTTATAATTTTGTGACATGGCAACATGTCAACTATTTAGACTTGAATCCAAGTGAAAGCCCAATTTATGCCAAATCTTATGTCTTGCTGCTTACATTTTTGGGTAAAATACGTTTTTTTTAATGTTTTTACAGAAGATTTCCAATAATTATGGACATAATAAAACAAAAATACTTTTTAAGGACCAAGTATAATCCACTAATATTTCCAAAGATCACCCAAGAATATTGAAGGCTGAATGGACAGTAATTTAAACTGGTGTCCTGTGTCACAGAGCTGCCTTGGTGCATCACAAATCTGACCTCAATACATATATATAAAGTGAATGTTTGTAAAACCAATAGGGTGTTTGTTCATATTACAATTGATTTGATGTAATGTCTTTAACAGTGTTAAGTTATAGTATACTGTATGTGAACCAATGAATGCATGAACTTTATCACTGGAATGTAAAATAAATCATTGTGTATGTCCTGGACAAAATGTGCACTTTTACCAATGCTAATTTAAAATAAATACTATTGCTGTGTCTCAGAACAACGTTTTCAGTTACACCAACCTCTCAGTATGTTTCTAATGTAGCATAAACCCACATTGTGGTATCAGTTTACAGTGTCTCTCTCTCTCTGTCTTACCCATTCATTAGTTTACCTGCACCAGCTGTCAATTATGGATCAATGATCATCTGCTGTAACTGATTAACAAACAGGATTTTTTTAACAGGAGGAGGTTTTTTCTTCTTTTATTACTTTTAATATGCAACACTCAGCTTATTTAACCATCGACTGCTCTTTATGATAAGAAAGCTTATTATTTTTCATGGCAGCAAATGCATAGTTCTTTAATAATGAAATAGAGATAATTCTTATGCATCAGTGTGATTTACATTCTACATTTCAACCTCTAACAATCTCCCAAACTACGAGCAATTACTACTATTACTACTGGTAATACATATACACTGGAGTACCACAGCCAGGTGGGATCAAGTTCATCCTTTAGCACCATATTGTCTGTCACATGTAGCCTCATGTTCTCTTTGGCTTTGGCTCACTCTCATTAACTCTGTCTTCATTTCAGCCACACACTCCTACACTTCCCCAAATTAAAACATTAAATGCAATCAAGTAGATGGAAATGATCAGTTCAAGAACATTTGCTGTTTTTGCCAACTTCACAACTTCATCTTATGCATATACCTGGACACTAGATTCAGTACTTCACGTTTGCACACCTAATATGCATTGCTTATGGGCTTGTAGGGTGGTGTGAATTATGAGGTTTTTCGTTGTAAGCGAGAAAAAGACATTTTCAACAGCAACTGGAGATACATCAAGTCATCAGAGTGATCATGACATTGTCATCCTTCCCCTGCCATAGCATCTCACCCTCAAAATGAACCAACCTCTGCTTCCTTGCTCGTAGAAGGATCCCCACCAATTTATTTGAAATAGTCACGTAATGCTCAAACAGTTTCCCAAACTCTACAGCGATGACACTCCCATCCCTGCTGCCTCCACCGTCATCCCCGTTTCTTGGCTCTCCAATGTTCCTTATCACCTCACACAGCTCCTGAACCTCTCTGCTGACGTGTGTGTGGGCATCCCTCCCCCGCTGCTCCGTCATGGAGCCCTGCATAGGTCTCCCATAGTCGTCCTGTCCCCTCTGAGGGACCACTACACTGGGCCTGGTCTCTTGACTGAAGGGATTGTGCTTCTGGTACTCCTGGTGATCATCAGACCACTTCTGCCAGTTCTCCTTTAAGCTTTTCACAGAAACAATGCACACTGCAGTGTCTTCGCTGAAAGGAGTAGGAGCTGGTACCTCTTCATTCACCGCTTCAGTGTCCTTCTGACTTTTTGTCTTTATCTCTTGCTCTGTTGAAGGGATGATTACACGTATGTAATTGCATGTTACTCAGCTCTGTTTATATCTATAACAACCATCTAAATATTTTTTGGATTACAAGTTTAGTATTGTCCACCTAGTTACTGTTGTCCTGTTTTGTATGTACCTGTGATGTCTGATGACGGTCTACTGTTGGTTACATTAAATGGTTATTAGAACAAAACAAAGAGGCTGACTTAATATTTAATTTGTATGTTTTGTATTTAATGTACTCTTTGTTTTATTAAGATCTTTTACATTTAATAACACGTGTTGCCATCTAGTCATCCTCTAAATGACAGAACAAAATATATTTTATAACTTTTGTGTTATCTTCGACCTTGACATCTTAAATGTTTATGATGCAGTGCTATACTGTCATATAATATATATTTTATTATGTCCAATAAATCAAATCAAAACCACATGTTAAAATGATAATATGGAATACTTAGACACAGCAAATCAACTACCTCTACACAATGACTGTACGTTCGTTACAATATGTTGTTTTTCAAGTTATTTTTCTACAAAACCTTTCAAATATTTGGAGCAAACGGTTACCTGACATGGTTCAGTTTACATGAACGCAATGATTCAATTCTCACTTCAAGCGCAGCAACCTGTCATTGTAGCCAAATTCGAAAGCAATCCTCTAACAAAACTTATCACTACTGAACAGTGCTGGCAAGAGCCGGACAGTGGAGTCTCTGTGTCCTGCGGAGGAAAAACACACCGCAACTGTTTTGGCCAAAGCCTGTCAGTGATCAGGTGGGGCGGGGAAGACAATCCGCTTCTGCAGTAAAGCAGATTATAGTTGTGAGAGGACTTTAACCCAGCACGCAACTGTAGAATAGAAATATTGATGTCAAACACGTTGCGTGAAAGGATATTCATTTGAATGACACTATCATTTCCCAAACAACACCCTGTAAACACAGTATCCATTTGTAGACACGTGTAAACGGACACATTGAGTGTAATAACAACAAACGGACAGAGAGAAAACGTCATTCTTCTACCATTTATGGAAATTCAACCCATAGGAACTCTTTGTCTCAGCGCCCTCTTTCAAGTCGGACGTATTTTGAATCTGCACTAAAGATGGCGACGCTCAGTAAACGATCATGCCTGAAGTTTCTCCTACATCTTGCCCAAGATAATCTGGATTTCAGATTACCGGTAAGATTTATTCACTTTAGTTCGCACCCGTGTGTCGCTCTTAATGTGAGTGATGAATGTCACTTTTGGAGGTGGACGAAGAGCAGAGTCCCACCTCAGTTGCTGTGCTCTGTTAGCTAGCACACTTGCTAAATCCATACTGGTTTCTTAAGTGGTTTATTTACGTGGTTTATTTACGTGGTTTATTTACGTAGTATTCACAAACAAAGGCATGTACAGTATATGAAAACAAACACATCATGACCACAACCAGCAGTATTTAGAGGACGGTGTCAAACAGCTTTCTTAGTTTTTAAATGCACTGCTCAGTTTCCTTTTTCAAAGACCACAACTGCATTTGGATTTGAAAATAGGGTTCTTTCCTATAATTACCAAATGATTCATTAGGAACAGTTATTTCTGTTTTCTGACAAATAAAACAGAGTCTATGTTAGTAATAATCATAACCATTTTAGATTTCTATTTATGCCCATTGAAATTTAGTTTGTGAAATATAACTGTCTAATTTCCCATCGATTTTCATTTTAGTTTCCTTGTGGACATTATCCAGTTTATTAACATCAACAACACATAGCATTTTTTTAAGGAGCAGAAGATACTGTATTGTTGCTGGATTTTAAATGTACTTTCCTATATCGTGATATTTGTCCTCCCCCCGAATCCTTAAAGGGACATTTCTCTGATTTTACAGTTAACTGGTCTCAGTAAGCAGCACTACTCGGCTTGTAAAAGCTTGTGATATTATATATTTACTGTTACCAGTAAAGCTTTACAGCGGTGGTAACCTTACAACACACATCAGTGTTTTTTGTCATTTCTCCTCACTCTTGTAGGAGATCAAGGCTTTACTGGCTGTCAGAGGAAAACCATTCCATCCTGATGAAAACTTCAAAGAAAAGGTTTGCAATTTTTATGAACCTATTTTAAGGTCTTGTCCTTTTGGTTTACCTTTTGTTACTAACACTGTGTTTGACTCATCTTCTCGCTTCTTCTGTCTAGTCTCCTTTCTGGTGTCTGGATGGCTTGTGTGAGGATGATGTTCGTGCCATCATGGCCAGATCAGTTTGTGCAAAGTAAGTGAGTGACAGCCCAGCATTGTTGCTGAGGGGTCCTGAACATGTTTATCTGTGGCCATATTCCATTTTCAGTATTTTCTACACTGAAGTGGCTGTTATGTTGATGTGGTTTAAGTTGCTTTACACTTTCAGGTCTGCCTTTGAATTATGGGGCCACGGAGAGACACACAGTGATCTCCAAACGTCTCTCCTAAACTATCCATTAGAGAATATGGTTTGTGATGCTACATTTTATAGTCCTATTGTTTTGGACATGCACATCCATGTACACCAGTTCATTTCAATTACAGTTTCATAAGAATTATAAAAAATATGAGAGTATTTTTATTTTTGTTTGTGCTCTTCCTCCATATTTCTCTACAGTCACCATTCATGCGCAAGGACTCCACATACAGAATCAATGTCTACACCTTCAACAAGACCCTGGAGTTTACTGACAGAATCAAAAGGATTGATGTGAGTCTTTAGATTGTATGATTAATGCTCAGAAATGTTTATCTTATTTATTTTAAGTGTATCTTCATCTTTGTAAGCTTGCATATATGCAGTATGTTCAGAATGTAGTGATTGGTACTTTCTACTGTCAGGCTTTGGAGTATCTTCCATTTGAGGGCACAGTGAGTCTGAAGAGTGCACAGCACATTTTCTGTTTACTGGAGGATTACGGCACTGACCCCAACAACATCCCAGACAATCCATACTACGTCTACTTTGGTCGATGGGTAAGAGATGCATGACTTCTTTTTTGCATTAGACCGATAACAAGTAATTTGCAACTGAATGTTTTCCATCTTGACACACTCCTACTCCAGATAGCGGACGGTCAGCGTGAGTTGATCCGCTCCCACAGTGTGAAGAACAGACACTTCATTGGAAACACCAGCATGGATGCTGGCCTGTCATTTATCATGGCAAACCATGCTAAGGTCAAAGAGAATGACGTTGTTTTTGACCCATTTGTAGGCACAGGTGAGCACATGTGTGTCATTGCCTGTAATGAATTAGATTTACCCACAGAATTCCACACACTGGGAAATCATCATTGACTTCTTTGACTGTTTCAGGGAGCCTTTTGGTTGCATGTTCTCATTTTGGAGCCTATGTCTGTGGAATAGATATTGATTACAACACTATCCATGGCAGAGGTACGTTTTGTCTTACATGGCACAACAACTGCTGTCTTTTGAAGTAAAATTAGTTTAATTTGAAGGTATCATTAACCACATTTTTTAAATGTTCCCTTGTCTTTCAGGTCGGTCAAGCCGTAAAAACCAGAAGTGGCGAGGACCTGATGAGAATATCCGAGCCAACCTCCGTCAATATGGAACAGAGAAGATGTATTTGGATGTCATGGTGTCTGATGCGTCCAAGTCTGTGTGGAGAAACGCTGCTCTGTTTGATGCCATCATTACTGATCGTAGGTCTTGATTACTTTACTCATAGTTTATCATTAACACTTGCTGAATATGAAAATTTGTGATACAAGTGTCAATAAGCTGTTTTAATTCCATGCCGTTTACTGTTTTTAGACGAGGGTGTTTTTTGTGTTTGGAAATTGTTCTTAGTTCACATGAAAAATCATCTCTCATCAGGAACCCTGAGTTGGAGCTCGTTATCTTGTTCTATTGCTAGATTACTAATGCTTGATTGCTAGATTAGTACTGTAGGCTTTTGTCAAGTTGACCTGTGCACCAAACATCTGTTCTTCCACCAATGGGATGAGCTTGTTTCTTGGTTAATTTTTCGGTGTTGTTTTTGTTGTCAGCTCCATATGGTATCCGTGAGTCCACAAGGCGGACAGGTTCTCACAAAGACATCCCCAGACCCCCTGATGCCATGTAAGAACATTTGTGATTTTAATAGTATTTTAACCTGCCATAACTTATGTATACAAAGAAAATCAGTTCCTTTATTTAACCTTTAATTTAATTTAATTTAATTTAATTCAATCTTTATTAGGGACAAAACAAGTGAGCGGTCCATAGCACCAACAGAGCACAACAAATATCATATATTTACATACAGGCTGGAGCGCCAGTGGTTCCACATTCTAGACGAGAACCTGACAGAGCTCAGTTCAGAGTTGGTTAAGGCTAAAATAATACCATTTACAGAGTCAGATAACCTACACATACATCTATATATAAGGTTCCTTATTACAGCAGAGTTTAAAGTGTTAAATGTTTAAGCATCTCTGTTCTAACCCTGCTCTTCTTTTGATGTTCTTCCCAGCTATCTAGAGTCTCACGTCCCTGTCTCACTGGCGTACCACCTTAATGACATCTTCACAGATCTGTTAAACTTCTCTGCCCATCACCTGGTCATGGGCGGGAGGCTCGTATATTGGCTGCCGGTCTACAGGCCAGAGTGAGTGTTACTACATTCATTATTGTCTGTAGGTTATGTTTGACTTTACCCTCTAAATTAATTAGTAAAACTTATTTGTTTGTCTGTTTTAAAAAAAAACACTAAAAACTAAAGACACAATACACATATTTTTTATAGTTTACAAATTGCTTTGACGACCAAAAAATAATCAGAGCAACACAAAAGCAGAGAGAGAACAGAAATGAGGCACATAGGGACATTAAAACTAATAGAGAAATTAAGGGGAAATAAAATTGCAAGGATTAACATTATATGTATACTGTACATATATATAAATATGTATGTATGTATGTATGTGTATATATATATGTATGTATGTATGTATGTATATATATGTATGTATGTATACATATATATGTATACATATATATGTATATATATATATAACCTTAATAAAGGTCTACATTATCTTAATGGGTTTTGATTTAGAGCCCAGTAGGGGGCAGAGTTGGACCACAAAAAAGAACTGCCTCATACAGACGTAATATTTGAAAACTTGTTGCACTGATGAAGTCTCTAAATTACCAAACATAAGGCAAAAAAAAAAAATGATACTTTAAACATCGTCACATCTTGTAAAAAAATGCCATGAGGGCTGACGGTTAAAACTTGGCTTTACAAGTTAATGAGAGGAATGATGACAAATAGAAACTGTGATAATGACTGCTATTATTTAGTTTTGACTAATCACTTTTACAAGCTGCTTAATGGGTTTTCAATCCTGGGGTCTATTAGCAGCTTCTTTAGTTTCAGTCTATTTGCTTCCACCATACTTTTCCATTTGGTTTTCATCTTCTATCATTTTACTTTAGCACTTTTCTATATATAAAACTTTGTCCTTTGTATGTAACACCAGTGTGAATGAGAGTGAGCGTGATATCCACAGTAGTGTACTGTTCAGAAGTGTTGAGGTGTTCCTGCCCATACAGCTGGGTCTTGGTAAACCACAACTGAAGGTGACTGAGCTCCTTTATACATGGGCTACATATAAGATGGCTCTTCTGAAACCAAACTTGGCATTTTTTAATTTTCAGTGCATTAAACAAGATTGAAGCGCTGACTGGAGATACAGGTGTTTGAATATCAAAATATGAACCACAACACACAGTGGCAGCAACAGACAATGCTGTGTTGAACTCCCTCTGGCCGCTGCTTATAAGTTGATGAAGGCGATGACATGATCCGGCATCCTTGGGTAGAATGACAGAAAACTACATATGAACAAACATGCTTGTGACTTTACATGCCTTTGCATTTGTCTGTACATATCTATACATTAGCAGGGGTGTGTGTGGTCTTGAGTATTCGCACATGCATCCCTGTGCGATATCATGTTCACACATTTGTCTTTGCTACTCATCTACTGGTGCTTGAGCCTGTGCCTGTCAGAGCAACATGTCAAAATAAACATCTGAGGCCAAGCGAGTCAGTTATGTGAATTATCTGTCCTTGTGGTCTGCGTGCTGACCTACATGTGTGTTTCTATGTACAGTCACAAAGTGTGTTTTTGTCTGCATGTCTGTGTGTGTAAGCTCAGACGTAGCCTGTCTCCTGGGCCTAATCTGGGGCTCTACCGGGGAGATATCGGGTATCTGTCACCCCCACATATGTATGTATCTGCGGCCATGGCTGTGATAGAAACAGTGGGGATTTTGTGTTTCTGTCTGCCTCCCTCATGAGAACAGGGGGACTTGTGTGTGTGTGTGTGTGTGTGTGAGTGGGACAACAGGTGATACAAAGACCTGTCAGCAAAAGACAGTGTTGAGATCAGACCAGAGCCTTAAACTCTCTTTCCTTTCTGCCCCACATAAATAGTAAATGACAGAAGAAAAACGTATAAAGACAGATGATGGAATATCAGTCATCGCAGCCATAAAGTGCACTAATTTGTACATAAACAAGTGAAGCAAGGACACAGAGTGACTGTTTTGTCAGAAAGTAAGGTGTAAGGTAATACTTGTGTCACTTGGTATAAATGAGTAATATTTCATTTTCATGTCATCATTTTTCACTTCAGTATATGTTTTCGGACATTTTGGCAAATAACTCATTTAGTTTTTTGGTTCATTGATTTTGGGTCATTGCCCTGTGCGCCTGTTTCTAATTTTACATGCTGTCATAGGGCTGGAAAAATGATTCCGTGAGTTATTGACTACTACATTAATCGCCAGGTATTTTGGTAAACAATGAATCAATTTCAATGTTGAAAATTAAAACAAACTTTTTGATTTCAGCTTCTTAAATGCAAAAGTATTTTCATGTTTCGCTGCTCCTCTTTGGCCAGAATTGAATATATTCAGTTTGTAGACAGAATGAGAGGTTTGCCAAACATCAACTCTTGACATTCAATGGACCAAACGACCTTTTAAAAGTAATCTTTTGTCATTAATGAATATTTGAATTACAGTGTAAACAGTTGTACTGCTGCTGAATTATGAAAAACAAGTTCAAACTGGTTTAATACCCCATTGTACTTAGTGAGCAGCAATCATAGATTTTATGGAAAAATATCACTAAAGATGAAAGACAGAGCTTATCTGTGCTTTGACGGTAACATTATCTCATCAATCCGATTGGGCTCTACAACTTATGATTGGCAGGAGAGAATTATCCCTGTGTCACCGTTACAACCAAATATACTGCTACCATAGAGGCCCTGGCAACAGGGCAATGTTGTGCAAATTGAAACTGTTGCTACCGGGATAGTGGTTAGATGGAGAAAGTGCCACTGACAAAAATATGCAAACTGCTTTTAATAGTTCCTAACCTGGCTTGGTGTGTCACGACAGAGACAGCAGTTGACTCGTCAGACACACTTTTTTCCAACTTCTTTTCTACAAACATAGATTTATCAGTTGCAAATCTACCACACATATGTTTATGGACTGATTGGACGTCAGTGACAGTTACCAAGGAATTTTGACAGGTGTCTCCCCAGCCCTTTTCATAGCCTCCAAACAGAAAGTGATCCGTCACAGCACTAAAAATGGCTTTCATTCAAACCTCTCAGTTTACTAGGCTATGTGTGTTTTTCTTTTTCTTATTGATGATTGATTAACAACTGTTTTGTGTACTTTCCAGATACAGTGAGGAGGAGATGGTCCCTCTTCATCCGTGTCTACAGCTCGTCAGCAACTGTGAACAGACACTCTCCAGCCACACGGCACGACGCCTGATCACCATGGAGAAGATCAAGGAGCCACAGGTTAGTGCTCCCGAAATATGTTTGCATTCATAAATTGAGATTTACTTACAGCGTAGTCGAGTACATGAGATTTGAAAGTGAGTACAGAACTCAGAAAACGACAGTATCTAATAACTGCCGTAGTTATTTTAGCCTATTGTACAAAAGTAGCATGTTTTTAATTAGAGGGAAGTGAGTTTTATCTTGTCCTTGGCATTGTAGAAACCTCCATGTCATTTTCCCCTCTTTAAGTGTTCTATGTTTTCCATGTATCAATTCATAAGCAACATTTCACGAGCATCAACAAATCACTATCACTAGCAATATTTCTGTCACTTCTTATAATAATGGAGCAGTAAACTTTAGATTTGCCTGATTTTAACAGGTTGGTTTTTTGAAGTGTGGTTGTACAAAGTATTTCCAATTACCAACACTGTCCCTGTTTCCCATTGACCCACCTGGGAACCAGATACTTGACATGGCACCATTCCACCAGAGACAAAAGGACAAGCAGACTTTTGACACTTAACAAAAGGTTCATCTAATAAAATCTATGCCTGCATAAATCAATGATATCTTAAGATATCTGAATTTTTTTGGCTCTTCAATAGTTCATAGAGAAGATCAGCAAACATCACTACAAACTTTGAAATTGTATCCACCGCGATTCTTCGGTTGGCTTTACCTAAATGACACAAACGTACAAAATGAGGCAGCAGTCGACCAGCAGCTCCCGGGCCCCCACGGATTTCATCAGTGGACCTTGGTGTGAGAGTGACTTAAGCAGGTGTAGACTTTATTTGGTGCTCAGCGAAGTCGGTGTTGATAATGTGTCAATACCTCTTACAACCACAGTTGAAAAAAAAACATAAACTTGCCCTTAAAGACTAGCACCATCGGTGTTTAGATGGCTGCAAGTGCATTTGCTATTTTAACAATGTGCATGTTGGACCGGACAATGACAACTGTGTTGGAAGTTTTCCTCAATCTTTTGTTATTACATTATTATTTTGTCCATAGAGCAGCAGAGACATTCAGACTTAATTTGGAGGCAAAACAAGTTATTGCACACAATTAAATACACATCTTTGATCTTTCGTCTGATGTGTGTTTGCATGACTGGTTGCAGATATAATGCATTTGTATAGTTACAAATGACAACATACTTGTATCTGCACAGTACCAACTGCACAATTACTTCACTGTTTTTGTTTGTGTAAGCATCGACAGCGGCACAGATGTTAGCTGGTGTAAACGGAGAGCAGTTTCATGTGGATCTCATCGTCTTGTTTGTGGATTGTATATGTAACCGCATGAGTATGTGTCATGTGCATGCATATAACATACGTCTGTGTATGTTTTTCTGTACATGTCATCCCAATGGAAGAGATGGTGTCTCTCTGTCTGTCGGGGGTTAATCCTCACCATCTGGCTGTGATTGGTTCATTTCTTTTATACTGAAACCCTAAATGGCTTAATCATCCATCGTATGGAAAACAATCCATCTTTGAATCTGTCATCCGTTCCACTTCAAAACCCAAAATTGCTCCCATAAAGAGCCTTGTATGATACACACGCACGCACGCCCGCACACACGCACGCACGCATGCACACACGCACATACACAGACACACATTTGTTTGATCTTATCTGACTGGTAGCGTTCTCAGTTTTCTTTCCTTCCATAATAGGCCTTAGCCTGCACCTATCTGCACTCCTTCAACACAGTGGACACTTAAATGTGTTTTCAAGACTGTGACACGTGGTTAGCCAGTAATGTTTTGTGTTAAAGTAGTGCAGAAAAAAAAAACTACTCTTTAATGTCACATTTACTTAAACTTTATGGGTTGTGACATAATGTGTTTGGTGGCCATAATGTTTTTTTTTCCTGTAACACTAGATATATGTATCCCTCCTCTGGTATTGCTGTCATTGACCAAGCAGTAATTCCCACTCATTTTCAGCTCTTTGTACTCATGCCCCCCTGTTCTTATTACTTTGGGGTCATGTTTAGGTTGTCAGTCTTGTTACCACTCTGGTTATGGAAACTGCTTGGCAGTATTAGCAAGCAAATGAGAGGTGATGCTGAAAGCTTACAGGCCCCAGCGTTGAGTCATCACTTCCAAGTCATTATTTTTCTTCCCTGCATCTCTTTTTCTTCCTTCACCCCTTCATTGACTTGAGGCTACCTTACAGTCAAGACAAGGAGGCTTGATTTCACGTCCAGATAACATTTATGTTTATCTTGAGTCAAATTTCAGTTTAAGGGTTTTGTACACAAGCTGTAAATTTAAAGAGCAAAATGTCTTAGAATGCTAGTTAAAGGTTTGTTTATTTTTTTTTCTAATAAGACAATAAAAGATGAAACATTAGTACTTGCATTCCAGGTCACATGACACATGGTAAATAATGCCATAAAATCTTTTAAGAAGTTCCTGAATTGAGGTAGCACTTTTTGCCAAATGGGTTAAGTTAGTTCAGGATAATAATCTCTGTGTTTGACTCGGCAGGAGTTTGACAGCCTGGCTCATCTGACAGACTCACGCCTCAGGCCCTACCAGGGACACAATGCCTTCAGAGAGAAGTATTTTAGTGGACTTAATAAGAGATGTGGCAAAGAGGACAACAAATCTGATGTTAATGGAGAATAATTTCATACTTCATGAATAACATCAGAGGAAATGAACCACACACAAGAATCATGACATGGCTGGTAATGGATTCAAGAGGGAAACAAGTGTAACTCATTAGGTTTTATTAATTATCCTTTTCTTTTTTTTTTCTTTTTTAAAACTTTTCCTACTATTTTAACTAAAATTGTTTTACGCTTTGTACCTATTTCTGTGCAAATAAACAGATTCAATCTGTCAAAAGTATTATATTCTTGTCATAAATCTATTCCGACACTAATACTTTGCATACTCCATTCATGTAGGATAGGTTAGGTTGAAAGACTTGAATAAAATGAGTAACATTTTAAGTTCAAGTTATCATAACAATGATGTTTTTGTGTCCAATCTCTGTCCTAAGTTCCTCGTGACAGGTGACCAGAGACAAACTACTTGTCTGGAAAGATGACATCATTAGCCGGGTTTTTTGGTCAGGTTCACCAGAGCTCCAGATTTCTATGCAATATTGTGTAGAGTCTACTCTAAACTGCTATTTATAAAATGTTAATTGCCATACACATGGCGCCATTCATTTTCCCTCATATAGCATAACTGGAGGCTTTACTGTGTTATAGTGTTATAGATAAGCCTTCAACTGCAAGTTTGCCATAGGCTGTTGTCTTTCTCCCTCCTTCCACTCCACATTAGACAAAGAAAGATGTATATTGTTTATGTGTTTAACATTATGGGGAGTTTTTCCATATAATACACGATTGGGGGGGAAATTGCAATATATTGCCTCACTTATAGTAGCTCAATATGTTGCACTTGCTTTGTCAGCCCTTCAGGATATTTATCATTTTACCAGATTCTTACCAATTCACAGCCCTATTTAGTGTAACAGACTTTAGGAGCATGTTTAGGCAAGAGAGGCCACACTATGCAGGCAAAAGGCCAAACATATTGGCGTCCCTACCTGACCACACACTACTACAATTAGTCAGCAGCTTTTGTTGTTTTCCAACCACAGTTTACATGCAATCTGGCTCATTATTCATCTCCTGAGGGCAATGCAGCAGGCCTTTATGTACATTACCCCTCCGCTCTGTTTATCGTTTGGACTTCTGCCTTTCCACCGCACTTCCCCGTTTGTCCTTGTCCACAAACGGAGAGTTCCAGGCACTATCACATGATACCCGCCGCGCCATCATTTGCGGAGCGCTTTGTTTACTGTTTCTACAGTGCCCTTTTGTTGCCTGTCATCTTCAAGTAAAATCAACACATGCTGCAGATGGAGACCTGGCCTCTCTGTAGTCAGTGCTTCTGTCCACCCTATATTTTTCTTGTTACATGTTAGTCAGTGTATGTATGTTTGTATGTATACCATAACAGAAGACAGAATGTGTTGTGTTTCAGGGGTGCTGTGTGTGTGTTTTCTCAGCCACAATACAGTGATAAACCTATTCTCGAGAGCCCTCAGTCTTCAATAATGCAGACTATAATTAGGGAGTTTTGGGGGGGGCAGGGCATTGCTTTCGACACCATGTAATGCTGTCCAGACTTTGAGGAAATTCTGTCTGTCTGTGTGCGTGTGTGTGCATATATGTACTAGTACAATCTGGTTTTGGTTGATGTTGGATGCTAACGGCAGCAGAGCTATTTGCTGATGTAATTCAATGTCAATAAAATTGACCCAGCCTGTAAATTAGAGTCTGTTTAAAACGGGTTCAAGTTCTCCACTTCCAAATCTGCTACCTCCCTTCTACCAGATATCTCAGCCTTGTCCTTTACCCTCTCATGTGTCTCACCTTTACCCTTTACTCCTGTCTTCTCAAAGAGGAACTCCCTACCAAAGGAGAGAGCCACTCTCTCGGAACAGTGACTCATGATTAAACTCCCCTTTGCCTGAAGTCTGAATGGAAGCTGCAGACTGCTGAATCAGCAATTACATGAAAAAGCCCCCAAAAAAATAAAATACATGACCTATATATATATATATATATATATATATATATATAGTAGAAGATACCTAAATATACCCAAAAGCTGTGACTAATCTAATAAAAAATATTACAAAAAGTTAACCTTATGTCTGTATGATACTGTAAGTAGGAAGTTTTTCTCTTCATACTAGATGTGAGGGTGGTATGACCCCAGGAAGAACCATTAGCTTTTGCTGCTGATATGATGTTAAGGAATGATGAAACGGGAAAACATTTTCAGGTTGTTATTCAAATTGTTTCTTCTCAGTCAATAATACAGAGATCATAATGACAAAATCAGGGATATGTCTAGTGTAATATCTACTGTATGAACAGGTCAAATTATATGTGGATCTTGATAATCATCTGGATTGGAGCCGGCAGAGGTACGTGCTCTTGGGACACTTTGTTGTCACTCTTTTTTCCAGTGTGCCATGTTTACACTTTGCTTTGTACAAAGTTGGACTGTTTGTTTTCAGTTAGTGGATTTCTTTCCTAAATAAACTTTTACAAAAGTAATAATGCAATGAGTAATGAAGCTATTACATTACATTTGATACCAAGTATATAATATATATGCATTTATTAACTTCTTACGCTTCCTATGTGCCCAACACTGCTCATAAAGCTTAGCTGAGTTTGCCAGTCTTCACTCAAATAACTTATCAGTGAGTGCATTTCTTAAATTGTTGAACTATATGTGAATATTACACAGAGAGGGAGACCTGCACGTCAACCACTTATCCCTCAACCCCTTAAGGACCCTTAATATCCCCGCAGTCACAATGGTGCATTTGTCATGATGTCCTAATCGGTTGCTGGTTAACTGTGGTTGTGATGGGCAAATTCTCCAAACATTTGTTAGCAGTTATGAAGACTTTTTGACTTGTTGACCTGTAACTATTTGAACTGTATAATGAAATGTGTCTTATATGTAGCCTGTGTTTCACAGAGGGACTGGACTGTAACACTCTGTGTGTTGTGGAGGGAGAAACGTCAAAGTGCACAACTGGAATTTTACACCCACACACGTGCATGTCTGTGAATGACTAAGCATATGGGGCACAGGTGCAGTGCACCTGTCCGTAGCCAGGGGAGTTTGGACACCTGCAAGTCCTCCGCCCCTTC
This sequence comes from Solea solea, assembly GCF_958295425.1. Lineage (NCBI taxonomy): Eukaryota > Metazoa > Chordata > Actinopteri > Pleuronectiformes > Soleidae > Solea > Solea solea. The sequence continues at coordinate 14,577,234 of NC_081146.1, forward strand.
TCGTCTTGCCTCGCTTGCCCTTGGGTCATTTCAACGCCCTCGTAGAACCCCGAAGCCCTCTGTTGCCCCTTTAGTTGTTGATGAAGGTAAGGTGAGAGCTGTTATCTTAATGTCTGGGAGGACAGCCATTATAGTGCTACAAATCACCACATGGATCCCACCTCACACAGCTGTGTGAAACTCTAGCCATGCTCTGAAGAAGGCAGTCTAGAAAGACGAGGAACAAAGAATGTCATGTAAAGAGTGAATGTTGGGCTTTTTCTTCAGTTATTTTATAGTCAGTGATGAAGCAGCGTCAGATCATCTTCTTGTCGCATCTATAGGGCCACTAGAGGACAGCCTTGAGCAGAGAAAGCAATTATATGTCCTAAACGGATGATCATAGGTTTCCTCCAGCCTATACACTGTTTGACTTTTAATCAATGCTGTGCAGCCTGTAAACAAACAGTTCAGGGGCTAAGCTTTTGAAGTGATAAAGCTGTGGCTGAGAAAGTGCAGAGCAGCTCTGACCACAAAACATCCTCTTTAAGATACTCGCCTGGAAGTGATGAGGGTTGTTGGCTCAGGAAGTAAAGGGGGTGACTGAACTGCTTGTCACACAACTTCCTTGTCCATCTTTCACCTATTGACAGCCCAGCCACAAGAGCCCTGTTTGACTTTAAGATCATAGTGTGAGTTTTGCTCCAACCAAGTTATGCTTAACTTAAAATAACCCGTCAGAAATCACACTTTCTTTTTCTTTTGTGACCTCCAACATCCAGAGTGCTTCACAGGCGGAATTGTTGTTTTTGACAAGTTTCTGTGTGCCTGCGTGTCTTTATGTGTTCATAGGGTCATCACACTTAATATGATTGGATACAGAGAGGAAAACATTGTTTGTAGCAGTTAGGACCAGGAGGGCAGGGAGCCAAAGACAAACAGTCAATGGGTGTATTTGGATGAGTGCACATGTGTTTCATGTTGTGTTTATAATGTTTGTGTGTATTTGAGAGCTCTTGCGGTTGTCGGTGCTGTTTTTCATTAATGACATGAAACCACTGGATGGCTCCCTCACACCCTCTTTTAATGACTACTAACTGCCAAGTACATGGGTACACACACATACACCCACATGCACACACATTGCCAAGATGGCAGACAGGGTGGCTGTGACACATTTCCTCTTCTGGTCTTTGCGAGGATCATAAAGCGCTAATGCCTCCAACTGGGCCTAAAATAAGACACCATCAAGGATTTAGAAATTTCAATTTTTTTTCCCCCCATAGCTATCTAATCAGGGATACTTTGGGCCATTCCCATCATGCATTTGGGATCAAGGCTTGCAAACAACATGGACAGGTCAGTAGTCTGCACAGATCAAATACAAGCACACGCCCTCACACTGACATTCACACTAATGAGCAATAGTGAGTCTCCAGTGTCACCAGACTTGCACACATTTGCAGAGCGGGAGGAAAGTGGACTTGCCAAAGGAAATATCTGAACACAGGAAGAACATTATGGGAAGGAAATATTAATATGCTCTGCGCTTTGCATGATATATTTGCAGCTGTTTTTAAAATGACTATTTCATCAACTTCACAGCCAACTACCGTACTACTTTCTAGAACCTGCCGTATCATTATAAGACTTCTATATATCATCCACACTCTGATATGTAATAGTATGAGCAGATGCTCATTCCACCACTAATTCTTCAATTTATTTAAAGTTTTCATCACTTCCTTTCCCGCCATCCCTACTTTGGTCCCTCCACCCTCCACATCCTTCCTCTCATTTAAAATGACATCTTTCAGGACAAGCTTTTCTGCCCCTCAGCAATAAAGTGTGCTGTCTTTGCAGGGCTTGAATTACAGTGATGCACCTCAGTTCATCTTAGGAGGGTCTGACTGAAGTGTAGGGGTACTGTTGTGTGTGAGTGTCCCTGGCTGTAGTTTGTCGCACCCACCACTCTCATGGTTGTTTAGCTGAGTGGAATGTGTTATCCATGGGGGTGTGCGTTAGTAAGGGCCAGGATACACGCATGACGCTCAAATGTTTTGGGATCTGTGCAGACTATTGCACCCCTATTGCTTCTCTGTTGATCTGTGAGCTGGCTACCAACACACTCGCACCTGTTCTTTTTGCACAGGTGGGCCTGCTGAAAACCAGCTGAGCCCAGCTCACCTGCATGCCTGCTTGCATTTGGTTGTGTTTCTCTGTTTCAATGTGTCTATACTACTTTATCTTTGTCAAACCTTCTCTGTCAGTTGAGCTTTTCCTGTTTCATATGCATTTTGTCCACATCCAGAGCCTTCTTCGCTTTCTTGCAAAGATAATGTCCGTCTTGTATATCTCTACCTCGGAGATCACTAGTTCATATACACTATCACCTTTTCTGCCTGCATATCCTGTTCATTTTGTAAACTTTTTTCATTTTTAGTCCATTTCTTGCTTATCTTTTAAGTGCAGTTTGATTGTTTTATACCCAAAGAATGGTGTAGGAGGGTACCTAGAGTGGCACATCCTCCACATGAACACAGAAAACAATTAAAAGTAAGTACAGTCTGTTCATATAAACTGCAGTGCAGATGTCTTAACCATTAGAGCTATTGTTTGCTACATGTATAATTATTTCTCAATCACCTTTATTGGAACACAACAGGCTGTTCGAATTTTTTTTTATTTTGAAACTGCATATATTATATGCAGTTTCAAAATAACATATTTTCAGCTTCTACAGGTTAAAGTGTCAAGTGTTGAGTGTGATCTCCCCAGACGCTTGCACGATAGCATGGCTCATAGCTTTCTTAAACCTGGAATAGAACCCAAATAATTTTTGTTATTGGTAAAGCCTGTGCACGTCCTACTATTTCATGCATGACGACTTTTCTTGCCTTGATGACCGCTCAAAGCACTCTACACTACAGTTTTGCCATCGACCCATTCATACAGGGCATCTATCACACCCAATTCCCATGCTGCCGGTCCCATTCACCATATTAATAAAGTGTCTTGCTCTGGGACACATCAACGTTTAGACTAACCCAAACCCCTGTCTTCCAGTCATAAGACAATCTGTTGCACCACTGTTGCACTGCAACCTCTTTGTAATGTAAGGGGTCAGTGCAAAGGCACTGGAACTGTGCCATATTTGGCATGTGTGTCCATAGCAACTTATTTTCTTAACTTTTGGGAAAACTCGCTCCATCTCGTTGCTTATGTCACATATTTAACTTATCTTGCAGGATAGTTCATTTCTGTTGGTGTCTTGTGAAATGAACTGACTGGGCCCTCTCGGTTTGCCAAAGTTGTGTCTCAACTCCCTCATTGTGTTGTGTTGACATTCAGGCTGTGCTGTGAGAAGATGATGGCCATTTGGTTTACTGAGCACATTTGTTTTGCAGTGATGTGATGCAGCAGAAGTGAATACAGACTTTCAAAAGTCACCCTGTTTGGTGGGCAGGAGACCTTTTCACACTAACTAATTATAATCATGTCCATGCATTTTTGTCTTGTTTTGTTTTCTCATCATCTGATTAGTTCATATAAATGTACCTGGATGAAACACGTTTTTTGGCCAGTTGACAGTGTGGAACTCAAACCAAACAAACCCTGAGGATTTGAGTTAGTGCTAGTCTTGTTGTTACAGCTTTTTGGTTTGGCGCAGACCAGGACCAACACTGAATGTTATCCACGTAGCATTCAGAGCTTCCCAGAGCTGTAACAACTTTGTTTAATATTGCAAGGCAGAAACAGAATGTTTATTGCTGGTAAAAATGTGTCTAATTTGTCTAAAAGTTGTTTTAGTTCTATGCAGATTGCGGATGAAAGGAAACATGCGTCATTTGTCCTTTAAGTTTTAACAGAGAGATCCTCAAATCCCTTGTATTAAGAGAAATTAAGACATGTCACTGCTGCTATTTATTTTTGTTCTTTTCTTTTTCTTACTGTTTTTAAACAATGTTGCTATGATACCTCATCTCACTGTATCACCATAAACAATTTGCAGACCACAAAGGACCCAGGGCTTGTATGTTGTGCTGCCAGGTTGCTGGAAATTCCAGTACATTTTTTTTTTTCTTGAGTCTATTCTCTTGTTTTTCTGACTTAACAAACTATGGTTTGTGACTTGGAGGAAACAGGACATGTAATTCAATATAAAACTTACCTGGGAACCAGGAATCTGGGATAGATGCAAAAGTAGGTAATGATACAATCTATACTGAGTAATGGAGATTGTCTTGGAGTTGGTTGATTTTGGTTGTTTTTTTCTTTGTGTTTTTGTGAATTCTATGATGATGCTGTTTGGAGTACATTTCTTTGCATGCAACTTTTCCTTCCCGCTGCCTCCATTGAAATCTGCACACTTCTCATTTTCTACCCCCTCTTTCTTTACCACCCACCTGCCAGACGCATGCAATGCTCCAGCATATGCCATAAAATAGCAGTCAGCCCTGTAGTCTAAAACCCCCACTATGTTTTATTTGGATTTGATTTAAATCAAGGTGTATCGTGGTCATTCTTTGTTGCCCATGGCTTTTTTCCACACTGAAAGCACAAATGTTTCAGATTTTTTTCTTTTCAGACAATGGATCATGAATCTGTATCTGTTGCCATGATACCTTTTAAAATATTTAGTCAGGGTGTGAGGCCGTTTTGACTTTGAAATCAATGATCCCTGTCTTTACTCTGTCATTGCTGAGCATTTTTCCTGCAAATACCTGCAGACAAGTATTTTATCTTGTGTCAAAAAACTATCTGTTCGTTCTAGGCTGTTCATCTTGTGCTGCTTTGTGATGAAATCTGTGTACATGGACACTTAAGATTAATTTAAGTGTGATCTCCACACTTAAAGGAACAACATCTTACCGCTCAGTCAAGTTGTTCTGTGCTTCAGAAAAACAATAGGGTATTGAGACAATTGAACTGTGAGGGATGTTGTCAGGCAGGTCGTGTCACTGCGGGGGTTCCTTGAACAGATCTTTACTTAAATATGACACTGAGAGAAATTTTAGTAACAAATGATCTTCTTCCATCAAATCCTGTAATTGAACACCAACTGGATGTCAGTCACTTTCCTCACACACATGCATTTGAGCATGTTGGTTAGTGAGCAAAGCACAAAATGAAGAGTTAGAAGTTGGTAGAAATGATTAAGAGGTTATTAAAGGAGTGGAGAAGTAGTTGTGTTTTTATCTCACCCTTTATTGGACACTTAGCACCTTATCAGAACTTTCCAGGCAGAGTTTGTGCAAAAGGATCACTGGATGTTTGCCTGGTTGCTGTTATACCATGATCTGAGCGGTCAACACAAAGGCTGGCGCTTTCATGAGACAGAACAGGTTTTATTCATGATGGCTGCCATGCAACATTTTTTTTGTCTTTTAAGTTATCAGATATTTGAAGTTTGTCTGAAAACTCTTGGAAAGAAAGTTAATCGGTCCACACGTTTGGATCAACACCACATGCAAAAGCACGCAGTTGCATTAACAGGAGGGTGCTGGGCCTGGAATTCCTCTCTGACTTCATAAGCACTGAAGTCATTTTTTTTTTTTAAATCTGCCTCTGCGTTCAGTCAAATAAACGGACCAATTTACCTTCTGATGACTAATTGAAATGGTCTTTTGGGAACCTTTATTTCTAAGAGAGACTTCATCCCTCTTTCACCTCACCAGCCTCACACCTCTCATTCGTCATCAAAGGTACGTGTGTAACACCGTGTGAACCTCGAAAAGTCATTTATCATGATGTAGTTTTTTCTTCGTTTTTTTTTTTTTTTAAAGGGAACATTTGTGTAATGAAAGCTCTGAGGGGTAAAATGGAAAAAAGCTTAACCTGTAATAAAAAAACACACATAATATGTAGGAGGTGTGGAGAATGAGGTCTTATTTGCTGCCAGCACTCTTAAAGGTGGTGGTGGTGGCGGAGTTTGCATGTTCTCCCCGTGTGCAAGGGTCTTTTATGGATATTACAGCTTCCTCCAGAATGAGGTGTAGGTAAACTGAAGACTGTAAATGGACCGTAGCTGTGAACATGACAGTGATTTGTTGTGGGTCTTTGTCTGTTGACCCTGTGATGGACAGTAGTGCAACCTGTTCAGGGTCTGACCCCGCCTTTTGCCCTATGTCAGCAGGGATTGGCTCCTCCCCCCTGCAACCCTTGGATAAGTGGTTGAAGATGAATGAATGTATTCAGTAGTCGTGTCTCGCACGAAACTGACATTCCAGTGTTATTCATCCATACTATTGCAGTCATGCATGAAATCATTGTTAATGCATCTTGTTAAGTGTGAAATTTGGAATTAAAAACCAATTAAGTCCATGGTCTGCGATGGGAAATGAAGGCTGAAGTGAAAGAGCTGGTCATTCCAATAAAAGTGACTGACTCAGAGTCAGGTCAGTGCAAACAGATGTGTGGAAGTGTCTTTGTCCTGTACAGACCATTGACTATGTTTACCTTGGGTAATCCTGGATAGGTGAAGAGTGGGTTGTATTTAAGTGTTGTTAAGTTTGAGCAGCACCCTCAAGGGATCACACTCTTTTACTCCTTACTCTAATAGACTACAGTATGTTTTCTTTGTAGAAAAAAAAATGGTTTAATGAACCCTGAACCAAATATTAATCTTGTATCAACACACAAAATCAATTATTGCAGCAGTTTGCTATGCCCACCTGTTTCCATTCACCCTGGCAACTTGACAATGATGGCTTTGTAAAATACCCACAGTAATTGGCATAAAATACCACGTAGTGCTTATTATTGAATGCTTTAAAACCACAAGGTAAATGACTATAGAGCGGTATTTATTCTTTAGAACTCTTCAGCGGGGAGTCAGATCCAGCACATGTGTGAGCAATAAAAGCTCAGTGATTTAATGTACAGTTAAATGATGGCCAAAGTTGTTAACTGATAATTTACATTATTTATTGAGCATATATCAAATACACAGTTTTCAAATTCAGACACAACTTTTTTGAAGCTGTGTTCATGCAGAGAAATAACAACATAGAAGTGTAACGATACATATACACTAAATGCACACTACGCAGTTAAAACAAACAAAAAAAGAAAACAAGTTTTTTTCAGGTACTGTTTTATTTTTATTTTTCCATGAACAGTGATAAATCTGCTATGGGCTTTGTTTCACTGCAGCTCCTGTGAGCTGATCCCAGAGACAACAAACAGGCCATGTCATTGTGCGGGAGCTTTTGTTAGAGAGCCTATCATAAAATCTAAGCTTCCATGTGATAAACATATGCACAGGCTTAATTTGTCTATAATCCATCCATAACTTCCAAACTTTCCTTGTTTAAGTTTATAGTCCAACTTGCAGATGATATTAACTTTATTCCCTACTGACAAGTGCTTCATCTGACCACTCTGTCTCATCTCACCCTCAGTATTTCCCCGCATCTATTCTTACATTTTTCCTCCATCTGTTTTCCTCTCATTACATTGCTGCTGCTACTTAGGAGAAAGTTATGACACTATTAGAGTGCTACTATTAATCAGGCCTTGTGCTGGTTATGGTTCCTTTCAAGCAGCAGCTCCTGGATCTTTTCACCAGTCATCCCAGAAGATTGGTGAACATTATGTTTGGAGATGAAGTAAGCTGATCCGAATACAGCACCAGGCTGGGGCACATTTTGTTTAAGAGTTGTTTCCATAGTGATAACTGTGCCAAGGCACCAACACCGCCATGAGCTTTATGAGACATGCACATTTGTAGAAACATACATGCATGGAGTCATTCCAGCTGGCCTCATGAGGGAAAAACTATCAGAGATGACATCACCTCTTGGGCTCTGACGAAGGACTTGTTATAGATATCTCTGTAAAAAGAAAACAATGAGGAAAAATAATTATTTAGGTTTGCTGTCATGTGGCAAACCAAATCATAATGTCTCAAGACTGAAATATTACATTACTTGAAAATGGACCGTTGGTTCTAATGTTTCAGTGTCTTAAATGACTGTGTCCTTTTGACATCGATGGATAATCGATTATGTTTCTTCTTGTTTGGTTATTGAAACCAATGAACTTTGGGAAAACCTGAAACTATTCACATGTGAAGCAGACTGAGGACAGCCAAGAAAACACAGATGATAATGATCATCCACTGACATAGATTTAGTTTGCATCTAATGAGACGTATATATACAGTATACATATATATATATATATACATATACCTACGTATATGTATATACCGACGTATGTGTATATATGATTTAGTCCAGTAACTGCAGGGTTTGGAACTTTTTCATCTCCATATTGTAAAGATCAAGATGACTGTACGTAAGCATGTCACATGACTCGTTTTGTTTTCACCACCATGATGGCAGGAATGGCCTCTGCAAAAATGAAACGCCATCAGTGTCAGTTTCAAGCTGCCAGAGTTAACTGCACACTTTAAGTCCACTGAGATTGAGTAATATATTGCAGATCTTGCCGGATTGAATAAATCTCACACTTATAATGCCCCTATGGAGCTTTTTTTTACGAGTATGGAAGCAGCCGGAGTGAACATTATTCCGGACCTGCAGTACTCCGACATCTTCAAATTTCTGATAAACTTTCCCACAACCTACTCCAGAGGACAGCTAGAAGTCGCAATAAAATGGTGTAAAAAATAAACAAGTTATACAAGCTAGAAAGTAGAAGAAAAACAGAAGACCTGAATTAAGGTCAGACTTGTACACAAATGTATAACCATGCACTGCTCTATATGTTAGAACAAGTCCTGAATCCTGGACTTAATGGGAAACCAATGTGAAGAATATGGGAATGTTGTGATGTCAGATGTCTTGTTGGATCTGGCATCTACAGACAACCTGATGTGGCAGGTGAATTATAGTGGTCCAGTTCGGGAGATATTAAAGTGTGAAGGATCCTCTCCATCTCAAGTTGCGATATACCAGATTTCAGTTTGGCTGTGTTTCTTAAATGGGGGTGAAATGTAAGGGTAACCCAACTCCTAATCTAAGTTCATTTGCCATTAAATACATTTGAAGTTGGTGACATTGAAACACTTCTGGAGGGTTAACAGCATACACCTATTTGGGCTTGTGTGTGAACATTAGTTAGTGTAGTTGCATGCGCTGTGTCTGCAAATGGTGTGTCAAGCATGCACTGCTGCTATGAAGCACCTGGCATACCCCCACTGTCTTGCTAGCAGAGCCTGACAGGTCTGTTTCATGCAGGTCCAGAGGAGGGAACACTTTAGAATGGGTCTTAAATCATGATGATTTGGCAGGTCATTACTACTCTCTCCACTGGATCAATTCATCAACCAGGCAAACCTCTATCTATCTATCTATCTATCTATCTATCTATCTATCTATCTATCTATCTATCTGGATATATATATATCTATATTTGTAATGTACTGTATATGTGTGTGCATGTCGTGTTCTTCCATTTTTTATGACTGTGCGTGTGTGTGCATGTATTTGTACTCTGTAAGCCCTTGTCTTTGATGTGCACTCCCTGAGCTGAAAGGGTAACATGAGAAATGAGGATCCATAAAGCTGCTCTCACCTGTGTCCTTTGATGATAGGACAGAGGCTAAGTAGTCCAAACCATGGATGCCTCTGTCATGAAATACGCACTCACACATGCACATATTCTCCATGACCTTTTGTTGTGGTGAGGGCACAAGCGGTCAATCTGATGCGCCTCCTGTTACGACGGTGGATGGATGGGTGTCATGCAGAGGTGAAGGCCATGCTCTCCCCTCTCTCCACTGTAAACTCTGTACAACACTGTTACTTCCATATCACTAACCCCCCACATTACAAAACTCTGTTACACTCAGAAAGCATGTTTTGACTGGTATGGCCATTAAAAGTGTATATTTTGCTGTCAGGATTTATGATGACTTGCAAACCAAATCCTAAATTGAAGAGTTAATAAATTGATAATTTGTGTATTTTTCACAAGCACTGCTGCAATGTCTCCGTTCTCTTCAGGTAGAATTGTCCATGCAGCAGATGATGACAAATTAAAACAAGTCAGTAACAAGTCAATTTTGCAACAAAGGGAGTCCTCTCTAGAAGACACTACAGCCTGAAATATCATGTTTATATGCCTTGCTTTTTGAAAAAGTCGACATCACCAAGTGAAACATAATTTAAGAGGGTGATAAAATGGAAACTCCCCATTGTGATAAAGTCTGTTTTGTGAAGGTGTTTCAGGTCTTCTGGCTGGTTCAATGTGACTTATAAAAAAAATAACAGCGTGGTGAAAAAACATGCATACAGTACGACACAAACAATGTGCATTCTGTGTTATCCCTGTAGAGCCCAAAATTAAAGGTCTGAGCCCGAAACTTATTAAAACGATTCTGTATTTTTGCTGGTGAACTTAACTGGAGTGACAGTTGGTTATAAGTGACAGGAGGGGGCAAATTAGGCCATTTCTTATCATCACCCCAAACAACGATATTCCTTGGTTTTCTCTTTCCAGGTTTGATATTGTTCAGTACAATATTGCCTCCTTGTTTAAGTGAGTGTTACCCACATTAGGTGGAATCAGATGTGATATCAAATGTTGTCTGTCAGTGAAGGTTCCTATTTTCTCTACCTGTGTTTACGACGTTAAGTTCATCATGTAAAGAACCATCCGTGTGTTAACTGTATCCCATTTGTTTGCAAATAAAGGTTAACAATGGTTCATTTCCAGCCCGGTCTGCAGCTACAAAGAGACAATGACTACACAGAGAGTGATGACCTGATCCCCTCTGGACAGGTGAACCAGATACTGGCTGAGGTCAGTACAAGGTCAGAGCCAGTGTGTGTGAGAAGGCTGTACTACCTGTGACAACTGTTCTTCCTCCCTTGCTCTTGCACTCACACACACTCCTAAAACCAGCCCTCCCTCCACACACACCAACTGTTTAGCCAGGCAGAAGTAACCCATTGTCAAAGCATAGCGGCGCTGAAGGGACCTGTCTTCTGGTTGCTTCATCCATCCCTCCATCTCTCCACCCCTCAGAGAGGATGACAATGTCCTCTGTCTGAAACAGAATAGGTGCTGCACCTGTGTAGAGAGGAGATCCCACGCAGCCTTGTGTTATTCACGTCTTCATTTACCCCATTGTCAGTGTCACTCAGCTCAATGAGTCTCAAACTGCAAAATAGATTCCAGATCATTCTGTGTCAAGCAAAATTGGTTGCTGCATAATTTTGAGAATTAATTTTGGTCCTTTTGAAATTTGACCCCTCCCTTGGTCGGACAGTTGTTTCCTCTTCCTCCAACAACGGCTTTTTCGCCGGTTCTGCCATGATGAACGTCTAAAATAACGCCCTCATTGCCTCGATCTTCTAGCCAGTACCTGGCAAAGGGGTGTGTTGGGCTGTGAAGCAATTTTGTTTATCGCGAGACCTGAGACTTCACAAGACATCTTGATTCTAAGAAATCTGGGTTGGTACCACCCCTGAATTGAACCATCACAATGACACCGAAGCTGTTAAATCAGGGTAAAAATGATCATCTTCGTTTTTCTTTATTATCTAATTATCTCCCCTCTTGCCTCCTCCGTTAATCTCTCTCTTCCCCTATCCCTCTCGCTGCCAGCTTCAGTCTGTCCGCAATGACCTGGCTTGAACTAACAAAGCTCTAATCCCAGGATCACCTCTCATCGCTGGGTGACAGAAAGTGGGAACAGTCTTCCTCCCACCTCTAGGATTGTCCAGTCCAGTCCAGCCACACCACTCAGAGGTTGGCTGGACGGGAGGAATGGGGACAGCGATAGACACTGTCACATGCATTGTATATAAATGTCTAGAAATGAGATCGGCGACAGCTATGTATTAACACAAGTCAGCCTGTCTGTATTTTATGTGTGACAGTATTTCACTAGCCTGCACACACATACAGGTTTGTGCAACTATTCTTGTTAGAACACGACATTGACTTCCATTCATTTGGATTGTCCCACCAGACACATTAGGACCAGACTTTGGTCCCCCTGACAAGGTCAGTCTTAGTATAAGAAAAGGTCCTCAAGAGTTAACAGAAGTACACACAAACACACACATGGGATTAGATTTCCACTAATAGGCAATCCAGGTCTCTCCAAGGACCCCCACAAGTAATTCCTAATAGTTAATAATGTGTCTGGTCATCCCCCTGTTGCACTGACAGCTGCTGTTAATCAGGAAACTGTTAGACTCGGTCATAAAGGAGGGAAGCGGGCAGGCAAGGCCCTCTGAGGGGTGGATTTTGGTAACCCCGTAGCATGACAAGATGCAGCACTTCTGCTTAGTCTCTCCACGATGATCAGCTAGTGCTGAAATTACCATAATAGAATAATTGTGCCAGGCCTCACACACATTCTTTGATTTTTCAAAACGAGTGACTTACAAAGGATAACATATGACTTATGTTACTTACTTTGATAATACTACCTTCAATTATCGCCCCTGGCATTTTGCCAGAACACTCTTGGTGTATATTTCCGTTACGCACAATTCACTTGACGCATCAAATTGAATTAAAAATCGAATTCAAATTGAACCTCTTCACCCAGGGTTTCCTTCAGTAGCTCCGTGTTATGACAAGATAAAACGCAGCACATCTGCTTAGTGTCAGTGATCCTCCACAGCAGAGGGTTGGAAGGATAAAGCAGCCGAGTTGGAGTGAGTGGCAGAAGTAAGCTCATGAGCCAATGTCTCTGCTTTTTCTCTTTAGGAAAATGGGAGCGGCAAAGCACAGATGTTGCAATGCCCAGATCCATGCTGCACCATATGCATGTGTTTGGGATGTGTTATGCAACAATAGTTTAGTAATGAAGCATATGTGATTTGGTTAATATGATGATGAAAACATGAATTGTTACCCAATCGTTTTCAGATGCTTGACTTTGAATTCTTATCCGTCACTCATACTGCGGATGCAGTACAATGAACACATCTGCAGTGTCCTACTGTACATGAGCTGGTTGGAGGTTGACTCATCACTGTGTCATCAGTGTTCACTAATCAGCAGGATCTCTTTGTCAGGGAAGGTTATCATGTTTAGGTCACGTGAGACTAAACAATGTAGTCACAGAACACAGAAGGACACAGAGGAAGGTGGTGAGGAGCCGTTGCAATGTAAACGCCGTCTTTCATTCAGTAAAGTCTTAGTAAACAGTTACGTCCATGAACCCCTCCGCCTTACTCCACCATATAGTTTGTTTATACTTAACAGAACACTGAATGGAACACAGTTTTACATCGTCATCACCATGAATTGCTACCATGATTTGCATGGACCTTATAGGATGGAAAACTTTGTTACAATAGACAGTATGGAAGTATTCTGAGGAGGTTGATGCTGTGCGACACTTTCCGCTAGATGCCATTGAATAATATAATATAATAAATATAATAATATAAAAAAAATCAAATTTTGTGATATTATACACATTTTTAAGGATTTGCCTATTTTATGACCTTATGACATGTTATTGCAACTTGTGCAATAAAGCGGTTTGCAAAGCTCTATGATAGAAAATGTGCTAAAATACAAACAACCTTTAAAAACAATAGGCTTCACCTGGTGGGTAGCAACAATATGTAGTACTCAGATCAACACATTACATACCTAACTTTATTAAAAACAAAGTACAAAGTACCTGATGTTTCTAAAAACCAGAGCTATGTTTAATTAATTAAAATAATGTGTCTCCTTTTTCAATCAACTTTTTTTTCAATATTTTAGTACTTGTATTTAGTACTAGTGTTAACTTTATTATGCCTGTGCACGACCACTCAGCAATGTGGAACTGAATGATAAAAAAACACTTTATCTTGAGAAATTAGTGGGATGAAGCACAGAAGTGCTTAATCTTGCTGCAAGTTACTCTTCCTCTCTTTCTTCCACCTCCACCTTGCACATCAGCATCGCAATGCCAAGCATCCAAAACTCAACCACATGTAAACATGCAAGTAATCGCAGGATCTTTTCTCTTCTTCTCCCTCTCGCTCTGTCTGTTTCCACATTCAATTTCACATAACTTTTATTCGAACATCTAAATTACGTGAAAGAAAAACCAATCTTAGAAATAGCGTGGATTTATGTAGAAGTAGAATTCAAACTCTCATCAGCAGAAAGAACAACACACACACACACACACACACTCATGTGTTTAAGTCATACATTGGGTCTTAAAAATGTCCACAATAGTTGTTTTATGTAGATCCTTTTCTTTCCCTTATAAGGTTTGTTTGTGAGTGTCTACATGTGTCTGTAATGTATCTGCTTGCATGTTGATGGGACTACGCTGAGCAAATTTCTCATTTGTGTGCATGTGTGTGTGTGTGTGTGTGTGTGTGTGTGTCTCTCTTCAAGTACTGTATGTGTGTTCGTATGTGTTTATATGTGCCTGCGAATGTGTGTGTTACCTGGGGTCATAACTCTGCCCAGGACAGTTTTATAAAGTGTGGCACAGCCAGTGAAGCAGCAGTAAATCAGTTTTATTTGCTGTGTGTCGGGGGTCAGCTCTCTCGACACCCCTGGACCCTGACACCACAGGAATGGGCTGGCCGACTTTTGCTATTGCAGCTGTGTTGTTGTAGGCTGGTAGTTATGGTGGATTTATTCTTGTGAAATGTGGTTCACCTGAGGAAACAGAACAGTTGTCATTTCATTTTGGAATATTCTTGGTTTTGCTTGGACACTGTGAAGTGTTCACCAATTATTGTTGGATTATACAGTACTGTGCAGAAGTCTTAGGCCACCATTAGATTTGTTGTTTTAGCAATGCTATAACGACAATAGAGGATAATTATTTCTATTTCACTTTACTGGAGCACATCCAGAAAATTATATATGCAGTTTTTTGTTGTTTAAAGACAAAACAAAAACCAACCTTTACAGGTGTCAAGTATTTAGCAAGATCTACCCTTACACTTGAACAATAACACAGCTCTGTTAATACTGGAGTGGAACCTTAATTAATGTTACTGTGTGTAATACTGTGTTTGTCCTACTATTTCATTTAAAGAAATATCTGCTGTAAGAAAACGTCTATTACACCAGATTTATTCAAGACATGCTTGAGCATTACATACACATGTTGCATGAGTTCAACTCATTGACAGCTCGCTAATACTGTATATAAGACCAGCTTTAAGTCGCATCACTTAATTCCATATTCCAATAATCACAGAATTTGACAGACAGAAAAAACCCATATATATATGTATATATATATATAATACTATATACAGTATATATTTATATATACATATTTGTTTTTTTATTATTATTACTTTTTTCTTTTTCATTTATTCATTGTGCCAATCTCAGATGACATAGGGTTGAAAAGGTGGGTCATTAGTACGTGGTGAGAACATGCAAATGCCACACAAAACGTTGTGTGGCAACATTGTCTCTTCAGAAAATAAAAGAAAACTATTTATATACACACAGCAATACACAACTGAATGGGACCAGACCATAAGCCTTTGTATGTAAATTTTTTTGACAAGGCCTACTCAGCACATTCATTTATCTATCCTGTCTGTGAAGTCTGCTTGCTGCAAACAGTTGAAATAAATTGCCATAAACATTAACTTAAAGCTCATACAAATCTAGTGGATTAGGGAATAGACATTTGTTGCACAGAACAGTAAACTGAGTTGAATTTTGTGAATGAAATGTCCTTGTTCCACTTCTTGTCAAGTCTAATGGTTTCACTTCACAGACTCCTGAATCCGAGAGTTCAGTTGCAGAGAGCAGGGCTGCACTGCATGGCACACCAAAGATCTAAACACTATGTGGGAATGCAAACAAACTCCCTTGCTTGTTCTCCTTCTCTTTGAGCAAACCTCTTCTCACGCATCTCTTGGATCTTGTTTCCTAAAGTTTACAAGACCTAACAACATTTTTTGCAATTCAACAATCTACTCAACTACCGATTACCTGAATTTAAGTGATTTCTAAAACATGTCATATGTGCCTATTTGGTAGTGCACATATATACATAGTATATATTTGTACTTTTCACTCAAAATACTAATATTATGATAAGGAATTGTGAGAGTTACCTCAACAAGTCTGACCCTGTCTTTCTGGATATTCTATATGTTACCGAATAGATAAGAAATCTACAGAAATGATTTTTCACACTCGTCAAGCAAAATCAGTGAAAGCCTCACTCGCTGTCTGACCCCCTGCTGTGTCTGAATCCATGACAAATCAGTTTTTGTGATATCTGCAATAACCTATGTCTGCCCTCTCAAGAAACACATACGCTCAGCAGGGGGTGGAACTGACTCTCTGATGCTGCAGGCTTTGTGCGATAAGATTCATGAAACACCAGTTTATAAATGAGAAGATAAGAAAAGGCCACATATTCATATTACATTTTTAAATGAACCTGAAATGTAATTGCAAAGTGATCTGAGAGAAAATGTCATGATAAAATAAAAAAGATAGATAAATGCAACATATTTTGATGAAGATATTATTGCTATGGCATCATGTATACTCTCTGTAAATGGGACAGAATGGACATTTAACAAGTGTCTTCTCCCACCAACAGCAAAAGAACTTCTGTTTGACTGTTTGACAGTGATTCCTCTGCACATGTGCACCAGTGTTTAGAGTCAGATGCATTGATATTCAGCAGAGCCAGGAAAAATCCCCCCTTCACATATTCTCTGTCAGAATCTCAGGACCATTTCATTTCCCCTTTTATAAGTATATGTGCGTGTGTGTGTTCCAGGTATTACTCATGTTGTGGAGACTTTAATCTGTTTTGACAGTCACATTATGGGGACTACATTAAGCCATGCAAATTGTCTCCATAACTTTTTAAGGTAAAGACATGTTGTATGATTAGGTTACGGTTAAGGTTAAAGTTAGGCCAGTAGTTATGCTTAAGGTTTCTATTAAGTCTGCCTGATTTAGGAAATCAATTTAAGTCAATGTAATGTCCTCTAATATCATGGGTTGGAAAAAAATGTAATAAACCTGCATGTATGTGTGTGGTGCCCTCAGGTCGTCCCCTCTTTTGATTCAAATGACATCTAGAAACACTCAGTCAGGCTTCTCACAATGGACTGTCAACCATTCAAGTTGACTTTAGGAATCATAAAACCTGAGAACAAGAGTATAGGAGAAGAAGGGGAAGTACACTGAGTTAAATAACACATACAGTATATTATCTTCTTTGAGTTCAAACCTATTGCATTGTAAAATTGTGGCAATGCAGTATTACACAGCACATGTCCTACATGTTTTATGTGAAACAAAGAAACAAAAAAGTAATAATACTACATTTTCATTTATACACTGATGGCTCATGTTGCCTTCATAAAAGGAGTTTGGGAACTGGATGGAAGCAAACCTCCAGCTGAATTCAGGGAAGGGTGTCAAAAGTGGCAACAGACTCAAGCTGTTATGGAAGCACTTCCTGGTTAATGGTGTATGAAGAACCTTTGATCGCGTTTTAGAGCCTTAAGCCACCGTCACTGCAAAGCAGAAAGTAGAACAATGTGTTGAGGCCAGCAAATGATTTGCTAATTATCAAAATACCCCCTTTTTCATAGTGGTTATCTACAAAATGACTTTAAAATAGCTTCCTTGGTTTGTCCAAACACATACAATGTGACCACTTTTCAGTGTTTTTCATCTTGTTTTAATTTGTCATTTTTAGGATCACAGTTTACCGTTAGCGCTTTGAATCACAAATTGATTTATGTTGCAGATAAATCACAAATAGCAGCTGTTTATTTTTGAACATTTCCGTAACCTTCCATCAGGAACATGGTGTGATAACATCTGTGGTACATTAGTGACATTTGTTAAAGGGCAGGTGCCTTAAATCTGCCTGCTCATAAAAGTTGCTTTCGCATAAAAAGCTAAATAAAATAGAAACTCTCACATACTGAATGTTTTAAATTTCTTTTCACACAATAGATAGACATATATTTTTTAATCATTGTCACCAATTGTATGTAGAGATATACGTTCTACAATTATAAAATAAATACAAGCAGTGGATGGACCAAGTGTTTGTATCAGTTTATCTCAGCAGTGTTGAACATTTGTATTTTTATGCTTGAATTGCATTTCTGTAAAAGCACTGATGCTTTATCAAGCTTCTGATCATCCCCTGCTGCTGGTATGCATCGCTGGAACCTTATATTCACGCTTAAATTAACCTTCCAAACACGAACACGTTTGCACTTTCAGCCCAGTAATTGAGGATGGAAAGAGTGAGGGAGCAAAATTCTGTGGTTCCAATATGTATTTTTATTAGTAAATATGATGTATTTTGCCCAGGGCTAGTCTCTCTCATTTCAGCCTGCTGCCAAATGCCAAAGCCCAGGGTAAATTAATGCAAACCATGAAGCCATGTGCTATTAAACTGGACTGAAAAGTCCTGGCAGAGCACCAGACTCCCATTATTATTTATTAATTTATTTTTAATTCTGCAAATGCTTTGCAGATGTTTCAAATACCTCATGTCTTTTGGAAGATGATGTGAAAGAATAGAAGTGGTACCTAACATATGCTGAATGTGTTTTTTGTTTTTCCCCCCCCTCTCACTTACTTGTACCACAGAAAAATGCAGTAACTTTTAGAGCGGAGTCTGTTTTAGTTTATTTTCAGGTGCACGTCTATCTTGAATTCCCTTCCATCTGAGGTTGTGTGAGATAGAATTTGCACCGTTCTAAGAAAGCGACCATGAATTAAATCCGGCTTTTTCCTCATTTGTCTGTCTTTGTGTTGTAGATATAGAGATTGACATGAGGATTTCTTTTAAAGACAACACGCAACGCAGTTTTGAATTGCTTCGATTCAGTGTATCCACGTCTGTCCCTGATACAACCCTGTTCCTGGAGGATTAGAACAACCTGACAGTGTAATATAAAACAGTGCATGGACACATTTTCATACATGTGTCTGTCCTGTAACCATTGTCTCTATATGCTTATACTCAAGGATAAGAACACATTAAAGTCATATACTGTGCACGTAAATACACAGAGCCACAGTCATAAAACTGCAAATATAATGACTCACTTTGACCACATTAATACTGTAGAACACCAATCAGGACCACAGCAGTCCAAACCAGAGCGGTTTATAGAGACCTTACTGTTTTCTCCCAAACCAAAAGTAGAAGACCAGTTCTGTAATGGAGGCCGTTTGAAGTCCTTAATCAGTTTTTAATGACACAGAGTGAGGTGGATATTAACTACTACATGTGCGGTTTTATGGTTACTTGCCAATGCAGTAGTTTGCGTGCTACATTAAGCCATGCCAGATGCACTTAACCCAAAGCCTCCTGTTCGGATTGCAGACTAATGATAGTAGTAAACAGGTGCTTGTCCTGCAAAACATTTTTCGCTTTTATGAATCGGACATTTATGGTCCCAATGCTACTGTAACTTCTGGCCCACTGAGTTTGAGAAGGAAAGGTTGACTGTTTCCATCCATGGCCTTCTCAGAGGTCAATGGCATTTTTTAATGTTGCATTTGTTTTGAATGGTTAAATGACATTAACACATGACTGGGAGCTAGTAATGTTAGTTTGTGGTTATAAAATGAATGCTGGTTCACTGAGATTAGCAGTAGGTGGCAAAAAATGTAAACTTCCGTTAAAAAAGGGTAAGAAGGTGCAACTTGATGACATAAATAACGAGCGCCAGCAGCTATTGATACACGGATGCATTTTATTGCCGCTTCCCATCTGTTTCGTCGTAATATTTGGTTCTTGCAATAACTCGAGCAATGTTGTGGTTTCCTCCAGTAACTCGTCTTGTCTATCATTTTTCCTGTGCAGTGAAATGTGGATGCTGGAATGATTTTTCAGTCGTGATTTCTAAACATCAGCCTTTATTTAATGAATCTGTATCCATTGCACTCCCAGCTCCCTCAAGCATTGAAACCGTTTCATTTTGGGGGTTTTTAATGTGCAAATAAAATAATTGTCATTAAAAAAAGGCTAATGAAAACTTAACTGGATCCATGCTAAAGACCTTAAACTGCCAAGGCTCCATTGAGTGAAAAGGTGCTGACTTTTACAGATGAGCACATGTCAAAGTGTAGTAGCAGTGTGTACTTGTGGGTCCTGCTGCTGCTGCATGTCGTGTGTTTATGTGTGCAGAGCTTTCAGGGTGGTTGCAGTGGCTTTGGGCTTGATGTGTTGTTTTGCTTCTGCACTGGCATGGCCTTGGTCACGTTTGATGGTTGATTGAACACAAAAACACTTGTGTGCATTCTGATAGGAAGCCGTGAAACTGCCAGCCTGCCTTCCCTCCGTCTCGAGGACTTGAGACTGACGGTGGTGGACAGACAGATGATCTTCTAGACCTCAACACCCTAAACCTAACAATCCCATGTTGACAACCAGTGGAGAAGTGCTGAGTAGTAAATGGATGAGTTTTGGGAAATGAGGGTCTGTCTATTTCTCAGGGTTCTGCGCCTTCAGCCATAATTCTCTCTGCGGGTCATCAGTCACTCTCAGGTTAATGAGAGTTTACGGAGGCCTGTTTGCTTGTTTACTCTCTCACAACAAACGTCTTAATGGAAACCAGCACTACGCTAAGATGGCTGAACTCATTCTGGATTAGTATACTCTACCTTGATTGGATGTTGTTTTTAGCAAGTAGGAAACAAACAAACAAAAAAGAAAGAAAAAAAAGTACAGATCATTGAGGGAAAAATCACATGCTTTAACCTCAGAAAAAAAGGAAAGTATCCCTTTAATCATTCCAACTGCCTGATTTAGTCATATGTTTTAATGCTTTTATTTACATTAACATCTTAGAGATTATTATTTTTTCCCCTTCATTGTTGGTAATTCAATTTGAATAAAAGTCCCATTTTTCTGACACAGTGAGAGTATATGTGCTCTCTTAACACAGTGGGTTTTCTCTCTGAGGATTATAATTATTCTTGACACTCTCTCACCTGCCAGTCTTCATTGTATACATTAATAAAACGAGAGCCAAAAAAAATCACCTTTGATTTGACAGTGTAACTCTAACCAGATTCAGAGCTTTGATTATCTCCCACGCCAGACTAAACTCTGCTGTGCAGTCAGCTGCTGGGGAAATATCCAGACACCCCAGAGATGACCCCACAATTATGAAAATGAAGTATTAATAGCTTTAAATTGCACCCAGAAGGCTATCATGCAGGCACACAAGAAAAACCTGTTTGTTTTTTCTTTCTATTGAAATCATTAACAGAGTTTTGAAAAGTTTCTTGGATGAGGTTCAGAGGTACTCGAGACATTTGCTGTGTGTGTGTGTGTGTGTGTGCGCGCGCATGTGTGTGTGTGAGAGAGAGAGAGGTGGGAGAGAGAGAGGGAGTCAGAAAGCACGCGCGAGAGAGGGAGAACCTGTCTGCATTTTCAGGTTCTAATGATTCATTTGAGAAATATCTTGCATTTATAATGTTGCCAAGTTAGTGTCAGACTTGGCCAGTCGGTGGTTGTGTGTGTGTGTTTGGGACACAGGGAGAGTTCTACATCCATTTCATATAATCAGCTTCAAGGTCAATGAAAAATTAAAAGGCGAGACAGTGGTGTAATCAACTTGTTTTGCTTCATGTGTGTCTTTTTTACAGAGAAAGAGAGTTGTGGTGTTGAAACATCTGAACAGGCAGGGCGAGCAGATTCAAAATGACATAGACAGCAAACAGACAAAAAACTGGCATCTGCTGCATGGCTAGTGGGAGCTTAACATTTGAATATCTGTTCAAAATTTGACCATGTCACTCTACAACGTGGTCCTGATGTGCACACCAAGTTTGGTGAGGTTTTTTTTTTTTTAAGTCACGGCCCTCAAAGATGATGATGACGTGGATACAATAGGGCCTTTGCACCAGTCATGCTCGAGCCCTACAATAGCCAAGACAAATTGCATGTGCAAGGCATCGGATTCTTGTTACAGTTACAGAACTGGTTTTGTACCTTTACAGGATTGATAGTGTGTCAGATGTATTTAGTTTTTCTGTCTTTTTTTGAGCATTACACCACCCTATAACTTTTTGGTTGAATCTTCCTCCAGAGTGATTAGGCAGACAGAGATATAGTGTTTCCCAGCCTTGATTTAATCACGCAGCATTGTTAACACATGTCACTGTACAGCACCCGGCCCATTGATCCTTCACCAGCATGTGTTACTGCAATCAATACCCTCATTAGCGGACTGTCAGGGCCAAGGAAGTGCTTAGCAAGTGGAGGCCTTTTTCATGTTCGATTACGCTGAGCCGCTGTCCAACTCTGGTGCTGGCCGAGCTCTCTGTGAGCTCTGGGATTGTTTCACATGAGGAGTTTCAAGCCCTCTAAGAAACATGATTTTACATATGTTAAAGCGTCTGAGAAAATGTGCCCGTTCTGTAGCTGATTGTAATGGCGTCTCGGGTGATTCGCGGAGTCAAATAATTTCCCAGACATACGGTATGACTATACACACATACAAAAGACACAAAGGCACAGATTCATTCTCACATTCACAGCACACACATGTAAACACTCTTACACGAACATGCAGCCTTAGAAGGGTGGTGTGTTGTTGTAGGCACAGATGCCAGGAGACTGAAGTAAATTGACGTACCGCAGCACATCAGTGGAACACATACACATATACATTCACAAGCATGCTGATGCCCACGTGTAAACATGAGATTGATTTGATTCACAAGTGTTTTTTGAAGTTAAATGAATGCTTTAAGTGTGCTCATAAACCTTTTTTTTTGGAAAATGTACTTTTCTTATGTAGTTTTATATACGACCTGCTACAAGTCATTCAGATAAAAACCACGTCCTCCATCAGCTCTTAAGCCTAAACCTGACATCCAATATTTACTGCTTCTCTTATCTGTGACCATCAGTGCAGTAAATGCTTTCATCTTTGATGAAAGTTGTTTGATTGAATGCCCTCAGCTTTTTCACTTTTGCACCTGGCCTTCTCTCGAACAGCTCAGTCTGACATAGTAAGGACTCTGTCTGGGGGCTGATGTGCAGGTTGACGTGGTCCGCACTCGAAGGCTGGAGATACTATAATTCATAGTATGCTTCTAACACAAAACTAAACGGACAAAAACTGCAACAAACACCTATATTCTTATGTGTCTTGACACAAAGTGATGTGTACATGTGTATGTGTGCATGCACGATTACACACTGAAAGACATTATCAGGTTTGTGTATCTACAGGAAGCCCTGTCTGCCCTCATATGTTTGGATTCCACTATTACTTAATAGCTGTTCGTAAGCAATTTTTGCCCCTTAACTGGGGGTAATACATTATATCCTGTCACACAGTTGAGTAACCACGTTGACTTTCTTTCCCTCTCCTCTTACAGTTTTGGAAAACAAAATAACACTGAGGCAGATTATCTTCTGCCTGCGGACTAAGGCAATTTGGAAAAGAGAAAAGGTCTTGGTTGCTGACCAGGAATTAGATAATGAATAACTGACCAACATGGTAATGAAATATGGACGGTATGTGACTGAGAAAACATGGATACTTCTGTGGTTGAAGGAAGACTACAGGCACAACCACCACTCATTTATACATATATTAAATTACAGTTTTTTATTTTGAGTAGAACTCAAGTACATAGACATACGTGTATTAGGTAGAGGTAGATCGAGTAATAGAGTAAGTACCTATTTATGTAACTTTACATAATTTTTTTCATCCAAAGATTAGATTTTTAGTATTTAATTAGTATATAGTGCAGGCACAAAATGCTGACTGAGCAATAACTCTAGCATACGCTGTTCCATTTCCATTCACTTTTGTCAAGGCTTTTACCATGAGATATTTGCAGGACTAGCAGATCCATGGCTTCACACTTAAGAATCCTGGCATTTTACAGCCATTGTACAGTGGAGAATTTAGAGTTTTAAGTTTTACTTCATTTAATTAAGTTTTTTATTTATGGTATTTATTTATTGTCAAAGGTAAACCCCATGTTAAACAGTTGCAGCTCTACAAAGCAGACGAAGTCTTAAACGACAACAAATGAAATGGTCCATGGTCCATGAAGAGTTGGAAGCGCAGTAGTCAAAAAAGAATTGTTGCAGAAATGTTATGTATTATATCTTTAATTTAAGCTATTTTGGGTACAATTTGGCTGCTCTGATTTCTGAAGTTCAGCATCGGCCAATGGTAAAACCTCTAATATGAGAACATATATGCTGTATCCGTGCGTGGTGCTTCAAATGATAGAGACTGATAATGATAGACTGTATAGATTATGTGGTCATTTGATACACCTGAAGGGGCCCACAAGAATTAGCAGCATCGGTACCACGTGCAGGTTTCCTGCATGCACCAGTGCTCATGTATGAACAAGTGTGTCCCCACAGTTCCACACACATATTCCGTCCAGTATTCACACATGTCATGGGGAGAACAAATGATTCTCCCTGCACTCCCCTTACACACACACACACACACACACACACACACACACACCCTTTCCTGTGTGCTATCAGTCCTGTGTGTGTCTCCAGAGGGAAACTGTATCAGACAACAGAGTTCACATGACCCGGGGAGTCAGCCTTCCTTAATCCTACTGTCAGCCCTAATTGGGCAGTAGGGGATTGATCTAGTATGCCCCCCTGAGTATGTGTATGTGAGGACAAGTAGTCCTTATGGAGTCCTGGTCCTAATGAGGCAGAACCTCATTTTTGAGGAACTGGTTAAGTCTAGGCCTAAGGTTTGTATTTAGGTTAAGATTAGGGTTCGGCATTGACTGGTTATGGTTAAGGTTAAGGATAAGGTTTTAGTTAGGATGTCCAAATGTCAGTGCAGTGTCCTAAAGAGAATAGCTGCACAAACGTGTGTGCGTGCGCGTGCATGTGTGTGCACGTGCCCTCGATGGCCGCTCAGCTGAAGTTCAGTTTCAGAATGAGTTCATACTCTGGCGATGCTCAGCAGGAATTAAATTAAGACGAAGCAATTATATGTCATTGGGTTGTTTTTATTTGAAATTGAAAATACATCCGCTTGATATTTGACTTGCCCTCCACACCCTAGTTTGAATTTTAATTTGTGTAGTACAAGGCAAAACCCCCCCCATAACATAATGGAGGCCAATTATGCAGAAATACAGCTTATCCTCATTTCTTTCATCATTTAACATATTGTCATTCAGCTGTGGTGAGCGGTCCATCCTATCACACATGAAACCAAAATCTTTCACTTTTTACCAGTAGAGGGCAATACTGCTAAAAGTACGGCGATCACTGTCCTCTCATCTGCCTCTCCAACACACAAATCACGTCTATTATCGCTGTTGTTTCAAGGAGGTTGAAAGTGTTGCTTTCACAGGAGACACATTTGCTGAACAAAGGAGGCAAGTGTAACAAATGATGCTGTTATGTGTCTTATAACAGCAGAGGAAGATGGTAGATGTGGCTCATGATGACCAGCCAAGACCTTCCCCATCCCTCTGGTCTTGGCTGGAGGGATGGGGATATGTGTGTGTTCTTTACTTTAAGAACGAAGTGGTTAGAGAGCTGAAGGTGTGCAGCTTAAACCAAGACTCAATGTGAGACACACATGAAAAAAGGGGGGAAAAAAGTGATGAAAAAGTGACCAGCTGGGTGAAACTAAGCAGACTTGGCACTGGGAGTCACCAAAAATAATAATCAAAAACAGCAAACTTCAACATGTGCTTTTTCTGCATTTCTTTCTCTTTCTTTCTCACCATTTGGAAAGTTTTATTCTGTGGATTTGTTTTTTTCCCCCCATCTTGGCTAGAGGACAACAACTTAGTCACACAATAAAGTTCAGGAACACTGTGCTTGCCACTATAACAGGATATCCTCATTTCATGTTAGTTTAATTATTCTCCAGCTAATAAGTTTAATTTATTTCCTTCCTGGTTTTTTTTATTTTATTTTATGCCTGCTGAGGTTCAGTTGTAAACCCTGCTAAAATCAATTCAATCTTTGTATGACATCATTTGCACATTTGTACATTCTAATTGGCTATTAAATATTGATTCATGGAAACCATAATGGCCAGGAAAGATGAGGAAATGTGTTAAGCTTTTGTAGTGACCAACAAAGTCATTTGAGAAAGTGTAATTTATTAATTTGTTTTTTAAAATAAGGCAATAAGTACGGTTTCTTCTATATTATCCTGTGCTTTTATCTATGAGCTTCCTCTGGGGAATGCTTGCATAAGCCTAGCATAACGGTTGTTAGGCTTCACATGATCAAAACATGTTTTTCTGCCACTATCAGAAAACACTGATTAATTACTCACAATCAGCACAAATGTCACTGAGAGATGTAAACACAAACACCCAGGTCCCCCGTTTTGAAATTAAGTTTCCGAGTTAAGATTACCCAAATTATTTGGGATTTGATTTTTGGAAGAAACAAACTAACAAAATGATTGATGTGCAATTAATGTTTTCTGAATGGCAGATGTTCTAGTTCTTAGTAGTTCTTAGAGAGAGCTGGTGTTTAGACAGGTAATGGGCTGAGACAAACAAAACCACAGAAAGCACTATTATGCCTCATCTGATTACGAGACAGAGCGCGAGAGAGAGAGAGAGAGAGAAAGCAGGCATGTCCATGTACACTATTTTCCATTCAAGTGCTGGTGTAATCACTGGTGTCACTCAGTTCATTAAAGTACAAATGTGTGTGTTTGTGTGTGTGTGTGTGTGTGTGTTATGGGTTATGAGGTTAGAGTGTCTGTGTTTATTTGTTTACTTAGCTGATGCCCTTATGCTGGGTACTCAGCTTGCGGTTCATTTAACACATCCACATATTTACACAGCTGGATATGAACTGATAGGGAGATACTTGTGGTCAAGCAAGGAGTTTAATGTTTTCTTTCTTTCTTTCTTTCTTTCTTTCTTTCTCAGATGCATCCACATACATCCCTCTCATTTCTATGTCCACCACACAGGGCCGACACAAGCCTTTATGAGGCCACATGCTGAATTTGATTCGGGGGGCCCCCCTACCACCACCTCGGAGAAATCTAACACTATAAATTGCATTGCTTGTGTTATTTACACCAAACATTTAATTCAGAATCACAAAAGTGGCAGAGTATTCATTTGAACTTCATATTTGAAGTGAAGCACAAACTGTGGAGAGTTTAATGACTTTGTGTTTTGAAACAAATGTGCACTAAATGAGCAATCTAAAATAAAACCAAAAAACATACACTCAGCACTGTTTAGATATGTTAATATATCTAAAGATATCTAGATTTCTTGAATTTGTTAAGATGTTTTTTCTCCTCACATTACTGGGGGCCCCTTTAAGCAGCCGCTTAGTTGCTTATGCCTTGAGCCGCCTCTGCCACCACATGCACCTCAGACTCGCTCCTATACCTATACGTTAAATTTCTTCACTTCCCATATCCTTCACTCCTATTCCCTATCACCCATGCTTTTTTCTTTATATATACAAAAGCCACATGGAGGGGTCTGCTTCTAATCTCTGCCTGCTGGGGTCTCCATTTGTTTTGCTTGTCCGGGGACCTCACAATGCAGTTTCCAGGGCCCAGGACCCACTGAGTGGAGATTTAATTAGATAGGGCGAATGGTGTTAGAAGCTGAAGAATTAAAATTGGACATGGGGTTTTACAAGGGGGGCTGGTTGGTCCTTGGCACTGCATGAGCTCAGTACAACAATGCACTCCACACTGAGAAGGGCAATGAGAAAGTAGGAAGGAAGGGGGGATGAGGATGAAGGATGGAGATGGAATACTTAACTCTTTGCTAGTAGTCGCTAAGGGTGTGTGTGATTATTGTGCTCCCACGCTATAATTACTGGTGCCACACCTTCTCATGCCAGACATCTGATGTTTGATGTTAAACAGTAAAATTCTGTAAAATGTAGAATATGAAACAGCAACATGATGGGGAATCATGTTCAAAGAGGCAAATAAACTGACTTGGTTAATGTGTTGGTAAAAATCTAATTTAGTAGGTTATTCATTTAAAAAACTACTGAGTGTCACGCCTCAGTGTTCGTATTGGGCCTGTTTTAGTATCCAGTCCAGCCTTTTGAGTAACACCGGAACACACGCTGTGAAGTTCAGGAGATGCATCCATTTGAAACCTAACACTAACCCTAACATCCACACAGGGAGACTGCTCGCTCCTTTGAAAATCAAAATAAATGTAAATGAAATATACTTTAAGTAAGTAAATGCCTGGATTCATTTAAATATGAAGCTCCACATCTGTCAATTCTGAGAAGTGGATGCCTGTATATGCCTTTCCATGTCATGATATTATGCTCCACTTGAACACAGCAAAAGACACAGCAAATAATGAGCCACGTGGCAGAGCATTGTCTGATCTGAACAGACATACTACAACCTAACATTCACACATGGATTTTTTAAAGGTCTATGGACCTAACCCCAATCTCTTTAGACTCTACAGTAGGAGGGAGTCCACACAAAGGGAGAACTTGCAAGCAAGGATTCAATTTGTACATTTTTGTTATTTAAGTGCTGCTGGTTTGTGCGTTGTGTACAGTACCATACAAGAGGTATAGGACGTGTGACCATAATGTACATTTACTGGACCCGTCTATGTGACTGTCATCACAGATTCATATTAGTATAGAAGAGATAAAAAGAAAGAGGACAATGGGAAGTAGAGGATACAAAAGAATCTGTGTGAGTGTGTGTGCATGTGTGTGTGAAGAGGAAGACAAAATGACCATGTCAAATCTCTGGATGGAGAAAAGAAAGCATTTTCCTTTGATGGGCACCGATCATCTGCATGAAAATGAGCGTAGGAAGTGTTTAGTACTGTGACCCTGGGCAAAAAGCTCTGCATCATGTAACTTCACCAGCTGCATTTCTTAGTCAAAGTAAAACCATTAGCAGCAAGGTTCAGCTGGGTTTGATTTCAGAGAACAGGCTGTACCAGATAGCCACTGAGATTGTTTGATTTCAAATGGCAGGTGGAAAATGTTTTGATATCGCTGTTGTTTATTTCTTCATGAACATGGTGGTGTTCCTATTTCAGTTGTAAAGGATTTCCTGTTCATGCCTCCACCTTTTTTATTTTTAGTTTAGTAACACACTGTCACAAACCCAGCCTGATTAAGTGGCACATTTGATTTTTAGTTAGGTAAAGTTCTTTGGTAAAGTTCTACCTATTGAAACTTGGTCATTGTTGACTGTAACCATGCTGTACATCTCACGCAATCTCATCTAACATCTTGACCTGGATCCAGCTCCCCACCCCTGTCACAGGACAAGTCATACAGGTATATGGATTTCCTGACAGCTGATTTTTTTTCTGACTTTAGTGGATTTTCTCGAAATAATATTCATAAGGAATGTATAGAAACATCATTGTACATGGATTAAAAATTTGACTTTCACTTTTTTTTTTTTGCTGCCTATCTTCATACTATCCAGTCTAATACCAGCCTCAAACATGTATGAATGGTTTGGTGCTAATGCTGGTAGGAG
The DNA here is from genome assembly GCF_958295425.1 of Solea solea. Taxonomy (NCBI): domain Eukaryota; kingdom Metazoa; phylum Chordata; class Actinopteri; order Pleuronectiformes; family Soleidae; genus Solea; species Solea solea. The sequence continues at coordinate 14,606,651 of NC_081146.1, forward strand.
AATTAAGCAGACTCCCAGGTGTTTGGCCAAATCAGAGGAAAGTGGGATTGTAATGAGATCTAAGCATGTTTCAGGCAAAAGCTCATCTGAGGGACTGTGCAACAGCCCTTTTGCGTTGAGTAAGGAGTTCCAGAATGAATTTACAGAGCTGGATAGGTCCCCTAAACTATTACTGGCTGCACATGTAGTTTCAGGCAATGATTCATCTGATCTCACTTAACCAATGTACTGAACCTTGTTGCTGTTGTGATGCACTGCTCCTACTTGCTCATCCCCTGTCAGGCCTATTTGTAAATTAAAGTGGTTTTGACTTAACAAGAGACAATCACAGTTGTGGAGCATCCTGTTCTTTGTGGTCTGGATCACATAGTGCTACTTGTCTTTCCTTTACTGCCCTAAAGCTCCCCATGTCTGTGTGTTACAATGTGTTTTATTTTTATTTCATGCTGAGGGACTGTTCTCTTCTTTACCCCCCTTCTCTTTTCCCCTGTGTCCGTCTTTTGCAGTTTATCTCCAGAGATGCCTCCACAATGATCTATCAATCAACCAGACTCTACCAGGGCCCTCATCAGCTTTGTGCTTGCTATCATAGCTCCCCCAACCATACACCTGGACACACACACACACACACACACACACACACACACATACAGTGTTAAAAAACAGATGTTATCTGTACACTTTGTAACTTTATTTGTACCATTTATCTTTGAGAGAACAGAGATATTACTAGTTGCTGTGAAATGAGCTGCCTGCCTGTGTGGAGAGGATGTGGTTGCAATGTGTAGACATCTTTCCTTTAAGAAATTAAACAAATTACCAGAACATTCCCCAAAGAAACTGGACCGAGGATATACACGACCACTACATTAGGAGCAGCATAATGCATTTAGACATGCAGACATGGTGAAGACGAACTGCTGAAGTTCAAACAGAGCATCAGAATGAGGCAGAAAGGTGATTCAACTGGCCTCGAATGTGTCGGATGGGCTGATCTTTGTATATGTATATGATAGCTGTTTTCAACAGTTGATCTACTTGGATTTTCACTCTAGTTCTAGTTTCATCTCTAGTGTTTACAGAGAATATCTACTGTATATAAAAAGAGAAAATATCCAGTGAGCAGCAGATCTCTCTGCAAAAGTGTCATATTGATCCCAGGCGTCAGAGGAGCATGGCCAGAGGTTTAAAATGATAGAAAGGAAAGAGCAATTTGCATCTCTGATTGCACAACACATTGAACCTTGCAGCAGATGACCACATCAGTTTTTGATATTTCATTTGGTGTGCACCTAATAAAGTGGTCAATGAATATAACTGTAACCGGTGGGGTCACACAATCTGCATTGTGTGACAGAATGTGTTGAAAACAGACAAAAAACACCAGTCAGATCACACCATGCCAGTCATGTGGAGCCCCTAAACAAATGAAATACAAAAATATGTTTTCATGTGGCAAGAAAACAGCACTGATTAGCCCCTGACTGTGATTGATACTTTCTCCATTTTATCACAGTGTCCTCAAATCAATGCCTTGCTGAGGCGACAGACACAATGCATTAAATAGAATAAAATACAACAAAAAAAAGGATGGATTTTGTCCTTTTTTAAAAATTAAATATCCATTGTGTCCAAGAGTAGATGAGAATGTGTCCTCTAATGATACAAGTATGTCTTACAGTTTGGAAGCACAGCACATGAATATCGCTTTCCTGCTGTCAGACATCACAGACTGTTGTGACTGTTCTCTTTGTTTATCGTTACAGATTCCAGACGAACTCTTTGCTAAAAGGACAGTGGCCAAACATCTGTGTGCTGGCACAGAACAGTGACAGGTCTGCTGCAGATTGGTATTCTGCATGGACAGACATGCCAGGCACATTGCACTTACACAGATCTTTTCACAAACAGATGCTTGACACGCACATATTCATGTACTGCATGTGCATATAGAAAATACACAGTCAGAGACTCTCACTGATTGATTGGAGGCAGCAGGTGCTCAATATGTCAGCTCAACACAGACACAGAGGGATGTGAGCTGACTCGAAAAATTATGCTGGGAGTCATGCAAAACTTCTATCCACTCATGCCTTACCATGAAACTGCTAAAGGACTTGGTCTCGACTCGGACTTGCTTCCTCAAAGACTCGGTCTTGATTCGGTCTCGACCCTTCAAAGACTCGGTCTTGACTCGGACTCGGCATAGGCGGTCTCGTCCCCATCACTGAACAGGGCAGACCCATATGCAAAGCTTGTAGCCAGCCTGGCCATATATAAAGATTTGCCCAAAAAGATACAACCTGCAAATGCTTTAAACTAGTTCCCCAGTGACAGTTGGGCAGGTACTGGGGAAAATGCATCACAGACCTTAAAGGAGAAATTTGTTGGCTTTTGCCCAGGGGTAGAATATGAGGCGGTGAGTGTGAGGAATCCATGTGTTTTAGATACTGAGTAGTAACACTCCTCTCAGTCTTTCTTTCAGAAATGGCTCCAACATGTTCCACTACAAGGTCCTAAGAAATGGAAGTGGCTAACACCCAAGCAGAAAATGGCCGAAAGGTCCCATTTTTGTATTATGCTCTCCTAGACTTTGAAATTGAGTAAAACTTTCTATTATTATTATTGTGGAAGATCCGTATTCCACACCCCATTTCCATTCCACAAAGAAAGCCACTTGTCTGTGTTATTCTTTTGTCATCTGACCAAATTCATTGTGACCAAGACGTCCTCCTATGTACTACTGGTCTGGATGCAGTTGAAGTGGGCATACCTACCATAGTACAAAGCTCCACAGACAACCCTGCATTCAGTGAATGAATGACAGAGGAAGGCAGCAGAGATATGGCAGACACTGAGGGAGCAGTGTGAAGTTGCTGATGGTGATTTCTCTGTTCACAGCGTTGCAGGCCAGCAGCATGGACAGGTGAAGTGGGGGTGTATTCACTCTGAAGTGTACTTGAAGGTCGCACGACAGCATCGGCATTTTGACAACTCAAATTCTGTGATGTTCTGGATTTTAATGTATGGACTCAGGTCAGGAGCATTGTATTTTAATATATTTTAAATGTAAGTATTTAACGGGACTCTGTCTTATTAATATTTTTCTTAAATGTTATCTTTCAAGGTTTATTTGCTTTTTACATTTTTAGAAAAGAGCTGCCCTATTTAGAGTTTGTCATTACCAGTTGAGAAATGAAGAAAAGCTGGTTGAGTGCTGTTTTGGCCTGGGAATCTTAGAATCTCCCCATCCAAATGGCTATTCATTTTCAAACATGACATAGACAGATAGTAATGATAGGGATGTTTAACTATTTTTTCTTTTCATATTCCACTGTCTTTTTTGGCCACCTTTCGCTATATCGCTCTCTTTTTGGCTGCAGTAAAACATTCATTACCAGAAACCAGACGTGATGACATTGAGAGCAGACAAACTGAGACAAAGAACTAGCCATGGTAGTTGATACTCACAACTGCTGCATAATCATATTCTTAAAGAGTCCAAGCAACGTTGATCTGACAGCATTGTTTTGATGTTCTCCTTTTCCCTGTGAAAAACAGCAGGTTTGTGTTTGGGCAGATGGACGGGAGTTGGCTGATGCTCTCTTGGGATGAAATCAACTCTACCGTAGACCGAGGTCCATGTTTATCTTTGGACTTTATTGGTTGTTGATGTTGGCTGTGCGAGAAAACCACTTGTTTAAAAAAACCAAACTATTTTTAAGAGAAAGTGAGAGAGAGTGGCAGGCTGAGGTGAAACAGTGCCAGTACATTTAGATTAAAAAGGCACGTGCATGGGAATTAATGCAATTTAGTTGAGGAGTAAAATTTAAGCTTGCATAAAAAGAGGCTGCCGTTTTACCTGACTCACCAGGATCAGTTATGTGTATGTGGTTCACTTTGAGCCATTTGTTTGATTATAATTTGGTCTATTATGTTCTCATTGCCAGTAGTTTTTGTAAGGTTCAAGCATCACTGCTGGACTGTTTCATTCAGGCGTTAACTCCTGGTGCATCGCTTCATTTGACCCTGTGCTGGCCCTGTATGTGCAAGTGTACTGCACTGTGTGTGCTTTGTCAGCACTTGGAAAACACACTGGCCTGAACTACACCTACAGCAGGACTGTGAGAGATGTTTTTGGTTGCCTTCCATTTAAACAAGCATTACTCATGTTTGTTCAATCTGTGTGTAGAAAGCTGTCTTGCAGCACGCCAAGGCATTTTGACTTTGCAAAACATAAGGACTTTTAAAAATGTTCTCTTGTTTTTACCAACCATAAACCAACCAGCCGTGCCACATCAGTGGGCATGCATTCCCCATCTCACCCTCATTTAAAAACAGCTGTATAAGGATTTCCAGGAATATCCTTACCCACATTTGAGATCGAAATCAGGTTCCACACAGCTGCCACTAAGCTGAAGTGAAGGTGAATTGCAGGTAGAAGAAGGGCAAATAGTGAGAAGCTGTTATTGAAAGAAAATGTAGGCAGGAGATCATGGGAAAGGGAGAGAAGTGTATTTCTGATTGCCAGAGGTGCACCTGAGCACACAAACTGTGGATCCAGTGGGCAGAGGCCACAGCTGGCAGACCTTTGACTGCTGCTGCTGCCATGTTGTGTCAAACTGCAGTGATGTGGGGAAACATCAGTGGAGGGAACATGAATCTGTCTCTCTCAAAAATGTTTTTGATGTTGCAGGCCATAGACACAAAGTGCACTGAGCTATTGCATCATAATGTCCTCCGCAGTCCTGTAGTATTTTTGTGAAAACAGGGATGGAATGCTTGTTTTGTTTTGTGTTTTTGGACATTGCTCATATGTCATAAATAGATAGTAAACTGATGCAGCTGCTGACAAACACACAAATCATGTGGACAAAGAGAAAACTTGACAGATGAGAAGACAGTTTAATACACTAAATGAAAGATAAATGGGGTTTCACGGCAGGATGTGGTGGCACACTAACACACCATGACACCTCACGCTCACAGGGCAACTAAAATATCACTTTCCTATTGTTTCACACATGAAAAACTGGAGAAAGCACTCAGAGATTGCAAATGTCCGCCATGGCTATTCAGTTTCCACAGTGACAATACACTAAACCCAGGGACACCACTGAAATCTAATTATCTCTTCCTTGAGCTACACTAAAATCTACATCATTCAGAACTGCTGCTCACAGCAAAAACAAAATCCCCTTGACGGAGGAAATAAAAAATTAAAATAAGATAAAAAATAAATAAATCTAATGCTTAGAATGGCATGCACTTGAAATGCAACTGTCTGATTCTCCTGTGTTTGATTTAAACTTGTGGGCTGTTTGTGTGGTCTCCCATGAGCATATCACCTCCTCAGCAGCCCTTGTTACACACTGTGCTGAAATGCAGAGTTTGCAGAGAGTGAGTGTTTTCACCCACCTCTGTTGCGTGTGTATGTCTGTGCATGAACATATGCCTCTGTGTAAAATACATCTATGTCATCTAATGTAAGAGCATGGTTTCGTGCTTGTTCAATCCAAGACAGAACACGTTTGGCCGTGACTAGAGGTCAAGTCTGGTGCCAAACTAAACAAAGACGCGTATCTGCTTTCCCTGCAAAAAAAAAAAAAAAAAAAGCTGGCAGCTCCCTGGTGTCCACTGGATTCAATTAAAACATGTTCTATTTTTTCTAGAGGTAAACTATAGTGTTTGTTGTTAGCACTTCACTGGGATGGGATCAATTAACTCTAATAATGGGATTGTTGAATTGGATCCTAACTATTTCCCCTGAACAAAAACTATGTTATAAATTAGTTAATTACAACGTCTGGTGTTTTAAATCATATGAGACATGGAAGTGTGTGTGTGTGTGTGTGTGTGTGTGTGAGAGAGAGAGCGATAGAGAGAGAGAGGTGGAGGAGGAGGGGAGAGGAAGAGAGAGGGTTTCGATATAAAGCGTTTGGGAAGTACTTGTCATATGTGATAATAAATGATGAGTCTAGAGATTTGAGACTTGATGGTTTGACAGAAGTTTAATTTTAATGTGGCAGCTATACATTTTTTTATTGTGGAAACGCTATATCAGACAAACATCTGCAATATCACAAGTTTCATTTTAATTCAAGTAAATACACTGGTGTGACGCATCAGCGGGTGGCTTTGGCATGTCCTACTGGTGATAGATGGTTACAGCGCATCTGGAACCTGATTTTTATATATTTCAACCCACCCCCAAAGTAAAACTCACCAGCCTCCACAGGGGACAGTACTTTAAAGACAACGTCCATACTACGTCTTGTAGCTACTCAAGAAATGTTTTCAATATCCTGTTTCAGAGGCCTTGCCATCATATTAGGAAAATATGTCTCTCAAACTAAGCTTGCATTTAAATGGCAGACGTCATGTTTCTCAGATAGAAACACTGGGTTAAAACAGGAGGGTAGTAGAAGGGGTAAAAGAAGATGAAGTGGCCCATGAGGTCATTACAGACAGTAATGACCTCATGTTCCTTTTTAGACTCTTCATTCATTCATTCATTCATTCCCCCTGTCTGTACATCCACCCCCTACCCCCCATATCTGTCAGATTGGTGTTATTTATTGCCTCTGTCTTCAATCCCAAGGGTTTATTTACTTGCTTCGAAATGAGTGAGGTGCTGTATTAATGGGGTGTCGAGGGCATAAGAATTGGGTCAATGTACATGAAATTGGAGAGAGTTTGTCCCCAAGTCAAAATGAATACCAAGACCATTTATGTCTCCTTACCTTTTGTTAACATCTGCCCTCGTCGTCTCAACCAGATCATGGTTTAACAAACTCTGGGTGTAATACTGTGCAATAGGATATCAACGCTTTAAAAATTAAATGAACGTTCTTGTCTTGCGCGATTAAAAGGGTCTGCCACAAATTTAAAAGAAAACTAGAACCAGAAAATTCTGTCAACCACAGAAAAATGTTAGTCTACAACATTGTCTTAAACATTTGTAATTACGTTGTCGTGATGTAAAACCATGTGCAACCCTAGGGACTTGTTTAAATGTTTTCATGATGATTGGTGGTATGGTTTGGCTTAGTTTGTGGATGAACATAGACTGCAGCCTCAATGATTTTTCTGTCTTCTGTGCATGACACACACCCATCCACCACCTTGACCTCTACGCTGACTCTTTGCGTTTCACTCCACTGCACGTCATGCATTCCCACAAATTCCAACGTGAATGATGTTAATAGAACATTGAGCTTGCTTCTCTTGTCATGTTACAGTTTAGCTGTGGTTTGAGTCGTCACACAATGCATTTCACCACACAGTTTTCACAAGGCTGGCTACTATTTTATTTATAAAAAAAAACTAAATAAAAGTAAAACAAAAAAAAACATAAAAACTATACACATACGGGTTCCAGATTGTTTCAGACTTAGATTTCATAATTTCTCGGAAAAAATATGGTTGCTATTGTTTTATGATGCTACACCACGTCACTAGACTGTGACAAATGTTGCAGAACTGGCACTGACAGTCGGATTGATCCTTGCATTCCTCTGTAAGCAGCCACACACTCATATGACACAGAGCCTTACATGCATAACCCCCCAACCTCCCCATCTGTGGCCCTTGAAATAAAGGTGCTGATGAGCAGCCCCTATCTGCAGATGCCATCTTGGCCCTTTCATCGATGGTTCACAGGGTCACAGAGAAGCGAGCTGATGGCTTCACCTTTCAAAGGTGTCCAGCCACAGCCTCCGCCCAAATTCCTTCTCTCTCTCTCCATCTCTTTACGCTACATTCATTACTTGCACTTAGATAAAATCCTGTCTGATCGTCCCTTTTCCCCATTTAAATAGAGGTGTTGAAACATCACCATCATGACTTACATTAGATTTTTCTGAATAGGAAGCAAAACATCTTGCACATTGTCAAAGTCAACTTGCTACAGCTGATATTTTATACTGTATATCAGGCAATAGTCACCACTAAAACACCAAAAACATCTGCACATGTTTGTGCACTTTGTCTATCCAAACAGTGTGTTTGTGTCTGACACACGCTGCTTCATCTGGCCCATGTGTTTGTGGGCGGTCAGTGTGTATGAGCCTAAATACAAGTGTCAGCATCAGTGTTGCTGTACATGGGACTCCACGGAAAACAGATGTTATAAGAAGATACCTGGTACCTATTTCCTCCTGAAATGTTGGAAGAAAAACAAACACCTGAGTGGGAAGAGGAATTTCTGTTGGTTGGCCTGTGTGACGTCAAACAGGGGCCTCCCGTCCTCATTGCCCTGCTGACTTGACAGTTAAGGAAAGATGGAGAGATATGAAGCAAAAAAAACCAAAAAACTGTTTCCATTGAAGGAGAAACTGAACAAGTGATTTACAAAGTCAAACTCTTTCAACTAAAACTCATTAGCTCTGCCTGTCAAGCTGACTTTCATTTGATTTGACCTTTTACCCACACTGACGAGAAGATGCAGAGTCAACTTGGCGAAAAAGATGCATGACATAAGTCAAAAAAATATTTCAGCAAAATATTCTGGATAGTTTAATTTGTGATACTTTTTTGTTTCCCAAATCTATACTTGAATCAGCTCATTTTAACGATATGCCAAAATAAAATCATGCACTGTGTTCAAATCATCTTCCAATTAACCAAATCTCCCCATTTTGAAAATGTTTAGCATATTTTATTTTTATGACTTTCTCTCTGGGAAATTGATGTCATCGGTATAATCTGGGATAATGGGATAATCATACCAAAGTATCCCAAATATGCCAAAGCAATTAAAAAAGTGTATTGCGGGGCTGTTTATTGTGAACTATGTGTGGAAAGCCACGTCACTGTCAAGTGGTTCCTTTTGCACTAATGCTAGAAAAAAAACATTATACACTCAAGAGTGAGCTTCAAAAGGTTAAAAAAGAAAACAATACTCTCTCTTAATGAGAGAGTATTAAAGGCACTTGAAGTTTCAGTGCCTTTTTCATCTGATTGTTTGCCTTTCCCATTCAAATTGCAGAATAAGTGAGCATGGTTATATAGTTACAATGAAGGTCCATTTCTTGCTGCAGTCACATGCAGGTGGGTTGAGTATTTTCTCCCAGTACATGTTGTTCAGTGTGATGTGTACTGTTTTAAGGGCTGCAATAAATTGCTACATGTGGGATATAGGTTTTTTCACTCTTTACGTCTGTTTTTCTAGCTGAATACCCTTGATCCCTCAAGAGTATCCACTAAACTGCAATGGTCCTGTGACTCAAGTGAATTTATGCGACGGCATCATCTCTCCTGTGGGGACGGCATACAATGATGAAGCATCGTCTATTAACTTATGAGAGAAGTTCATCATGTCACTGTAAATTTTCTATGGGAACAGCAGCAGAGAAAAGGAGAAGACCATGTATTTGAAACACAAACAAAATACTCACTAACCCTTTAAGATATGATGTGAACTGAGCTTTCTTTAAATATGTGTTTTGTAATAATTTCACAAAATGATATATTCCAAGCTGCCCAAGATCTCAAAGATTAAAATAAAGATTTCATTATTTAAGGACAAATAATAAGACATGTATACTAGTGGAGATATTGATAATATTGAGAGTATTTTTCTCTGATTATTTGCACGAGCTTGAAAACTGTTTACACCGAAATAAGGGATATGTTACATACAGTAATATGTCTGATTTTACACAGTGCACTTTATGCTCTGCAGTCGTAAGAAGCAAGCCTCAGTTCATGTACTATCAGTACATGATGAAAAAAACTGAAAAGGTTAAATCAAGACCAGCCGTGTCCTCTTGCAAGATGAAAGTCGGATCCTCAGTCACAGAATCAAGTCCAATCGTTGCACAGCTGTCAGCTGCAGGGCCTGTGAATTTGTAGGCATGACGGCCACACACACAAACACATGTACACTCACACACTTCCTTTGGTTTAAAACTCACTAATACAGTATATACTCTCAAATCAGAACACACTTTTACACTTATGTCTGTTACTATGCCACCCCGTCCACAAGGGGGAAAAAAAAAACGTCGTACCACTCACTGCGGAACAAATTTTATACTTGAACCCACGGACATCCAGAGACACAGACACACTAATGATCACACATGTTTATAAACAGGAGGTTTGATTTCATTAAATCACATGTTCAAGCATGACAACATGAAAGCAGGGCTGCACTCCTTCCAAAAGCTTTAAACTGTGAGGAACAAATGAGTTAGCATGGTGGTCACAACCACAGATCTACTGCTTCCTCCCATCGCCTTGCCTTCATCCTGTTCACATCAGGCAGCCTCACCACACAGGAGGATGACTACCCTGTTCAGAAATTAGTCTCATTTACTGCTATAAACTTCAGATGTTACTTTAAGATCTTATTTTGTCATGCTGAACTGCCCCGATGGAATAAATCCATCCGCATTCAATCGCTTGTTAACGCAACTATCTAATCAACCAATCACACGACAGCAACTCGTTCAAATGTAGACATGGTCAGGAAGGCTGATCTACTGGGATTTTAATATGCAATTCTCTCCAGAGAACACAGAGAAAATGAAATGTACTAAATGTTGTGTTGTGTTTACTTCAGCCTGAGTATGTGCGCTGGCCAGAAAGCACCAAGGTTCTAAAACTTCAGAACGGAGCCAGAACCAGAACCATGTCTGTCTGAAAGCACCATGGGTGAAAATGCCTCAGTGCCTGAGGTGAGAAGAGAATAGCCAAACTGATTTGAAATGATAAAAAGACAACCAACCATCTCTGAACACACAATGTGTCAAACCTTGTAGCAGAAAGACTACAGCAGCAGCCGTACGTGCTACTCCTGCCACTTTAAATGCCTTCTGTACCTAATAAAGTGGCAGTGTATGTATACTGTATATAGTGATGGCGCATTTCGTAATTTCTCATCAACACTCTCTGTGCGGAAGGGTACGTTCTCACAGTTTACTGTGTGCACTGCTGTGTTATAGCAATTTGCACATTACAGTTTATTTTGAGGACTGCAGCTCCAGTGTTGCAACAGTGTAATAAGCTTCCAAAACTCTGCATTTGCACAAAGTTTCTAGGTGTTCCCAGGCTGCAACTAGCCTCACAGGCAAATCAGATACTGTAGGTGTAAGGCAAAGTGCACTTCCTGCTGTTTTGTTGCTTTGTGGGCTATACCTGTGGGTGCTGTGTCTGCACATGCTTGCCCACATAGAGCTTGGCTTTGCCATGGCATGTGTATTTGTCCATCTCTCTTTTATTTATATAGTAATACAAATTTTTTGATAATAAAACATTTTATTCATTTAGCACTCTATATATAGAGGAAAGAGAGAAAGTCATGTAAAACAAATGCTGTACATTCAGTAATGCAAATCACATAATATCAAATCTCTAAAAATCCAAATGAGACAGCAAATAATTCACAGATAAATGTTTGTATTCCATCTGTGTGTGCAAGGGGATGGCCTGAGGTAGATGACTGCTAGTAAACAGTTGCAAGGTTAGTAATTAAATGCAGTAAAAAGCTGCGGGTTCTGCTCTGCTGCTGTCTGACAAGAAGCCCACACCTGGAGACGAGCATGTTAGTGCAATATTAGTGTTTATGTGAGTTTATGGAGACATGCTTTGTTACTTATGTTGTAACACACACACACACACACACACAGTCAAATTATGGGGAATTGTCTTCCTTATGGGGACAAAAAGCAAGTCCCCATAATGTGAATTATTACATTTTAAGGTGAAGACATGTTGGGATAAGGTTAGGGTTAGGTTAGGTTAGGTTAGGTTAGGTAAAGGTTAGGTTTGGGTCTCCTGGAAATTAATGTGAGTGAATGTAGTGTCCTCTGTAGTCATGGAAACCAGTGTGTGTGGGTGTGGGTGTGGGAGTGGGTGTGTATGTGACCTGCTGTGTAATCAGCTCTGTGGTCACTAGAGGTGATGAGGAGAGCAGGCCCTGGAATCTCTTTCCTTATGTCCGCAAAGAAGTCCCCCCCCACACACAAGCACACACACACACACAATTGCAGTGTCTCTATTTCGACAATCCCCTGCCGCCCAGTCTTCATTACCTTCCAGCCCCCTGAGGGCCATAGGGAGGTGGGAGCAGACGAAGCTCAATCTTTGCCTCTATCTGGAGCCCACTGGAATTTACACCCCTGGTCCTGGGAACAGATGCGATCCATAGTCTTCCACTCTCCCACTGTAGAGGTAAAGGAGGAGGAGAACGGAGTGAGGAGGAGGAGAGTGGGAAAATACTGTGAGGAGAAGTTAAAACCATATTCCAACCTTAAGCAACTAACAGCTTCCCTATTCTAAACCAGTCTGAACATCTAATTTGCATGTTTGTCCTCTTTTCTTGATGTCCAACAATATTCTAGTTCACCATTCTTTTGTCTCCCACACCTTTTGGCTTCTCCTCAGTCAAAGTATCTCTGGCAGTTTTTCCAAAAACAGTGATCAACACTGATATTTTCCCTTCCACATTACTGCAGTGATAACAATGGATGGTGAAAATTAGAATAGCTCCGTCATTGGCTGTCTGAGAACCAAAGTCTGCATGAGGGAAGTCTGTTGTAAATTCTTCAGTCAAAAATGTACTTTAAGTTTATTCATTAGTTCACATTCATCTGTGTGCACTGCGAGAGAGGCCTATGAAAAAGCACTTCCCTTGGAATTGAAGATGGCATCATCCCCTCCTGTCCTCTTAAAAACAAACTGAGTCAGAGAGCAGCAGCAAGCGTGATCTTCTTCAACTACCTGATGTCGGTGCATGCATCCATGCGTGTGTGCCCACTGGCTTGCTAAGCCTAGATAAACACAGCAAATGATTTTGACAGTTAAAGCTTAAGTTCATCTGTGTCCGCTCAGCAGGAGGGAACTTTCTGAACCAGCCAGTCAAGACAGACACTTAGCCAACCTCCATGAAATTACAATTCTGTCATCGTGAATCGACATACCCATTGATGCTGACGATTTGCTCAAAATAATGACATTTCCACATTCTGGGTTGGTGGGCACACCTGATGCCTATTGCTTTCAGCTTCTGTGTTTTTGAGGACTGGAGTCACTTCATATACATGTAGTTTTACATTTCCCAATATTCAGAGGCAGAGACTTCTGACACCGGTATTTAATTTTACTTCTGTGACAGTTTGAAGAAACTGAAGTCTGTTTAATACCTTGTGAAACCAACTCACTGTGCAATGTTTATACCAACACACTGGAACATGGGGCCCCACCCCACTATGCCTTGTCCTGGACCTGTACAGATTATATGAACTGAGTTATACCACCGGCTGGGCCAGAGAGCCCCATTAGCTTAATGGCCATCTAGGATTTCACGGGGGATGCAGCGCTGTTATGACTGAGAGTCTTGCGTTTTCCTTTTTATGGCTCCATTAGATTCACAACACCCAGAAATAGGGGTTTGGGAGGAGAGGAGAAGAAGGAGAAAAATGAGGAAAAGGTGGAGAAAACAAAACAAAATATAGAGGCAATTTTACACTGGCTAAGGTCAGGGGAGAGCAGGGGGATGGTGCAAGGACGAACAACAGAGGAAGAGGCAGGAAATCAAAAAGGGAAACAGGAAAAGAGAAGGAAATAATAGTAATAGAGAAATAATACTGTGATAAATATCAATATCAAGCACGTGCTGGTGTGAGGGGAAAGGGTCTTTTGTCATTTAACAAACACTCCTGAGGCTCAGTTTCCCTTTAAGTGAGTATCTTGGGTATTGACTGACTCAACAACTGATGACCTGATTCTTTCCTATAGCTTTGACCTTTGCCCTCACTGACCTCCCCAGCTGGTCAAAAAGCAAAAGCAATGAAGGGTCAAGTTCCACCTCAGCTGAGGCGGCGTGTGTAAGTGACATGTACAGGAAATGATTAGTTTAAATTTAACTGAAATTATTTAAAACATCTTACAAATACAAGTAGATTGAAATATACCACAATTTCAACTTCATTAACACGAAGGAAATGTCATGAATTTATTTTTGTATGCTTGTTTCAAGCCTAAAATATATATTTTAAAAAAAAAATCATAATGTATAAATGGCACAAAACCTTTGTAGACAGACAGCACCTCTATACATTGTCAGTCTCTTTTCCAGAGTAAACTCTATACAGAACTAATGTGTTAAGTGCTTTGCATTCATTGTAGGATTATCATGGCCAATTATGTTATTTGTAACATATTGTAACATATTACAGTGTCTGATTTGATGCTGTCATCAGACATGATGGCATGTGCATTTGGCAGAGAATGAATTCCGTCAGATATTCAGTTTCACATTTTGGCAGTTGTGATTACTCTCTTGTGAAAAATGATTGTCCTGCTAAACAAAGTAACATGATAGTTGAGGGGTCCTTGGATTTTGAACTTGGTAACTGACCATCTGCTACGCATTACGGCAAAATGTGAATTGGCTTTGATTTGAAGACGAGTAAAGCAAATATATATCAGCAGCACTGATGGAACTAAATATGACTTATGTTCAGTGGTAGAGGGAAAACATATTAAATACTGTTAATGGTGCCTGCTGCTGCAAGTATGCATTGCAGCGCAAGCATCTATTGTAATCGTACTTGGTGCATGCTTTCTGCTTGATATTATTCCTCTTCCTCCAGTTTTTCACCGCGTAACTCCTCCCACAGTTTTGAGAAAAACCCGACACATCTTATATCAAAACGTGCGGCTTGATCAGAAATGGTGTGCTATGACTTTCATAAGACTTTTGAGTAACCATGGTGACAAATATCGCAAATCAAAACTGCAAAACATTTCCACATAGACATGAATGGAAAACTGGCACAGCTTCTCTAGACTTTACGGTACTGGTTGAGCGAATCAGGAAATCCACTGATCCACTGATGTCGTCCAAACTCACCCTAAAAAATCACACTATAGTATGTTGTCCAAAATCAGTCAAAAATGTCATAGTATAGTATAACGTCCAAAATCACCAAAAAAAGTCATAGTATAGTGTGTCATCCAAAATCAATCAAAAAAGTCATAGTATAGTATGTTGTCCCAAATCAGTGAAAAAAGTGATATTATAGTATGTCTTCCAAAATCTGTCAAAAAAGTCATAGTATAGTATGTCGTCCAAAATCAGACAAAAAAGTCATAGTATAGTATGTCGTCCAAAATCACCCAAAAAAGTCATAGTATAGTATGTCGTCCCAAATCAGTCAAAAAAGTCATAGTATAGTATGTCGTCCCAAATCAGTCAAAATTGTCATAGAGTAGTATGTCCTCCAAAATCACCCAAAAAAGTCATAGTATAGTATGTCGTCCAAAATCAGTCAAAAAAGTCATAGTATAGTATGTCGTCCAAAATCAGTCAAAAAAAGTCATAGTATAGTATGTCGTCCAACATCACCCAAAAATGTCATAGTATAGTATGTCGTCCAAAATCACCCAAAAATGTGATAGTATAGTATGTCTTCCAAAATCTGTCAAAAAAGTCATAGTATAGTATGTCGTCCAAAATCAGACAAAAAAGTCATAGTATAGTATGTCGTCCAAAATCACCCAAAAAAGTCATAGTATAGTATGTCGTCCCAAATCAGTCAAAATTGTCATAGAGTAGTATGTCCTCCAAAATCACCCAAAAATGTCATAGTATAGTATGTCGTCCAAAATGAGTCAAAAATGTCATAGTATAGTATGTCCTCCAAAATCACCCTAAAAAGTCATAGTATAGTATGTCGTCCAAAATCAGTCAAAAAAGTCATAGTATAGTATGTCGTCCAAAATCAGTCAAAAAAGTCATAGTATAGTATGTCGTCCAAAATCACCCAAAAAAGTCATAGTATAGTATGTCGTCCAAAATTAGTCAAAAAAGTCATAGTATAGTATGTCGTCCAAAATCAATCAAAAAAGTCAAAGTATAGTATGTCATCCAAAATCAATCAAAAAGTCATAGTATAGTATGTCGTCCAAAATCACCAAAAAAAGTCATAGTATAGTATGTCGTCCAAAATCACCCAAAAAAGTCATAGTATAGTATATCGTCTAAAATTTGTCAAGAATGTCATAGTATAGTATGTCGTCCAAAATCACCCAAAAAAGTCATGGTATAGTATGTCGTCCAAAATTAGTCAAAAATGTCATAGTATAGTATGTCGTCCAAAATCACCCAAAAATGTGATAGTATAGTATGTCTTCCAAAATCTGTCAAAAAAGTCATAGTATAGTATGTCGTCCAAAATCAGACAAAAAAGTCATAGTATAGTATGTCGTCCAAAATCACCCAAAAAAGTCATAGTATAGTATGTCGTCCCAAATCAGTCAAAATTGTCATAGTAAAGTATGTCCTCCAAAATCACCCAAAAATGTCATAGTATAGTATGTCGTCCAAAATGAGTCAAAAATGTCATAGTATAGTATGTCCTCCAAAATCATCCTAAAAAGTCATAGTATAGTATGTCGTCCAAAATCAGTCAAAAAAGTCATAGTATAGTATGTCGTCCAAAATCACCAAAAAAAGTCATAGTATAGTATGTCGTCCAAAATCACCCAAAAAAGTCATAGTATAGTATATCGTCTAAAATTTGTCAAGAATGTCATAGTATAGTATGTCGTCCAAAATCACCCAAAAAAGTCATGGTATAGTATGTCGTCCAAAATTAGTCAAAAATGTCATAGTATAGTATGTCGTCCAAAATCACCCAAAAATGTGATAGTATAGTATGTCTTCCAAAATCTGTCAAAAAAGTCATAGTATAGTATGTCGTCCAAAATCAGACAAAAAAGTCATAGTATAGTATGTCGTCCAAAATCACCCAAAAAAGTCATAGTATAGTATGTCGTCCCAAATCAGTCAAAATTGTCATAGAGTAGTATGTCCTCCAAAATCACCCAAAAATGTCATAGTATAGTATGTCGTCCAAAATGAGTCAAAAATGTCATAGTATAGTATGTCCTCCAAAATCACCCTAAAAAGTCATAGTATAGTATGTCGTCCAAAATCAGTCAAAAAAGTCATAGTATAGTATGTCGTCCAAAATCAGTCAAAAAAGTCATAGTATAGTATGTCGTCCAAAATCACCCAAAAAAGTCATAGTATAGTATGTCGTCCAAAATCAGTCAAAAAAGTCATAGTATAGTATGTCGTCCAAAATCAGTCAAAAAAGTCATAGTATAGTATGTCGTCCAAAATCACCCAAAAAAGTCATAGTATAGTATGTCGTCCAAAATTAGTCAAAAAAGTCATAGTATAGTATGTCGTCCAAAATCAATCAAAAAAGTCATAGTATAGTATGTCATCCAAAATCAATCAAAAAGTCATAGTATAGTATGTCGTCCAAAGTCACCCAAAAAAATCATAGTATAGTATGTCATCCAAAATCAGTAAAAAAGTCATAGTATAGTATGTCGTCCAAAATCACCAAAAAAAGTCATAGTATAGTATGTCATCCAAAATCAGTCAAAAATGTCATAGTATAGTATGTCATCCAAAATCAGTCAAAAATGTCATAGTATAGTATGTCGTCCAAAATCAGTCAAAAATGTCATAGTATAGTATGTCGTCCAAAATCACCCAAAAAAGTCATAGTATAGTATATCGTCTAAAATTTGTCAAGAATGTCATAGTATAGTATGTCGTCCAAAATCACCCAAAAAAGTCATGGTATAGTATGTCGTCCAAAATTAGTCAAAAATGTCATAGTTTAGTATGTCTTCCAAAATCACCGAAAAAAGTCATAGTATAGTATGTCGTCCAAAATCAGTCAAAAAAGTCATAGTATAGTATGTCGTCCAAAATCACCGAAAAAAGTCATAGTATAGTATATCGTCTAAACTTAGTCAAGAATGTCATAGTATAGTATGTCGTCCAAAATCAGTCAAAAATGTCATAGTATAGTCTGTCGTCCAAAATCTGTTTTTTTAAAGGCCTTCTAACTTTGGGGCCTAACCACTACACTAACCTTGGGAGGCTGATACATGGCATGTAGTCTCAAAAGACCTAAAACATCCAAAATCAGTCAAAAAAGTCATAGAATAGTATGTCGTCCAAAATCAGTCAAAAAAGTCATAGAGTAGTATGTCGTCCAAAATCAGTCAAAAAAGTCATAGTATAGTATGTTGTCCAAAATCAGTCAAAAATGTCATAGTATAGTATGTCGTCCAAAATCACCGAAAAAAGTCATAGTATTGTATGTCGTACAAAATAAGTCAAAAAAGTCATAGTATAGTATGTCGTCCAAAATCAGTCAAAAAAGTCATAGTATAGTATGTCATCCGAAATCAATCAAAAAAGTCATAGTATAGTATGTCGTCCAAAATCACACAAATAAATGGAAGGCAGCTGTTCCACCCAGGACTTGAACCCTGGTCTGTCTTTTTAAAGGCCTTCTAACTTTGGGGCCTAACCACTACACTAACCTTGGGAGGCTGATACATGGCATGTAGTCCCAAAAGACCTAAAACATCCAAAATCAGTCAAAAAAGTCATAGAATAGTATGTCGTCCCAAATCAGTCAAAAAAGTCATAGTATAGTATATCGTCCAAAATCAGTAAAAAAAGTCATAGTATAGTATGTCATCCAACATCACCCAAAAATTTCAATGTCGTCCAACATCACCCAAAAATTTCATAATATAGTATGTCGTCCAAAATTAGTCAAAAATGTCATAGTATAGTATGTCGTCCAAAATCACCCTAAAAACTCATAGTACGGTATGTCGTCCAAAATCACCCTAAAAACTCATAGTATAGTATGTCGTCCAAAATCAGTCAAAAAAGTCATAGTATAGTATGTCGTCCAAAATCAATCAAAAAAGTCATAGTATAGTATGTCGTCCAAAATCACCGAAAAAAGTCATAGTATAGTATGTCATCCAAAATCAGTCAAAAATGTCATAGTATAGTATGTCATCCAAAATCAATCAAAAAAGTCATAGTATAGTATGTCGTCCAAAATCACCGAAAAAAGTCATAGTATAGTATGTCGTCCAAAATCACCGAAAAAAGTCATAGTATAGTATGTCGTCCAAAATCACCGAAAAAAGTCATAGTATAGTATGTCATCCAAAATCAGTCAAAAATGTCATAGTATAGTATGTCATCCAAAATCAATCAAAAAAGTAATAGAATAATATGTCGTCCAAAATCACCGAAAAAAGTCATAGTATAGTATGTCATCCAAAATCAGTCAAAAATGTCATAGTATAGTATGTCGTCCAAAATCACCAAAAAATGTTATAGTATAGTATGTCGTCCAAAATCACCAAAAAAAGTCATAGTATAGTATGTCATCCAAAGGTATTAAAAAATGTCATAGTATAGTATGTCGTCCAAAATCACCCAAAAAAGTCATAGTATAGTATATCGTCTAAAATTTGTCAAGAATGTCATAGTATAGTATGTCGTCCAAAATCAGTCAAAAATGTCATAGTATAGTCTGTCGTCCAAAATCACACAAATAAAGGGAAGGAAGCTGTTTCACCCTGGACGTGAACCCGGGTCTGTTTTCTAAAAGGCCTTCTAACCTTGGGGCCTAACCACTACACTAACCTTAGGGGCTGATACCTGGCATGTAGTCCCAGAAGACCTAAAACGTCATAGTATAGTATTTCATCCAAAATCACCATAAAAAGTCATAGTATAGTATGCTGTCCAAAATCAGTCAAAAAAGTCATAGTATAGTATGTCATCCAAAATCAGTCAAAAATGTCATAGTATAGTATGTCGTCCAAAATTAGTCAAAAAAGTCATAGTATAGTATGTCGTCCAAAATGAGTCAAAAAAGTCATAGTATAGTATGTCGTCCAAAATCACCGAAAAAAATCATAGTATAGTATGTCATCCAAAATCAGTCAAAAATGTCATAGTAAAGTATGTCGTCCAACATCACCCAAAAATTTCATAGTATAGTATGTCGTCCAAAATCACCCAAAAAAGTCATAGTATAGTATGTCGTCCAAAATCAGTCAAAAAAGTCATAGTATAGTATGTCGTCCAAAATCAGTCAAAAAAGTCATAGTATAGTATGTCGTCCAAAATCAGTCAAAAAAGTCATAGTATAGTATGTTGTCCAAAATCAGTCAAAAATGTCATAGTATAGTCTGTCATCCAAAATCAATCAAAAAAGTAATAGAATAGTATGTCGTCCAAAATCACCGAAAAAATTCATAGTATAGTATGTCATCCAAAATCAGTCAAAAATGTCATAGTATAGTATGTCGTCCAAAATCACCAAAAAATGTTATAGTATAGTATGTCGTCCAAAATCACCAAAAAAGTCATAGTATAGTATGTCGTCCAAAATCACCGAAAAAAATCATAGTATAGTATGTCATCCAAAATCAGTCAAAAATGTCATAGTATAGTATGTCGTCCAACATCACCCAAAAATTTCATAGTATAGTATGTCGTCCAAAATCACCCAAAAAAGTCATAGTATAGTATGTTGTCCAAAATTAGTCAAAAATGTCATAGTATAGTATGTCGTCCAAAATCACCCAAAAAAGTCATAGTATAGTATGTCGTCCAAAATCAGTCAAAAAAGTCATAGTATAGTATGTCATCCAAAATCAATCAAAAAAGTAATAGAATAGTATGTCGTCCAAAATCACCGAAAAAAGTCATAGTATAGTATGTCATCCAAAATCAGTCAAAAATGTCATAGTATAGTATGTCGTCCAAAATCACCAAAAAATGTTATAGTATAGTATGTCGTCCAAAATCACCAAAAAAAGTCATAGTATAGTATGTCATCCAAAATTATTAAAAAATGTCATAGTATAGTATGTCGTCCAAAATCACCCAAAAAAGTCATAGTATAGTATGTTGTCCAAAATCAGTCAAAAAAGTCATAGTATAGTATGTCGTCCAAAATCAGTCAAAAAAGTCATAGTATAGTATGTCATCCAAAATCAATCAAAAAAGTCATAGTATAGTATGTCGTCCAAAATCACCGAAAAAAGTCATAGTATAGTATGTCATCCAAAATCAGTCAAAAATGTCATAGTATAGTATGTCATCCAAAA
Organism: Solea solea; assembly: GCF_958295425.1. Taxonomy (NCBI): domain Eukaryota; kingdom Metazoa; phylum Chordata; class Actinopteri; order Pleuronectiformes; family Soleidae; genus Solea; species Solea solea. The sequence goes on from NC_081146.1 coordinate 14,627,621, forward strand.
TCAATCAAAAAAGTCATAGTATAGTATGTCGTCCAAAATCACCGAAAAAAGTCATAGTATAGTATGTCATCCAAAATCAGTCAAAAATGTCATAGTATAGTATGTCATCCAAAATTAGTCAAAAATGTCATAGTATAGTATGTCGTCCAAAATCACCCTAAAAACTCATAGTATAGTATGTCGTCCAAAATCACCCTAAAAACTCATAGTATAGTATGTCGTCCAAAATCACCGAAAAAAGTCATAGTATAGTATGTCATCCAAAATCAGTCAAAAAAGTCATAGTATAGTATGTCGTCCCAAATCAGTCAAAAAAGTCATAGTATAGTATGTCGTCCAAAATCACCGAAAAAAATCATAGTATAGTATGTCATCCAAAATCAGTCAAAAATGTCATAGTATAGTATGTCGTCCAACATCACCCAAAAATTTCATAGTATAGTATGTCGTCCAAAATCACCCAAAAAAGTCATAGTATAGTATGTCATCCAAAATCAATCAAAAAAGTCATAGTATAGTATGTCGTCCAAAATCACCGAAAAAAAGTCATAGTATAGTATGTCATCCAAAATCAGTCAAAAATGTCATAGTATAGTATGTCGTCCAAAATCACCCAAAAAAGTCATAGTATAGTATGTCGTCCAAAATTAGTAAAAAAAATGTCATAGTATAGTATGTCATCCAAAATCAATCAAAAAAGTCATAGTATAGTATGTCGTCCAAAATCACCGAAAAAAGTCATAGTATAGTATGTCATCCAAAATCAGTCAAAAATGTCATAGTATAGTATGTCATCCAAAATCAATCAAAAAAGTCATAGTATAGTATGTCGTCCAAAATCCCCGAAAAAAGTCATAGTATAGTATATCGTCTAAAATTTGTCAAGAATGTCATAGTATAGTATGTCGTCCAAAATCAGTCAAAAATGTCATAGTATAGTCTGTCGTCCAAAATCACACAAATAAAGGGAAGGAAGCTGTTTCACCCAGGACGTGAACCCGGGTCTGTTTTCTAAAAGGCCTTCTAACCTTGGGGCCTAACCACTACACTAACCTTAGGGGCTGATACCTGGCATGTAGTCCCAGAAGACCTAAAACGTCATAGTATAGTATTTCATCCAAAATCACCATAAAAAGTCATAGTATAGTATGTCGTCCAACATCACCCAAAAATTTCATAGTATAGTATGTCGTCCAAAATCACCCAAAAAAGTCATAGTATAGTATGTCGTCCAAAATCACCCAAAAAAGTCATAGTATAGTATGTCGTCCAAAATCAGTCAAAAAAGTCATAGTATAGTATGTCGTCCAAAATCAGTCAAAAAAGTCATAGTATAGTATGTCATCCAAAATCAATCAAAAAAGTCATAGTATAGTATGTCGTCCAAAATCACCGAAAAAAGTCATAGTATAGTATGTCATCCAAAATCAGTCAAAAATGTCATAGTATAGTATGTCATCCAAAATCAATCAAAAAAGTCATAGTATAGTATGTCGTCCAAAATCACCGAAAAAAGTCATAGTATAGTATGTCATCCAAAATCAGTCAAAAATGTCATAGTATAGTATGTCGTCCAAAATTAGTCAAAAATGTCATAGTATAGTATGTCGTCCAAAATCACCCTTAAAACTCATAGTATAGTATGTCGTCCAAAATCACCCTAAAAACTCATAGTATAGTATGTCGTCCAAAATCACTGAAAAAAGTCATAGTATAGTATGTCATCCAATATCAGTCAAAAAAGTCATAGTATAGTATGTCGTCCCAAATCAGTCAAAATTGTCATAGAGTAGTATTTCGTCCAAAATCACCCAAAAATGTCATAGTATAGTATGTCGTCCAAAATGAGTCAAAAAAGTCATAGTATAGTATGTCGTCCAAAATCACCGAAAAAAATCATAGTATAGTATGTCATCCAAAATCAGTCAAAAATGTCATAGTATAGTATGTCGTCCAAAATCACCCAAAAAAGTCATAGTATAGTATGTCGTCCAAAATTAGTAAAAAAAATGTCATAGTATAGTATGTCATCCAAAATCAATCAAAAAAGTCATAGTATAGTATGTCGTCCAAAATCACCGAAAAAAGTCATAGTATAGTATGTCATCCAAAATCAGTCAAAAATGTCATAGTATAGTATGTCATCCAAAATCAATCAAAAAAGTCATAGTATAGTATGTCGTCCAAAATCCCCGAAAAAAGTCATAGTATAGTATGTCATCCAAAATCAGTCAAAAATGTCATAGTATAGTATGTCGTCCAAAATCACCAAAAAATGTTATAGTATAGTATGTCGTCCAAAATCACCTAAAAAAGTCATAGTATAGTATGTCATCCAAAATTATTAAAAAAATGTCATAGTATAGTATGTCGTCCAAAATCACCCAAAAAAGTCATAGTATAGTATATCGTCTAAAATTTGTCAAGAATGTCATAGTATAGTATGTCGTCCAAAATCAGTCAAAAAAGTCATAGTATAGTATAGTATGTCGTCCAAAATCAGTCAAAAAAGTCATAGTATAGTATGTCGTCCAAAATCAGTCAAAAAAGTCATCGTATAGTATGTCGTCCAAAATCAGGCAAAAATGAATAGTATATAGTATGTCGTCCAAAATCAGACAAAAAAGTCATAGTATAGTATGTCGTCCAAAATCATTCAAAAATGTCATAGTATAGTATGTCGTCCAAAATCAGTCAAAAATGTCATAGTATAGTATGTCGTCCAAAATCAGTCAAAAATGTCATAGTATAGTATGTCGTCCAAAATCACCCAAAAAAGTCATAGTATAGTTTGTCGTCCAAAATTAGTCAAAAATGTCATGGTATAGTATGTCATCCAAAATCACCCTAAAAAGTCATAGTATAGTATGTCGTCCAAAATCAATTCAAAAAGTAATAGAATAGTATGTCGTCCAAAATCAGTCAAAAAAGTCATAGTGTAGTATGTCGTCCAAAATCAGTCAAAAAAGTCATAGTATAGTATGTCGTCCAAAATCAGTCAAGAAGTCATAGTATAGTATGTCGTCCCAAATCAGTCAAAAACGTCATAGTATAGTATGTCATTCAAAATCAGTCAAAAAAGTCATAGTAAAGTATGTCGTCCCTAATCAGTCAAAATTGTCATAGAGTAGTATTTCATCCAAAATCAGGCAAAAATGTCATAGTATATAGTATGTCGTCCAAAATCAGTCAAAAAAGTCATAGTATAGTATGTCGTCCAAAATCAGTCAAAAATGTCATAGTATAGTATGTCGTCCAAAATCAGTCAAAAAAGTCATAGTATAGTATGTCGTCCAAAATCAGTCAAAAATGTCATAGTATAGTATGTCGTCCAAAATCACCCAAAAAAGTCATAGTATAGTATGTCGTCCAAGATCAGTCAAAAATGTCATAGTATAGTATGTCGTCCAAAGTCACCCAAAAAAGTCATAGTATAGTTTGTCGTCCAAAATTAGTCAAAAATGTCATAGTATAGTATGTCATCCAAAATCACCCTAAAAAGTCATAGTATAGTATGTCGTCCAAAATCACCCTAAAAAGTCATAGTATAGTATGTCGTCCAAAATCAATTCAAAAAGTAATAGAATAGTATGTCGTCCAAAATGTCATAGTATAGTATGTTGTCCAAAATCACACAAATAAATGGGAGGCAGCTGTTCCACCCAGGACTTGAACTGTGGTCTGTTTTTTTAAAGGCCTTCTAACTTTCGGGCCTAACCACTACACTAAGCTTGGGAGCCTGATACATGGCATGTAGTCTCAAAAGACCTAAAACATCCAAAATCAGTCAAAAAAGTCATAGAATAGTATGTCGTCCAAAATCAGTCAAAAAAGTTATAGAGTAGTATGTCGTCCAAAATCAGTCAAAAATGTCATAGTATAGTATGTCGTCCAAAATCAGTCAAAAAAGTCATAGTATAGTATGTCGTCCAAAATCAGTCAAAAATGTCATAGTATAGTATGTCGTCCAACATCACCCTAAAATTTCATAGTATAGTATGTCGTCCAAAATCACCCAAAAAAGTCATAGTATAGTATGTCGTCCAAGATCAGTCAAAAATGTCATAGTATAGTATGTCGTCCAAAATCACCCAAAAAAGTCATAGTATAGTTTGTCGTCCAAAATTAGTCAAAAATGTCATAGTATAGTATGTCATCCAAAATCACCCTAAAAAGTCATAGTATAGTATGTCGTCCAAAATCAATTCAAAAAGTAATAGAATAGTATGTCGTCCAAAATGTCATAGTATAGTATGTTGTCCAAAATCACACAAATAAATGGGAGGCAGCTGTTCCACCCAGGACTTGAACCGTGGTCTGTTTTTTTAAAGGCCTTCTAACTTTCGGGCCTAACCACTACACTAAGCTTGGGAGGCTGATACATGGCATGTAGTCTCAAAAGACCTAAAACATCCAAAATCAGTCAAAAAAGTCATAGAATAGTATGTCGTCCAAAATCAGTCAAAAAAGTCATAGAGTAGTATGTCGTCCAAAATCAGTCAAAAATGTCATAGTATAGTATGTCGTCCAAAATCACCGAAAAAAGTCATAGTATAGTATGTCATCCAAAATCAGTCAAAAATGTCATAGTATAGTATGTCGTCCAAAATCACCAAAAAATGTCATAGTATAGTATATCATCTAAAATTTGTCAAGAATGTCATAGTATAGTATGTCGTCCAAAATCAGTCAAAAATGTCATAGTATAGTCTGTCGTCCAAAATCACACAAGTAAAGGGAAGGAAGCTGTTTCACCCAGGACGTGAACCCGGGTCTGTTTTCTTAAAGGCCTTCTGACCTTGGAGCCTAACCACTACACTAACCTTAGGGGTTGATACCTGGCATGTAGTCCCAGAAGACCTAAAACGTCATAGTATAGTATTTCATCCAAAATCACCATAAAAAGTCATAGTATAGTATGCTGTCCAAAATCAGTCAAAAATGTCATAGTATAGTATGTCGTCCAACAACACCCAAAAATTTCATAGTATAGTATGTCGTCCAAAATCACCCAAAAAAGTCATAGTATAGTATGTCATCCAAAATTATTAAAAAATGTCATTGTATAGTATGTCGTCCAAAATCACCCAAAAAAGTCATAGTATAGTATATCGTCTAAAATTTGTCAAGAATGTCATAGTATAGTATGTCGTCCAAAATCAGTCAAAAATGTCATAGTATAGTATGTCGTCCAAAATCACCCAAAAAAGTCATAGTATAGTATGTCATCCAAAATTATTAAAAAATGTCATTGTATAGTATGTCGTCCAAAATCACCCAAAAAAGTCATAGTATAGTATATCGTCTAAAATTTGTCAAGAATGTCATAGTATAGTATGTCGTCCAAAATCAGTCAAAAATGTCATAGTATAGTATGTCGTCCAAAATCACCAAAAAATGTCATAGTATAGTATGTCGTCCAAAATCACCAAAAAAAGTCATAGTAAAGTATGTCATCCAAAATTATTAAAAAATGTCATAGTATAGTATGTCGTCCAAAATCACCCAAAAAAGTCATAGTATAGCATATCGTCTAAAATTTGTCAAGAATGTCATAGTATAGTATGTCGTCCAAAATCAGTCAAAAATGTCATAGTATAGTCTGTCGTCCAAAATCACACAAACAGAGGGAAAGAAGCTGTTTCACCCAGGACGTGAACCCGGGTCTGTTTTCTTAAAGGCCTTCTAACCTTGGGGCCTAACCACTACACTAACCTTAGGGGTTGATACCTGGCATGTAGTCCCAGAAGACCTAAAACGTCATAGTATAGTATTTCATCCAAAATCAGTCAAAAATGTCATAGAGTAGTATGTCGTCAAAATCAGTCAAAAAAGTCATAGTATAGTATGTTGTCCAAAATCAGTCAAAAATGTCATAGTATAGTCTGTCGTCCAAAATCACACAAGTAAAGGGAAGGAAGCTGTTTCACCCAGGACGTGAACCCGGGTCTGTTTTCTTAAAGGCCTTCTGACCTTGGGGCCTAACCACTACACTAACCTTAGGGGCTGATACCTGGCATGTAGTCCCAGAAGACCTAAAACGTCATAGTATAGTATTTCATCCAAAATCACCATAAAAAGTCATAGTATAGTATGCTGTCCAAAATCAGTCAAAAAAATCATAGTATAGTATGTCATCCAAAATCAGTCAAAAATGTCATAGTATAGTATGTCGTCCAACAACACCCAAAAATTTCATAGTATAGTATGTCGTCCAAAATCACCCAAAAAAGTCATAGTATAGTATGTCATCCAAAATTATTAAAAAATGTCATTGTATAGTATGTCGTCCAAAATCAGTCAAAAATGTCATAGTATAGTATGTCGTCCAAAATCACCAAAAAATGTCATAGTATAGTATGTCGTCCAAAATCACCAAAAAAAGTCATAGTAAAGTATGTCATCCAAAATTATTAAAAAATGTCATAGTATAGTATGTTGTCCAAAATCACCCAAAAAAGTCATAGTATAGCATATCGTCTAAAATTTGTCAATAATGTCATAGTATAGTATGTCGTCCAAAATCACACAAACAAAGGGAAGGAAGCTGTTTCACTCAGGACGTGAACCCGGGTCTGTTTTCTTAAAGGCCTTCTAACCTTGGGGCCTAACCACTACACTAACCTTAGGGGCTGATACCTGGCATGTAGTCCCAGAAGACCTAAAACGTCATAGTATAGTATTTCATCCAAAATCAGTCAAAAATGTCATAGAGTAGTATGTCGTCCAAAATCAGTCAAAAAAGTCATAGTATAGTATGTTGTCCAAAATCAGTCAAAAATGTCATAGTATAGTATGTCGTCCAAAATCACCGAAAAAAGTCATAGTATAGTATGTCGTCCAAAATCAGTCAAAAAAGTCATAGTATAGTAAGTCGTCCAAAATCAGTGAAAAATGTCATAGTATATAGTCTGTCGTCCAAAATCAGTCAAAAAAGTCATAGTATAGTATGTTGTCCAAAATCAGTCAAAAATGTCATAGTATAGTATGTCGTCCAAAATCACCGAAAAAAGTCATAGTATAGTATGTCGTCCAAATTCAGTCAAAAAAGTCATAGTATAGTATGTCATCCGAAATCAATCAAAAAAGTCATAGTATAGTATGTGGTCCAAAATCAGTCAAAAAAGTCATAGAGTAGTATGTCGTCCAAAATCACCCAAAAATGTCAAAGTGTAGTATGTCGTCCAAAATCAGTCAAAAAAGTCATAGTATAGTATGTCGTCCAAAATCACCGGAAAAAGTCGTAGTATAGTATATCGTCTAAAATTAGTCAAGAATGTCATAGTATAGAATGTCGTCCAAAATCAGTCAAAAATGTCATAGTACAGTCTGTCGTCCAAAATCAGTCAAAAATGTCATAGTATAGTATGTCGTCCAAAATCAGTCAAAAAAGTCATAGTATAGTATGTCGTCCAAAATCACACGAAAATGGGAGGCAGCTGTTCCACCCAGGACTTGAACCCGGGTCTGTTTACTTAAAGGCCTTCTAACCTTGGGGCCTAACCACTACACTAACCATGGGAGGGTGATACATGGCAGGTAGTCCGAAAAGACCTAAAACGTCCAAAATCAGTCAAAAAAGTCATAAAATAGTATGTCGTCCCAAATCTGTCAAAAAAGTCTTAGTATAGTATGTTGTCCAAAATCAGTCAAAAAAGTCATAGTACAGTATTTCGTCCAAAATCAGTCAAAAATGTCATAGTATAGTATGTCGTCCAACATCACCCAAAAATTTCATAGTATAGTATGTCGTCCAAAATCACCCAAAAAAGTCATAGTATAGTATGTCGTCCAAAATCAGTCAAAAATGTCATAGTATAGTATGTCGTCCAAAATCAGTCAAAAATGTCATAGTATAGTATGTCGTCCAAAATTTGTCAAAAATGTCATAGTATAGTATGTTGTCCAAAATTTGACAAAAATGTAATACTTTGACAGTTTTGACAAAACCCCCACACAACCTTTATCAAAATGGGCTATTACTTTTCTAAATCTTTGAGCAACCATGTTGATAAAAATTGCAAAAAACTTCCACATACATAATTTCCACATACACATGAATGGGAGACGATCGAGGAAATTATCGCAATCCAGAACCTCACACCTTAAGAGTCAGTCTCTTTTGAACGGTGATTTCACCAAAATACCACCTATTCGCAATACTTCAAGTTTTAAAGGTTCAATCCACCCAAATGTTACTCCTTTACCAGCACAAGTCCTGCACCCGAGGACATCGGCAGATACTTGTTGGCCCCTCACACCCCTGTGCTGCCACCATATACACACAAATGCTTCCTCAGTCAGATCTCATAGTATTGTTTGACAGAGCCCCTTTTCAGATGGACTCATACATGGAGCATACAAATAATATTAAATAGTTTCCGTTCAAAAAGACCAAACAAGAGGCAGAATAATACTAATAATAAAAAACATGCACTGCAGCTTTAATGTAGATTTAATTTAAGACTAATACTGTCATGTCAAGACCAATGGTTTAGTTTAGCATTAAGAGAGGAGACAAGAAGAATAAAAAATAAAAACACATGGTTCTTAAGTGGGTTTAGGCTGTAGACTTCAGTATGCAGAATCCTACATTTGCTTCCTTTTCTTTAAACACACACACACACACACACACACAAATGTTGTCAAGCTCTGCATTTCAAATGTTTTCCTGTAGTCTGTTAGTATATTCAAGTCTCTGGCACAAACTGAGGAAATTGCTGATGTCATGAAAAATTATGAATGCAATTAATTTTGTAATATTGGCCCATACAGGCACGGTATCATGTTTAAAAAAAAATGTTACACCCACAACCTACTTTTAAGTCCTCAGTCAAAACATGTCACTTTGAAAATACACATTTATTTTACATTTTCCCGTCTCTGAACGTATTGCTGTCCTTACAGAAATAAAAAAAGAGGGATGGGAAATTCATTTTTCGTATCAGTTACACTTGTGTAATTTCTTCTCCACTGCTCAGAGTTCAGTTTTCACATCGGGAGATCATTAACCAATTTGGTATACATGAAGGAAAATGCCTTGAATAACCTATGATTTTTTTTTATAATCCCTGTGATCTTTGTGGGCATCTGCAGAAGTCCTGAGCATAAAAGAAAGTATATTAGAGATAGAAAGGGATGATACAGTATTTAAAGAGGCGGAGACGCTTCTCTTGATGTTTGGAGCTGTGGGCCAGGATCGTTCTCACTGTTGTAACCAACTTGCTTTGATAATTCTTAAGTGGAGCACAATGGGGTCATTGACTTTGGTGAGCATCTGCTTGTCATTGAGAACATTTGACCATGATAAATGACTTAGATTTAACATTGGGACATGAATGGGATGGTATAAGAGATGACTTCAGAGAATCATAACAAGAATCAAAAGGATCCAGTTGTATTTTTCATATTTACCTTTCAAATTGTTGTATGACGTAAATCCATTGGCTACATATTTGCATAATGTGTGATGAATACCAAAATGAGATCACAGATGCATATAGGGAATGTCTTTAAAGTAAGAAGGATGTTACTAAAGGGGGCTGTGTCAGTTGTACTTTGTCAGTTTTATTTTACCTACTGAATCACATGCACTTCAGATCATAAGGCAGAGAGACATTAGATGATGTTATTATCCCTGAGCCATAATTTAAAAGGCAGTGATCTGATATGACAGAGTTGACCTTCTTAGAGTAAACAACTAGAAAACTAGAAACTAGAAGTACCTTTACAAATTTAAACTTTTTTTTGTGGCAAAGACACAGTGAAATACTAATCATGTTATCTTTTTAAGCCTTTCACTGCCAGAAATTTGACTTTTAATTGTTTCCAAATGAATGCATCAACTTTTATTTTTTTCTTTCTGTTGAAACGAATAAAACGTTTGAAAAAACATACAAATAACTTATTTGTCCACGTCTCCACGTTTTGTGCCTTTTGTAAACAAAAGACACAAAAAAGTGGACATATTACAAATCCCATGCAGTTTAAGAGGATTTCATCAGATGCTAGCATTTTAAACTTGTTCATCGTATTTGGTCATTGTATGTCATTCTTTCAAATGCTGCAACATTTTTGACACAAAGCCGGATTTTTAGTACATTATGTTTAATGTCAAAAATCACATTGATTCACCAAACCATAGACATTTAAACAGAATGAATAGATGGAACACTACAGAGATATTTCTAATCATAAATATTTATAGGATTTTTTACATTTACAATCAATTCAATATGTTGCAAAATGACTGGAAGTTTTCCTCGACTCCCTGCTGTTCATCTGTGGTTTGTTGCCTCTAAACATCAGTCTCCATATATTTGATTATAAACCTTGGTTGTGTGGAATAAAGAGAGCAGAGTGAAGACAGCCATAAATGGCTGCATTACTCGACCCATGCTGACATCAGCGCTGGGTACCACCACAAAGCAGAACTGTGTACTGCGGTCCAGTAAATAATACCAGTGGTTTGTCATTCGATAGAGCGCATGAGTGTGCGAAGCATGATGCACAATAACATTTGGACATATTTTGTCAAGATAGGATTTAGCTGCAGTGGTTGAAACCAAGGTGGGATTAAGCATGTCAGTTATTATCAAAATAACAAATGTGGTGACATTTAGATTATGACAGACAACAAAATAGGTAGATGAGCATTTGGCTTTGTTTATTGGTCTGGTTTTTTGGTCCAAAAAGTATTCCCGACTCACTGCTTAGTGTATGATTCAGTCCTACAGTGAGGAATGATTCATTTAATATCCTGAGAAGAACACGACAAACAAAAGCATCCACAGTCACTAGGGTTGACATGGACAAATACAACCATACTAATTTATTTATTTATTTATTTTATAACAAATGTGACATGTATTGTCTAAATCTCGTTTTATGGATGAGCTCGCAGACCATTTATTTGCCGCCAGCTGTAAGTGGCAGAGTAGCCAGGACAGCTCTATCAGACTGGCACTCTTGACCTTGCGTGACTCTGCTCAAGTACCATTTATTTTGGCCAACAGTCAGCAGAGCTTTGACTGATTCAACCCGTCTGCTAGAGGAGGATGATCACGACAAAGCATGGCAGATAAATCCAGGATAATGTTTATAATAACATTATATGATTACATTTATTCTGAGGAGATGTGGGAAATTGAAAATGCCCATTGGTTGCAGGAATGTGTTTAGTCGGGTGCGGCAATCACTCCAGGGTCAAAAGTAAAATATACAAATTCATAATGACTTAAACATTGTCACAATCATCATGCTGTTGTTTTCTTCTACATGTCGGCACTTTTGTGACATCACATTTCACGCACAGATGAATAACACACCACAGGGCAGAACAACCGGAAATGGTGTTAATCGTCAGGTTCATAAATCTCTGCTGTACCCAATTTCAGTGTGAAAGAGGCGTCATGCACCATATTTAACAATGCCGACTTTTTCTATCCTCCCTGATTGTCTTCTTCCTTTAGCTCACCACTCTGACACCTCACCATCAGAGAGTTGTGCTAATCTTTTTGACCTGCCACAACCTTCACAGACTCTTCTGCCAGCTTAAGTAGGGGCTCTACTACAGTATGTGTCTGTCTGAGAAGTAGCAGGACGAGTTTGTAGATGCTGTGATGTGTGTATTTTCTGCAGTTGTAGACGCCTGCTTGTTTGTGTGCTTCTCAGGGTCACTGAGCTCATGGGCATGGAAGTAACAGATGGTGATGTCTTTGAAAAGCGACAATCGGTGAAATCTGCTCTAATTAATAACCTCTTCAGTGACCTTTAAGTAGCTGGTAATTTGCAAAATGTTACTTTCAGGGCAACAAAGCATTGTGTTTCTTTGTTTATCTCTCTACGTGCTTCAGTGGGCATATTTTGTAATGTCATTATCATGCTCCTCAAACGTTTGCATTCAGTGCACATACTGTCCATTACTGAAAATAAGTTCTTCCGATATAAAAAGTGAAATTCAAGAAAATGGGAGATAGAACACAATGATTGCAATATCAGACCAGAAGAGATAGAATGACAGAAAATCATTTGCGTTAAACAAGGCTTTCGTGCATGCATGTGTGTTTGCACTGTGATTTATGACCTGAGATCATATTCTATCCTGAACTGGCTTTTACACTTTGTCACCGATGATCAACGAGCAGGTCACACACTTTCACCCCTAAATGAGCCGAATCCCCTTCACAAGAACACTCACTGTCACTCATTCACATTTGCATACAGTTCATATACACACAAAAGTCTGGACACAAGCAGTCTCCTCAGCCCATAAACACACGTTTGCACATACTTCTCACTCATTAAACAGAACTCTCTTACACCCAGAGCCACCGGCCACTGACAGGCACTCGCCCCGACTTCTCTCTGACACGTCACCTAGGGTCAAAGGGCACCTCAGTAGTGTGAAGAGCAGGAGGCGGAGTAAGGCCCCCCTGCTGTGTGGTCGCAGGGATCAGACAGGGAGTGCAGTCATATTCCTTTTGGTTCCTTGTGGAGCAAAGGGCCAGGGGAACTGAAAAGGGGGCACATTGTTGAAGAATACCTGTGATAATGATGTTATTTGGGTAGTCGCAAGGCCTGCTCGACAGCTGTTGACAGTAATGATGTAGTGTGTGTGTGTGTGTGTGTGTGTGCAATTAATTATTCTCACAGCTCTCCTACATACCAGCTGCTGACTGAGGGAGGAAGTGGATGATTGATGGGAATTATTGATACCTTTCTCCCTCAAACACACACATATATGTAGCAGTATCACACTGACCAGTTTTGCTGAATTCTTGATCAGGCTTTTAGTTTGTTGTTTTTTCTCCACCTCATCACAAATGGACTCATCAGTCATTTGTGAAAGAATGTCAATACCTCAGTGTGTGAAGTTACCATTTTCCATATGTTGTGTTTTTTCGCTCGCTTTACACACCCACTACTGAGGGATTGTTGAAAAATACCAAATGATAGGTACACTGTACAGTAGGTAATGACTTGACAGTGGATACGTGGTAATTAATTGAGAATCACTTATATTTATATCATTATATACTTATATCACTTATATCATTTTACATGATTTTAAACATCTCACAGTCATAGTGGTTGACCGGACAAATTAAAGTGCCTTCTTTACAAAAACACTGTGTTCAGGTTTCTCTCATCATCATAAGTAAAGAATTATTGCATGAGTGACCTTACAGATGTTTGCATCTTGATTTGATTGCACTGTAAAAACATGTGGAAATATTCTCTTACTGTATAAGTGTTTTTTTGGGCCAAATGCTACCCTTGGCAGACAGTGGGACTTATTTATTTTTCCATTTGCACCTGTCAAGACAGTCAGTTGTAAAATATGTGATAGGACTTTTATTTAACAGCTAATCATATTGCAGTTGTTCAAGGGAAATGGTTTTCATCACTTGCCCGTCACAGACTTAAAATCCCAACATCTGCCACCATCAATAATACTATACTATATTTGATAGGTGTCAAAACACTGCACCAAATTCACATAAAAAAAATATAGTGTCATCCACGCCACCCCTATCACTTCACACTCCCCACAATGGGTAGAACCATTAGCAATGCTCATAGCAAAATATGCAAAGCAGATTAATAATATTATTAACTGTAAATTAGCGACTGTGGCTCAGTAAGTAGAACAGGTTGTCTCCTAACTGGCAGATTAGATGATTCCTTAGAGTCTTGATGCCACTTAGAGTGAACATCAAGACTAGAAAAGCATACCATTCACCATTAACATGTCACAAATGAAAGCACGTGGCTAACATCACGTTACTTACAAAAGAAAGAAAAGCCAGTTCTGTGTCAAATCTGTAAGTTCACAGGACTCTGCATATACAAGCCAAAGTTTTTGTCTAAACGCTGTGCACTGCATTAGTCTCTTTTTAAATACAGAGAGGGCCAATGAGTTTACAGGGAGGAACACACATGCAAAACACACAGGGTCATGGTGACGAGGGTTGAGAAAAATGAAATCAGAGGACAGGACATGGAGGCATGAGGACAGTAACACACTGGAGCACAAAGCGTACATAGGAAATGGCCATAGAGAAACAGGGAAAGTCTACACATGGCTCTGCATTAATTTTCATGCTCCTCTGCGTGTGTTTACAGTAAAACGGTTCCTGGAACATGTGGCTGCTATTATCACCGCACTCCATAGTCAGAACCCACCACCTTTTGTGAGAGCATGTTTGGGGATAGGACCAATCTTAGCTGTGAGAAAGCTGTGCTTGAATCAGGATCAAAATAATTACTGTTATTGCACAACATTACCAATAAAATGTACATCATATCCCCAGAGTTGTAGTTTTTGTATTTCAATGTCGATGTCAAGAGTATAGGACATATAGGACACAGTTTAGGACACCCATTACAGTATAAATACAGCAGATATTACCAGGTTTAACAGGATAAATAAAGAGAGAGCAGAGGCAAAAGTTGAGGTAAGGGACTAAAAGATTAAGACCAAGAGAAATGGGAGGAATCTACTGTCTGCTGCAGGTCGTACACAGCAAAATCTCAGGCAAGCGCAATGGACCAGCTTTATGTGCCCTTCAGAGAGACTGAGGGAGAGAAAAAATCGTTTTTTTTTTCATTTTTTGCAGCAGTTCAACAAAGTCTATGCAAAATGTCAACAGAATAGCGAACAATGTCTCTGTAGGTAACTGTAAATGTTGTAAAAGTTGCATTCAGGCATCTTTAAAAACATTTTTGAGTGACGGCCAATGGTCAATATTAACACTGAGGGAATAACACTCCTTGAATTAAGAAACTAAATCATTACCTTTGCTAAATGGTTCATATTTACATCAACTCTTCTAAATTTCTTCAGGGAGTGGAACCTGCTGTTTCTGTCCTGGCATGTATCAGCTGTTACTTCAGGTACAGCTAGAAGCCTAAAGTTCATGTCCTTTCACAGGCCTGCAATTATCGTTCACCTTTTTATTAACCACAGACACAGTTGCTTCAGCAAAGGTTACCTTAATCATTTTGTCAGACGTACAATTTCTCTTACTTTAACTATAAGGTAGTAGTCGTGTCTGTGACATGTAGATGGAAGAATATTACAAGCTAAAAACAATAAACAACTGCCATTAAAAATAACACAGAGACCTCTAATAATAAGGTTGGTCTTACACATTCTGACAAAGACGTTCACGCCAGCGGATCATTTTTGACATCCCAGTTCACCTGACTTTGTCTTTGGGCTATTGAAAGAAACTGGAACACCACACAAAAAACCTCTATCTGCACGTGAGAGGACACAGAGAGAGTTGAGACATCTGGGTTGGGTTTAAACTGTTGTGATGTGACATAGTGATTTAAAGTAAAACATCTGTGAATAAGAAGTACATTATTTTTCAGTGCTGTCAAAATTAACGCATTAATCACTGTGATTCATTTTAAACATATAACATGTTATAGCTGTAATAGCTAAAATTGTTACCAAATTAGCATTGGAGAGGACGATGGAGTGACAGAAACATCTGACTAACAACTTTAGATATCACAAATAAAGATTATATGAGGAAAATGAGGATGGGTAGTATACTGTGTATACTGTGCATACACGTTGCAGATCACAGGAGAGAATATATGTCTAAAGTTACAATTAAACGGTTTGTGAATTATAAAATGATTCATTTGTTTTAAGACTACTTTAATTCATCGATTTTGCATTTGAACATTAATTACAAGAAGTACAAGTAGTAAGCGTAAGTAAGCGTAAGATAAGCATATACAATGAATAGATGCAAACACTGCAAATCCCAAGCTTAATTTGTTACTATTCATTCAAAATCATACATTGCATAAAATTATCTCAGCAAGGGCCTTTCTGCATGGAGTTTGCATGTTCTCCCCTTGTGTGCCTGGGTTTTCTCTGGGTTCTCTAGTTTCCTCCAAAAACAAGCAGATTTGGGGATTAGGCAAACTGGACACTTTACATTAACTGTACGCGTGAGTGTGAGAGTGAATGGTTGTTTGTCTCTATGTGGCGCTGTGATGGACTCAGTTGGGATCGGCTCCACATAAGGGGGCGCCCATTTGTGGAGGATAAAGCGGCAGAAGATGAGTGAGTGAGTGAGTGAGTGATCTCAGCTCACCGTCTCCCTGACACTGCTCATTGTAGTCTTTCAACCAGCCAGTGCATACAAAGCACACTATAGAATTACAGTTGGAGACCACATGTAGTTTTGAGTTAAAGTCATAAAGTAACACCCACTTAACTCACTGCCTTCAGTAGCTGCAGCACATCTACAGCTTGTATTCAGTGCACTGTCTCCGTCCTGCATATACTGTTGACAGCCAGTTGGTAAAATCAGACATCAAACAGCAAGGCCTGATGTTCGCCTGCTACATCTGTCTCAGTGCTGCTCACTGTTTATTGTTTCATCTCTATTTTATTTATTGCCGGCTTAATTATTTCTGCGTTTGATCTTTGGAGGGATGTCGAGGACAGCCATTTTCCTGATGTGCGTTCATGCTCTCTCGCGCGCGCACACACACACACACAGACACACAAACACACATGCACAGGTGACAGAGACCTCAATGTAAAGATGGATGACTGTCTGACTGCGACATCTTAAACCTGTTACCTCTGAGTGGATGTTTATTTGAATTCTCCTCCCAGCTGTAACACATACAGGGGGAAAATTCTCTTGAACTGCAGGAACGGGAGTGTAAATATTATTGGGAAAGCCTGTGAGACATGAAATGTAGCTTTAATTACAACATTGATATAAGCGAGGTCAGTCCCTCCGTGCATGTGGAGAGAAGCTGACCTTTCCTTTTTCTGCCCATGATTTCTTGTTTGATTTGGTGTACACACACATTAAACAACTGTACATACTTTATTATATATGATACAATATGTTTGTGTAAGAGAAATATGTATGGTTAAGTTTGAATGGAGGCTGGGGCCCAAGACTACAATTGTGCAACTGGATGAGATATTAAAATATATAGAGGTTATGTAACATCATAAAATAATAACTGAAATATCCCCATGTAAATACAATACTTACCTTTTATCAAGTGGGTATATCGGTAAAATTGGTCTCTACTGTCTGAAAATAATTAGTAAATACATGATAAAATAATATTATAAATTATGAAATGGCATGATACAGTTTGGCACAATTTTGTTTCAAAATTTTATTAGCCAGTAAAATAATTGGCATGCTTCAATAATAATATTTACAAAGTTAATCTTCAGTTACTAAGACTTCCAAAAACTGCAGCTCATCTGCTTCCTATTGTTTGTGTTGGTTGTGGAGGATTTGAGCTGAGTGACAGTGTCTGCATGTTGAGTGTTTCTGCTTTCAATTTGAATGCTGCTAAACTCTGATTGTTGTATGGGCATACACAACATCATTTTCCAATCAAGCTTTGTCCACATTGAACTAGTGGACCAACTAAGGAGAAAACAATACGTGGAAAACTAACACAGTTTGAATTTGGGGTTAAACTTTTAAAGCCATTTGCTTTTTTCTTTGTTAAATGCTGATCAGTGAAAGTTCAGGCTCTGTAAGAATATTTAAAAAATGTGCTCCTCAAGAAAGAACATGATACGGATGTGAGATATTGCCCTATCATCTATCTGCACCCTCAGCTCCACAGTTTATGTTGTAAGAACATGATAACCATCAGCAGCACCTTTATACTATCAGAATGAAACCTCTATCTGCCAGGAGAAATGTTTAAAGACATGTCCAATGTGGGATTAGCAGCCATCTATCCACCACTACTTTATATCTGTTGCATGGAGAGGAAGCCATGGCATCTTGTAGCGTAACAGTATGTTTTTACAAACTTGTTCATTTTCACTTTAACCATCTTGATGCTGGAAAGCTTAGTAAAACAATACACGACTTTCTTTCCCAAATAGAAAATAGGTCTTGTATTCATTTAAAAAAATGAATACTTGAAATGAGGGGTCTTTCAGAATTAAGTGCAGACGGTAACAGAAACATACTGACCTGGTTTTAACCTGGCAAAACAACCCCTTATTCCACCTATATTCTCAACATGAGACAACATAAACTCGGGCAGTGGAGGATTATGTCGGACATACCCGTATTGTCATGCCTTTTTCATCATTTAATAAGACATAAACCAAATGGATGAGCTGCGATAAAGATGACATTTACTTCCCTTTGTGACATTCTTGTAACCAAATATTCTGCACTAGTGGAATTTAAGCTGGGCCGCGAAAGCATATGCCTACACCGCGGCTTAAGGAACTCACAGGCTCTCAAACGCGTTCAAGGGACCCTCTTGTTTCTTCACAGAGGAAGTCTGGTTAAGTTTAGGGAAGCATGTATGGTAGGGTACAAATTTTACACTGTGGATCATGCATGTAAAAGTGGGTGCTTTTTAATTATTTTTTTTATTTATTAACAATTATTTCCCCAGGCCAGTGTGAGTCCTGAGTTTTCACACTGAGAATTATAGGTCTGTTCTTGGCCCCAACCGTTCCATTTTCCGTACCCTTGCCTTGGGGTACCAGAGTAATGGTACAGTACGGTATGGGAGGAGCTGGACTCACGACAGACAGCTGATTGGGTGACACTCCATTGCGACCGGTGTTTCTTCAACTCCCGCAGTCTACTCTCATGTTGACATCTTGTTGAGACAAACAGCCACAAATGAGCTGCTGGGTGTCCTCCATTGTTGTCCGTTGTGTTGTTGTGTACCAATACAACGTCACGCTACGTACCTCACTGATACGGCCATCAGGCACAGCGCACACCCCACCTACCAAGTAAAGGTACTGGTCTCAGTCTAAACACAAGCCTGACCGAGGACTCCAGAAAGCACCGTACTGTACCAAACCAAACTGTACCATGATGGAAAGATGTCTTAAATTACAATCTGCATGTGGTGTAGACTTTTCTTACATATGTTTCTGCCCTTTGCACAACCCATCAGCATTTAAACATCAACCATGTATTTAACAACTGAAACTGTGGAATCAATGCAGCTGAGAATTTGTCGGCATGCACCCCCTCCCCCGGGGTTTAACTTGTGGCTAAAGAAAAACACAATTGCATGCTTCTAACACGATGGGTAAGCCAACAAACTGCTTCAGTGACACTGTATCATAAGGAATGTGAACAAGTCATTTGGCCATAGTTTAAAACACGATCGTCCATGTTGAAATTCAAAAGCCACATGACGGATGTTTCTGTTTAGTTTCATCAGTTAGACTTGAGTTGAGTAAGAATTTTGTAAAAATTGTGACAAGAATCTGTATCTGAAAAAGAAATATAATACATGGGCCAGATTTATCAAATTGGACACAGTGAGTATTTATTTCAGTTCAAGTGAAATATTGCAAATTTCCACCCAGAACATTCAGCCTAATTGAGCTGAACCAAATTTCACCGTGAGTGGCTGTACTGTGTAATCAATCTTCCCTCTTGCAGAACATTAACCTTATCAGGTTCAAACTGCGAATGTTTCAGATTTGGATCAGAAGTAAAAAACACATTACTCTTTAACAATGTGACATTTCTGTGTGAGGTTTATTCAATTGAGCTGGACCAGCCTGACTGTGAATTTCACTTAGAGGGAATGTGAAAGTGTAGCCAAGCCTACTGTCCTGAGAGTTTTATCCCAATAACATGGTCCCACTCTAGTGTACAGAGGAGATAAACAGTCACATAGCTGGGAAGCCACTATGACTGTTTTCTATAACTCATAACGATGCAGGGATCCCATTACAAAACAGAAGGAAGGAGAAACCGGGAAAGAAAGGAAATCAGGGGAGAGAGAACAATCAGAGAAAAGGGTTTTAGACAAAGATTTAGAAATAGGATCTGGGCATTCGGAGGATTGTCCTGATTAGAAAATGTCTAAATAAACTGTAATGTCTGCTGACTTTTGCAGTGGAGGGTAACATACTTTATTATGCAACCCACATCTGTGACTAACCCAAGAACTGTCACTATATCACTATACAGCCCCAACGTCAGCGCTACACATTAACTTTCAACAACACAGTACCACAGAGTCAGCTCTGTGGTACCATACTTAAACACAGCTGTGCTTAGAGCTAAACATCAGGATACTAACATGTTCATAATACAAATGTGAATATGCTGCTGTTCAGCTGACATTTACCATCGTGCCACATGAAATCTCATAATTTTCGGTTACATTGCAATCTGGTGACCACCAGAATGATCACAAGTCATTTTTAATGGCACAAGAATGGCTGAACCAAATTTCAGTGAGGTTAGAAGCATAGTTATAAGCATGTCACCTTTTACACTTGAAGTTGTAGCACTGACGGAGAAGACAAAGTTTAAAAGGAGGTAGAGCAGGCCACAATAAACTTCATTGTATTTATCTATTAATATTTAAACACATTAGTCCAACTAAAATCGAGCTAGTCTTAGTTGGAAAAATATACCTGGCTAATGTGATTCATAGTCTCCTATTACTCCTTAGTCAGACTGCAGAAAGTGACGACTTATAAACTGCAATATTGTTGCTGAAAAATAACAACCAACGTGATGGCTTCTGCGAGAACGAAAGCTATGGAGAAGATTCACCTTTGGACTGACGAAGAGACGAGATGTACGATATTAAATCAATTTTGTCCTCTGCATGTATACTTGGACTGATTAAACTGTGCATGTAAACATACCGATTGTCTCATTGACACACTCATCTCCTCTCAAGCCTACACACTCAGTTCATCATGTGGTCTCCTCTTTGGTACTGCAAAGCATCTAACTTGTTTGCCAATTATCTTGTTGCTGTTATATGTTGCCTGTTTGTGCCTTAGTTCCCTCACTGCTGTCATGCACATCCGCACTCTCCATCATCACCAAGTCTCATAGGAGCCATCATTCTTCATCCTACATCAGTCTCATCAGGTCACTCCTCATCACCACAAGTGTCTGGATTGAGAGTTTTTTCTAGTCACTGCTCAGAAGCAAATATCCTCATTCTGGATATCTAGACTTTCAAATAACCAATCAACACATTGTGAACTTTATTTAGTTTTTTTTGTTTGTCTGTTTTATTCAGATTGAAGTAAAGTTTATTGTTGCATGGAGTAAAGGTACAGACTCTGTTCAAATTTGAGTTCCTCCAAAAGCTTTCACTCAACATGAGGGTGGAAAATAAGGAGGTCACTCAAATGAATAGGAAAGATCATCTGGTAACCATTTTTATCTGTGGTAAATTTCATGGGCATTTTGCATTTTTTTTAATGTTGTGACAAGAACATGATCCCACACTGGCTTCTCACCAAACAAATTCTACCAGGAACAGGTGAGATGAAAGAGTTAGTAGTTTAAACCCTGATTCCTGTCACGAGGGAGTACGTGCATTTCCCGCTTAGCCCTGAAAATGTTTGCTTGATTTGTTGATATACAGTGCTTATGTGACATATGTTTCCTCGGTTACTGGATGTAACTGTGGTTCAACCAAAATACACAAGTTAACCACAACTGTGTTCTCTATGATACAGATGAAGTTCTTCAGAGACACAGCAGTGACACATGTCAGATCACTTTCAAGTGTAACAGCGATGCACAGAGGTCGTCTTGTCATCGTGTTTATAGATGTCATTAATGCTAGAGTTTGGGCCAGTGCTTACCAGTGCTCTGTTCTTGCCCACCTTGCGAAACATGCTTTCATCCTCATGAACAATCCCACCATGCCCATTCCCGCCAGTCTCTAATCACCCACCCCTGTCATTGACCTCCACTCTCCATGGTGGATGCACAGCTAAAGAGCCTGGGAGGCTGGGGTCACTGCACCTGACAGGCAGCCTTCACTGATCTGTCTGCCGGTCAGACACATCGACAGGGATTTGGTTACTGTCAGCAGGGTACTTCAGAGGATAACCTGACACACGCACACACATGTTTGCACAGCTATTCTACATAGGACACCGCATTGACTTCCATTCATTTGGACAGACAAAACGAAGCTTTATACCCAACCTTAACCATAACCAGTTAACATTACAAACACACACTCACAACGAGGAAGGAGCTTGAAAAGACATGAGTTTGAAGGTCTGAGGTTTGATCCTTATTTCCACCATGAACAAATGTTACCTACAACCAATTAACCTGTCTCCTGTCATTGCTGCTGAAACAGATGCACTGGCCTCACTATAACACTATTTCCATTCTGACCTTTTCTCTGTGGCTGTATTTATGCAAGGGAGTTGTGTTGCTAAGCTCTTCTGAGCAGAGTCTGGGTATGGGCATTTGTTACATCAAGTGTGTTGACAGTCCAACTGTCCAACTTGCTCTGAGACATAAATCTAGATAAAATGTTAATTCCGATAAGTAGTCGTTAGTGGAATGTCCAGATTCTTGAAGTGTGCACTGACATTGCTGATATCAGTAAGTGTTGGAGTACACTTTGGTTTTCTTCTTGAAAAGGCCCTGGACTAAACAGTATAGTGTACTTGTGACAGGAATGATGTCAAAGAAAGTTATCTGTCACCTGCATCATGTCTGGTCCTGCTGCTGCTGCTGCTGCTGCTGCTGCTGCTGCACCTGTGCAGGTTTAGCTGCCTCAGCTGGAATGTTTCTGAGATACAATCAGAAATAGAATATGGAATTTGATCTTATTGTTTCTTCAATTGTTTCTCATACAGACCTCAGCAAAAGACAAAACATTTTATAAGAGATAAATATTGCTTATAAATGCTTACATAATGATTTTAGTAACACTTCCTCCTGCTCTCTCCCTCTGTCTCTTTGAGCTCCCTCCTCCCTCTCTTGCTCTGGTAACCTTATCCCTGTGAATCACCAGGTGATAAATGATCATTTCTTTCCAGAGGAGTATGGGTGGCTTTGTCTGACCCTGCAGCTCGACCTCGCTCATACAGACAGGCAGACAGAGAGACAGCAGAACAACAAACATTGTTTCAAATGGGCTCTATGAGCTCCCAGCTTTCTCCTTTTAAACTCCAAGAGTATCTGTCACACAGGGTTGTGCTGCAACAGAGGGTTTAAGGTGTGTTCATCAGTGAAGTGAAGATCAAAGTCAAGATTTTTGACATTTTTGTCTGGAAGCCTTGACTTCAAGGTGCAACAGAGATATGTCTCCTACAGTCATGAAATACTCACCCAATAACTACTTGTATAGTAAAATAAAAAACAACAACATTAAATCTGCATTTGAACATGAGAAATAATGTGCAAAGATCGAATTTTCTTTTTCTATATATAGCTGATTCTCTCTAAAAGTAGTTGAGATCCAGGTTGGTGAGGCTGTGACCCAGCTGCAAATTGATGGCGTGGACAGAAATCAGGCCTTGGTAGCGTTCTTCTTAAGTCCAAGATAGACGTTCTGGCTATTACCTCCCGCTTACACCTGCCTCTCTCCTTTTGAGGAGTCAATATGCATTGACTGTGGATGAAAGGAGTTGAGTCACAGTGACTGGGACTCTGCGTGATCGTCTCGAGGTAGGTTGCCCGTGTTTTGTTGTCAGGAAGGCTTCACTTTTGCTCGCTGGCATGTACAGCGTTTACATGAATGGCATAATTAATTAAAATGAACCATTAATATTCAATTAACTGCATCATATTGTATTGTAGCATTTGCATTTCTTTGCAACTCATGTAATTGTTTTCTTTTTGGTCTTTGTATTTGGGTTACTTTAAGGAATTTGATATTTATTTATGAAGTCTAAGTATTTTGTTTCCATCAAAGACTTCATTTTAGTATAGTTAATTTTCCATCTATACAATTTTGCTCAGTGTCTTTGGCCAGTCCTTTGTGTTATAAAAACATTTTTTCTATTGAACAGGTGCTGTTGGCCTAAGTGCATAGCAGTTGAATCCCCTTGATTGATTGTGTGCTGTGTCACTAGTGGTGTTTTTCTTTTCGATCCTCTTCTTTTGATTACCTGCCACCCAGTTCTGTTCCTTAACTGTTAAGTATTTCCTTATGGACCATTGTTCTGTTATTTTACTTATCATTTTAATGGACATTTACAACTTATTCATATGAAACCTGTTCTTTGCCCAGTGTGTTAAGACGAACCTGTGCTGCTTTTTTCTATATTACCTAAATTTTGCCATTTCCTCGGGGTGAAACTTCACTATGGGATTGTCGCAACTTTCCGTACCCCACTCCTGCCACACTTACTTATGGCCATTAAAGGAATAGTACAATACACACAGTCACACAGATATTGTCAGGCAATTAAAATTATTTTTCTGCAGTCTGTTGCTGATTTCCTTAATTATTTATTTGGTTATTTAGGAGCAAGTGGTGCATACAGGCTCATGGTGCACCTCTCGTATGTACCCTATCAATATAATTGGATTCAACTGAGGCATGCAATCCACAGGAAAGACTTTCCAAAGGCTATATACATGTGCAGTGATATCAGGCCTTTTCATCTGCACTTTCAACACAGCACAGGTTTTACCGAAAAACGAGCAAAGCTGGCTCAAATGTTGGTTTATTGTAAATGCCCTCAAATTTCCATCAAGATAAACCTGACATGGGTGCAAGGCTCTCCAAGAATGTACAAACATAGAGAGCTAGAACATTTGCCTTTATCTTAAACAGGAAACAACAGTCACTTTGCAAACATGTTTAACCTGTAAGAATAAAAAGTCCAAAGGGGGAATTATTTAAAATGTGTAATTGAGAAAGCTGAGAAGTGAGATTAAAAAAAAAAATTAAACTAAAATCAAAATTCTATACAGCACACCTATGAGTTCCTCTAGTAGGATGTCTGCCCTTCAGTATGCCCCTCATGCTGCAGCTCATGGGTGGCAAAGCCATGGGAAGCAGGGGTTCCTGGTCAGACATGCATTCCTTTCCCTGAGTGCGCACATGAACACACACCTAGACAAAAATACACACATAGGCACACTCCCCCAGCCAGCTTGCCTGGGCTGGATGACCCCCTAAACAGCTCCAATTACCAGGCACTGACAGACAGACAGATTAGGTCTGAACGAGGGTGCTGAGGCCTGCACAGACAGACAGACACACAGACGTACAGAAAGACGGGTAAAAGAAAAGCAATATGGCTGCCCCATGTCAGGCGAAGTGGTGGATGATTAACCCTTAGAACCCATAGCATTTATGCAGCTTTTTTCTATTACCATGTTAAAACGTATACAGAGGGTATAAGAAGGTGAAATAGAATGTGTCTTATGTCCTCTTTTTCAGCACAACCTAAAGCCAACTATAATAAACACACCTGAGCAAAAAGTAGTAAAAAATTTTAAAATCATATCGAATTTGTGAAATTTGTGAAAGTATTGCTAATCCTGGTAGCGATTTAAAAGAAGAAAAAAGACAACACATAAGAACTCAGAAAAACACATTTTGTGAAGCCAGAAGATATGACCTATAAACACACACCCCAGGATGTCACAGATCTGTGCCACGTGAGCACTAAGGGTTAAAGAAGAATAGGAGGAATTGATTGGGGAGTTCTGTCATTGATTATGGAGAGTGTGTTTACATAATGCCCTGGTCTATGCTCTTTCACCAAGACTGAGGTGCCTCCTCCCACACTCCCATCCACCCAGCCCTGCATCCCACACACACACACACACACACACACACAGCAATTTTCTTCCTTGAGGCAGCTTCTCTCTGCTTCATCTATGACCTAAAGCAGACGATTACAAGACCTCTGTTAATGTGAGTATGAAGGCTCAAGTCTGAAACACACACACACACACACACACTCCCACTCCGTGTCACTCTGAGTTCACGTACTGCCTGACCAATGGCAGAAATAAATCACTTTTCTTATATGAAAGTCTCTCTACCAAAATAGAGGGAAGGACAAGGGAGGGAAGGAAAACAAATTCACAGGGTTGAATGCCAGGCCTCGAATACAAACTGGGTATTTTCAGGGTTTAAGTGAAGACCAACCAATAAATTGTCTCCCGAGTCTGACCACATCCACAACGAGAAGGTGCTGAGAAGTTTTGGCTGATTCATAGTTCAGGGAATGGGTTGTTTTTCTCTGTTTTGGCACATTTGGTCAGCAAAGACTTTGCTCCTTTTTTCATGATTTAAAGAGAAAACTGCGGCCATTTTTTTTTGACCAATTAAACCAACATTTACATAGTAGAGGACGAGGTGATGACGGAGCACACTATGTGTTTAGACATGGGGTTTGGAAAGCGACTGTTCTTCTCATGAAGACTTGGGGGGGGGGGGCAGAATTAAAACAGTAGGTTTATTGTTTGGAAAGCTTTGCTCGATGCAGCTGATCTCCGTTGTCCCAGTCGGAGGAGTGATCTGATCTGTTCTCAAACTCATACTCATACCAATCTGTGATTATTGTTAAATCCTTTTGTCCCTGTAACAGGAAGATACTAACAACTGCAGCAACAGAAAAGTCAAATCTTTTTTTTTCTAATTTCATGCATGTGTGCGTATGGTTTTCTCACATGTTCACTTTTTTGTCTGCCTGTAATATTGAGTATTTAATAGTATATTATGGTGGCCGACAGGGGCAAATGCCCTGCAACGACTCAAAACACATGCAGGAGGTCTTTGTACACCAGCAAGTCTTTGTATGACAGGCATCTTGTTGGTATATACAGCAGAACTATCTACAATTAGTTCAGAATAAATTTGAGGTGTTTTTTTGAAGTAGGTCTTGCCAAAAAAGCCTGGCTCAGCAAAGTATCTGATGAGAACAACATTCTCCGTGCAACATGAAAGATGGACTGAAGCAGAAAACTGAGGAAAGTGATACTGAAAGTGCATAAGGGCAAGAGGACTGAAGGAGCACAAGAACGTAATTAAGAGAGAGGACAAAGAGGACAAAGACAGAACTGCTGCACAGCCGGAAAATCAGATGTTCTCAATGCAGCTCATTGGATCCAGATGACCTCTTCACTCTCTATAGCTCGTGGGGATCATAGACCTATAGATAAAAAGTGGAGCTTCTGAAAATCACCTATTATTTCATGGTTGGAATATTGGTTTATATCATCGACTAATTGGTTTTGACTGACTGATATTTTTCCCCCTCAGCTCAACCCTCGTGATTTAAAGCTTCTGCCATTTTAAGAATTTTTGTCCTTAACTCCACTCATCACTCATCAACACGCAAAGATAATAGGGGTGTATATATATTTTTTCTTTGCTCTTGAAGTCCACTTGAGTTTCCATCTGGTTCATTGTCTTCCATGTCAGTGAAGCAAATAGTTTCCTACCCAACATTCCTGCCTTGTTAGTGGCCTAAAATCTTCATGTCATCCTGGAGCCTTTATCTCAGCGACCAAGACAGAGAAAGGCCCCTCACATTTATGTCTAATTGTGGTGTGGCTGTTTTGAAGGGCATCGACATGCCTTCATTGGTATCAACTCTGTGCCTCTTTCAATTAGTTCAGCAAGTTTGAAGCTGACATGGTTTTGTTTCATGCTAAACAAAAGAATCCATATTGAGTCAATACTGAGATAAAATGATTTGCAAAAGATGCAGTGTTGGCGCTTTGCAGTCATTGTTTTGGCATCTTGTTTACTTAGACTACACCTGTTTTGCCTCTACCTGTGATTCCTACAGACTCACGTGTCTTCTGATGCTGAGTCTGTCAGTCGCGGTGATTTGGTGCTAAATCAAAACTTTTCTCAAAAGGGATTGGAAATACACATTTACAGGTGAAGAGCTAACTTTTTTCTTTCTTGATCAATAATATTAAATGTGGCAAGGACGAAATTAGGATATAGTTGAGTAAATATTTTCACATTATTTGTCTGTTTTTGTGTCTGTTTTAAAAGCTAAAAGTTTTTAAAACTAGTCTAACTAGTTACATTCACGATACAGGTTAGTGATGTGGCAGCAAATGCCTACCACAAACAATACCTGTTCACACGCTGCCGGCACAGCCGTCAGGAGCAGGAGGGTTAAGTGGCTTACCCAAGGACACTTCAGCATGTAGACTAGTGGAGCCGGGAATCAAACCCACAACCTTCGAGATGAAGGACGACTCACTCTAACATTGCATGTATGGAAAAAGTCCATGTTTTCAGACTTTTCAGAGTGTTGATATGATTCAATAGCCATGAATTATTAAAGGCTTTTGAGTGCCTCAGGTACACTCAAAAAAAGTGATTGTTGACATTTTATATATGTTTGAAATTTTCCATTCGGTAATGCAAACACGAAATCAAAATGAATACTTCAATTCTGGTAATACATTTTGCGGTAATACTTGACATGTCTGCAGGAACTTAAATTACACGTTAGTTTTTGGTTCCAAGTTTTTCTTATTTCTTGTTTCCAAGAGCAGTTTTTACCCATAATGGCTCTACAGATGCTTAGTAAGAACAAGTTGACCTACTGCGGTAAACACATTTGTAAATGATTATTTTCCTCGGTCAGTGACTCAGGCATATTCACCAGTTAGAGACAACAACACCAAACATTACTGTCATCGCCACTTTTGTCTCTGTTGTTACTGAAACTGTTTGCTGGTTGGTGGTATTTTATTTCACAGCAAGTAGAACATGTTTTTGTTCAACTTACATTCGTCATTATGCAAGATATTGAGTTCTAACTCCTCTTACGCAAGATGCAAGATAACATTACTGCCAATGTGTACGTAAATAACAAAGTTGAGGGCACTTCTTAAAACAGAGCTCAGTATATACATGGTTAAAAAATATAAAAGAAAAAAAACATTATTGCACACATTGTATGTACTATGGATTATTGCAATGGCTGTCAACTGTCTGTTTTTAGTGTGGTGATGGCTTTAGGATAAAACTGTTCAACATTCTGGTACTTGGTTACAACCGTAACATTTATTCATTAATTAATTATTTGATGGGGACGGAGCCCACCAATGAATGTTTGTATAAAATACTAAATGTTTCAGTTTCAAAGAAATTCCATCCACAATGCAGGTTAAAAAAAACAAACAAAGCAAAATATTAGTAAAGAAATGCACAAATGCAAAGAAAAGGACAAAATTAGATTAAACAGCATATTAGTTTTAATTTTTTTTAGGGGTTTCTTAATGTAGGTTTACTTTTGTGAGACACATCAGAGTAAAGTAAAAAGTAAAGTAAATGTTTGTTTTTAGGTTTAGCTAATAAACACTTACTGAAGTTGGCTGGATACACATATAAAATATCTTAGGGTTGCTTGCTTGATTGCTTTGACATGGTATAGATAGAAACTGCTACACACTCACTTTTCTCACTTTGTATCTTCTGTTAGGTTCTGCGATGTTCTCTTTTTGTCTTTCCTCTGTAAACTGAAACGACAGCGATACACACAATCCTCAGCGGAAGAAGGGACCACATAATAGCCTGCCTTATGTTTGTCTTATTGAGAAAAAAAATAAACAGTGTGTTTACAGTGGAGCTGCACTTAGTCGGAGAGCTTAATTGAAGGTGAGTGTTGGTATCTGGGCTTGGCCAAAAGAATGTCCCTGGCCTCAAAGATTCATGGGATATCACACCCACTCCTTCGGGTTGGTTTCTGCTGCTTTGCATGTCTAAAACAAACCACCACATCTGTTTTTACTCCGTGTTTTGTTTGTGGATTGGAAAGAGAGGAAAGAAATTGTGGTTCAGTTGTCAAGGATTCCCTGCACTCCAACAAGAGAGTTTAGCATTAGTGCTTAGTATTTTTGTCAGAGACAAATGAGAAGAGGAAGATTATCTGTTGAGTAGAGTATTTTCTTTTTTTTTGTGAAAGGAGGAAAAAAGACCAATGTGCATCATCATGCACATGTGCTCACACATGCTTTAAGCACAGACAGATAGGATTTCCCTGAGAGTGGAAACATCAAAATATCTCTGCCTTCTTCTTCTGCACAGCTGGATCACATTATGATTTACACATCACATCTGGACACTCAAAATATGCAAAGGGAATTTCTCTTCACCATTTCATGTGCAGCGAATGCACAAAGGACTAGTTATCAAGGACTGTCTTCTGTTTACCTCCAGCCATTTATCTTACAGTGATTCAAAGAACAGTCACTTTTCAGGCCATATCATCATTATCCGCTCTGTTGTACTGGCGGTTTTGTGATCTTGTTCTTTTATATTAGTTTATCTCAGCGGAATGGTTCTTCAAAGCTTTGAAAACTGTATGTACATATCAAACTTATGCAAAACGGACAGGTGCAAAAACAGAAAGATATAGATTTGTTCTCAGGTAATGACGCAGTGCCATACACACACACACAAAACACTACACATTAAGATGGTTTAAACTTATACGATAAAATGTGTTTTAGTAACCAATTGCAGACGTGAGTTAAACACACTGTCAACTGGCTTGTTGATCCATCAATGAATTTCCACTGGCTTTCACTCGCCGCTAAAGCTGTGCGCGTTTGATGGACAGTAATTGCACACATATGCATACACACATACACATATTACCGTTGGGATTTGAACAGACAACTATGGGACGTGAATATGATGAGTAAGTGTTGAAACTGATGTCTGACAGAATGCATACAGTGTAGCCCTTGTGCGTGTAGCAAGTAGCTTACACACACGTAGACGGTCGTACCACAGGTGGGAATAGTTTTGTTTGTTTGGAAGGATTTAACTCCCTCCCACCTGTCCTCTCACATTTCTTCACCTCCTCCTCCCTTTCCCTTTTTCACCCCTTCTCTGCTTTCCTCACATCCTCTCACCGCCCATTCTCTCACCACCTTGAAGCAGTTTCTCTAGTCCTCTCTCTTTTGCACATTTCTAAAATACCACCTCCACTCTCTTCATTCGCTTCTCCTTTGACAGCTGTTCTTTCTGACCTCTCCACTTGTTTTTATCCTCTACCCTGTTCTGACACACACACACACACACACACACACACACACACACACACATATATTTGAAGGAATGCCAGGAATGTGTCCGTTCCTGCAGCATCATGTTGTTGTTATGTGATTGCAACCCCAGAACCTGAGGAGCATGAGTGCTTTTCCAGAGACTATGGATGGATGGATAGAGGCATAGCATGATTGATGAAGATGCGGGACAGTGTTGACCCAGTGCTTAAAGCCTAGGTGCTTAATCCAAAGGTAAACAACAAGGTGGCAGCCTTATTTTAAGGATTATCTGCAGCAGTGCCATGTTTATGTTGAGTTAAAATTGTAAAACAATGATGAATAATTGGATGTGCTGCACATAACTGCAAATACATTTCCCTCTTATTCAGTGCTGCTCATTTTTATTACCTTTCATCCTTTATTCAGGTTTGGTTGTTATTTGCTGTTCTGTTGGTCTCTGTAACATTTACATACACATCTTAGATTTTTAGAGGTTATTTTTGTCATTTCAGCTTCACATTGTACATAAACTTTACCAGTTTTAAAGCAGGCATGCCTCAGACCTCCTCCAGTGTGGGATGCATAGGAGATTAATCTGGCACCATGGATGGCTAACCTGATGGAAATAGAGATAAGCCGTCTGTTCATCCTTGTTTGGCTGAGAAAGCTAAACTGCTGTCTTCACTTGTCTAACAGCTGGTTTAAACAAATATCTGTCAATTACTGTGTGTTTAGTTGGCAGGCAGCACACAAGCTGCCTACTTTTGGTTAAACCGTCTGATTATTTAAACTGCACGATATAACAACTGTAAAAATATTTACAAGCAGCAGACAACTCGTCTGTCTGGGTAAACAGTTGAAACGGTGGATTAACTTGTCCTAAATTGTCCTCAGTTCAAAAGAATGAATTTTAAAAGCTGCATATGTTGTGTATCATGTGTATAATTGCATGGTAACTATTAATATATTGCATGCAAACTGGACAGCACAGGCTCACCACTGTCTTGTAACAGTAGCATTTAAAGCTGCAAGTCAAGTATGTTGATACGTCCAAATCAAATCACCATGAATCCACATCCTCTTCCCAAAGTCTTTGGTTGAATTGGGAGTTCAGTTCTGAGTGGCTGATGATAGCATGCACCTCATCCCATATCTCTCTTATCAGCCAACTAGCTTAAAGATGGAGGAGTCCATCTAACTGGACTCAAGCTTGTCTCTTTGTTTATCCCCAGATTGATCATTTTCATCTGCTGAACCCGCTAGGCATTCTCTGCACTGCAGCAGGTTTTACAATAGACTGTTCACAGTTTGTTTGAACAGTATAATGCAGTACTACCTAATGATATGCTCTTGGTATTGTTTTTAGCTCAATGACTTAAAGTGTTGGACTGAAAAAAAAAAACCACATTATGTTCTTCACCTCTGTTTTCCCACTGTTTTATTATTTATCTAACTTGAGGTCACTGTGGCAGCAGACTGAGTGTGAAGCCAACCCACTCCAGCTACAGTATGTCCTCAAGCTTTTCAAAGCATCCCCAGGCCAGCTGAAATATACAATCCCAACACTACGTTCTGATTTGTCCAGGGATCTCCTCCCCCTCAGACTGGCTAGCAATACCTCCACAGTGAGGCCTCCAGGAGACATCCTAATCTGAAAAAAAACCCATAAACATGTTACACAATAAAATGTCTCTATTCAAAATGAAAGAGTAATGACTCCCATGAGACCTTTCTGATATCTTCTGGCTTTAACATTCAGGCTTGGGTAACTCGTTTCAGATTTGTAGACTTATCAAAAAAACGTGATAAACACCCAAAACCTTGGCCATAACATTAACAATAAGAAATCATTAGCTTTGTCATCAAGCCGTGCTTGAATTTTTACCACAGCAAATTGGCTCAGTGTCTGTACGACTGGAAAACTAACAATAACAAGCTACACTTTAAATAAAAATTGCAGTGCCATCCATTCCAACCCCCTCCCGGCAGCCCTCTTGTCAAAGAACCACCACAGAAAGATGTTGTCTGTAGTGGATCTGGCAATTTCACTTTCATTTTCTATGTAATTATTTTGAGTTGCTCACCAACTTTAGGCTGTCGCCACTTGAAAAAACACAGAGTTCGCCTCTCCAGCTGGTCATGAAGACTCTGTTCATGAGCTTGGGAAGCACATGCAGGCTGTCACTCATATTTCCTGCATCTGTATGTCCGCAGAGGTCCACAAGGGTCCATGTGACGTAAAATCTTGCCATCCATGATCCATGGGGCGCTTATAAAGATCGCAGTGAGCACACATACAGCTTGAGTCCGTGCAGACCATGTGCATCAACTGTGCATGCTTCCTGTAGCAAAGCATTGGTGGTGCAGTCTTGTTTTGGTCAAAACAGACACCAAAGAAGATAGTAACCACGGACACTTGCTTGTGTTTATGTGACAATGTCTGGCAGTGCCCACCCATGTACAACCCAGTGCTCAGAGAATATGAGGAAACATAAAAGGGTGCATATTCCTGTTGAGAAATCACCACTGGTGAATATAATGTAGGATTTACAGGTGCAAAAAGAGCTAGACTGATGTGGACCCTCGTGTTAGTATGAGCCCTGTATCGCCATGCAGAAATGCATAGAGTGGGGATCTATGGTCATGGAATGCAGAAAGTGACCCAGGCCTTACAGTATGACAGCAAAATACACTGTAATTTTATAGTTAATTGATGATATAGGCACAAGTTTGTCAGACACAGAATACGAACCAGCGGTCAAGGATCATATGTTCTATGGATCTACTGCACACAGAAACCTGGATTCCTTGAACGTAACGGATATGAATTGTAGGTTTAAGCTTATTATCTTCCCCCTGAGGATAAACCTCATATATCTATGAAATATGTTTAATAATTTGCTCTTGCACTAAGCATCTACTTTAATCTCCAAGTTAATCTTTTTAAAAGGGAATTACTATTCCCTTCCATGTTTGCACAGCCGTGGTAGTGGAAAAAACAAACACCAACCTATACTACGCCGCACAGGGTCGTAAACTTGTATAACTCTGACCAAAGGAATATGGGGACACAAGGTTATGAAAACCTCTTGCTTCTCATTCTGTCCAAACTGTTGGGTTGTGGGCAGCTAACAGGATTAGGCCCTCAACCTTTGCTGGTCCAGATCCTAAGGTTATGAAAACATCAGACATTTTTATGTGATTGAAAAGCCGAGCTGAAATGCACATGACATTTGCTGTTGGAACATTTCGTTTCCGTCGTTTTAAAAATGGGTGCATAACAGCATTATGGGTCATTGCTTACTTTGGACAACCTGTGGATTGTGTGGCAGTGCATGAATTTGTATACACCTCAATCATTTAGCCTACAAGGATTTGAGACCAACATATAAATAAAACGATGGAGACACTTAGAAATCAGACAAATTACAGGGTACTGAGGAAATGTGTCTGCAAAGCAAACCATTTCAGACCATTCAGTGTGGTTATTCTGTGCAAAAGTGAGGCAGATTTTATTACCTGAGATGAATTATTTGCATTGCACTTATAAAATCTGATTTGCTGCTGAATCACTAAACAAATATTAATACTGCAAGTTTCTTGGCAGGAGCACGCATGATGCTGATGTTATACACGTGAACATGTACTTGTCTTAACATTAATCCACACTGAAGTGATTTATGCGAATCAGACAGATCAGCTCTGAAAAGCTCTGCGCTGATCAGCTCTCTTTTTCCGAGGCCTGAAAGATCTTGATTTGGAAAGCAAATGGTTCATAATTTATTAGGCAAACTCAAAAAGAAGTCATTGGCAACATACAATAACACTGTTCGACTCAAGTGGAGCGAGAAACACCAGGCCAATGATTTGGCCTGAAATATTTGGCTGACCTTCCAGACCAAAGAGCTGTTTATCTTAAATGTTAGGAAACAAAACCACTTGCATTTGCTTGAATTATCACTGATTGGAGCCAGATATACCCAATTAGATGCTAGAAAAATGTTTCTCTTAAGGTAAAATAGCATTAGGTACAGCTTTAAATATCTTAAAGAACACCTGTAAGACCACACAAAAGGCAAAACATAAATTGAATAGAAAATGTGTTGTTGAAAGTTGTCAAGCTAATAGAGAAAAATGTTTATTCTGGCCATAAATTCCAAAGATACAAAATGAAGCTTGGATGTGTCTTCTTTGAGAGATCAAGTATACGTGTTACTCGAGGGGACAGCATGTTAAATTACGTCTATCTCTTGATATAAAATGAATAGTATATATGAACAACTTTTATTTTCAAATCTACCCATTTTATTTGATGCAGTGGTGATGATACATGTGGGTGACAAATTTAAGAAAAATGTCTATGCCATTAGTTAGAGAACTAAATGACTTTCAAAGAGGGATCAGTTATGTATTTGTCATGTTGCAGGGACCTCAATCTGTTTACACAGTCACATAATGGGGAAGTGGGAAAGCAAGTCTCCATAATGTACATTATTACATATTAAGGTGAAGATGTTCACAGTCACCAGAGCTCAACCACAAAGAATAGACCATGAAATACCTTTTTGAAGAATCGTGCTTCATCCATTCAGTAGACTTAGGATAATAAATACCAAACAGCATTGAAGCTGTTGGCTCATCATCAAAATACTGTAAATGTTTACTGTAGATGTTTTCTTTAACTTGTCAGTCATGGGGTGAACAAGGGGGGATTTAATAACATGAAAGAGAACAATGTTCAAGTTTCAAGGGGCTGTTTGGGTCTTTCAAAGTGTTTTGTACGAGGGATTGACATAATATGTCAATACTGACCATATTATGGTCAGTACTGACTTTGCCAAGGGCATGAGCCTTTTGTTCAGTGGCTTAAAATGTATTTTTCCTTGTGTTTTCAGTGACTGTCTGTGGAGACAGCAGTCAGTACTAACAATACATGTCAGTAAAAACCCTGAACTGTCTCTTTCAGGTGAATTTACACAAATCCAGTCGCCCAGGATTTTTTTCCTGAGTTAGTTAATAACAGACTGGTATGTGTAAAATTATATTTCTTCAAGATAATTGCACACTTCACCATATACCATCCATTAGACTGTCTCACTTACCACCGCTCAGATTCTTGTCTCTTCACACCAGCGCTTAATGAGTCTCAAATTCATTGTAAAATAATCAATGTGTTATTAGCGCGGTGTGAGCATTTATGCCATGCAGGAGAATGAAGTCTGTCTAAACATCTAACTAATGATCAGCATCATATTTTCACTTTATGGTAGTAATGATGATGATGATGATGATGATGATGATGATGATGATGATGGCCTCTGTAATTTGCATTGAGTGATTGAATCAGTTTGACATTAATGTATTTGCCATGTAGAACAATAGCCTTAAAAGTATTTAAAGAGTGCTATGAGGACCATAAATTATAAGAATAATAAAAGATAACTCGAGACTGTTTTGGCTGAAAAACATTTCACGTGGGAGGGACGCGGTGATTAAAAGTGTTCCGCTGTCAGGATAAAAACACCCCTGCTAAATCAGTTGAAATGTATTTTTATGAGTACATTTATTTCATTTAATTCTCTAAATAATATATGAGCCAGCAAAGTGAGAACGAGGCAAGACAGTTTAACATTCTGAGAACAATAAGATTCCCATCCTCCTTGAATTGTGACCACATGCGATGAGACATTTTTATAAGACTTTATAGCACAAAAAAAACCTTTTTTCCATTGATTACATGGAAAACAATTCCACGGCAGAGCTGTAAAAGTGACCTGATGTTAATCTTCATCCAACAATGGTTGCTCATTTATTAAATTATATGTCTTCTCATGCATCTTGGTTGTTTTGCATCTTTGTTGTGTTGTCTTGTTGGAGTTCAACTCCTCTTTTGCTGGAATCCATTGTTCTATATTTTGTGGTAGTGTAGCGTTCTGTGACCATAGTGTGAAAAGTTGAACAAAGAGGCACAGAGTGTCAGACTCTGCTCTTAGAGCAGCTGATGTCTGCAAGATGTGTGCATAAAGGTCTCATTCTAAAAAAGAACCCCCACCACCACACACAGGTTTGGTTTGCGCAGCTATTCTTCTTATGACACTGCACTGACTTCCATTCTTTTGGACAGCAAACAAAGTGTTAAACCATTATCAGTTAATGCCTAGCCCTAAGCCTAATCCTACTACATTTTGAATCTTAAACCTAAACTTAACCAGTTCCTTAGAAATGAGGTTCTGTCTCATTAGGTCCAGGTTTAGGTCTCCATGAGGACTACTGGTCCTAACAAGGTCAGTGTTTATGCCAGAAAAAAGACCTAAAGATGTTACAAGTACACTCACACACATCCACCATTTCCTTTACAAGTATAATGTATATAAACCTTTGTGTTTTGTTATACAGAGAGCCAAGATTACTATGTCAAACAAACGCAAACTGATATGATGTCTGACAGACGAGGTTTACCCTTTGAGGAAGTGTTGCAGTCTGAGTACAATATGTCGTACAAAGTGAGCGCCTGCACATGGCTGCTGTTTCGTATTATAATGTGCTGCACCATTTTAATAGTGAGAAACCCAAACTGTCATGCTATCGTACAACTTCCTATTCCAGTCATCGGCAAACTGGTCTAGCCTGGCAATAGTTTGTTATCTTACAGGAGGCAAAGCAGAGTTTGGTGACTAAGATGAATGACTAAGAACATTTACTGGAAAAAAAAAAAAAGATCCAGATCATCAGGGCTGCAAAACCACAGGAACATGCAATGCTGAATTTACCTGTCCTGGGCAGCCACAGCTGAGAGGCATCCTGACATATGTTTCAGGCCTAAACACAGAGGTTAATGCATTTAAACCTCTACACATGTCAGTGATTGTGGTTTAACCCGGTGACAGCCCGGTTGCCTCTGAAGAGCTCCTCACCAAATTTACCATGTTTAACCTCATATTTGGCATGGCCGTATATAAAGCTGGACAACAAAGGCATCTTGATCACTGATGGCTGACAACAGTGAAGGTCATAAATCCTGCTTCATCTATGTTAGGGAGTTGGGAGATTGGCCAAAATAAAAAGTCAAAGCACACATCATACCGTTTTATTTTGAAAATATTTTCTTGATTAGATTTCTGTTGTACTAAAATCAGGATGATTCCTCACGATTGAAGTGCATATGTGTAAATTATTACAGCTCTAACACACATGGAGAAGGGAACTGGTGCTACATGGGTGGTTGTGAGGATTAGTTTAAAAGAGAAAGTAATGTGTAGGCCGACACCATTTCTTTCAGACCTTTCTCCACAGGACATCTTGAAAGACAAAAAAATGGCTGCGCTCTAACCCCCCTATACATCTGTCCCTCCACCTACCAATCCAACATATGTTACCTGGAATAACCTCTTGACTTTCATGCCACAAGGACAAAGATTTACATCCTGTTTTTGTAGAGGAGATGAAGTGAATTACTCACCCATGTCCACCGGATAAAAGGCAACACATGCAGACTCACATCTTCCTCTGTCACTCTGAGCACTTTATGGGAGATGATTTTATGAAACATGTGCTTCTGACAGTCAGTTCAAAAGTCAGGAAGTCAGTTTGTGTCTGTGTGCCCAACCCACTGTCACAGCAGTTCATGAAAGAGTCACAACATTTACTGCATTGATTTGTGTGCATAAACTGGGATTCTGTTTTGTAACTGTAAATGTGTTTTATTTTGAAAAAGGCTGATTTTCATTCATGGTCTGTTATCTGGGGTTCATTTCTAAGAGGAATTGCAATGCATTTCAATGCAAATCACTATGATTTTTTGTTTATTTAACCAGACCACTTTTTACTAATAATAATAATAATAATAATACATCGTATTTTTATAGCGCTTTTCTCAACACACAAAGACGCTGTACAAACACAAAACGACAAAACAAAAACAACAACAAAGGACAGGACTGGGATAAAACAATGGGAAATAGACAGTTAAGTGTATGCAGTTTTGAACAGGTGGGTTTTGAGTGATGATTTGAATGTCTGTAGTGAATCTGAATTCCTGATGAGTTGTGGGAGTGAGTTCCAGAGAGTGGGGGTTACTAACCTTAACTATTACTGAGTGCAAAAAACATGTACTTTAATCAACTCATTATATTTCATTTCAGGGAACTGCGTGTGTGCAGGTACCTGAGAATGCATTATAAATAAAAAAAAATGATTAAAAATGATGGCTAGTCAAAAAGAGACTATTAATACAAGAAAGAAAGAAACTGCATTGCCACAGTCTGATACCAGAGGCAGTGAGATTGTTGGTAAGAGGCCCATTTCAGCGAGGACTTTCCCTGCAGCTGGCAGCAGCTGGCAGCAGCTCCCTCTAGTTTATCTAAGCCCCAGTAGCTTTTTGTGAAGCTCGTTCCCAACCACACACACCCACTGCTGTTGGTGGATTTTCCTGGTAAATGTGTGTGTGTGTGTGTGTGTAAAGCTGCCAACTTCCACAAGAAGAAATATAGTGGGACCGAAGAGAGGCTTTGGTATGGAGATGTTGTCTTGAAGCACTGTTGTTGAGTCACTTTTGAATATAAATGATGAATAAAAAATTATTAAAAGTAAATTGTCTGCAGCAGTTCAGGTCTGTCATGCAAGTGTCCCAAAGTTGCACTCAAAAAGCCAAGTTTGTCAGCAACGTAGCAAGGGTTCATTTAAGATCAACACATTTTTGATGATTGGTAGCACTAATATCAGCTTTATATATAGGTTTCTTCCTCAAACAGTTCCATAACAGGCTTCTACTTTAATTAGCATTACCAAATTGTCTATGGGTGAACATGAGTGAGAATGATTGTGTGTCTCTGTGTCCACCTGTTTGCCCAAGGGTAAGAGGAACAGCTAACAGAGGTAGATTCTTTTAGAAAAGAAAAACATGACTTTATGCTCCCCTTTCGCCACCCAATTAATATTTCCCTTTATGGCACTATTAAAAATGTCAAAAGACATTTAAACTGAGGCCGGAAGAACAACAAGAAAATCAGACCAACTGTATGATGCTTGGTCACCAGGCTAATTGCTGCCAAAAAATAGAGGGAGAACAAGTTGACCCTTGAAAAACGCAACAAAGCAAAACACTTTCAGTCAGAAGGAACACTGTCAAACACATGGCAATCATAGTCAGAGGACCAAAGAAATGTGTGTGCGTTTCACTTTTTTTAAAAAAGAGGTGGCTGAAAATCAGATATTCCTGTTGGCAGAGTTTGGAAGAGATCTGTCCCTTTGAATTTCCTGGTTGGACAGTGGAAGCTGTAGATATGGTTACCCTGCCGAAAGTTGAGGGAGTCCAATTAGACTGTGTTGCTGCTGGCCTTGATAGCTCTCAATGGGGGAGGCAGATGGAACTGATATTGTGCGTGTGTGTGTGTGTGTGTGTGTATGTGTGTGTGTGTACTTCTTAAGGACCTTTTCTGGCATAAACACAGACTTTGTCAGGACCAGTATTCTCAAACCCTGGTCCTATATGAAAGCATAATCTAATTTCTGAGGAACTGGTTAAGTTTAGGGCTAAGATTTGAATTGTGGTTCAGTTAGGGTTAGGGGATAATGCTTTGTTTAGGCTGCCCACATGAATTGAAGTCAGTGAGAGCCCTTGAAAGGATAGCTGTGCAAACCTGTGTGTGTGTGTGTGTGTGTGTGTGTGTGTGTGTGTGTGTGTGTTGTGGGGTGGGGGGTATTTGACTAACCTCTTTTCCTGGACATTGCTACAGTTTTCCAACAATGCTAGAAGCATACATCCGTTGAAATCTAATAAAATCCATAAATTGTTCTTGAGGAATGCTGTGGTGCAATGTATGGCGACCAGGCCACAGGAAGCAAATGAAAACCACCCAAGGGATCATGTGTGTGTGTGTGTGCATGCGTGTGTGCGCATGTGTGTGTGTGTGTGTGTGTGTGTTTGTACTGTATTTGTAACCGCTTTAGGGTCTTTTCTGGCATAAACACTGACCTTTTCAAGACCAGTGGTCCTCATGCAGTCCAAATCTACGCTAAAAATTGCAAAGTTAAACACAAAGATGTTATTATCTTGTAGTTTTGTTCCTTCAAAATTATTTTTCAATTGATTTTTTTTTTTTTTTGGTTCAGCCTTAGAATAAAAATGTTCATCACTTTAACAGAGACAGATAGGTCAGATAGGTGAGGGTAATGATAATGGAATTCACGAGAGAGATATGTGTTTCACATAGAACTATAATGTACACATAATACACAGTATGTTTATATTTCCTATTTTATATGTTAGCCTCTAATATGGGTCAGTCTCTAAAAACACTGGATCCCATAATGCACCATTACAAGGTTTTTTTTTTCCTTTAGAAAGCTCCCTTCAGAGCCATATACAACATTGTACAACTATTTTCATAGGCTGAGAACTGCTCCTTGTGATGAGTGACATTCCCCTTTATGAAATGTTTCAATCTAAAAAACCCTTATAGCAGTAAGAGATTTAGCATACACATTAGCCCACATTGAATGTACTGTATCCCCCCCACTGTAGATTAGAACTCAAACTCGCACACTCCTTTTTGTTGCATCAAGCTCTGCCTGAGTTACATTTAGTAGCTTTATGATTGTATCGCTGTTACACTGAGCAGCTACAGTATGTAGCACTATAACTTTGGTTTTCAGGACAATTTTTTTTTTCTTTTTTGCGTAGCACAAACACTGACTGTGTCAGTACGGTGCTGGCTAGAAGATCAATGGCCCATTAAAACCAAATTCACATTTTTGGAGACACGGGGTAATACTTCAATTTAACTCAAAGGAAATGAGCTGGACAGAGCTGCACATTACTTGTCTTTTAGGCTCAATGTGCTCAGCAATTCATCAAGCGTTTGCGCCACTCAGTTCATCTCATCATCAGTTTTTTCAACAAAGGATGACATTTGGGCCTGATGCTAAGACACACAAGCCTCCTGATGGCCTTGTCTGTGAAATGCAGTTTTAGTCAGAACTACATTTAATGGGGGAGATGAATGAGAAGCCCTAACCTCTTAAATGCTATTTAATCACTTGAAGCAGCAGCAGTAACCATGCAATCCAGCACTTAGTCTCCCCCAGCCCCTGCTGTTTGTCTCATCATAATAATTGAGGAGAAGACTGATAGATACGTTTAATAGCTGGAGAGAAGACGACCACTTACACGGCCCATCAATCTCTAATCTGCTAAGGGTGAAAAAAGAACAGAGCCTTCTCCATATCCAAGGGATTTGGCTGCACCTTTTAGGGAGATTTGCTCTGATGCATCAAGACAAATTGAGACTTTTTGTTGGAGCCAAAAAGGACAAAGAATAAGAATGACTGAAAGAAAGAGGAGAGAGGTTGGATGAATAAGGGACAATAAGATGAATATGGAGAAATGTGAATTCAAGAAGGTAAGGCTTTGCTGAATTTCTCCAGAGCAGGACCAGCAGTTATTTTGAAAGGAAGCATTACACCCATTTCTTTACTACAAGTTCAGGAGTAAAGTCACAGGAAAAATGGAAGGACGGGGGGCAGACATGAAGAAAAGGCATAAAGGAGGAAGAAAGAAGACTCAAATTTCCTAAAAATCTCAGTCTTTAATACTGTCTGAACTGAAGCAAGTGGTGTAACACCAGAGACACAAAACAAGAAGGAAGCCAGAGCCCTGACACCTGCTGCCTACTTTTTATTTTGTTTACAGCACAAAGCATTTCCAACCAGGCTCAGTAAAGTGAGATGTTTTTTTCTTCTGTCATGGTTTAACACTCACACATGTCAAACTAATTGATTTCTGGCTCGATATATAGAGAGTCATGAATTACACACTGTCAAAAAGTTTATATGGAAAAAAATACGAACAATAGGTGAAACAACAGTGGACAATTTGAAAGTCTTAAGTTTATTCCAAGGTTTACACAGGCAGGTAGAGTAGTGGAAATAATTCATTGTGAAACCCAAACACACAGCAGCTTTTTACTTTTAGTTATTCAAGACTAATTACTGTATACATTTTAATATATACAGAATAGCACCTTTTTTTCTCATGATTTAAAAGTGATAATAGAACAAACCTTAGTTCAAGTTTGGTTTGCAGCTACAGCCTTTTTGGTTTTGGTTAACCTGAGGGATTAGCTATTTGTTTAACAAACTTAAAATTGCAATTGTGTTCAACTGCCATCTGGTTTCTCTTTTTAAGCAAAACATAGTCCACAAACATTGTGGATTAACTTGCCTTTTACCATCCGTTGACAAAATATGGTCATGTCTTCACCAATAATGTTGTCATTAAGAAGGAATATTTCCAACCACGTATTTGCGGACACATAGAACATCTTTATCCAACTTCACATTTTAAAATAAACGCTGAAATGCTTTCCACACTTGCAACAGAAATGAGCTGTATCCTAGTCTGGCTGGCCATCAATTTGCTCTGCTCATAGCTTCCCTCCCCTGCTTTGCTTAGTTAGGAAAAAATATGACTGTAATGATATGAATGTGACTATTGTGGTGAAGTGTTGAGATAAGGAAATAGTGATCCTAATCTAATTTCCTGGCTGTGCATGCTCAGTTCAACATATTAATGATACCTTTGGTTGTGAACATGTATTTAAACCGTGGAGGTTATCGTACATTGTGAACTAGCATTACTCTTCTACATGCATGATGGGGGAGGCCTGTGCAGGGAGGTTATAAGGGTAGCAGGAAGAGAGAAAAGCCAGGGAGAACACCTGCTTGCAATTTTATTGAAGAGAGGAAAAAAAATATTCAATCTGGGTTTGGATGGCTGACTGGCTGGCATAAGAACACGGCATCGTTTTTCAGATCAATCCGATATTAAGCCTACATTGACGCCAACTTCTCTGGACAACAAGCCAAGTACTGACATTTTTGACACATGGCCAGAAGCACATGAAGGTAGAGCGGCTATTAAGCAGGAGAACTGTGATAAACGTCTTGTACCACTTTCACACTACTGGAAATCCAGCTTGTCTATGTACATTCCAGGATAGGCTTGGTGTCATAAAATATCAAAAGATGATAAGCTTTCTGTGCCACTGTTCTGTTCTGTTGTTCAAGAGTGTAATGGGATTCAAAATGGCTCAGGGTGGCTTTTTTGGAGGATCTTTACATCAAAATGAGTTTTATTTTTCCCACTACACAATAGTACAATAAATGGAGTGAAGTCAAAAGTAGAGAGTCCCTATCATCACCTTATCCCTCTGACAATCCATCCCTAAACAAGGTGCACAGACATGCTTCTCATTTTTTCTTTTTTTTTTAGCATTTCAGTTGTC
Organism: Solea solea; assembly: GCF_958295425.1. Lineage (NCBI taxonomy): Eukaryota > Metazoa > Chordata > Actinopteri > Pleuronectiformes > Soleidae > Solea > Solea solea. Next base: position 14,671,692 of record NC_081146.1, read on the forward strand.
TGTGAGATCAACTTTATTAATATGAAAGTAAAGTGAGAATACCATGAAAAGCACAACTTATTATTATATTATTGTTAATCTTTGTATTTGTATTGACCAAATCATCCTCAACCGTGTCGATACTAAATGTAATTTGGCAAATTTCTTCACCCAATGTTTTTTGCAATGCTCAACTAAAACTAAATAGGCAGCATATTTTTACATCCCCACATTTATTTACCAACTGTCTCCTTCAGCAAAATCTGAAAACTTTACTAAAGCCTTTCTCCAGCTGCCTATGGTTGAGAGTTTGTTTATACATATGTGGATATTATGATGCTTGTGGGTACATTCATGTGTCCATGTATGTATTGTGTTGTATGTGTGCATGTATCTGTTTATTTGGACATTCAGAGCCTTTAGATTTGAAGACTTGAAGCATCACAAACCACAGCGATGTGAACTTCACTCCGCACTGCCTCTCGTTCTCAGACTGCATAGTCCGACTTTCTGGCAATGTCAAGAGAGAAGATATCAAAGGACAACCATCTGGTTCTCTTAAGTCTTCCTCTCTCTGCGACTAAGTCTTTGTGTTTTTCACTTCTTCTGTCTCTATTTCCCCACGTGTAGTAAAAATGAATACAATTCAATGATTCTTTTAAAAAAAAAAAAAAAGGCTTGTGGGGAGCAATCATCTTTTGATGTGTCAAACAAATGTTAGTCATTTAGTCATTGCCTCCCAGGCAAGACAGAAATAAATGTCACATACCATATGAGACTGTATAATGTAAAGAACTTAAACTTAAATTGGCTAAAATTACATTTTTGGAAAAGAAAAATGTGTTTTATGGCATTTTACTGCATGTGCTTAGAAATGAAAATGTGAAAAAATGCAAGCTGTAAGCCAGCAGTGTCAAACTGGTGTAGCATAAATAGCATGCGGCCCACCATTTAATTTCATATAATATCAAAACACAATTTAATACTGAATATTTTTGTATAATAAGACATTCATACATTTTATTATCACAGTATTAAATGTAGTGTCTTCAACATAAAATGACATTATTAATTAATAATTACTACACATATATATGTATATATATATATATATATATATATACATATATATAAACCTGTTTGGTGTTTTAATTACAGTTGTCAATGTTATTCTTGACTTAATTTTAGATGTATTTCTCTGTTTTTGATATTCATAGATTTATATAAATAAATATGTCATTATACTGAAGTACACGTGAATTGTACTCAATTCCATTGTAAGTTGCTTTGGATAAAAGTGTCTGCTAAATGACATGTAATGTAATGTAATGTAATGTACATGTCATTCTATTTCAAAACAAGCACTTTTACATTGAAATTCTCTGGAATATAATCATGAATATCTTTCTTGCGACATCATGATGGAATATTGTGATATCATTTTTAACTGATATTGCCCACCTGCTACTGAACAGTTGTGTTTTCCCACTTTTATCTCAACACTGGCCCACTCTTGACCAGATTAGATGCTCATTGGCCCCCCAGGTCATTAGAGTTTGACACCCCTGCTGTAAACAATTCATAGACCATTACATGCAAAACTCATAATATTAAGCATAAGGAGAAAACATGAATATCTTGATGTAGGTGTTGATGCTGACATCTGTGTTAATCCAGCCCTCCTCTTTATCCTATACACTACTGGAACACAAGCATTTGACGCACACGTGCATGCACACACATACGCAAACACTAATATAGCAGACAGACAAAAATACACACAGAGATTCCATCTCCACCTGGAAGCAGCTCCTCCACCATTCACGTAGTGAACTTTGTGCAAAGCTTTCACAGTGACTGCACTTAGTGTACATTTTTCTGGAGCTGGAGCGCGACCTGCAGCAGGGCTGCTGTCTGCCGCAGCTCTGCAGTTTAGCCCATCGTCAACTGATAAGAGGAATCTTCCAAAACAATGCACCCAACTGTGTACAAAAAGGACTGAGGGGTGAGTGAGGAGCCATGCAGATAGGCACACATCCAGTCTTACGGAACTATGAAAACAAACTCTTGTTTTTTTTGGCTTTTTTTGTATATGTATACAGTCCATTTGACAGAGTAGTTTGACTGTGTAAGAGTCTCCCATATACGTGGTCTCTCTTATACCATATAACCTCAGAGTTATACAGTATAAGAGAGAGCCACGTGGTCATTAATTCAGACTAATGCACCTCAAGAAGTAGAAGTAATCGTTCAGTATGTATCTACATGCATTATGGTTGCAGGATACCATGTATGACTAGGAAAACCAGACTGTATCATTCATGATAATGAAAAAAATGAGTCGCGTCATGACATATGTTGATATCTTGTTTTCTTTAGGTACTAGACAGTGTGCCCTATTAGCACACAGTTCAGCACCTTGGACAGCGAAAATGTAATTACACAAAAAGTTTATTTAGTATACAATACGATTGCCACGCCATAACATTCAAACACATATTTATGTATTTTTTTGACAGATCACATCTGAGTTACAACAATTCCTTGTTGTCCCTCTGGAAGTGTGATTCAACTGTTGTGTCAGTGTGTGTTAAGTCTGATGACAATAACTAGAGTCCATCATTCTGACACACAAACAGTGATTTCAGGAAACTACACTGGCTGTGCTGACAATAAAAAAAAAAAAAAAAGACTAAGACACAACTTTGAGTGTTATCTGACGTGCTGCACAGTGTGTCTGACATGCAATGCTGTACACGGGCTTCCACGCTTCCCACAGCAGACGGAGATCGCTGAAGGTGTTATCAGTCAGACCACTTTAACACTCGGTCCCCTCTATAAATCTCAAGCAAGATGAAGCTCTGCTAGTTTCTCCTTGTGCGACGACAGACGGCAGTATACGGTTTAGAGATGAAAGGGGAGTCTTTCAACACTGAACGGAAACAGGCTGAAGGGCCCGAGCATACCTCCAGCACGCCCCCTCCTCCCCCCTCTACTACGTGCTCTCCTTCCATCAGTCATAGGGGAGTCCTCCAAATCATCAGTGAAGCATGTACAGGGTCAATGCAAGGATGTTAGCTGTTCCTCAGTGGGTGCTCGGGGCTTTGTTTCAATCATCTTAAGTTACCTGGATGTACAAGATTTCCTAAATTAGCTGAGCACTAAGTTCCCATTCAAATCTGTTTTGATAATTATGGATTATGAGAACAGCCAATGGCATTTATGTTTATGGAAAACTGAAGCAATGTATTTCTACAAAATGTTAAGATAAGTGCATTGTTGTGTCTTGTATATGCTGGTAGGAAGCGATGGTCACGTTAATGATACTTTTTTTTCTACAGTAACATAATCAAAGAAGATTTATTCTATTGAACCACTATAAACTGTCTGAGCACACTGCAGAAATAAGTTATTTGATAGGATTGTTGATTGCATATGTTCATAGGAATTCATAGTGACACTGGTGTAACATAGCAGGATCTTTTAAAAACAAAAAGTCCAAAAACATTGCTGGGAATTTCTTGGTATGCGATTGCAGCGTGGATGCACGTAGTATCGGCATTCTCCTAAGATTTTGGCTGCCATCAGAAGCTGAAACAGACTAGCTGCCAATAACACATTCTCCTGCCCTTACTCACTGCAGTTACTCATCAAGATGGAAACGATGGCAACTTGAAATTGTTTTTATATATATATAAATATATATATATCCTGTTTGTTATGAATCTGTCATGGTCAACTTGCTGCAGTATTTGTCAATGTTTATTTCTCATTGGGATCGAGCGGGTGTCGACAGTTCCCCAACATTAGAGTTACTCATCAACTTCAACATGAGGTTCACCGCACCCCATCTTTGCATCAGTGCCAGTAGGATTCACTAGTGTATCAATTCATCTGTTGGTGCAACTGCAAATGTGATCCCACACATGATAGAGGAAAGAGTTCTGTTTGTTGTGCTGTTGATTCTAATGTTTGCTGTTGCTGGGTAATGAGTGAACCACGCCTTCGTAATCAGTGCATAACTGACACAAGTGCACAGAATCTGAGTTTGAATGAAAATGGCATTATATTTGCCTGTTCATTCCCAGTGGCTCTTGACATGTTCCTCTTAGGCATGCATTTTCTGTCACTCTGCTATGTTTTTTTTGGCTCAGATTGGTCGTAACTCTTGTCTCTTGATAATTGAAAATTAATTGACATGTCTTCATCCACAAATTGCTTATTTTACTGTTGTTTTCTGCCTCATGAGTGTTTGCAAAATCCTGAAGCTGAAAAGGTTAAATAAAAGACACAATAGCTTTCTCTATTTTTGTATCGCTGGTTCTCAGTTTACACAAAACAAATCCTGTATTGAAGCAAACTGCCTTTGTGCCTTGTCTACCTCTCATTGTTCTCTGTGATATCAAAGAGATGTGCACAGCGCTCACACTGACTTCATGCGGTGACTCAGGCCGTCTCAAGTCCTCCCGTCATGAGGAACCTATGTATGAATGATAGACAGCAGGCAAAAGATGAAAGCAGGACACGTCACTCCAGAGAGCTTCTCTTCTCTTTGCTCTGCAATGCACTCTGCTCATCAGTGACGGACTTTAACTTCAAACAGCCACAGTACAGCCAGAGAAAGACATAGGAAAACAAAACATCATTCACCAACTTTTGATCCTATTCACTTCATCCAACAGCAGCTGGGGAAAAGTGTCACTTTTAACAACTGACGTTTTATAAATGTTGTGTGTGCAGGAAGTTACTTTCAAACAAATCACTTGCGGCTATTAAAAAAAAACGTTTGACCCGGCACAGGAGAAATAGCACTGAGCTTTGCTTTTGTTAAAATCCAGTGTGAATAAATGGAGATATTGTTTGATTTGATTCCTATGCAATTATCCTATTGGCAAGGAAATTGTTGCTTTTAATCATGGAGAAACAATTCAGACTCGATTACTGACCCTCAGACAAACCTCCATTCAGACAAGAACATTTAGACTGTCTACTTGTTCAGCTAAGTCTACTTAATATCCTTCTGATTCTTACCATTCCCTGGCTGCCCTGCTTATCTGTACTCATATTTTCCGCCATCCCACTTCAATTTCAACTAATCACCAAAGCAAACCCACAGCACTGGAAAACAAGGCCAAGGAACAGTTTTAGGTTGCACCCAAACAGACAGTTCAGGTGAGCATTCCCCATCTTATCTCCTTTAGTTTGATTGTCATTTCTCTATAAGGCGAGAATCAGCCAGCATGGAGGACGCTGCACTTAGCATCAGTGTGGAACTGACTCAGGAAGTGGAGCGACATGGTGGTTGGTTGGCAAGCTTCAAATTTGTAAAAGAACGCACTGCTCTCATGTCTGCCAACAGTGACCAAAAATGGGTTTAAACAATATTAGATTAATGCTGATGATGATTATTATTATCAGTAGTAGTAAAAATGTTTAATGTGCATTGAACAAAATCTTAAACTTAATCTCCTCTCCCTCTTTTATGGATTAAGTGGTTGCCAGTGTATTACAGTATTTCACATAAACTGAGGAAGCTTTAAATCAGATGTTCATTACGTGTAATTATTTAAATCATATCAATAATAATTCAACATGTTTATAATCATGCATTGAGTTTGCATGTTCCCTGCGTGTTTGTGGGTTTTCTCCAGATTCTCTGGCTTCCTCCCACAGTCCAAAAACATGCAATATGGGGATTAGGTAAATTGGACACTAAATTGATCCCAGTCTGTACCCCCCACGACCCTCATGTGGAGGATAAAGCTGTAGAAGATGGATGGATGGAGTTTATAATCATATCGTATCAAACGTTTTGAGTTCAGTGAAGCAGAGAGACAGAGAGAAACAACTACAGATTCAGGTTCAGCTGCTTCTCAACTTCTCAAATCCTTGATATATCCACATTTTACTACTATGCTTGGCTCTGCTTAGACATGTACTTTAGACAAAGCCAACATATACTATTATTTACATAGTTTACATAATAACTACATCCTAGTTATTTGCGCAAGCAGTATCAATATCAGAATTTTAGGAGGGTCTTTTGTTCTTTCCCTGACTCATGTATACAATCCAATTCATTAATCCTTCGGCAACATGTTGTATAAACCAAAACTAATTTAGAGACCAGAGGAAAAAGTGCTTGCCACACCGAGATGTCCTGAATCAGTGATTCCCAGGCTCAGCATGGGGCCATACTGCTGATTCCATGCATACCTTCTCTCCAGGACAACTCCTCTTCACATTGTGTGTGTGTCTCTCTCTCACTCTCTCCCTCTTGCTCTCTTTCTCCCTCTCCTGCTAATTTAATGTTGTGCTGTTGTGTTTTCCCCCCCGCCTTCTAACAGCTTGTCCAAATGGCTGAAGTTGATGAATGCATGTAAAGGATACGCTGCAGGTAGGATATGGTTACAAGCAAAGCTGCGAGGGACGGGGCGAGAAAGGGATGAAGGGATACCAGGGAGGAATAGAGGGAGGGACAGTTTATAGATGGGCCTGGAGGAGTTGTGGTGGTGGTGTGTGGAGGGTCAGGATGTTTGTCTTCCAATGAGCCGTGACTCTGAGAGAAAGAGGAGGGGAGAGTGGGATGAGAGAGGAGAGGAGGGTGAGAAGGCATGAAGGCAGCGAGACTGCCACAGCATCTTGATTGACAAGCCATGAGGAGGTGAAATGGTTTCAACTATCCCACCCTGAGTGAGCAATAGCTATGAAACTATTGTTCAGCCATAATTTACAGTAAATACAGTTTGTCTTATTCACCAAACATGTTTGTGTGTAGTTGTGTTATCAAGAGATTGAATTAGCAACAGGGAAGAAGGTCTGTGTTTTGGAATGTGTCTGCCTTTGCTTGTTGGGATTATGGAGTGTTGCTTTTTTTTTTTTGTATTTACTTTTCATCAAGATGTGTAGGTGTGGAAACAAAGCACAGCATGGTGAAATACACGTGTTGTCCTGGGCAGAAGTTTTTATAAGTTCTGAGAGTAGAGATTCCCCTTGCACCCCGGGGGCATCCTCATTTCAAACCAATACAGCTTCGGTAACTGTCACACAGTCCCATCATGCAACACTCCGAACCAAAACAGCTCCATTTTGCCAGGGAGCTGCACTGTTTAATTCCATAGATGTATATACCAGGGAGCATATATATATTTTAATGGATCCCCAAATATTCTGAGAGACAGCTGAGTTGGATTACTGCCATGAAACATGCTCAGAGCGACCATAGAAGACAGAGGGATGGGAATCCACAAGCAACATATAGAATCCAGTGCACACTAAGTTTAATATCATGTTTATTTTGCATGATGTATTTTTTATTTATTGTATCGTGATGTCTAAGAGTAGGAAGAGGGAAACTTTATCAGAAAGCTGAAGATAATGCAATACTGCAGGTTGTGTAATAATGTGCACTCTGGTTGTTTCCATAGCGGTGAGAAGCATTTTTAGGTTGAGATATATTCAGTCTGTCTGGTTCTGCAGTCAATTGCTTGATCTCTGTGATTCAAAGTGTACAGTGAATTATGACAGCTTGAAACCGACACCTGACTGTTCCCATTTGCAGAAACTGGACTGTTCATATTTGCAGAAGCTTTTCCAGTCCCATACCTGTGTAAACATGTGGCATCAGGGCTCCATTCATTCCATCCCATTAAAACAAATACACACACATATAGACGGTGTTTTTTTTTAAAGGCATTGGTCATGTGCACATATAGGCTTCATACCCATAATTACATGCGACATGTGGAAGCAGCATTCATGCAAGTCTGACTGAGAAGAAAATCCTATAAAATAAAACGAGAATGAATCATTGAATAACATCAAGGAAATATTGAGGATTTGTTTTAGTTTACAAATATCTAATAGGTGTTAACGCAATGTTTCAAAAGGTTTAACAAAGCATTTAATACAAAAAAACAAATTGTACTATTCAACTAAAGATAAAACACTAAGGAAATCACAAATTTAAAGACTGACAATGATTGTGAAGAATCATGGGAAAAGTAAAATCCAACAGTTATATTATGGTCTCCTCAAGAGTGTGTCATATAAACCTTTATATTATCTTTAAAAAGATCATTTTAATAAAAGATAATTATTACACAACACTTGCCCTCAGGTAAAGTAATGCACAGTCTGATGATTGAGAAAATAGTAAATTATTCAGTGTAATAAAAGAAAAGGCATTATTATAAACTGTCTGTGTGGAGGCTCCAAACAGCAACTACATCACATCAAGCACTAGACGTACATGAGATTACTGTAATTTGTGAGCAAATATTTATAAATTATACAATAATGGTTATGCATTTGACATATTTGAAAATGTTCAAGTCTCAGATGGCTATTAAAAAAAAAAAAATGGAAACGTCTTTCCATCCATGTGTTTCCCGCCTCATCACTGCAGCAGCGTTCAACATATTTGTTTACTCAGTTGCTGATGTAAACAATTCAGGATCTGTTGCTGCATTACCACTGGAGACATATTTACTGCTTAGGGTATTCCTCCAACAGTGTGTGCGTTCTCTGTGTGGGTTTTCATGTAAACACAAACCTGTCTGCATAGCCTTAAGGTGTTGAGGATCAAATTTATGGGATACTATTTCTGTTCAGTGTCGTTATGATACAGCTGTATGTGACAGGACGGATGATAAATAGACCCAGAAATAGATGCAGGATGGAAGGAACAGCTTGATGGAGAGAACGGCACGATGGGAAAAGTGTTAAGCTCGACCTAAACCGGTCTGTCTCAGCTGCACTGCTCTGTTTTACGCTGGGTTCAACAAGTCTATGTTTTTCCGTTCTCATGCAACACCTCTCTACACACCCATAAATCTCCACGGCTTAACTACCAGCAATAAAAAAAAACATCTCTGATTAAATAGCTGGAAGACAACTCCTTATACTGCAGACTGAGTGAGAGTATCTGTCTTTATGACTTGTTGCCTCTCAGATTTTTATCCAATAGGGTTGGGCTTTGTGGAATCTAGTCTGCCGTTGCATATCTGTCAGATATGTCTGCTCTGTAATAAGTCAACTTAAGTCAGTTGCTGTGTGACCTGTGCCGTCATTGCACAAGTTGGCACACATGTTGTGGGTGTTTGATTTATTCACAAACACATGCCGTTTTATCTTTCCTCAAACCTCTCTCGCTCTCTTTTTGCATTCCTCTTCTCTTTCTCATCTTTCTGTTCCATCTCCGACACTTACTCGCTTCGTCTGCTTGTGTCTTTGATTAAATATTGTTAAGTTGTGGTTGAAGGATTCAGAATGATTCACAATTTGGGAAGTAACGTAAACAGCATGGATAATGACTCAGGGAAACTATTTCTTTATGACATAAAAGCATGAAATGGTTTATTGTATAAAAATTCCAAACATGCAAATACTTCAAACTAAAATAACAAATAGCATCCACCTTTTTCTCAGCAGCCTGGTGGTTCGCTTTGCCATAGTCGCACTTCAACACACTTAAAAGCTGCTGTAAAGAATCATAAAACCGGAGGTGAGGTCACTCCTGTCTATATGTGTTTGTATTTGTTTTAATGGGATGGAATGAATGGCCAAAAATGTCCGCTCCATGCAGAGCCACTGGTCCTACAGTACATGTCTTCATGGAAAACACTATTTTCTGGCAGGCATTGAACTCTGTGGATATGTAACTTTAATTGTGGCTTCACGCCAGTGCGCAGATGAAGCGCCGCTGCGCCTGGTTCTAGTCATGAGCGTGACACATGCTCCAACTGCCCACCAGATGACAAACAGGAGTTCAGTCCCTGTGTTGGAGAGTAATGAAGGTGTAAGCACGGATTATTAAACATTTATTCAATGTCATATACAGGATTTTGTTGGTTGCTATTTGTAAAACATTCAAGTTGGCACAACGTCTCCACCTCAACAAGGAAAGAGCAAGGGAGCAGCACGATGAGCAAACACTGAATTGAAGACAGTAGGCTAAATATAATTCTTTGATTGTTTCATTTTGCAGTGGTTACTAAAGCACAAAACTTGTCATACGCTGAAACATGACTTTCTTTACTTTTAGCTTCAGTTTAATTCTGGCTAGTCATCATGATATCAACAGCCATTGTGATTAGTTCAAACTTTATTAGAGGCCTACCTAGAATTGTGGCTCAGCATCCTTGACATAATTTAGCCCTTGGGGAAAACTACTTAAGGGCCCCTGATATAGACCATGAATTCTCCTTGGTGCAGAACAGATGGAGAAAATATTTTTATCTCCCTGAACCAAACACAGACAACATGTCATCGGTAAATAATTGAGTTGTAGTCTCATCTTGTAAAAAACAGTTATAGCCTATTAACTTTGATTTAACGCGTTATAACGAACACATCAACCAGTTCAGTCTGAGCCCTGGCTGCTGGCAGCAATTTGTCCAGCAATTTCCGAGTTGTTTGCCTCAAAATATTACTGGATGCTGTTAATGGCGAATAGAGTAAGCAGTAGAAATCCGAGCATTTTGACATTTTTGTTGTAAGTCATGAGGCTTAGTCATATATGATTTATGGCTGTGTTTAATTTCATATTTAGTTCAGGAGGATGTGTCTGTTTGCCACCTGGTGCTGATTTGAATTTTAGAAAAATTAAACCATGAGTCATTATAGGCTGTCACTCAAAGATTCATACACATGTTCACACACTGAGGATACAGCATTGAATCAGATACCTTGCATTTGACCTATGGCTAGGCCACGCCCCCTTAGCTCACTTGTTAAACAGTTTGTTCTGGCATCACTATAGAGGTTTGAGTGTGAGGTATGGAGACAACGAATAGGAAAGGTAAGACAGTTTGAACTCTGAACTTCTGAGGGGTTGTTTATTGTTATTAGTATAGAGTTAATGTTGTGTCCAGATCTTGTGTGGATGTGCTGATTTAGTTGTTTAGTTGTAACAGATACATTTCTTTTTCTGTCATGTGTTTCAACCACTGCATTAATACAACACACATACGGTGCACTGAAGGTAAATTAAGTGGTCATTCCTGGTCTGAACCATCAGAGCAAACTAATTTCCGTCATAATCAAGAATCGGAGTATCTACTGCCAAACAACTTATCCAAGTACAACAAACCTGCTCATATCGCTCGCATCCAAACGCAGTCCCTGAGCGCCCGCAATCTGTGCTGCATTAGCCTTTCCCAACAGCCAATCCTTCGTCGCATGTCTATGTCCATAGAAGTTTGGCCTTTTAACCTAGATGAGAGTTCCTCTGAGGACAGGGCTAATTTTGAAAAATGTCCGCTGATTGAAGGCACACTGTTTGCCAAGGATTCATAAACACTTTACTCAGGATTTCAGTCAAAGTAAATCTATCCTCATGTTGCACAGTATATCGGGCTTGTTGAAACACTTTAGGACGCTTGTCATTCGAGGACTGTGTAGGTCCAGGACAAGTGGGTTGAGGGCACAGTTGTCATAAAACAACCTGGTCATAGTAAAGGACTGTTGAACCTCAGCAGATGATTGTAATAGCAATCAGTAGGGTAATGATTCACCTTTGGGAGTAAACTGTATATTGTTTTCATGAAACAAAATAATAGGCTCTCTCTGTGCCATTTGGACCAGAGTATGATGGGATCCTCATAGCGTGACTCTTCTCTCGCCTCTGAGAAGATGTGTCCGTCAGAGGAAGATGAGTCCGTGTTTTGAGTGGTGAAGTTCTTTTAGCGCGTGGAAAGAGTTCAAGGGACAGATTCTGGACAAATTCTTGACAAAAGTGTCAGCGCCAGGACAGTCACAGTAACACAGAATTTTACTTTGATATATAAGGTTTTCAGATATTCACAAATCAAATCGAATGTAATATGAAATAGTGCTCACATGTTTCCACAGCTTTAATTTGAAGCCTATCACTGAAAATAGGAGCATTGGGAGTATATAAAAATGGATTTAGCAGCTTCTCTGTTGTTGCAGTAAACATTTCCTGAGGAGTTACTGGTCTCAATCTCTAGTGTCGGTTCTTCTGCTATGATGTCAGTTTTGTAAATTATGTTCTCAATTACTTTCTGCATGGGTTTGCATATTCTCCCTGTGTGTGTGTGGGGGTATTCTCCGGGTTCTCCGGCTTCCTCCCACAGTCCGAAAACAATATGCAATATGGGAATTAAGTAAATTGGACACTCTAAATTGACCATAGGTGTGAGTGTGAGAGTGGATGGTTGTTTGTCTCTATGTGGCCCTGTGATGGACCGGTGAACTGTCCAGGGTGTACCCCACCTATCGCCCTATGTCAGCTGAGATTGGCACAGCGCCCCCCATGACCCTCATGTGGAGGATAAAGCGGTAGAAGATGGATGGATGTTCTCAATTAGAGGAAAATAGATGACCATTAGGTGCCTGGTTGCAGGTGACATGGAGCTGATCAAACCTTAATGCTTTACAACAGGAGTTCATTTTACAACTGGAAAACTGTGACCATTATTATATGCAGTCTATGATTGGGAGGAGATGTAGGGAATTACTGCATCGACCATACTTGCTGTTCCTCTCGTTCACTCTTATACAGTGAAAATATTGGAAATAAAAATGTTGTAATTCATTGCAATATTTAACCATAACAACAGCATTTGTGGAATTAAATATGTGGTGTTCCTTAAATATATAAAAACCTTTGCTTTAGTTTTAAGTGGAAGTTTAAGGGTTAAAATCAATTTTAAGTAGCAAAACTGTTTTGCTAGAATGTCGTGTGGTGGTAAATTGTGCTCTTAGCTGCCCTTTGCATCTTGCACCTTGTTTTTATGAAATAACCTCCTGATGTCACAAATGCACCAGCACAATTAGCCCACTGTTGCTTTTATATGGAGGCAATTATCACTGGCTATAAACAGCCACTGCAGTCAGTCGCCCCTCTCTTTTGGCCGAATCCAGGACCAGTGATATTTTACTGGACTCATGTGCTTCACATACGTTGAGCATGTGTGCTGTCCAGCAACTCCCAACATCCAGCAACATTTCACATTTGGACTAAAAGGCTGAAACAGAATTCCAATTTGGGAAATATCACTGATAACATCACAGTTTTACTTCTCCGTAATTATTTTTTCATGAAGGAAAAGTGGTGCTGCACCAATATGAATATTCCCAGATCTAATGTGTATAATACTAAGCATACTACTATCATTATAGCATGATGTGCAACTGGAACTGAATAACACAGTGGCGTCAGTTCTATGTTCTTATTTGCTTGGACCTGATAAACCTTGCTTAAGCTGCTTGATGAGCATAGCACTTAGAGGCTTGGCTAAACAACTTGTACATTCAGAAACACGTTTCCTCCCTCATGTTCATATTTTAGCCTCCCATTTGTTGTTTTTATTATATTATCTCACTTTATTTTATTTGCTACAGCTGCTTCAGATCATTTGGTTTTACCCTGTATGCTGCACACATGTAGTGTCCCCCACTCAGGTCATTAGTAGGAATGAGCTTTGGCTTTAATTATGAAAACACTGGCTCTTGAATCCTGCTGTTTTATGGCTTGAGAGTATTTTTATACGACTGGTTTTCAAACATGAAATGGATTGCTGATGTGAGATTAATCAACACCTCCAGCAGTTTGAACAAAAGATTATTTTTTAATATTAATTGTTTGTATACGACATTGTTTTACCTTCATATTCAGTTACATAATTAATATTTTCCATGACATCCATGGGTTTTTGATTTTTACAAATATTGTTGTCATTTCTCCAGCAGGATATGGCAAGATGACAAGCATTCATACATCTTTTCATTTATTCAGCATATCAAATGTGTAATAAAAGACTTTCAGCTGTATTTAAATCATGCCATTGTTTTGGTCTGGACAATGTTGGTGACAGTGGTTGGATGAATTGCCACAAGTGTTTGTTCTAGGATTCATGGTTCCTAGCAAATGGATCCAGGACTTCCTGTCGCCCCACAATGAGGTTGATATTATTTTTTTAAGTTAAATAATTTGGTCTATGCTTCCATGTTCCACTCAGGGTGAATTAAACTCACTTTGATGAACTCCTAAGTTTGGTTCTGATGTCATTATCAAGTCAAGTTTGATTTCTCAACATGACCAGACACCTAATGCCAAGTACAAGCTTAGTGTAATCGTGCAAATTATTGGCATAGTACTTTACTACATTCAAATTGTCACAATTCTGATTTATTGCAGATCATATTTGAAGGTTCACATTCAGAACTACAAGTGTCTACTTTCATATGAATACAACTGTCCTCTGAAACTGCACACATGTGCAAACTCGCCTCCATTGTTGTTTGGTTTTGCCGTGCTGCAGGCGCAGGTCGATGTCAACAACACTCAGCGAACGGGCATAAGCAAAAAGTTGCATGGATATCTATCCAGTCTACTCACACATAATGACACAAGATCGATTTGAAAATCCGATTGACAGTGGGATTTCTGTGTCCACAAAGCCCTGAAAATCAGTTCTGATGGAAAAAAAACAGAACAGAACAAAACACTGCAGTAATGTGTGTTTTGTCTGGTAACGTGAATATAGTCTTTCACAATTTTTTAAGGTATAATTTTTCAGTAATATGAGCCTACATGGCACAAAACGTGTTTAAACTCTACTTGGTTTGTTCACACACTTGTACTTCCTCGTGAATCTGCCTTTATAATGTCTGTTATGGTACACACACATCTAGCTTTTTTAAGGAATGGGTGACTAAATACAACCTTGTGCTTGGCACAGTAGCCGCTGTTTAACTAGCAAAAGTGGATCTGGACATCATACAGTACATGTTTGAATAATGCCCTTGGCCATTTTCAAAAGTCTGAATATGGTTTTACTAACTAGTAGTTGTGTATACCTGTTGTTGGATCAAGTTGACTGAGTTCTGACATTGTTTATTTTACTTCCTTTGCAACAGGATCCTTGAAACACCTCAAAACAATCTGGAAATATAGGCAACACTGCAAAAGGCTTAATTGTCAGAACTGTTCCAACTGCTCCAGTGAAATATATTGTGGTGTATTTGAGAAAAGCGAGGCATCACTCCAATGTCTCAATGTTTGGAACATCTGAGAAGCTATTTGTTGACTGTTAAAACCGCCCTGTCTCAACAGTTCCTGAAATCAATAACCCAACATTAGCCACTGGTAACTCCAGCAGAACAGATGTGGCCAACACTGAGCCTCGCTGGAAGAGGGAATGAGACCTAATTTTTTCACTGGATGGAAAAATGTCCGCATTAATTTTCTTCATCAAAAGACAAATTCTCTTTTCAGTGCGGTTTGCCAGGGTTGTTCTGCCTGGGTGAGAAACCGAGCGCTGAATTGTACATTCGCACATGTTTTAATTCAGAGTCTTTCCATTAGGACCCCTTAGAGTGAGAGGAAATTGTTCACTAGAAAAATAAAGCTCAGGCCATCTGCCTTCTTTCAACTTTCTTATAGCGAGTAATCTTGAAGTTTCTTCACGACTGTTCTTGCACCATATGTGTTCTGTAAAAAGTCAACAAAAATGATTTACAGTGTTTGCATGATAGAATACATTTTATTAATTATTACCGTGTTCTCTGTTCTCAGGGTATCTCTAACACACAGGTTCTCTTTGAAGGGGATCCCTAACACTGGTCCCTGCAGAGCTGAACAATCACAAGACAAAAGTCAAGGGCAGAGAGGCCACCTGCTATAAAGCCAGGGCGGAAAGGGTTTATCAGTAAGAAAAAAAGACTCCCCATGCAGATTAATAAAATAACCCAGAGGTTCTTCTTTGTGCACCCTGATCTGCGCTCCGACACACACACACACACAGGGAATACCTGGGGTTTGCCTCACCTGTTGCCCGGCAACAACTGATGGGAATAAAATATGTTGTTTTTTTTTTTTTTCCTACAATGATTAAAATTCCCTGGGTAGCAGCGTTTGATCCCTGGTATGTTGTCATTTTCTCACCACAACTTCATAAGAAAGAAGCAAGAAACTTTCTCACTCTTGTCAAAAGGTGGCTGGCTTTGCTCAATGACTTTTCCTCTAATCTAAAATCAGGGCTTTCTTTTCTTTTTCCCCTTCTAGGCACTTTGACGATCCACTGGGCAGTAACTTTTCTCAAGGAGAGGCAAAAAGAAGCGGAAATACATCAGTCGAGGTTGTACCTAGGGTCAAACTCCAAGAGCGGTGGCCTTTCTTAACAGTTCTGTGCTCGGTTTATTTAAAGTGTTGCTGTCAAAGGGGGGAGAGGGAAGTGGAGACGCCACTTCGGAAGGAATGTGTAGTTAATGCCACGCTCATGGCCAAATTAGTCAGGCCTGTTTAGGGATTCCTCTTTAGGTCACTTCCATGGTAAAAGACACACAGACTTTAGCACATTCTGTGTGTGTGTGTGTGTGTGTGTGTGTGTGTACAGCTGACTCTCGCGCTCAGTAGTCGTCCTTGTCTTTCTCCACAATTGCTCTTACTAAACAATGCCCCTCATTCACACCAGCATACACACAACCACATACAGCACTCACATACAAACACATTAAAATATGTGCTATGTTTTGCATTAAAATATCTAAAAACTGCAAGACTACATTAGCCAAAACATTTCCAATGCTCTTTAAATCCATAGAAATCCATATTTTGTTTTGTTTACCTTCTAATAACATATTTCGCTCTATAGTCTCTACTGTAGCTTCCAAAGCAAATCAACTTTGAAAAAAATAAATAAAGGAAGTAAATATTCAGAAACTACTTGTTAGGCAGTGTGTTGTCTTTTGTTTTTCATTTTATTGTGTCACAGGGGAAATAAAGGAGACAACAAAGGCATCAATTCCCATCATCCAACGCTGCTTCACTGTCATCGAACTAGGTCTTTTTGCTTTGACTGAGAGACTCCTAGTGGTAGAAATGACATACTGTGTTACTGTTTAAGATAAGGTTGTCCCACCTTCTGACACATGCATCCGTCTTGATTGTGTTTGTATATCAATCTAATCCTGCCTGTCTGAATGTATTATAGAACGTCAAGAATCAGAATTGTTAGAGTGTAAAAGTCTGTATTTATTTATGTATGTGTGCACGTCTATTTTCATAACACTGCGCACCCTCTGCTGCCCGTCATGATCTTTCTCTAGTTGCTTCATGCTGAGAGAATCCACACGATTGCCACTGGGATATTTGCAGCTTTAATGGCTGCAGTGTCAGAAAAACTTCTTATAATGCCAAAGATTAAGCCACTATATTTTCACAGACCGCAGTGAGGCATGCACTATCAATTGCTGTCCACACAGAGAGCCCAGTCCAATTCATGAGCTGATGACAGGACGGTGGCTCAACATTGTCACTGTCATCTGGGAATTTTATGAGTCATAGGCTGCGGAATGAATGTTTGGGGTTCATAGGCGTAAGCCATGTGTGGCAGTGACATGTTTGCTTTAGTGATGTACTTGAGGATTAAGGGCAGGGTTTTCATGATGAGGTCGAGATAAATGGATTTGTTCAATGTCATATCGGTATAATGGCTGGGCATCTGCATAACTGATATTCCTTCTCTGTGCTGGGATGATAAATGTAATTAGTGTCTGATCAACTTTGAATTGAAATAACATTTTGGATTTTACACACAATATTTTTGGCTTAAACTTGTCTCTGCGGTGTTAAAACTGACTGGACATTGCTATAGTGATAGAAAAACAACAGCATCCGTGTTTGTATTGATCCCCTAAGTTGATCCCCTGGTTACACATGTTGTTCTCTTGGCGATCGGGATGGGGTTCAACTGAAAATTGTCGGATTTAATAAATGTTTATTTATCTTTAACACAAAAACTAAAGCCTGTCTCAAAAGATCATCTTTACTCGGGAACACCAACAACAATCTCCTAGTCAACAACATACAATAATCTTCAAATACATAAAAGGACCATGGGAAAATGCTGATTCACTGTGTATGGTGAGTATGGATAAATAAAAACTACACATTTAAACTGTTAACTGACCTTCAGATGTAGATGAAATTTAGAGTGTTGGGCTAATTAATCGTCACTGACAGCAATACGAGTCATGTTTAGCGTATGCATGTTTAAAATGAGCTTTTATTACAGTGAAAAGACCAGAACAACTTGTGAATTACAACGTAATTTGAGATTTCCGTCATGCAGGATGCTGATTCTTGGTGATCAGAGAGGGAAAGAGTAACAGAATGCTTTTGGAAAGATGACCAGAGCACAGGTTAAGGGTAGATTTAACACATCAGTGAGTCACTATCACTTCCTGAGGTACTAAGTCACGAGGTGGATTTCTGCAACAGATGGACATATAAAGCTTTGACTCATTCACATGTGCTTAATATTCTCAGTCAAATTTTGAATGTCTAAAACCTAAAAAATATATAATATTTATCATCCTCACAAGAGTCACAGGGCGCTAGAGCCAATGCCAGCTGACACAGGGTGAAAGGAGAGGTACACCCTGGAGAAGCTTCCAGTCCATTTATTTTTTTTACTGCTGAAGCATGGAGGATACTTCATCAATATGTCATCGTTTGGGCGCTGCATACCTATAAAACATGCATTTTTAATGATGGAACCACTGGTAGTAAGATTGATTAAGGTAGTTTTTGCATTTCAATTGCACAAGAAGGAAAGAAATTAAAAACACATGCGGTCATTTTTACGGTTACACAATATTTGCAGTTGATTAAAATTCAAATAAGTTTTCATTCTTTCCTTATTTCTTCACTGAGTCTTCCATGAGATGAACTGCAGTTGTCATCAATGAAGCATATTCCCTTTAGTCATGCTAAAACATAGTACAACAAAAACATCAATCATTTAATATTAAGAAGCAAAATATGTAGTGGTGACAAACTTTGAGTCAGCAAGAATAATGACATACGCTCTCATGCCCCCTGAGAACATAGCTTAAAATAGATTAAGGTTAAAATAGGACTTGATGTGGTATTAGTGAAGAAATTGTGTTGTGTTCATCCACCCTTAGTTGGGAGGGTTTATGCACCTGCCCGACTTCATTTACAGGTGTCGACTGATTCTCTCACTGGACGGTCACAGGGACTGACCAAGTGACCTTAACCTTCCTCGCACACACACCAATGCTCCAATGGGATGGTAGAACCAGTTCAGACTGGACACAAAGACAAGCATTATTCTTCTATATCCCTTACACCAACGTGTTGGCACATAGGAGAGGGAGGAGGGAAATTTTGTAATTTTTCATTAATTTTTCATCATGGTATTTTGCCATATTTTTTTCCCCCATTGGAAAAAAAGGTTAATTTAACATACTATAACAGTCTCGCTTCAGTCTGGTGGAGGCATTACAGGTTTGTTCATTCTAGCATCTCTTTTAAACCTTTTGACATTTCCAATTTGCATATTAGAGGCACACATCTTTTGTGTTTTTGGAATCACTGGTCTGTGTCAAGGTGAAGGTGAAAGGGTTTAAAAACAATTGGACAGTCTCTGTGAGTTGTCGCTGACTTGGTCGTGAGTCAGTACAGGACAAACAGGGAGTGTTCTCAAGAAAAGAGCCCACACTGTGTTTGCATTGCTTTCGCCAGCACAATGACTGATGGCAGACCAGAAGCCACAGTGAGGAGAAGCACAGGGTTTGTGCATACTGTTCCCCCTAAACATCAACACACAAGTTAGACAAATGAGTCTTAGACTTCGCCTTACTCTGCTCTGATCTGAGAGGCTGCAATTCACTAAACCTGGTGGTATTACTGTAAGTTTCAGTATTAGAATATTTACCAGCAAACATGTAAACCCACAGGCCAATGCTCTGTTGGTGGGGCACATTGTGCAATGATAGCTCAATGTGATAATAAAAAAAATAAAGGAGAAAGCTCACGTCATACAGTTTTTATCTGCAAAAATTCTCTTCATCTTTCCTCTGCATTCTAACTACACACAGCATCATCACACTTGAACAGAACAAGGTCAAGTCCTACAGTTTACCATAACCCACATGCATCTCTGTCATGTCAATGGGATTCAAGCTTTTATGGAGTGAACTCCCTCTAGAGGTAATGAGATAAAATGCTGCAAAAAAAGGTTCAGCTGATGGAAACTTTAACATGTTTTCCCTCCACCAAAATTAACTTAAGAAAATTTCATTGATTAATCAAACCATTTCTCCCTTCATCTTCATCACCAGCTGCCCATTATATAACTCAACACGTCTGTAAATGTTCAGTAAGTCCTACAGTTTTGCACAACAGTCTGATGGCTCATTGTGACATTACTTTGTTTACTTTCTGTGCGGCTAAAGAAGATGATGATAATAAACTATCATCTTAGTCAGAATTTGAGATGAATTTGGAAATCTCCCTCACACAAATATTTAAAAGATCAGAAGAGAAAGAATGAATGGGGCAACAAGCATCACCTCTGGAATGTGCAGTAGATAAAATTAATTTTGTAATAGCCTACATTTGTTTTTGTAGATATTATGGGCAAGTCTTGGTATTTGTATCACTTAAAACATGCAAAACAAAACAAAAGCTCAACATGTGAATGATGTTGGGGTTACAGTCACACAGACAGTGGCTACAATAACACATGGAAACACGCGAAGCTGTAGAGCTGCAGCACAACACATTTCCATAACTCTCTTATATTCACTCTGAGATAAATATATAAGTATATACCTTCCCCTCTCTCTTTATTTCTCTCTCACTCTCTTCTCTCTCTCTCTCTCTCTATCTCTCTTCTCTGAAGCGGGGGGCTTGCCCTCTAAATAAACTTTAGAGGGCAAGCCCTCTAAAGAGAGAGAGAGAGAGAGAGAGAGAGAGTGTGTGTGTGTGTGTGTTGAAGTCATCAGCGGGCCGTCAGGAGGGGAGTGCATGGCAAAGCAGAAAAGCGCTGGAACTGCGAAGGCTCAGTTGCCGGTCTATGCGAGCCAGACAGGAGGTGTGAGTTTGACAGAGAAAGGGACTGTGACACGTTTATTTTAGAAATTGAATTTGTGGTCGTTCGTTTTGGTTTCCTTGGTGGCTTTTACGCATCTTTGCTCCAGTTGATGCTGAGATTACGGAGAGACCCTCAGTGCGTCTGGCACATCAAGGCACACACCGGGACGCACGGCGCATCTCCACTGGGAAACACGGAGACGCAGGGAGAGAGGTCAATTTGGAGTTCTACAAATGGATGTATGTGACAAACTTCTTGAGAGTAATGCCAGTTGTAACCTGTCCAATACATATTTTTGATTTTCTGGTCATTACTAATGTTTGATTCTACCGTCCTCTTGCGCAAAACGGATGAAAATCGACATTTTTCTGTGTTTGTTGTTTTTCTGGGTTTTTTTTGGAGGGAATGCTCTTTATCACAGCACGGATAACAGATAATTGGCTTTCTCGGCACATGTGAAGACCCTCTCCACGATGTTACAGTTCCAGCGGCCCAGGAACTATTGGGCCATCCCAATTCATAGCTGGAGGTCCTCCTGTGTTTAGGAATTATCACCTTCTGCGACCGTCTGGCGGAAGAAAACGGAATCTTATCCATAAAGTGTCTTGACATTGATATTGGCTTTACGAGTCTCACCTCTGGGCTACTATGCAATTACAACTGATCTCCTTTGTTTTGATCATCTTGCACTGCATGGATTACACTGGTTGTCAGCAGCACAGCAGCTCCAGGCACCGGCAACATAAACGTGAGTATAAAAGTGATGCTGCAGGTGTTTGGTGCATGTTTTCTTATTAATTCCTAACATTATTTCACTTTATTGTTATAATCCCAATAAACATCATTTATTTGTCCCTTTTGGCTACTTAAAACGTGTCATGCCACCACAAAGGTCATTCAGTATAATTTGTCGCAAAAAATATAGTCTGATATTCAGCCTGCTCCGCAGGACCATTATTAAGAACGCTGGGCACAATGTTGCATTTATATTAGTATGTACTCTTTTTTATGAACTTACTAGCTACAGCTGACGCTTTATCGGTTTTAAAGAAATGTGTATGAACATATTTATTTTTTAAAGAAATATGTATTAACATATTTCTTTAAAAAATACACGTATATATTGTCACATTGAGAACGTCTACCTCTTAAACGTAATGAGGTACATGCACTCCCTCACCCCCGTTACGCTGCGTAATTTATTTACTTCTTCATTTAATTTTCCAGCTCCAGCTCCAGCTGAACAGCTCTGTGACCGTATAGCACATCTTTAATTCTTTCAATAATTTCACCATGATCAGTCCACAATGTGTTTCATTTGAAGCTTAAGTGGATTAATTGATTGTTCTCCCTTTCACCAAAAGCCGCTCCTCTTTGCGCGCACAGTCTCCTGGTTCCCGTCGCTCTCTAGCGGCCAGAGCCGCAGACGCAAGGAGTCTAGTGTCAGGGCAGATCAGATAGTGTTCAAATGGACACTCACAGCTTCACTTCCCATATTTGGTGATGTACTTTCAATGGTTACTCATTTCCTTCATCTACAGCATTGTCTAATTGCGTTTATGTTGCCATTAAATCACACAGCGCGGGCTTCAGGTGACACAATGAACTCATTAACTCATTGAATCATAATCATAAAATCATACCCCGTCTTGTTCCTTTACTCTTCACAATGAGTGAATGTTAATTTGACAGTAGCCTCAATATGAACACTATAGTTTTTCTATGACGGAAACACTCACTTGTATCTCCCTGTGGTCCAAAATGATTTGTAATCTCATGGGCCATGAACAGCCTTTTTTCCACTCAAGACCACAAAATAAGTGTCAATAAAGTATACTTTTCTCTTCTTCCTGTCCACACTTTATCACTGAGGATCTCCAGATGTGTGCTGTGACTAAGTCTATTAGAGAGGAGCAGTGATAGCTGGAGTATTCAAGGTATTACTTGCCAGCGTGGCTGAAAACTGTCTGTGATCTACAATACGAGACCTTCGGAGTGATGTTTTTATCTGTGCCACCTGGGGCTAAAACGTCTTTTTATACCACTTTGTCTTTACTTTTG
Source organism: Solea solea (assembly GCF_958295425.1). Lineage (NCBI taxonomy): Eukaryota > Metazoa > Chordata > Actinopteri > Pleuronectiformes > Soleidae > Solea > Solea solea. The sequence continues at coordinate 14,694,605 of NC_081146.1, forward strand.
TTTGCAGACACTTTGGTTGTCTTTTTTTTTCTCTCATGACCACCAAAGTAGACTTTTTTTTCCTCCAAAAAAGCAGGGAGCTGTAGCTTCTGGGGTTAACGGAGTGTTTATTATGTAGTTTTAAAGAGGTCTCTGGGGCAACTTTGCTCTTACCGACACTGTTAAATGTAGTTTATTTCAATCAAGAGTGTGTTTTTGTTTCGCAGTTAATGAACATGAACACTGAACACTGAAGGGAAAAAAGGCAAGAAAGAAAACAGCAAGAACACATAATAGGGCAAAGAAAAAATGAATAAGTTGATCATCAATGACTTGATTATTATCCCTTGAATGTGTTTGTGTTGCATACATGCAGTGGAATCAGCTTTATACTCTATATGCCCCATCAATGCCAAAATATAAAAAAACGTTTACTTAAAACTATTCACTTACTTAAAATAAATGTTTACTTTCCCCTAAACAAAATTAAAGAGTTTCTCAAGACTATGTGTGTTACTGTGGCCCAAGACTTGAAACAGCACAGTTTTCTGCTTTTTGAGAAGACTTTCTTTTCTCTGTATAATATACTGTGGCGTGCTTCTGTTCTACAGATGAAATAAAGGCACTGCAGCAGTTGAAACTTCCTTACACTTCCGTTAAGCGCTTTTTAGGATGGAGTAATCTGTAGCATATACTCAGTGCCCTTTAATTGATGCTTCTAAGAATCCAAACTTCCTCCAAGGAGGCAGATATCTAACGCTTCCTGAGATGTCGGGGAGGATGGGGAGATTAGCTGGTGAAGGGATAAATGAGTACAGACTTCAGAGGGAAAGAGGGGGGTAAGAGTGAGTTGAGAGTCAATGACCATTCGGTGAAAAGGCCAAAATGACCATGCAGAGATAGAACCCAAGTTCTGGGCTTCCTGTCTGTGATGATGCATCCAGAAATGATGGCCTGGTTGCTAATGGTGGCAATTATGTACGTATTCTATAAAGTATAAGTATACAGATCGTCGTCATGGAAGATGAGCATGAATGGATTTAGTCCTTATATATATGGCTATATGTGTATCGTAACAGGAGGGAAATCGAAGGTGATGGGATTTTAAAAAGGCAAACATTTAGTAGTTTGAGCAATTTTTTTGTTACTTTTGTTTTGTTGCGTTTCTAGTTTCTCCATCTGTGTGTTTGTGTGTGTACTGGCATGTGATCGTGTTTACTCATATGCGACTTTGTTGGTATGTTATGCAAGATACCACTCTCCAACTGAGGTTTTGTTGGCGCAAGTGCAAGGGCAAGGCCAAATTCCTGCGTCTTAAGACTTCAGTGAATCAGGGGATCTTGGCAGAAACACATGTGGGCAAATGGACAACAGTTGTAAAGATTGTTGAGATATTTTAAACAAAGAATCCATGATCTATTGTAAACTGACAGCTAAAGTTTAAACTTGGAGAAAAAGAATGAAGGCCCGCTTAAGCCATTGGCATCCAGTGCCAAGGCTGGAGAGGAAAACCAATGCCTTGATTGCTTGGGGGGGGGGGGGGGGGGGGGGGTGATTTGCCTAACATATGTAGCTACTGAAACAATTTACAAACAATGTCTCAGTATCAATAGACACATTCTGAGTTTAACTAAATGTTGGCTTTTCTAACAGAGAGTTAGTTAAACACATCCCCTGATAAAGACTCAGATAGAGTAATTGTAACATCAGCATCATCAAGGGCTCAAAAGATCTTCTCTGAACTACACAACAGCACGGACGTTGTCATTGCTGGTGGTTTTCGGTGCATATATACACGTCTAACCACCCAACCCTCTGTGATGATGTATTTGTCCACAAAGTGCAATCAGATACTAGATATACAAGCATTTCCATCAGGCGGGCTGTATGAAATTCCCCTTAATGCACCGCTTCCTCTTTGATTCAGTCCTGAGTTTTACAACCTTTGGATTCTTTTTTTTTTATGTCTACAATATTTCAACACCACACATGTTTTCAACTGAAGCTAAACTCACTTTGTCATGTTGACATGCAAATGTGTTCGTGAGGAGATATTAAAAAATATGTCAGTAATGAACCTACACCTTTAATCTGGTGCATCATCTCTGTAACAACTGTAAAATATATCATCTTCATCCAAACTCTATAATATTTGTGTACATAAATAGAGTTGTAAATATATATATATGAAATAACTTCTTAAAATAGCTGGTTTTCCTTTTCCTCTTAGCCCTGATTACTGAATTACTGAACATATAATATATAGATATAATGTATAATAATATAATATATAATCCAGCAGTTCCACAACAATTAAGTACAACTATTGAAGTATCTGTTTATCAATTATAAAGGCTTGAAGACAATATGACCTGACATCTACATTGAAACAACCTTTTTGTCAGAAATGTAAAAACCTGGGTCAAACTGTCTAGATTGTCAGCCGAGACCTGTGTCTGTAGGGAAGCATAGCAGAACTAAAATATCCCATTGTCTGTACATTCACACACACACACACCACATGGCACTGAAGTCCAGTGTCAGCCAAAGATATTAACCAACATTTTCTAACCTTGCATCACACTCATACCAACCTAATTGAGCTGCTAAGACTGTCATCTTGCTGCATGAAGCAACCAAGAGATGAGGGGAAAGAATTGTCACATGCACTTGCAGCTGCTTGGTGAAAAAAAATGGCTATGATATTACAAAACAAAGTTCCTTCTGTTTTTAATAACATAAGCCGCACACAAAACCTGATATAAACCCAAAACACTTAAAATATGTACCACATGATGTCTTATTGTGAAGGATGATAAAGGGTTCTCTTTGGGTTTACATCTCGTTGGTGGCTGACAAAGAATGTTAAGACACCAGATATATACATTTTCTTATTTTAATGTTTTAGTGCTAAATGAGTCTTCAAGTTTTAATGAAAAGCTGCCAGATGAGTAATGGGTTCATCCCAACAGAAAGATTCATTCCTGCTAAAAAAAGACTGTTATTTACCAATACTTTTAAACATGGTTGGCATTAGGACAATGTGGTTTGGCAAATTATCCATTAAGACCATTTCTTATTCTATTGTTTAAAATGCAATGATTAGCAGTTTTTGTGTTGTTGTGATATAATGTACAAAATGAGAGAATTAATTTGTGTACATCTCCCTGTGCACACCAACAGAGATCTCTGGTGTGAGGTCAGGGTGCCAGCAGGGTGGCTGTCTGACCTGCTCTGACTACAATGGCTGTCTGTCCTGCAAGCCACGCTTCTTCATGCATTTGGAGAGGATTGGGATGAAGCAGATCGGGGTGTGCATGACTTCCTGCCCTGCGGGCTTTTATGACACACGCTCCCCAGAAAGAAACACCTGCACAAGTAAGCATGAATATGGGTTGATAATAGTCTCCAGAGACTCCAGACTCATGTTTCGTCACATGTCGTCCTCTGCATGGATAGGCATTGAATTCATTACAAACCTCTCATTGCAAACACACACAGAAAAGTATTTCAAACTTGAGTTAAATGTGCCCCCATAACTACATGTTTTGTTGGCACGACAGACTTAAGATTGGCCTCAAAACATTGTCATGTATACATATGAATGTCCTGAAACTTGACAGTAGTTAACCTATTAAGTGGCCTTTGTCTATTGAATCGAAACTCATTAAATCAAGTGAAGCTTTACTTAACATCATACATCAGCAGCTACATAGGTCTTCCTTCAGTGACCTATATTCCTGACTGTATTCTCAGTCAAACATGCACACACACTGTGACACCCTGTATATTTAACATGCAGGACACACATGATAACGTGTACGGTTTAAATAAACCCTGGCGGTGGGTCTGTGTTTCTCTGTCAGAGTGCAGGTCGGAGTGCGACTCCTGCTTCAACAGGAACTTCTGCACACGCTGCCGACCAGGATTCTACCTTCACCTGGGAAAGTGCCTGGAGAGCTGCCCTGATGGGCTAGTCCACAGTGACACACAGAGGGAGTGTGTTCAAAGTGAGTGCCCACAGTTCACATTTATGAGGGGGCCAGGATAAATCAAGGGGTTTGGAGTTGAACCCTGCTCACATTGTCTGTGTATCCCACACTATCTTTACACAATTTGCCAAATAAATCTCACTTTGGTCTGGAGCTCAAGTGGTACATAAAATATTCTTGCTGCTAAATTTGACCACTACGTTAACAGATACATAACTGCGCTTTTGTTTTTGCAGGATGCCCCGCAGAGTGTGAGTCATGTGTGAACAGTGAGACATGCACACAGTGCCGGCCAGGCCTGTACCAGCTCAGTGGGAGGTGCCACCATGTCTGTCCAGAGGACTACGAGCCCAATGACCAACTCATGGAGTGCACACCACAAGGTCAGTCAAATATGTGCAACCACGAAAGATGCCTATCCAGTTAGTAGCTCATGCAAAATTGTTTGGCTCCTACTGTAAATGGCTACAGTTGCTACCCATTTCAAACATGAAATTACTTGAATAATGTTTCCCCCCCCTCATTTCTCCTTCTCCATTTGCAGTACACTGCGAAGTTGGTGAGTGGAGTGAGTGGAGCCCCTGTTCTCGGTCAGGTAGAACCTGTGGCTTCAAGCGGGGCCAGGAGACCCGCACACGACAGGTCCTGCAGTACCCGTCACCCTTTGGTCAACCCTGCCCTGAGATTTCAGAGATCAAAGAGTGTCTGGTCAAGAGGAGGAAGTGTCCAGGTAAAGAATACACAGATTCCGTCAGATTCAGCATCTAAGTCTAAAAAAAAATTAAAAAAAACAACAGAAAAACTGAATTGAATTTTAAAACATAGCAGACACTGTCTGTTTCTGACACAAGTTGCTGCTGACCTATTGCACGTATCACTGCCATCTTTGTATTTGTGACACATGGTGCAGTCTACTCTCTATGAATTCCAGACCTTGCTGCTTCAGCTTGTACAATCAGAGCTAGTCGTTCTTCCGCTCAGGACTATGGCTGTTTACTTAGAGGATTGTCATTGTGGTCAGAGTGAGGACAGTGGGGGGAACACATGTTGCAATGGGTATGTTATGTGTTTTCCCATGAGAGCTCTTCAAATTTTAAACAGTAAAACCGCTTTCTCTGCTCCTAGTAAACAGGGAATAGCGTGATCATTCCTAATGAATAGAGTGGAAACTGCTTTCAGACGTCTCTTTATAAAACCCAGTCCTGTGGAGCATTTATGATCACTTTGTGTTGTGTGTGTACTGCATGTGTGTGGTTACTGAGGTGGTTGGTGGCTACGGCGGGTTGTTTTTTAGCCTGGGCTCTGTAGTGTTAAATGATAGATCGCAGACAGGGTAGGAGGCTGAGATCCAGCCCCCTGGGGCCTCACACTTACAGAACAAACACTGTGTATATGTGTATGTGTGTGCATGCGTGTATTTCCTTGTGTGTGTGTGTCCGTGTGTGTGTGTGTGTGTGTGTGTGTGTGTGTGTGTGTGTGTGTGTGTGTGTGTGTGTGTGTGTGTATGTGTGTGTGTGTGTGTGTGTGTGTGATGCAGCAGAAACAGCCAGCTCAACATCAACATCCTCCCCCTGGGAGGCATGCGGCGACCAGGGGATCAGTATTGGTTTATCCCCACAGCTGCCAACACACTCACTAACTCACACATGCACGCAAATCAACACATGTGCGCACACAAATCCAGATACAGATACACCCTCTCCATTTCAAACGGGGCAATATAAATGCACAATGTTGCATACACGCACCCGGGTCGTACTAAAGCACAGTTTAATGCAAGCGTTGGTTTTGGTGGTAATTTGTGAAAAGAGTCTACTGGATTAACATTATCTGGCAGACTGAAATGTGCTGGTACACTGGCTACCCTCTACTTTTCAGTTTCTATCTGTGTATCTGTACTGATCCAATCCATTCTCTCCATCTCTCTCACACACAAACACACACACTCTAAACCACAAAAAAGAAAACACTGACCCCAATATAAGCTTTCTGTTGGTGCTCCCAGTCAGTTGGGCCAAGGCCAATATATCGATGTGGAGCTGCTGATCTAAAAAAGACAGAAACGAAGATTTAGAAAAAGAAACAAACAAACAAACAAACTACAGAGACCCATTTATCGACCTCGCCCCATGGGTTAGGGTTACCTAGATTATCTAGTTGCCCTTTCTGCGACAGCATCCGCAGTGAATGAGAGCTAATTATCTGCCTTGTGGCGTCCTCTCCTCGCTGTTTATGTTCTGCACACGCTAGGAGGTCAGTGGTCCGACCTCAGAGAGTCCCCAGTAATCCTCCAGCAGCCCTCAGACACTGATACATCCTCCTACTCCTCTTCCTTTCCTCCTTCTTCACACTTTGTCCCTTTGGCTTCTTCTCCCTCCTCTGTTCTGCCTCTCGCTCCTTTCTCCATCCTTCTCCACGGAACATCGCTTCTCTTCTCCACGATTGCCACTTCTTTGTTTTTGCTCTTCCTCTTTCACCTCCTGTTTCTCATTTCTCAAATTCCCACATCCTTACCTACAACTCACTCCAAATATTTTTAAGATCCTTTGTATTTTCTCTCCCTCCTTTTGTCTCCACCCTTAACAATCCCATCCGTACTTATGACTAAACACAGAAACCTTTTCAGGTTTCAAACTATTGATCTAGAGAATTGCTCAATGTGTAGACAACATTTAGTATAAATCATCAAATGCATTTCACTTGTTTGCATTTAGTATTTCTTATATTTTTTTTTCAACTTTGCCCCAAACTGATGTGCTTTTGGTTCAAAGCTGAGCAGATTTGATTGTGCTAACCCACAGACGTATTTTCTTGAAGGATTTAAGGATAGGTTTCTTGTTAAGAGGTACTATACGGTACAATACAGTATGATATGGTACAACACAATACGATGCAATACTTAATTTCTTCCTATGGGGAAATTGTTTTCCAGCAACAATTACATTTTTGATCCGTTTCTTTAAGCTTTTTTTACGACGAGGTGAGGGGGGTGCCTCAGATCACCCACAATGATATTTGATAATAATTGGTGTATTGACAGTTTGATGAGTGATTTGATACCACACTCATGAATGATCCAAGTACACCACTAAGTGTCACCCTTTGGCTTGTGAACTGCTGAATTGAAACCTCAAAATTTGTCCATGCTATCTTGGTTTTTTGAAAAATGCTTACTGATGCATTAAATCATCTGTGAAGGAGGCAAATCTTTTCATAGACGTTCATACAAACCACTAACATAAGGTTAAAGTCTGGTCATTAGCGTAGCTTAGCATTAAGACTTGGAAAGGAGGAATAAACATTGTTGTGGCTCCACAGAGTTAGAATATCTTGGTGATACCATGTTTTCCCTTTTTACAGGGTTCAGACATAGTCAGGCCATTCCCTGCTTCTGTTCCTCAATCTATGTTTGGCTAATCTTTTCCTGGCCAAAAAAGGTAGAGGGTAGTAGGCTGCATAGGTCACTCCATGAAGGAGTATCCTGCAGATTCCTATCTCTGGTTCCTGTAGCATGAAGCAACCATGAGTATTTCTGCTCGGCTCTGAAGATGCTTGTCTATTGCAGAGTACTGTACATCCCCTGCACCCCCCTTTATGATAGGTAGCGTTTTTATTTTCTTTCTTGACGTTAAATTACAGATATAATTTCACAAAAGAGTTGTTACTGTTGGACAAATGCTCTCATACTTGACTCATACTCATACAGTCAGAAATACTTGGATCTGTTCTTCCACACACACGTTACCATCCCTCTTAAGTTAACACTGGCTAATTTGTCCTTTGACAGACCTGCTGTTCACCTCTCTGTCTCTGCATGTGGCCTCTGTAAACCTTAGCGTGCGCGTGCGCGCACACACACACACACACACACACACACACACACACACACACACAACCCCTCTCATCACATCCTGGCGGCCATGCTGCAGGCATTCCACTTGTGGGACAGCCCATAGCCTTTAATCCCGGCCTGGCTCCCGCCAAAAGCTCCCCGGACGACAGAACGCCTGCCACGGAGGATGTGCTACCATAAAACACACAGTTACCCTCTAACCACATGCACACACATAGTCTATACGGTGCACACACCTCCTGTTACCCCCAATGCCCTTATGCTCCCTCATTTGATCATTCATTCTCTCTCCCTCTCCCCTTGATCTCTGGTTCATTTTATATTCTCCCTAAATTTGCTGTTAATCCCTCTACTGCTCTTTGTCTCTCATTAATATAGTCACTCACTCTTGCAGTGTCCAATTCGGTAAAGCTGCTCTCTGTGTACTGAGTACAGTTTTATGTACTGCCCTTTAAAGTGTTGCAACAGATTTCCACAAGTTACACAGCAGTCACAGAATATTCAACAGGTCCACATGAGTGGCTAAGTTTAAAGGGCAGGCAGGGCTTTAATGGGGAATAACACAGAATGAAAAAGACAACCGCTTTTATGCATACATTCCTACACATTAACTTATAGTTATGAGCTATTGCTATCCAACAAAATAGAAAAAGATTAACATTATGCTAAACTAAATGCCTCAATTTAACCCTGATAAAGTGAGACAAGGAATTAGGGATAGACGGATAACACTTTTTTCTGACTACTTAATAAGACATCACAGCAAAAGATATTTTGAAGACACGTTTTATTTCCCTGATTTTGACTGGGAGCAAAATACAACATAAGATACTTTTGCCGCTGTTTAAACATGTATCTGAAGAGTGAAGCCAATTCCATTATTTTTGCTGTGAAACGTTTGGTTTTGACTTCACAAGATGAATAAGAAAAGAGATGCACACAAATTATTTTCACCACCTGAGGTTAGTGACATTGAGTTTTTTTGTAATAAAAGTGCATTCAGTAGATGCTTATAAGCAAACCATATATTTTTGGAACAATACTAAAGCTTTTCTTGAAATCAAGCCTTTTCTCCCAAGTTCCAATTGTAATAATGTGACTGGAAGGTTTCCATGTGTTGTCCCAAAAGCGAGCTAGTCCTTCACTGCCGCTCATAGTCCTGATGACATTAATCAACACACAGTTTAAAAGAAGTCCATCAGAAACTGTTCCAAAAAACCAATTGCAGGTTGGTTTGATAAACACTCTCCTAATCATCTCAACACTGGCATGGATTAGGTTTCTCCTCTGGCTCAACAAAAGCACGGGGGCTACAGTATGACTAATCCACTGAACTTGTAAATAGTTATGGTGTCAGTGTAGTGAAAACAATGAGAGCAAAGGGGACTTCCTGTGTTTATAGAGGACGCGGGGCAGACCCTGCATGAGTCAGTGCACCAGATTACTCCTTCCATCCATTCATCCATCCATGTGCCCAGCAGTTTTTATTATCTTTTAGGTTAATTTGGGCAATTAAACTGAACTCTGTGATATCTAAATTGTGTTCTTGCACATATTAATAGTTGCGCTTAAGTGTAACTCTTGTCTACAAAGCCTGCTAGATTTAACAGAGTGGACAGGTAGAGCTTAGTATCACTAAAGTGAGGCTCAGACACACTCTCTGTCAGAGCCCAACTTTGATTAATAAACAGAGGGAGACGATTTGAGTGGGGGGGGCAATATGTGAAGCTGATAGTGGAGAGATGCACAGAGAGACACAGATCTCTTTCTCTCTCCCCCCCCTGTGTCTGTGCCTACTGCCTACTTCAGCAGTTTCACAATCCCCAGCTGGCCAGCCAAGCAGGCCGTGCTGCTCCACTCCACTCACACATGAACAGCAGTAGTACAACAACAGGAAAGGGCCTCCTCTGCTTTCACTTGCAGGTCCTGTCTCCAGCCTCCCTAGGGGTGGATCTTGTTATTATCATTAATAGCTGTGGCTCGAGTAGAGATAAAACTTCAGCATTCCAAAACTCTTGGTTTTGTTTATGAGATGGTGTCGCAAGAACAGATAAACCGGGGGTTTATTTAAAGGTTTTCTATTTTGGACAAAGGTCTGCTCATCACAGGGAAGAGGGCTGCAATGTGGCCACTGTCTGTGAGTGAATGCTGCCACCTAGTGGTACAGCCAGAGCATTACTGGTGTTTTATTTGCAAGGTCAGGAAGCAGAATGGTCTAACTGCATACAAGGTTATTCACTACACTAAGGTAGTGAACTACCAAAAAAAGGGACCGAAGATGAAGTGTATTCTAAATCTAACTAAATGTTAAGAACATGTGAAAAGAAACTCTTAACCTTCTCTGCAAATATTGATTATGCCGTGTTCTTACCCTGCAGGAGGACGGAGGAAGAATGAGCGAAGAGAAAGGAGAAATCGCAACAACCGCAAAGATAAGGAGAACCAAGAGGGGCGGCGAGAGAAGAAGAGGGAAAGGGAACGTGAGAGGGAGAGACACTCAGGTGAACGTGAGGACTCTGACAACAGGAACAAAACAGAGCACAGGCATCGCAGAGGCCATGACACAGAGCCCGTGTCCCCAGCAGACAGCCTTGTACAGTAGTGCTCTGTAGTGCCTCCCTAACTTCCTCCTGTTATCTTCCTGTTCTTCACCCTCCAAAACATCCCCACCTTCACCCACGGTTTGCCCACCTCACCTCCTCACTGCAGGGGAGTTGCTGCTACATGTATGATTTGAAGATACTGTTTGTGCACAACTGGGCTGGGGCGCATTCACTCACAAGGCTTGGGCCACTATGGACTTCAAAAAGTTTTTCTTTTTCTACCCTGTAGCCTCTACTCCTTCACATTCACCACTGAGAGAGTGCCTGTTTCTAAGTCCAGGAGACACAGCTGGGACTGCTGTTGGGACTGAAGAACAAAAGGAGAGGTGTCTCTGACTGTGTAGAGGACTGGCAGACAGATGAACAGAGAGACAATGACATTTCACTATGTGCTTGTTAATATGGTTATTTAATGGGGCCCTGGTACAACGTTGCGCATCTTGGTTTTTGAATGTAGATTTTGCAACATTATGTAGAACAATTGTTTATTATTGTTCCTGTTCTTTAGATCTCTTATTTTATTTGGTGCATAATTTGTAAAGAAACAAAAGTCAAAAGTGATTTTGCTCTTGCCATCTTGTGACATCTTCATAATCACGGCAGCTGTAGGAGAACATGCACGCCATGAATCAAAGGAGCAAGGTACACAAAGTTAAGCTAAAAACCATTAGCATACGATATGTATGTGTTGGAGAAAAGCTAGTTTAAGTAAATCTAATCTACCACTGGTTTTTCTTTGTACAAGTTGAGTCTGTGCTCTCATTAAAGCTCCTGGACAAGGAACCAAAAGCACCTGTATGTCAATAAAACTATAATGGTTTGTACCTGTGTCTGCTATCCATTTTCTCACCCGACAGCCATCTTGTAAAACCCACCTGTAATGCTTAAACACTTCTCAGTGTCAATATGGTATACTAAGCTCATTAAGACACAAATACTTGACATTTAGTAGTAAACCATAGGATCATTTCGGACACTTATTCTGAAGTCAGTAATGTGAATCATTAAAAGACCGCCTAAACTAACAAGTCACTGTGGCAAAAAACAAATATAACTACATGAGAAACTTATCTGGATTAGTTTTAGTGTTAATATCTTTATATACTGTACATTGTTTGGCAATGCATGTTTATTATTTATTACCTTTACTGTCTCTGCTGCTGTAACATTGTCATTTTCCACATTGCGGACAAATAAAGGACTATATTAGGTTCAATAAAAGTATTAGTCAACATTTGACACGTTTCAGTTTATGGGTTATTAGGGGTTAATGCTGTTGAGCTTACATATTTAAGTAAATAATAAAAACAAGAAATACAGGATTTATTTTTAAAGCAAACCATTTTATTGGTGGAGTGGACATTTTGCTTATCAGTAACATCAGTGGGCATGATGACAGTATTTCCTCCTCATTACATTCATTGGAGAAATCCACATAAATACAGACTATCCATGAAAATAAAGATTTTGTTTAAATTTGACATTTTGTATAATATAGATAAACCGTTGTATAGTATGTACACAAATACATTTGTGAAATAAAGATGATCCTGATGCTAAAACCAAAGCAAAAAGAGAGGAAACACTGTGACGGACCTTGAGATTTACCAGATGCCTTTTAAATTAAGACGGGTCAAATTAACATTTACAGCCAACATTGGATTTTCAACTGACTAAAAGTCTCCTGTTCACTTCATTTTGGCTGCAAAATCCTCGCCCTTCTTGATTGAAGCCTTCAGCTCATCCATGGCTTCAGCCACCAGCTTCTCCTCAAAGGCGGTCAGCTTGCCCAGACCAAGGTTCTTCTCAATGCCGTTCTTCCCCAGGAGAAGTGGTGTGGAGAAGTACTTGCTTTCCGTCTCCTCGGATCTCACAAAAGCACACTCTACAACACCCTCCTTTCCATTCATGGCATCCAGGACGGAGAAGGTGAAGCGGGCACCAGCATAAGCCATGGAGAGGGTTGCAGATCCAGCTCCAGCCTTGGCCTTCACTACCTCTGTGCCCGCCTCCTGGATTCTGCCAGTCAGGGTGGCCAGCTGATCAGCAGGGAACTCGACCTTGGGTGTGCACTGGGAGATCAGGGGGATGATGGTCTTCCCAGCATGACCTCCAATGACTGGTACATTGACACGAGCTGGGTCAAGGCCTTTGAGCTCTGCCACAAACGCGTTTGCTCTGACAATGTCCAATGTTGTGACACCAAACACTTTATTCGGGTTGTACACGCCATGCTTCTTCATGATCTCTGATAGAATGGGGATAGTGGAGTTGACAGGGTTGGCGATAACACAGACCATAGCTTCGGGGCAGAAGCGGGCGCAGGCATCGGCCAAGGTGGCTACAATTGTGGCGTTGGTGTTGAAGAGGTCATCGCGGGTCATGCCGGGTTTTCTGGGCACACCGGCTGGAATGACCACGACGTCACAACCCCGAAGGGCAGCGTCCAGCTGGTCGGGACCGATATGGCCGGTTACCTGGGCCTTTGTCTCGATGTGGCTGAGATCTGCAGCCACCCCGGGTGTGTGAGCGATATCATACAGAGAGAGGTGACTCACCAGGGGGCTATTCTTGAGTAGCAGGGAGAGCGGCTGGCCTATGCCGCCCGATGCTCCCAGCACCGCCACCTTAGCGTTGTTCTGGGCCGAGGTGGACAAGCTCCTGCCGAGGTTGACGGTGGGTCTGACGGCGCGGGAAAACATGTTGTTTGTTGTTTATTTTCTTGATTTACAGAAAACCGACAGTTCCACAAAAGCCGCTCTCCTGTATGACACCAACGTCCTCTAGCCACGAGTGAACAGGAAGACCCGTCAGTTGTCTTGCGCGAGAATAAAGGTCGTATGATTTGTACGTCCAACGTACGTCAGCGCGTACATGTACGTCGTGTCTTCATCCAGGGTTGCCAGGTCCGCTGTTTTTGTCCGCTATAGGCTACTATATGAAATGTTCTTCTTCTAATGCTTCTCGACATAGATGTGTGGTGCTGCCCTCTACAGTTCGAAGATACTAATCACAGCTCAAAGTTCCAACACCCTTCTTTTTCTTCTTATTCTAATAAATTATTCAGCACAGCAGATCACGGCCTTCCATCGCAGATGAAAGTAATTATTCTTTTCCCCCAAATGTTTCTGTCACTTTAAAGTCTTGCATACAGACCAGTTGCGTGAAGACATGTCAAACCTGCTGTCACAATGGCATGGTGAATATTCTTCTCAATATTAAAGCCCCGGGTCAACCAGATTAAAACACAACTGTTGCTAATTAAAAATTAAACATGTCTAATCGTGTCTAATAGCCAATTCATCAGACATTTAATTTTGGCCCATTTTCTCAACCCTGTATAGGCAACATGAGAATTCAACAACCAGGTAGGGCAGGCCTTTGATTTCCTGTCCCACAACATATGTTTTAGTAGCTAGAAAAAGTATCTAGATCAAAGGCTTCTTATATAAAGGGTTTTCTGGCAGCTTGCATCCATGGTGTTGCATCACTGATATCTTATGCAATTAGAAAACTCCCACAATACCCACCAACACACTCAGAGTGCAAAGGTCTGCTGTTTGCAGTTGTAATTAAGTTATATTGTTAGATTATAACCAGGGGCAACAGTTACAGATCACGTTCGTCTGCAGACTGTCTGAACCAGACAAACCAGTCTGGGAGTTTCACCCAGAGACTTATCATTTACCCATGTTCTTATTGTTCCATATAATTCACAAAGTTACATGTGTGTCTTTATAATGTTAATGCATTTAATTGAATCATCATTAATACATGTGCCAAAAAAAATAAAATAAACCATAAAGTCTGCAGTCAGAGAAAACAAGAGAATAAATGTGGAGGTTGTGGTGAGGTGTATACATCCATACATCTGTATATATTTATATCTATTGACATATATTTCAACAGATTCCAGGAACAACATGTGAGATCTCTGTCCGGAAAAGCACAGTCCTAGGAACAGATAAGAAACCCTCAGGTTCTCAGGCTTCTGGTAGAGGACCCGAGTGTGGAGAAGACACAAGACCGCCCAAGTGGGCAAGTGGGGGATTTAAAAAAATGTTTTGAATGGAGCACACCAGTTTACTTTACTGACAGATGTCGTGGCTCATCTTTGTATATGACATAAGCAGTCATTTGTGGTGATGGCCTGGTCTGATACAGATACTGCTATCACAGCCTTGAATATCTGATACCAACATCAGTCCAATAAAGTTACACTCTTCTGTTCTGCCTTTTTATTTATTTATTTATTTATTTATTTAATAAATCTTAAAGACCACACAGCTTATATGATTACTACAGCATGCATATCCCTCACTCACATTCTGGTTACATGACATTGTTGGCACACACCTCTCTTTATATAGCCTGTGTTTAGTGAAGCATTTATAGATTATCTTTGGGAGTGGCTCATCATGTGCTTTATGATTTTATGTTTTCTGATATCCAGCCCAGTGATTCTGATCAGTCCCTGACCAATAAATTGCTAAATGTTGTTTCAGTTCATGCCTAGTATATTTATGTCATACAGGCAAGGTGGAGAAGGAAAAAGACAAGAGAAAGCACAAAGATTAGTGAACATTTTGGACCTTGGTTAAGTTACTCTTAAAGGCAAACTGCTTTTAATACAAGTACACAAAGTATTCATGCATTGTGTGCTGATTTTGTAGAAGAGCTGGCCGCCAATTCAAATACATTAGATATATAATTGCCTTCACCATCAATATAAAAACGTTATATATTGATATAATGTTTATGCATTGTACACACACAGCTTGAGGCCCGACACACAATTCCGCTGAATATTGCCTCAAATACCTGAGTTTGTCACACAAACCTGGCAACCCTGTCTTTAGCTCAGCTTCTTCTTTGCGGAGGAAAACAAAGCCAGTCAACATTGAAAGTCGGAAAAATTAGCATCGGGAATCGTCGCCGTCACACTAACTACAACTGTGAAACAGACGAGCAGAGTTACATCTAACAGTACGGTAAGTTTTCACAGTCTGTGTGGTGAGGTGAACATTTCTGTCCGCTGTTTATGTCCGCCCTGCTAAAAAAATACGCTAGAAGCGTCAGAAGAACTCGTCTATTTGCTGGAGAGAGAACGCTGCCCTCAACGCAGGCTACAACAGGTCTCAATGGTCGTTGGTGGCTTTTGTGTCAGTGTAAAAAATCCCTCTGTGCTCATTCGAGCTGTGAGTGTCACGACAACAGCGAACGTCTGTTTTTTGAGTAGCTGGAGTGAAGCTAACGTTAGCTAAACAAGTGCTACTGCTGGTCTGTGCTCGGTTCCTGTGAATCGTTAGCTTTTGACTTAGCTTTGTCCATCATTAGCTCTGTCATGAGGCCAAACGGGTTAACACAAACCTGTGGTCAGCTGTTACTGCAGCGTTTAGTTAGTTAACAGAGTAGTCCTTTGTTCCGCAGACTCAAATACTCGTACATATTAGTAGCATATCTGTTTTAACAACAGGCTAAACGAGCTTAGTGTTTGACACAATGACAGTTGAATAATGTGCTTGTCTACTGATGTTTATGTAAGGGTTAAGGCTTGATGTTGTCCATCTCTGTTGTGAGACTGAAAATAACCATATTCTCAACATATGCTCTATTCTTTTGGCAGTGACACGTTTGATGGTCCATCAACCCCACTAATGATTCATTAGCATTAAGCTACTTCGAGTAAGTATCAAAATACACATCATTGAATGATTAAGTTCTAAAATGTGAATGATTTCTGGGTTAATTGTTCATCTATGACAGTAAACTGACATTTTACATAACGGATTGACAAAAATAAGAGATAGGATTCAACATAAAAATACAATCATGAGTTGCAATGTACTGTCAGCATTGATTAAGGTCTTGATGCATGTGTTGTATAATTTATTTATAATTGTTTTGTGGCTTGGAATTTATTTAAAACGACACAATGTAGGATTTGCTCTTGAGTTCCCTTTACAATTGGTAAACAGTATTGTTTGTTACAACTGTCATAAAATAGTGTAAAACAATCTGCACTTACTAGTCCAACAGTAACACTCGGTTGAGTATCCCTTCGCCATCGGGATGAAAACGAATGCCAGCAAGTGAAAGCTGGACCAATATTCTTCCTTGTCCAGCCTCTTATTATATCACTCTCCTTAGCCCTCTTCACTTTTTGTACTGCCTCTGACATGAGATCCACTCGTTTAATAGTTCCACCTGTGCAATATCGTTTGCTATATCATTCGGAGGGTTATAGTTCTCTTTGTGGCATGGACCCAAAACTAGTTCGGCAATGCAGACCTGCTCATGCTTTGACAGGTGTTCCATTCACCCTATTGTAAGTGGATATACTAATCAAAACAATCTCTGAGACATTATTTTGAAAGTTGAAATCCTACATCGTCTTGCCTAGAATTGGATCATGATCAATTGTTAAAAGTTAAAATACTTGTCTGGAGTTTGACATGCACATATGGCAAACTGTCTGGGTGAGACGTGTTCACAACAGTGGGGACCCTAGAGGTTTCAGGCAAGGGGGCAGGTGGGCTTGAACATACAGGATGTAGGTCACTTGTCCATTTATAGGATCCATTTATAGGATTCTCTTGCTGCATTCCCACATGAGCTCACTCACACATTATCCGGAGATTAGACAATTTAGCTGGCTCTCTTGAGAAGAGTGACATTTTTGCATTCAAACATACAGACTCTCCACACACAGGAGAATCTCAGGGTCTGAAAGCCCCAGAAGTGTGTTTGTATATTTGTGCTTGTGTGTTACGAGCCCACAATAATCATAATTTTGCTTAATCCTCAGTACTTCCTAAGGATGGCTAGTTGTGGGGAGGTCGACCACTCTGTTAGCTCACTTCCGTCCAGCAAGAAAGGCAGCAGTAGTGGTGGTGGAAGTGGAAACAGTGCTGATGCATCATGCTCGGGCTCCAGCACTTCATCTCCAGCTCTGTCTGTACCGGAGTGTGCCATCTGTCTCCAGAGCTGCGTTCACCCAGTCCAACTGCCATGCCATCATGTCTTCTGTTTCCTGTGTGTGAAAGGAGCATCTTGGCAGAGCAAACGCTGCGCTCTCTGCAGACAGGAGGTACCCGATGATTTCCTAGAAAGGCCCACACTTCTCTCTCCAGAGGAGCTGAAAGCATCGGCGGGAGGTCGCGGTGGCGCCGCCAGTGATCATGCTTGGTATTATGAGGGTCGTAATGGTTGGTGGCAGTATGATGAGCGAACCAGCCGCGAGCTTGAGGACGCTTTCTCCAAGGGCAAAAAAACAGCAGAAATGTTGATTGCTGGTTTTTTGTATGTAGCTGATTTGGAGAACATGGTGCAGTACCGGCGCAATGAGCATGGTCGTAGACGCAAGATGAAGAGGGACATTTTAGATATCCCAAAGAAAGGAGTCGCAGGACTGCGTTTGGACACTGAGGGTGTTACTGGAGCCATTGGGGCAGTGGGCCGTGAAAACTCTGCTGATGGGGCTGACACCACACTAGCAGGTGTACAACAGCAGGTCACAGGTATTCCATCTGTGGTTACAGCCCCTTTAGCTACTGCCAGACCTCCAACCTCTCTTGGGGGTCAGCCTGGCACCAGCGCCAGCCCCTCTCTGGAGGATGCTCTCTCACAGCTTCAGATCAGTCCCAGGCCCACTATCTCTCATGAGCGGTCAGAGGCTGGGGAAGGAGAGGAAGAAGAGGAGGAGGAAGAGGAGGAGGCCTCACCCTCCAGGTCCTCTGATCCTCACACATCTGTGGACGAGTCTGGCTCTGGAGATTGGAGTGACGATGAGGAAGAGGGGAATGATGAGGAGGAGGAGGGGGGAGACGAAGAGCACGTAGAGCTGTTGGAGGATAGGCCAAGGAGGCAAAGACTGAATCCAGAGGACAGAGCCCCCCCTGGTGCAGAGTCCGCCTCTCCCTCTTCCTCATCCAGTAGCAGTGGAAGGTCCAGAATGCCTGATGGCCAGTGTACAGTGACTGAAGTGTGAAGTCGTTCCATTCCACTAATTTATTCCTGACTTTATGTTGTCTTTTACTCAGTCACAGATCGGATGTGGGCAGATGGCTTGGTACATGGAAAATTACACGAATAAAACAAACTAAACTAACCATGTTTTTATGTAAAGAACTAAATTTTAGCAATCAAGTCGTATGGCTCACAACGATCTGTGCGTATCTGTATGACTTGTGTATACCCAACCACTCCAGTAGATTAAATGTTGGGTTTTATGTTCAAGCACTGAGCATTATAGTAGTAAAACACGAGGTGCTGCTTTGCAAACATGCAGATGAACATGCAGTGTGTTGCTTTTAACCATTTAATCTCGGTTACACAATTCTCCACATAGGATTCATGGGAGATTGGTGTAACAGACTTACCATGGTGTTTGCCTGCCATCAGTCTGCTCAAATTCAGTCTCTCAGTTGTAGACATATCAAGTCTGAACGTTTTACATCCCAGATAAGTGCAGCTTTAAAGAGTAAAGGGATCTGCTAATCTGCTTCTGCAAAACCTTGTGGTTTTAAATTTATGATCTAATACTCGGAGGGCTTGTCACAGATTTGTGATGTGCAGGGAAAGAAGACGTACACCAGGATGTTACTCCTGGAAATGGAACTGTGTCATTTTACATTATTGTGAACGGCAGCATTCCAATCATCTACAGTTTAACTCTCTCAGCTAACATAGTACACAGAGGGGCTTGTTGGAGCTCAAGTCACCTGACCAGTGTCGGAAATAATTGAATCGTTGGTGAACATGCATAAATAGTTTCTCTACTTCAGATTTATCTAATTTTGTAATTTTTCCTTTGGAGTTCCCAAACAACTCTTAATAAAAATGTGTTTTTTCAGAGCTGATTGTGATTTGAAGGTTGATTACACAGGTGAAAAAAAGAAATTCAAGAACTAGTTGATACTCTCAAGCGGCCTGGGTAATTCAATTTTATTCCTTGTGTTTTACCACATAGTCCTGTAACTCCGGAGCCCACGGGCAGATTACACCTGCACCTGTTTGTCTTAAATTTCAGAAAAGCCAATGTAAAGATTATGAAACCAGTTTGAACTGAATGTGCATAATAGGTGTACATATCAAATTTACTCGATCTTTTCCCAGCTTATAATAATTGGCATTTCAATGTGAAGTATCAGTGCTTTTCTTTGAAAACTGTTGAAGGCTCCGGACCTTATTAGTATTCTTATGGTCACTAAAGTATTGTCAATTGGTGTGTCTAAAGTTTTGTGGTTTGTGTGTGTTTGAAGAGAGAGTTATTTAGACACTAATGGAGTGGCAAGATGTTGGAAGTGGATAATTTTCAGTTTAAGTAAATGTTTTTAATTTGTTGTTTTTTTTTCCATTTCTTACGGTTGTGAATTATTTTACTTTTGATGTCAAAGGCAGTAGAAGAAAAACATGTCTGCAATAAGGTCACCCTGCAGAAAAATTCAACTTATGTTTTTTTTTTATTTCTTACATGCTTACATCATCCGCTTTTAGACTTCTCACTCTGAAAATTAAAGTTTGTGTACGTTTTTGCTTGGCAAGTTTTTTTGTTACATGGTTTGTAATTTAAGAATAAATTGTGACATTCTTCATCCTAAAAGGATATTTTTGTGCTCCTGTCTCATTGGTTGAGGGACTAAACATTTATATCGTCATACTAGAAACTGATTAATACGTTAGGAAGTTAAAAGAAAGATGCCTTCAATGAGCCCGACACCACAGCATCGTCTTTGTTCTTTAGAAACTAGAGTATATGAATTGATATCATTGACATAGTCAGTGTTAAATATTGTGATCACATCGACAATTCAGACTATGACTGACTGTCTGGCCAGGAAACATGAACTCTAGAAGAGGAACAGGAGATAAAGGCGTTCCAGAGACTTGTTCCGTTTTTGTCATTTGTACACATTTGTGTGTCTGATGCTTAATTTGCTTAATGTGTTTCAGTAAGTTTCTCATTAATGGATCAGACCCACTGTGAATGGCTAGAAAATCTGGAAAATAGTTCTGTAAAAACATCCCAGTAGAACATAACAGTGGAGGTGGTTGAGTCAAGCATGACACATCACAAGCACAGGAATGTGAATCTGTACTAACCTACAAAACTGAGCTAAAAAGGAAAGGACTGCAGCAGTATTAACACTCATATGTCATCCTGCAGACAGACGTTGCCGCCTCATGATTGTTATACCTCATCAGTATCGACAGTATCTGTATGCCGCTATCTTTCTGCTTCAGGAAGGCTCAGCCAGCTCTGACCTAATCATTGACATAATCACACTTCCAGAGGACCTGAAGGTAAAAAATAGAATTAATTTGCTCAATAGAAAGTTTTATGAGACAAGGAATATCCTTTACTATAGATCATTGTTGTCCTCCATACCAAAAAAATGGACAAAGCACTAAAGATTATAGCCACAGGATGATGCAGCATATTTACAGCTTCTTCTCATTAATATACTATTACTGAGGGGAAAATGTTAACAAAAAAGTCCTCGTGCACTATCAGTCAACACAGTAATGATGAAAAAGTATGCCACCACGTATCAAGTTCTGTCATTTTTTGTGATTAACATTATTGCAAAATCCAGTTTCTGAAACACCCAAAGGAAGAGGGCGGCCTACTAAAATCTGACCAAAAATGCCAAACATTTCAAGTATCACTGCGTCTTAGCACCTACACTTGAGCAGGCACAATATCCCTTTAAAACGGTCATTTATGTTTGGACTTACTGGCCAGGGCCTGCAGGTTAGCCGGACCCCCCCACACTGTCCCAAATACTCCCATCTCAGTCTTGAGAGCCTCAGACAGAGGGAGCTCTCTCCCTGACAACACCACCTTCTTCACAGCCTGAATCACAGGCGCGGGTCCTTTTATATAAGTACCAAGCCACTTCTCAGCCTGTTCTAAATGACTCCCTGGAGCCTCCACTGTCTGGGCATCCTCCACGACTCCGTCTGCCAGTCCAATCTGTAATCCAAGTTTGGGATCCACCTTCAGAGCACCACCAAGGAGCTTTAATGCATTCTGACTTCCAACAATGCGGACAAGTCGGGCACCACCTCCCCAGCCTGGGACCAGTCCCATGTGTTTATGGACGAACTGGATCACACTGTCGGATGCCATTAACCTACAAGTGAGCATACATTCAATTATTAGTCCACTGTGCATGGAAGGTAAAGAGATTAATACATTGACACTGAAGTGCTTTCTTTTGTTCACTTTAACAAAAAGTCATTACCTGAAATCACAGGCGGTGGTGAGTTCTGCACCTCCTCCGAGAGCCCTCCCCTCCACCAAAGCAACAGAGATCAGAGGCAGCCTGCACCGAGAAACGTATTCTGTCACCATATTGTAAGGCATAATATATAAGAGCTGAACTACAGTCTTTTTCATCGAGCAAAGTTTCAGATGCAGGACCATACATCAACTGCACATCATCTAGCATTCCTATAAATAACCTCCTGACCGTTTCCTCCTCTTTTCATTCTCATTTTCCCCTTTCTTTACACTCCTACATAGGGTCGTGAAGGTGTCAGCGTTCCCCACAGCATAACTCATACTTTCACACATCTTTTCATGTCCATCCTTGCTAATGAATATCCAGACTGGTTTCTGCTGCTTTCACATTCTGCATTAAGTAGATTAGTACAGAGAAAAAAATGGAGTTTTACCTGAGTAGCCTTGTAAGAGTGTTCTGCATGAACATACTCATCTTCATCCCATCCTAAGAGGCGAAAGAAACATTATTGCATCCAAATCAACACATTTTAGTTCACACTGAAGACAAAAAATTTTGCAAGTACAGTAATTAAATCTGATTTGTGACAAGACACAACAAACCTATCTGCACAGGTTGCTTTGTTCATAATGTAGTCGTACCCACGTTTGTGCCACCACTTTCAAACACAATGCAGGAATAATGGCGGTGTATCATCTCTCTCTATCATCAAACTTGCAAATCGCAGAAGAAAAACTTGCAGTGGAGGAGACTCATATATATTTGTGTACTCCTTCATGGTACTGCAGCAAATACTTCCAATACTTCAGTCACTGTTGTTGTCAGGTGTTATGTTAAGAGTGACAAAAGACTATTTCAATTCAGATTTGAGCAACCAGTGCATTCAGAATGAGATGCATCTGAATCACCTCAAAATGTGTTTTTGAATCAGATGTAGGGGAGAACATTTTTTTAAATCCATTTAGTTTTTTGCTGATATCTGGATTTGCACAAAATCAAATTTACTACCTGTGGGTTTGATATCGCCCTGACAGCATTGAGGTCTGACCCAGAGCAGAAAGTCTCAGCAGCACCACAGAGAATGAGGCCTTTGCCATCTGTCCAGTTCTCCAGCTCGTTCACCCGTTCCTCCAGATCCACCATCATACCGCCTGCAAGGATGGCAGAGCTCTGTTTAAGCAAAGCAACAAACCGGGATGCAGAGTGAAGTGCTTTTGATGTGTGTCACTGCCTGATTTTTAAGTCCACACGAAAATCACATGTCTGTTTTTAAGAGTCTCCTAACCTGAGAGGGCGTTCATGCGAGATGGGTTGTTGACAGTCAGCACAGCTATGCCAGAGTCCTGTTTGAGCAGATCGATGGAGCCACCAGGAAAAGCCTGGAGCTTCTCTCTGATCTCTGCTTCGTTAAAGGCATGAACGCTGGAATAAACACCACTGCTACTCTGTCTCTGCAGCAACCTAAAAGGAACGTCATTTATGCATTACACAAATGTCTGCCTTCAGAGTAGATGCTTATGGGAACAGATGTGTACTTTATCAAGAGACAATATGCATTACTTGCAAAAACATCTCACATAACACTGGGCTCTCAATGACTAATTGTAACTATAAATCAGAATTATACTAGTTATCAAGTGCTAGCAAGTTCATTTTGTTGACTAGACTTGGTTGCATTTATGATTTGTGAACAAATTCTGGGTTCCACTCTGTACACTTGATGTTCCTTTATTTATGACTACATTTACTACACCCGGAGAGGTGATAAACAACATTGGCTGGACTTGTTTACCTGCCCCAGGCTCCACAGCCACTTCTGCTTTTGAGAATTTGCAGCATCACTGCACACATAGCCATCCTCCTCCTGCTGCTGCTGCGAAAAAATGTGAGCAAAAATAAGAGGCACAAATAAATTTGAAGAAAAGAAGCACAGTTACCGTTTTAGTCTTGTAAAACATGTGATAAAAATCCAAAGTCATCATAAACGAACACCTTTGACATTTTGTAAGAGCTGTGACCGTGATTTTTGCGGCAGATGTTTTCACAGCAGGAAAGTGTCTGAGGTCTAGAGTAAGTCATTATGTGCAAACAAACAAGGGTTGTGCTTCTTATCAAGTGAAGAAAAACTTTTAATTTGGTCACTCTATTGAGTAGGACATTTCTTAACACAAGACATTTATGAGTGGAAACTGAGTTTGCACTCGTGAGTAAGTGTCTGAGCCATGATTAAATACAAGTGCAAATACCTGGGAATTATAATCACAATAGATGCTCTCAAAACTGTTGCTACTATTAATAATACTATAATATGATAAAATTATTACTATTGTCTTAAGATCGACTAATCTGATAGTGCTTTAACACTCTGAGATCTCTGAGTCTGGTTCTGCCATAGCTTCCTTTATTTGTTGTTGTTGTTGTTTCTGTTTCAAACAAGTGCTTGAACTGTTGGGTTTCTCTTTCTCTCCAGAATATTGTATGGTCTCATTACTAAAATACCTTGAGGTAATACATGGTGTGATTAGTGATATTCAAACTGGATTTATTTTATTGAAGGCAAGTGAGGTAATGTTTAAAATGTAAAACTTAAAGAAATATCAAAGTATATATTAGACTCACCAGAAAAACAAATCTGATTATTACGGGTATGGCTTTTTTTTTTCTTCTTTTCTGATGATGTTCACTGTTCTGAACACGTAATGAAAATGTAATGTAGATAAACACAAAGTACTGAGTGTAACAGAGGAGATAAATCCCTGCTTTACTGCAGAGACTCCAGAGTTTATTTAATTTCTCACAAACGTGTAACCTATCGTCTGTTTCTCATCTTTACTACACTTTACAGCACAGTCGTGAGTCAACACAAGAAACACATTTAACAAAATGCCGACACTAACCTTTGGTGGCAGTCGTGTGGTGTTACTCTCAAATACGTCCCCCTGGAAACCGAAACTCTCCGGAAAAAAGGGTTCAGCCAGCCACACCCACACGATTGTTCTTCACGGTCTCCACAGGAGGGCGCCACATGATTTCACTTCATGCACAGAGACAATAGATACGTTTTTGGTAATAATATTATTTTTATTATTACGTAAACCATATTTAAATATACGAACGTGTAGAACAAAAAAGGAGAAGGATATAAAAAGCGTAATAAAAAAAATTAAATTAAGTATTGAGACATTATTAAAAAACAATTAAGAGAGCTTGGCTATTTTTCTAAGTTATACTCTTTTATAAGATGCATTGGAACAGAAGTAACAGTAGATGTAACTTTTATTTGTCAGTGCACTGCTGTGAGAGAGCTGCTCTTTGTCTGTCACACTTCTGTAAACACAGTCTACTCAGAAACTGGCTGCACACACATGTCCTTATTCAGTAGTATTGACAAGAGACTTCATATAAAACATAGTGTACAAGTTATATTACTTGTATGTTTATTAGTATTGGCACCCCGAAAAGCTTTTTCTTCTTCTTTTTGTTCAAGTGCAATGCTGTGGTAGTAGATTTTGTTTGATTCATGTGATGCTGTGCCGGACACCAGTGACGTAGCTGAATCTAAAAGCCAAGACATGTCCAAATATTTCTTATCAAACAACAGCCCGCTCTTGGATTTGGTTTTTATGTTTGATTTATGAGCAGTAATAATAAAATCGGATTTGCTGTTGAAAACCACCTTGGAAAATGCGGCCCTTGCTTGCGGATTGGTGCTGCTCTAGTCAATCCAAAAATGTATAATATTGTGCCAAGAAAGGGTGATAACAAGTGAAAACAACTTGGTGTGTAACGCAGACAGTGCAGGCATAAACAAACAACAGAGGGAGGTGAGAGAAAGAAACAGAGGAAGAGAGGGAGGTGCAGACGTTTCATGTCCTGTCCTCTGATCTACAGCTACTGGGGGAATTAATCCTTCACTTCTCTCCACATATACTTTACTGCTATTTGCAGCCTTGAAAAAGTCTGTGAAAACAAAATGAGGAACCAAAATACATTTATGTGTCACTTGGGCCAGTGAGGATTCCTGAGCCATGCTAAATCGAATTATAAGTGCATAGAATTATAATCATATATCAATAACTCTGACATCTTTTATCTTCTTTAGATGCATCTCTCGACAAAGAAAAGGCTACCCTTTAAGTGCAATCATTAAGATCACTTAAAGATTATTTATTTATGACACTTTAGTGCTATTATTGACACCAGTCAAGTGTTTTTTCCTTGAATGGGTGTTTTTTTAGTGGGACCAAACTCTGAATGACAGTCCTGCAAACATTAAAAGGTCAACAGCAAGAGTACAGTACACTGCATCCAAGACTGGAGAGGGAGACATCTCTGCTTTAAGGCCCACACCTCTCTGGTCTATTTAAAAGTGGGGAAGGAATTTGAAAAGGTCGGTGGGACTCTTCCCAAACAAGCATTCCAGACACACTGACTCCTCTTCTTGTTCTGTACAGTAGATTGAGCTATGTCAGCTTGGCCACAACCTGTCTTTACATATCATTGTTTGAAGTGAAGCACCTGGAGGACGTGATGGTTCAGAGGAATTTACTTGTGTAGTAGTCGCAGAGTTATTTTTGTGCATGTGCAAGTGATGATCACACTGTCTTCAATATGTGATGGATTGGCAGTCATCAAAAATGTTTCTCCTCCTTCAGGAACTTTGGTTTTCAAGAATTTTAACTGTTCCTGTCTTTGTCCATTCATTCATTCATTCATTCATTCATTCATTCATTCAGACTCTGCTCCGGCCTTTAAGTGATTTTTTGAAGTCAGGCATGCTGCTTTATGATACATCCAGATATCAATGATGCAGCTGCAGACTCTGGCTGATAATGGAAGAGAGGCTGAACTAACACTCTGGATAAAGGTAGAGAGAGAGAGACAGAAAGACATAGAGAGGTATGAACACATTGAGTGCATGCAAAATTGTCACTGTGTGTGTGTGTGCGTGTGTACGTGGTATTCCTTATGTTGTGGAGATACATTATGGGGACTTAAATCAAGTCCCCATAATGTAAATTACCACATTTTAAGGTGAAGCCATGTTTTAAAGTTAAAATGAGGTTAGGATTGGGTTAAGGTCAGGGGTCAGGGTTAGGATTAGGCCAGTAGTAATTATGGTTAAGGTTAAAGTAAGTCTCCAGGAAATTAATGTAAGTCAATGCAATGTCCTCTGAAGTCATGGAAACCTCTGTGTGTGGGGGGGGGGGATAAAGCGATGCATCATTGTACGGATCGATATGCAGCTGTGTGGTGTGCCACAGGAAGTCAGGAAATTCACTGCAGTCAGCATGGCTCTGTAGCAATTCACAGAAATAAGAAATCACACACACACACACACACACACACACACACACTTTCGAGGCGACATATTAATTAAACATTCCCTAGTCCCTTGTCCAATGTTTCCCCATCTTAACTAAATACCTAAACATAAATCTAGTCTAAGAACCTTAGTCTCAACTCCTTAAAAAGCCCTTTGAAGTTCTAAACACACGCACACACACACGCACAAAGATCAGATCAGGGCCAGTAAAGGTCTATTTCAGGGGAGGAAGAATGGCAGGTGCCAGAAACTCTTGGAGCTGGAAGTTTCCTTTGAGGAGTGTTATGAAGACAGTGGAGCTGGAGGACACAAAGCCAGGAAATGCAATTATTGAGGGTCAATGAACACTTTCCTCACAACAACAGCATCAAGGATGTTACTGTAGACCACTAAAATACCATCATTAAACTTTAGTGTGTATAGTTTGTCTGAAACCGCATCTGAACCATTATCACATTCACATAACAACACAACTAATATCAACAATTTGCAGTTAAAACAGAAAAGTATTCTACAAATCAGAAACTATTCATATTTGTATTTATAAAGGGGCAATAAAACTGTTGTACTTATATTAACTAATGATTTATTGTGTACAAAGTAAGACAGGTGATATTAAATGATCAGAAATAGAAAAATGTAATTTCTTTCACCCCAACAATCACTATCACCATCACAAGTAAAGAGAGGCCTAGTGACTTGATTAGTCTGCCAGTAAGTATTGGCATGAGTCAAAAAGCACTTTGAATAGCTTCAGTGTTTACACTTGATGACAATCTTTTGTTATGTCACTGCAGCAACTATGTGCTTGAAGGATAAAATACAGATTGTTCCGCAAATTCTTTCCAGTGCGTTTTAAGCAGCGCTGGAATTAAATCAGTTAGTGATGGTTACATAACGGCTTCAGCATCTGGAAACCTCCAGACCTGAGCACCGGCCAGTATCGAGGAATCTACACTCTTGTCCAACCTTAACACAGAAAAAAAAACAGAGTGAGGCAGCCAATACGGCAATAGGCTGGGCACTAGGAGAGGATGACAATATTTATATTTATATCAGCTCTGGGGTAGGATTTCTGGCACCATAACATTGTCGCACCTGTTATTTCAGTCAGCGTACGGTGCCAGGTTTCAGGGTGAGAGGTTAGGAGAGGTTAGGTGGCTGTGGCCCTCAGGCCCAACGGTGTGTATGGCTTTGTGTGTGTGTGTATTTCTTTTGTACATTTATTTTGTAGTGAATGGGCATATGGTATATTTATGTATAAGCAGAGATACAAAAAAGACTTATATATTTTATATTGTTGACAGGAAAACAGATGTTTTGTACATAAGATATTAGAAAAACGGATTTATTATTTCAGGATAATTGTCACAATAAATTACCCCTTCGCAGGTTTCCACTCTGATTCTTTACAATATCATACCATATTTTGTGTTATGTTGTATATATAATATTGGTGCGACTATTACAGTCAACTGTAGACAATATGTATACTGTGCAGGAGCATATTTACATCACATTAATATACTGTGAAAGTACAGTATGGAGGACATATTCATTTATCGCCAATGCACACACGTTAATTTGATGTGAAAGTCATGCAACAGGTAGCCATTCATTTACTGTGAGTCAACTGTACTGTACTGCATATGTTGATGCCGTTTACAAGTATAACAAAGCACAAAGACCCACTCACACGGACACGGCTGATGAGACGGATGGTTCCACGGCTGCTGTCACTCTGCAGTCACCACTCAGTGTCACTCAGGACGTGAGCCAACAAAACTCAAGGAGCCAGGCAGTCGTTCGCGTCTGGCATTTCATGTCAGTGAGCTGGGTGTTTGCCAAGGACTCCTGTCCGAGCAGTCACAGAAATATTTATATATTAATATGATTTATGATATTCAGAATTGATTTTTTTTTAATAACACAAAATGTGTCCCCTAACTTTTGAAATACTAGAATAATATTCCCATTATGTTATACCCATTATAAAATAAGTCTAAGATAAGATAAGAAACAACTTCAAAAAGTGGAAGTAAGTAAGTTGATATTGGTTGTACAAAGAAAATGAGAAAAGTTTAGGTTCTTAAGTTTATTACACAAAAAGAACAGCAAAGGCATCACCTTCATCATGATATGATTCACCACCTTAACCAAAGATCTATACTACTCGGCTGAGTGTCCTGATATGTGACCATTCAGAATTAGTAAAAGTAGAAAAAAAAGGCTTTTCAGTTTGTTTTATACGCGTCATTACTTATACACAAAAGCAAGCTCTCGTGAAGGGCCTTGAACATACATTTTAAGTGGAAATGGATTGACAGGAGACATAATGCCATTACAAACACTGAATTTCACTTTCAAAACAGGAAAATTAATAAAAAGAAACCAGCCTTTGGTACAGAGTTATACATATATATATATATATATATATATGTATATATATATATATACACATATATAAAAAGAAGGAACTCACATCTGTTGATATCAAGTGAATGTTTTTGAGTAAGCATGAAAAAAAAAAAAAAAAGAGCATAAAGAATGAGCATAAAGAAATATTTTCGTCACAGGCAAGGTACAGTCCATACATGTACTGTGGGTAATATTCAGGA
Source organism: Solea solea (assembly GCF_958295425.1). Classification (NCBI taxonomy): domain Eukaryota; kingdom Metazoa; phylum Chordata; class Actinopteri; order Pleuronectiformes; family Soleidae; genus Solea; species Solea solea. The sequence goes on from NC_081146.1 coordinate 14,724,225, forward strand.
AGGCAGAAGAAACAACTCTGCTCCGTTAAGCACACTGAGAGTGTGATGTCAGGGGAAATCGCCTCGACTGCCTTCATCTCTGAAAATCCCATTTTGTGCAAAAAGCACACGTTGCGCATGAAATACAAAATACTTTACAATTTAAATACATCTGTCTGAATTTCATTTGGCTGGAAGTCATTGTAGGTCATCTGAATATGAGCTAGCATCACTTTTAAAGGCATAAATACTTTATATAGAACAGGAGTATTTGACTGTTGTTGTAAAATCTTGAAGGCTACACTAGTCAAGGCTATAATTCTGACCTGAGCATAGGATATCCAGAGACAGTTGGCATGAATGACTGAGGCATCGGATGTGACTGATCCTTTGGAAGGTGATGCATTGACCTTTGACTGTCTGCTGAGGCTGTGCTGAACTCAAGCTGCTCTTGAGATCCTGCACTTGCCGTCCTTGGTCAGTTACTGTGGCGTCCACAGGATGCCATATACATTCGACCGATGAGTTAATGAACTCACAGCTGGAGCACTTAGCTGAGTCTTTAGTTATTTGGAGAAGCAGTATGTGTTTGGCATGTACAACAGAACGCTGTCATTGAAAGCTTCTGGCCTCTGGTTCGTACACACAGTGAGCTGGAGTCTCTATGTGAAAGGCGTGTGCGTAGGTAAAGGAGGAAGTGGGTTTCTGAAGACGACAGGATGGAGGTAAGATGGGGGCGGTGGTGGAGGAGGAAGAAGCGGGGGAGCGGCTGGCCCATCGTGAGGGGAGGCGTCGGTTGGCAGGACGAGTCGGCCTTGAGAAACACTTTGGGACGGAGGACGAGGAGACAGAAGACTCTTCATTTACCTGTGGAGAGACAAATGAATTAACATTTAGGATTATCACACCATCCTGTTGCCAATCAAACTCACACAGAGAGATACTTTACATTTTGTCACATGTTCCATCTGTAGTCTTCTTGACCCTAGGGAAAACAACAGGTATATTTCAAACAGGACCACTGATGAATCCACATGACATCTCACGGAAAAGGTAGGCACGCCCCTTCCTTTTCTGCTGCCACTTCACTGCACACAGTTCATTTTGAACACTGCTCCCTGGTCAAGGCTGAACTGAAGTGGTGCCACGAATCACAATCTTTGCACGAGTTCAAATTAAATTGGCCTGATAATTGCGCCAAACAATTTCTTTGACATGTGCTGGACTTTGAAGCAGAGTAATAACTTTAGCCTTCTTATTTACGTGGTTTGCCATGGGCATTTAGTCAGCTGGCTTCTTGCAGATACCTCTGTAATTACAGCACAAAATCACATGGGAGAAAATAATGAAAAATAAAAGACAAGTTGTTAAGGATGACAGACCTCTTGCCAAGTTTTGTATGCCACATCAACACTTCCATTTGTTAGTAGACTAAAAGGCATAACCTACATGCCCAGAATATAATGGTGTCTTGGCCTGCTTCTGTCTCTTAGAACATACCAGAAATAAACAACATTCCCTCTGGAGCTGTCCTCTGTTAGCAGCAATTGCTAGAGAATTCAGATTGGAACATGAGATGGACTGAATTGCTAAGTTCATTCCGGGCTACTGATAATTAACTTACTCATTATAAAGTGCAGTTTGACATAATAACATTTCAGTCTAAACAATATGCAAACTAACATTTTATGTGAGGAGAATCCCACTCAATGTGTCACCTGATTTATGGCAAGACGGGTGCTTCTACAATATGTTGTGCTTGCATGTTTAGGTGTGAATGCATCTCAGTCTGTACCCACCTGCACTATAAGCTGAATCTCTTTCACACCCATGGCAGTGTGGCTGCTGAGCTGTGCATGTGTAGTGTGTGTCTGTGCGGTGGTTGAAGTCTGTACGTGTCTTAGAGTGGGAGGGTCCATGTCCAGCATGTCTAGTTCAGTCTCCTGCTTCCCAACACTGAGGTTAGGATGTGACGTCATCTCGTTCAGTCGGCTCTGGCTTTGTTGGGCCCTAGCTGCAGTCTCGTAATTCTTCAGAATTCTTTCCACCGCTCCATAGTTGGACCTGGATCCCTCAGGCCGTGGGTACGCCGCCAGAGTGAGGGTCTTCCAGGGATGGTCGATCATCATTCGAGGTCCATGCCTGGTGGAGTCAGACTGGGAAGGAGGTGAAGACACATGCCTTGGCTGCGCCTGGTGCTCTGGCTGAGTCACCGGTCTTTGTTTGTTCTCCACAGGCAACTGCTGGATTGGGGCAACCACTCTGGCTGCAGGCTGAAGCTTTGCTCCATGTGGAATCTCATTCATCAAGTTGGAATCCTCCATGTTCTGTCCTGGCTGGTTATTTGCAGACGAGACAGGCTCACAGAAGACAGCCCCAGTGGCTGCTCTTCGCTGTGTTTTCCTGGAAGGACTGCTTGGTGTTTGAACTTTGTGCTTGACCTCAGGCTGGTGAGCAGGACTCTGGGAGATTATTGTGGTGGTGTCCCTGAGTCCAACCTGTGGCTGTTCAAATAAAAGATCAGATGGGGTGTCTTGCTTTATTCTGACCCCCTGGCTTTCAAGACCACATCTCAGTCCCTTTGGTAGGACCTCAGTATTCTGAAATGTGGAATCTGATATGACCTCAGGATTCACACCCAAAACACAGGTGCTGAAATCAGTACAGTGTGGCTGAAATCCTGTCTCCCTGGGCAGTAAAACGTCTGTTGCTGCTTGGCAACCCAGAGAGGAGGCATCTGTAATAGTAAAACTGTCTTGTTGCTTTACACCACGGCCCATCTCAGCCTGAAACAAAGTTCGGTTGAACTCAGCTGTTTTTTGTTCCAGCATTATGTTTCTTCTGGAGCCCTGGAGGTCAGGGCTGACAGGTGTTTTTTCCAGACTGGACAACAATACATCTACAGGTAATTCTGTGACCCCTGGAGGCGTTTGCGGATCAGGATATTTGAGGTTACCGACACCAGGGTTGTAATCTGAGCGCAAGTCTTTCGCAGTACTCAGTGTGCTCACCTCAGAGAAACTCTTCTGTACTGTCTCACAGGGAGATAACTTGCTGCTGCTGAACTTGCTAGCATCACAGGACCAGCGGTTGTGGCAGCAGGCCGTATTGCAGTTAGAGTGAGCAGGAGCAGAGCAGGATGATACTGCACCATCAATGAAAACCTTTCCTTCATTTTCTTGTAGCATCGCCTCGAACTTCCTGACGATGGAGGGGCTACTGCACTTTCTGTCCACGAGAACACTGGGGCTGTGGCACCTTTTCGCTGTAGTTGTGGGGGATTCTGGGATGTGGAGTTCTGTGTCTGTTAGGGCAGAGGGGCTCAGGTTCCAGGAGGAGGAGCGTGGTGGGATGGGTGGAGCTGCTGTGTCTATTTCAGAGAGTATCGTCTGTGTGTCTCTGCAGCTGTTGGGATCAGCAGCACTTGTTCTCCAGGAGTCACTCACAGTGTTGGCCCGCCAGGTGTTATCTGGTGACAAAGTGATCCAGTTTTCCCTCTCCAAGGCCCGGAAATCATCGTAGATTTGACTGAGGTCGCAGGGAGGTTCATCCTCCTCATTTACACCCAGGAATTCAGACTGATTCCTGGAGGAAATTAAACAGAAGAAGGCATTTAGTTTATTTAAATGAGTCCATTTCAAACCATGTCATATTTCTAAATTAATTTCGCCATGCTAAACTATGTCTAGCTACTCACAACAGACATGACACTGAGATTCTGATCTGTACAAGCACATAAATACAAGCGAGCAGCATAGTTTCATGTTGATACCGGAAAGTTAAAATGGATTTTATTTACCTCTTATCGCCACTCTTGTTTCTGATCTCATCCTGGTAGCTGCAGAGCTCCTCGCTTACACGTGCTATCTCCTTCAGCGCCTGAGACAAAGATATACAAAGAGACAAGCTGGATATTAAGTGATGCTTGAGAAATGTACACAAATGGTAGATTAAGAGGACTGGAAATCTGAAGAAACCAAGGAATGATGAAGGAGAAAAATTAAACTACAGGATTACTGGTGATCAGACAAGCATTTGACAGCACAGAGAGGTAAAGACTAATGTGTCTAATGTGACCCATATGTCTTTCATAAACAGGAAATGGTTTGAAACACTTACAGCATTAAGAGTAGTGGTGTTCCTCTTCTTGTCACTGCCATACAGGTCTGCCCAAACAGGACTTTCTTGTGGACTGACAGGGACATTGTTTTCATTCCCATACGAAGCATTTTTCTGTGGCGTTTGACATTCAGGAGCTCCATTAAAAATAGCAGCCATCTCTGTCGTATCAACAGAAACTCTTTTATTATCAACAAAGTCTTGCTGCCAAGTGCCCCTGGATCTCAAGTCGTCCACCAGCGAAGGCTGTGGCAGTTCATTCTGAGAAAACGGACCACCGATATTGAAGTCACAGAGGCTGTCTACTTGGAAACGGCTATGTTGACGACTCTCTCTGTCAATGATGTTTCTGCTGAGACCAAAGCCAGGAAACGACGCTTGTCTGCTTTGCTCCGATTGACTGCTGCTGCTGTGCGGCTCAGAGCACGAGTTGTCGCTGAGCAAACTGGAGCCTGTGCTGGTGGAAGGTATGCTCAGTCTGTGCACGACATCATCACTGTCCAGTCTGGTCCCCTCTCGCTTGAATCTCACTTCACAGTACAGCTACAAACAGGAAAGAGAAACAAATGTCATCATATTTTTCAAATGTATCTAGTTTTCAAAATTGAAAACTAGATCTTGGATTAAATTACTAATAAATCATAAATAATAAATCACACAGTCAAATACACCTGTTTATCCAGTAATGTGCTCAAAGCAGAATTATAAACTGTGTTATTTCTGAAATGACTCCACCTTGGCGCTCATAATGGGAGGGAAAATCAGTCAAGTATAAAAGTATGATGAATGTAAATGGCAAAATGATTAAATACTACTACTACTACACCAATATACACCAACTCCAACTACTCTAATATAGGAAGATAATGAATGAGGAAAGGCAACTAAGCAGCAAATCTTATGAACATATTTAGACCACATCTAAAAAAAAAAAAAAAAGGAAAAAGACATTCCACAAATTCTTTCACATAAATGGATGACCTCTAGCCTCGTACCATGAAATCTCAAAATAGTAACTATTTCATGTTGACTGGGCTCGTTTCCCATCATGCAATGTCTCGATGGGACTTTAGTCTGCTTTATTCCTCTGCAGTTTTCCCCTCTCATTTTCTGGTCTCAGGGGCAAATGAGAGCCACATGTTCTTTTCATAGCAGGCCTTTTTCCGTGCCTTTGCACTCTGTATAGCCTCTTTCATTAAAAACTGTAAATCTGCTGATTTAACCATGTCAGATTGTAATCTGCTGTTGGCCTTGAGCTTCATCACAACACATGATTAACTTTTCTGTCTTGTTACTTTGACTCTGCCTCTGTTGCATGCCATCTTCCCCTTTCTATAACACCTCAGGTCCCAGACTGTCTTCATCACTGTATTTGTCTCAGTGCCCAGAGGTCAGAGCTACAACAGAGCCCACACCCTCCCCTTCCACTCCTTCCTTTTCTCACATTCTGCAGCTGCAATGATGTGGGATATTGTTTTGACAGCGTTGGTGTTTAACAGGATGTGTAGGAGGGAGATGTAACACACTTAAGGAAGAAAAAAAAATATATATAAATCACTGAATCTTGACAAACGCAGCATTTCCATTCAACCACGCAGTCACTCCATCATACCTTCTCTATTTTCTTCTGCATATCTTTCAGCTGGGTCTCCCATTCCTTCCTCTCTATGTCAAACCTCTCCAAAAGCTCAGCTTTTTCTCGTAACCAGTCCCTCTCATTGTGCTCCAGACGATAGCGCAGGTCCATGGCGGTTGAGCGCGTGTCTGCCAGGAGCCTCCGCTGCTCCTCCCTCTCTCGGTGGAGAGTTGGGGTCTCACCGCACTGCGCTTGAGTGCCCCGCGGCGCCACAGAACCAAGACCTGCTGCTGACTGGACCCCTCTACTTGCCAATCCGGTACCTTCTCTAACCTCCAACTGAAGGACAAGAAAGATAACATGAACAGAGAGCACAGATGAGAAGTACAAAGAGAGGAGAGGAAGGAAAGAGTATGAGAGACACACACGCAGTCAATGTTAATGAGAGATAGATTTTAGGTGGAGAAAAGAGGATGAGATCCAGACGAAAAGCAAGGCAGGAGTGAGAAACAGAGTTTAGAGTGGAATTAAGGGAATGAAGGAGTGGCAGGAAGAGAAGGTGGAGGAAGTGGGGGAATAACACACCATGGGGATGAGTGTGAGTGGGTTCAGTGAAAGGAAGAGAAGAGAATAAAGCTGACAATATTCTTTAAAAAATCACACATATTGGTTCAAAGGTCACGTCTCTTGTCTATGGTACGTCACTAACACAGGATACACTGCAGGATACGGCGGATCAGCAAAATCTGTCTGCAGAGGATGCATATGGCCTCAGGCAAACAACACGCGGTGTATCACCTTTTAGAGAAAAACACTCAGAAGAGGGGACATTGACATAGATATTGGTCATAAGACTTCAATAAATAATTAACTCTAATTGATTTCAACAGTGACCATACAAAAATGCCAATTTCATTAGGTTCAACTGGACATTTTTGGTTCACTGACAGTGTTTCTAAGTGTCGTTATGAAATGCCCAATTCACAGAAATACCATGGGCATTTCCCCGGGGAATTTCACTGAGTGTGTTACAGCCAAAACCACAAACCAAAAGAATGTTATCGCTTCAATTATAATGAAAAGATATTTTACAAAACAAATTTACATTGTACAGACTTTGAAGTATGATGGTTTTTTTTGGTTTTTCTGGCACCTCAGCAAGACCACTGAGTAAGACTGATGTTTGTGTGTGCGTACCACATATATTCTCTGATCTCGAGAATGTCTGCTTTTGAAATACTAAAGAATGAGGGTGTGTTTCAGTACATGGGTCTGTACGTTCTGTGGTACATATGTACATTTCTGTCTGATGCTAATAAAAGCAGGGGAACATTCTTGGTTTTTATGCATGTGCATATGCCTTAGTGTGTGTATGTGTACATGTGTGCGTGTGTAACTATACATGTCTCTAGTTGGCTGTTAGGTAGGCTGTTTGGTTAGGGTTAGGCATTAACTGTTTATGGTTAAGGTTAAGGATAACACTTTGTTTCGGCTGCCAAACTGAATGCAGTGTCCTAAGAAGAATAGCTGTGCAAGTCTGTGTGTGTGTGTTTAGAAAAAGGAGAGATAATGCATACAAGTGTGCCTGAGTGTGTTCCCTCACAGACATTGTCCCAGCCTCGGTCATGGTGCTATTTCTGCCTATGGCCTAGGGTCAAGAAATTATGGTGTAGGAAAACAAGTCAACCCTTTCTGTGTGCCTGTGACTCTTCTTAAAGTTCTCCACAATTACAGATGGGTGATGATGGGTGCTGTCCTCGGTCTATTTAAACGCCCATATGTAAACAAGCACCGAAAGTGCAAAAACAAGATGGTTGGAATCAAAATAAATGGACTGTAGTACATTTGTCAGTGATTAGGACAGCAGAGGCAGAGGAAGTTGTGGAGCAAGCAAACATGCAAACAGCTGGATCCTGAAAAACACACTCAAGCACACAGATACAAATTCAATATGGCACAGTCCCGGTGTGCCATATCCGGCTAGTCCTGACCACCCTGTCATCGGTTGGCACAGGGTATATAAAGGTAACTGTGTCACCACGGTGACCCACTATAAATAGTGGCCTACAATGTCACATTCCTGTGGGAGGTGGAGAGACATAGTGAAGGGGGGACTTCACTGCTCAGGCAGAGTGAGATATCTCCTATAGGTGCCAGTAGTTTTCATAAATCAGCGGCATGCAGAGAAATATGCGTGTAAATATCCAGAAATCCAAAAACAACAGGAAGTCAAAATCCAATTCACTCACAGTGCTTTCATTAAAATCTCACTCAGAATAATTTCTGGTACAGTAGTGTGATACACACTATCAACTGAGGCCAATTCAGTAAATTACTGTTGTGGCTGCACTGCTTCAGTATGTCTGAAGAGTCAGATGATCTGTGAGAGGATGTAAACCAACCACAAAATATGTAAGACAGGAAAATCGTATACATGAAACATGAGTGTGTGGACATATGAGGACTCTCCTGGTTAATAATAGATAATGACAACTTCAGCAGGAAAATAAGCAAACGCCATTTCACTTACAGTGCCACTACCTTAAATACAGTATCCCCCAATAAATGTAAATTCCACTTCATGTCTGTATGCTTTAGAATAATGCTCCAAGTGTTTCTTCACTGGGAGCGTGTGCTGCTGCATTCTCTCTTCAAAGTGTGATTGGAGCAGAATACTCATACCTTTATGATAGCAAACTGTCTTCACTGTAGCTTTTTGACAGGGTTCTTCTCGCACATAAATGCTCATGCGCTGACTCATTAGTTAATCATCCAAACTTTCACCCTCACAATTACCCTCTATCTCCTTAACCCTCTGTTTGAGCTAAAAACACTTCTTCGCTTACATGTGTAAAAAGACAGAGGAGTTTCTCACCCATGTTGAAATTGCTCACACGTTTCACTTTGATGTGAAGTAAAGTTTCACCCACTTTACACTGATCCACATGCATTCCTGTGTATTCTTTAATCTGGTTGCAAGAACTCTGAATTGCCTTACATCTAATTTATTCTCATTATCAAATGAGATGAAGTGGGGGAAAAAAAATGTTGTCGTCCGTCAGTCTATACGTTCATTGACGTGGAGTTCACGTTAAACTGCACATAACACTGTATTTTGAGCTTCATGAGTAGCCTTTGATAAGCGTTTGGTAAACAAATATCATTAAATATAACCTGTAGCAGGATGTAGCATCAGGACAAAACAACTGCTAACAATGGAGCTTACCCCGCCCAGCAAGGCTTCACTCCAAGTCATTTCCTTTGGTCTGTTTGTGCAATTAATATTGAAAACTGTTACCGTAGGTACGTGTATGGGTCCACATACATGAGAAAACAAAGACTAAACATTATTGCAAATGAAAAAGAAGAACATCCCAAATGAATCACCTTGATCTCCTCTAGCCTTCAGAGTGGCAGACCTCTCTCAGAGGAGATAGATAACTCAAGTACCTCATATGTCCATCAGCATATTGGTAAAAAAAAAGAAAAACATCTGTGCATGTATGGGGCATACTGGCATGACTGTATAACCTCCTGCAGTAGATCAAGCCTCCGCTCCCGCTGCCTCACTGGGCTTTTCAAACACAAAACAGAACCGTAAATGTCTGTTTTTGTAAGGTTCTCTGTCAACCACACTGTGAGAAGGCACAGAGCCAGCAGGACAAAGAAAAGAGCTGAACGAGAACACTGCCATCCACTCACAAGAGAGAGCGATCGCACAGCAGTTAAACCATATACAGTACAGTATGTGTCGTTCATTACTTGGAAAAAGCCATGTTACTGTGTTGCATTCCTGGGTCCTCTGTGATCTTATTACTTTCACCACATTACAGAATTTCTGAGACTTATTTGATTATTGTACTCGCTCCAAACGGACAAAAACAAAAGGGGGGAGCTGTATTTAAAAGGTGAACGCATGACAAATCAGTTTGAAGCCTGTGATATGATCCATATGGATTCAGTCAGCATAGAAGCACGGACAGTGTCACAAAGAGAAGTAAGTACACAGAGAAATCAAAGTCTAAATCAATTTCACATCCGAGCAAACAATTCCATTATCTGATATGCTCAACCCTTAAAAGCCACCTTGCTTTGAAGAATATGCAGTGGTCTTTTAAGTGTTGTGTGTAATGCCTGATACAGAATGGCACTGGTATGCAAACACCACGGTGTATTTTCTCCCCATTTTGAGAACCACTTAACGGTTGCTGCCCGTGGTAACCACAGGTTAACATTTCGTCTGCTGAGAGAAAGTTGTTAAAAGCTGAGCCTGCTGTTTATGTCTGGCTGAGCGGGGATCACTGAGTTTGTCTCCCCAGTGAAAATCTTTTGTCTAAGCTGAGGCTTGAGTTGGAGGGATGCCAGGGTGACTTATCACCATGTCATGTGGGTGGCAAACGTGGCAAGCCCAGCTTATACAAAACTAAAGGCCACACATGCATCGACATTAGAAGGTAAACAAATCTATGCTCGTGTTCAGAATCTAAAGTCAAAAAATGCATCCTTTATTTTGTATCAGGGAGGTTGCCCCATATTTCCCTTATTTTGCTTTTGGATAAATAAGCTCTGAGTCGCACCTTTTCCTAGATAAACAGTTTGCGCTCACACACAACCACACATATTAAACTGCCACTGACGCAACAGGTCCCTTTGAATACAGCCCCCAAAACTCCACCCACACGTCATCATCATCACCAACACCATCATCCTCATCATCATCGTCCTTCACCTGCGCAATCCTGCATTTGAGCTCTGCCTTCTCCAGCTCCCAGGCACATCTGTCTCTGGTGTACTGCAGCTGGAGTTCGCTCCTCTTCTCTTCCTCTCTCTTCACCTCTGCCTGCACTTCCTCCAAAACCGTCTTCAGGTCCAGCAGAATCCTCCTGTTCTCCCCTCCCTGCATGGAAACACATTTGGAAGCAGTCTTGTCAGCCCAACATGCCAGACAAGCAGTGTCTGTCTTCCGCCAAACAGAAGTTAAAGCATTCCACTACAAACCAAATTGTTGTGCACACTGGTGTGTGCAACTATCAAGTGTTTAGCCTGAACGAATATTCTAAAATTGTTATTCTCCAATACTCCAATAATACATAATTGTATTTTCCCACATACCAACATAATTAGAACAGGAAAAAGACAGTGGCCTAAGTATTTTTGGAGTACCACAGACACACCAAAGGCCCACACAGATATAAACACAGTGCTGACTTTTCACTCAAGTGGTAATTAGTTCCAATTACTTGTAAGTCAGCCACTTCTCTCAACAACGATTCCTTCTCACGCGTCCACCCATCCTTGTCCTGAACATGTCGCTTTTTCAATTCGTCAAATTTCTTTTTAAGTCGCATGTGTTGTGTTTGCTGCTGCTGCTGCTGCTGCTGAGGTGATTCAGGTCTAGACCACATTTGTCCCCCGAGCATCTCGAGCTGTGTTCCAAGTACACCTTCTTCTCCTCCTCCTCCGGTTGAAGTACCGAACTGGGACTCGTAGACCTGACTGAAGACGGTGGGCGGAGAGGAGATCCTTCTGAGCGGATTGCGGGCTTTCCCCCTGCCTCTGTCTGTCCTGTCCATCCTGGAGCTCGGCACAAACTCCCATCCCTGAGAAGGGACGTATCCCCCGCCAGCACCGCCCCCTCCGTGCAGCCCAGAGCCGTTCATTAACGCACTCCACATTTCTCGAGCGCATCAACATAAATCATTAAAACACAACGTAAGTGGTTAAAGTATTTGAAGCTGATGGACAATCTGATCTGTGAGTATCCATTTCTGCGTTTACTCTGCGTCAAAGCGCACATTATCCAAACCCGGCTGAATCCGCCGTGGGCTGCACATCAGCACCGAGGACACCAGTCACCACAGTGCACACACACGCGGCGGCACTGGACGCTTCGGTCTCTTCCATGTCTTCACGGAGATAATGTCAGACCATTCCTGGGCCACAGTCCTGGGCCCCGCGGTGTCCTCCTCACTGCTGCGATCGTCAATGCGCGTTTGGCTTTTTCACATGTTTGCGCTGAAACCAAGACGCGCAGCGCCGTGTGTGCTTGTGCGTCCCTCTCTCTCTCTCTCTCTCTCTCTCTCTTCTGCACAGAGCCAGGAGTCCAGAAACCCAGAGCTGCAGGAGTAGACGTGCAGGCTAACCACTCAGACGCGAATGGGAGAAGTTCCCAAAAATATCACAGCCTCGAACTGCAAGAGCAGCGGGTATTTTTACCTCCTGTAACCATGAGTTACTTTTCCCAAAGCCGGAGGAGTCAGAGCGCAGCGGCGTCTGCAGGAGGCAGCACGAGCCACGTCCGTCCATCAATCCATCAACACCGCGATTCTCTAATTACATCTCACAGGATGCGCCACTTAACGCTGTATCCATGGCAATAAATTAACTCTCGCGACAAAACGTCACAGGCTGAGGACAAACAAGTGTGATAGAGGCTACACGCACAGGTGGGTGATATATTATTGGACGCGAAATACTTTTCCAGTCGTTTATTTATTAAATAAACATTGAATGATATGGATAACATTAACTTGTGATTAATACTAATATTAGGAGTTAATAGTTAATAGGATGGTCCACAAACGGTTTTGGAAGATCTGAAGGAAACATCTTCTGCACTGTTGCAAAAGGTGTCGTTACAAATGCGTTGGCTCCTTAACTACCTTTCCTGTTTCCTCAACCCTTGAGTCCTCCCTGCCTTCCGGCATTGATCATCCACAGTCTTAGTGAAACAGGAGCTGGCTATCACGAGGAAAGGACGAGGGCAGGGCATTTTTTTATAACCTCAGGTTTGAAATAATGTAGCATAACACCAGGCCTGAAAACAGCAGCAGTTACTTTGTTACTTCGCTACACAATAATAGTATCGCACGACTTTGATGCTTACATATAGAGCTCTGCTCCTCTCGAGCGCAAAAACAAGCCACGACGCACGTGTCGTTTGACAGAATGACGAACCCTTACCTCTCCCTCTTCTTTTAATATGCTCCCGAAAGCTGTGATGAATTGTCAACCATTAGAGATTAAACCACGAGAGTCCACATGTCGAGGAGCTGTAGCTGAAGTCTGAACTGGAATGCAGTGGCTTAGTTAGAACCAACTGGTGAGCGAGAGACCGAGAGAGAGAAAGAGAGAGAGAGAGCCTACAGTCAAAACGATGCTTTCATTAACTCTTCACGTCTCTCTCTCTCTCGCTCCCTCTCTCTCCACAGCTGGACTTAATCAGTGACGTCAGATATCCCACCAGTTCCCACCTCCATCCTGGTGGTCAGGTCCTTGGTGAAACTGGCCTCTCATCATTCATCTTTCCTTGGTTCATTATTCAGAGCTGCACCGGAGCAACAGCTCATACACACTTCTTCTGACTGTCAAATAACCACATTCCAAATAGCACATGATGAGTCACACATCTGCATCTGCCTCAGAGAAACCTGCCAGAGTCCCTGTGTGAGTCAGTGTTTGTTTCAGAATCAGACAGTGTGTCAGTGTATAAGTGCCAGTGATATTATAGAGAGTGTGTGTGTGCGCGTGTGCCTGCCAGGTCAGGGCAGGGCACTCATAACACCAGCACTGTACTGCTCACAGACCCAACAGAGGAAAACCTTGTGGTTGGGTGGCTAAACCTTTTTTTTGGCTTCCCTGGATAAATTAAATTAAAAATGAAACAACAATAATCTACGAAGCATGAGCAACAAACGAGCAGTACATTTTTAAACTGTTATCAACAGGATAGATTCTCAGCACTTCTCTCAGTCTCTCCACAACATGTTTAGATTCCAATAAAAGGGCCTGCCCATCCACACATGCGTTTTCAATTAATGTGGCTCATTAAATTGACACTGTTGTGAGCAAATTGGGCAATAATATTACACATTGTCACCAGTCTTTGTTTACTCTGGTGAAAAGAAAAGCCCAGCCACAGTCAGTCAGCATCTATACTTACAGTAAGGGAAAACACATGTGAGTGAATGTGGCACATAAAACTGGACCTGGTATTAATATTTATCCTGAGAAATCCAATCACAAGTACAACTGTTCACACTCTGCAATAACATGCGTTGTGGATGCATCTCCTAGTGTGACCTTTAGTGATGTGCCGCCACGTTCCTGCGCGATTTCCAAACACACATTTATATTTTCTAACAACTCTGACTGTACAGAAAGCGATCAAAAAGAGTTAAGAGGAGCTGTTGATTAAAGCACCACTCATGTTGCTGTAACATGAAATAACATGTAAAACATAATCTTGCAAAATGCAACAGTGGCTTCAATTAAATCAACATATGGGCACTGAGATGAGAAGTGGGACGTCTGCTGAGGAGGTGGACTCTAATCTGTCCTGAGGACCGACTGCTTTCATGCATGTTCAGGAATGTGGCCATGTGGTTCCTCAAACCACCTTCAAATGTGTTTTTTGACATCACATCTAAGGATGCTGTCAACATGTGATCAATCAGTCATGACAGATGTTAAAACCAGGTCTTAGATTGTCTGCTAATGTCCCATTACCCATATTCAGATAAGTTCACTGACACTCACCTTAAAGTTTCACTGTCGCTCCGCGGTGTTCACTCGCCGATAAATGTTGAAAGCATCAGTGTGCGCGAGAGGCTGGGGTCGTATGTGGGAAATTATAGTTTCCTGTACCTTGAGTGACCTTATGACATGTGACGTGTTCAACATAACAGCACTGAAATGAATGAATAATAAAATAAATAAAAATTAATAAATGAATGAATGAATGAATAAATAAATAAATGAAAAAGCAATTGTGAAAATGTAGAAAAATACAGTAACCGAGTGTGTGCTTTACAGAACAAAGAACAGGGTGAAAAGGAATACCAATTTAAAAATAGTGGCATAGGAGAGTGAGGAAAACAGAACAAGGATGAGGATTAGCAAAATAATGGGCTGAAACATCTTGATGAATGATGTTATAGAAGGAGGGGAAGGAGGAAGAGGGGAGAGAGGCAGAATGACCAGTTAGATAAGTGCATATTAGTCGACACAAAATTAAAGTCGTGCAGTGTTTATGCTTTAGCTTACAGACAGCGGCTCCTCTGCCTGTTTGTCCTCCTGTTTGGGGACGTCCAGCCGGTCTATGAAGCTCTGCAGTTCCTTCCGGAAGGCTTTCATCTGAGCATTGATACGGTACAGTAGCTCATGCTCTCTGATCCTGTAGAGGAGGAGAATGAAAGAGAGAGGACTCAATTAGCAATTAAACAACTTGAAATACAATTTCCACAAATAAAAAGGAGTTGTTTTGTGCCATTTTTACCTGCCGCCTTCTTCATCCTCATCCATCCTTGCAAACAGCTCTCCGTTAGTGACGTACACTCGGGCCTCAGCAATGATAGTGGTGGTGTCAGCGATGAGCCTGTCAATGGTCCGAACCAGCCTCTCTGCCTCTATGCGGATGTCTATCATCTGCTGGCGGTCCTTCAGGCTTCTGGATAAAAAACGGCTCTCCACAGGTGAGTAAAGGGAGCGTGTGGGGGTGAGGCACCGGATGTTCCTCACCTCATCAGAGTCACTCTCCCCTCCAATAGGGCCCTCACGCTTGCGGTGGGGTGGGAGGAGACGAGGGGAAGAGGCTGAGGCAGAGGGGGTGTCGTCGTCCCGTCCTCCATCGCTCTCTGCGTCACTGTCCCGTGGACTGCCACGGATGCCCAGGTGGGAAGCCAGGTCATAGCGCTGCATGTTGGAGAGCAGCACACGGTTCTCGTACTGGAGCTGCATAACTTTGCCGCTCAGTTCATTGATCTGCAGACGTGCAGCTTTCAGCTCTTCCTGGAGGGCCTCCATTTTGGCCGCGTCAGCTCCTCCTGGGGATGAAACAAGGAGGCAATGAAAAGTGGAACACTTCTGTAAATGAGACTGTGCTGTACAGCTCCTGGAGGCTTTGTGAAACACATTCTCTATCTGATACATGCAGCTGAAACAGAAGAAGAGGAAGAGAGAGTCTTTGTTCTGCTGTTGACTCATCTCCATCAACAATGACAGTGAAAAAAGAAAGAAACACAAACCTCCTCCATGTCTCGATCCGACTTCATGCGATCCGGCCTTGTATTTCAGTTTATTGAGTTCACTTGTCACCTAAAGATGAAAAATAAATAATAATAATAATTATCACTGAGACTTACATAACAGCTGTTTTTTATAAGATGCACTTGAACGTCCAGTATGTCACAATTAGGAGGCTTTATTAGAAGAAATTAAATAAGTGTATGTGTATGTGTGTAACTATGGGTTGTTTTGGCCAACCCCTGAATACGACCCAAGTGTTAGTGATGGGTTAGGGCTAACAAAAGACAGGGCTAGGCAGTAAGTAACGCGCCTTTGTGTGTAAAAGTTACTAACATTACAATCCGGATATTAAAGCAACAATGAGTTACACAGGTCAGGAAACGGGTGCAATCAAAATAATACCTTTTTGTTCTCCTCTTCTACATCTGCTAGATTCCTGCGAAGAAGTTCTGCCTCGTCTTCGACCAGCTGAAGCTGCTGCCTCAGCTCGGACAGAGCCTCGCCCTGCTCTCTGCATTGTTGACCGTCACTGCCAGAGCCGTCCAAGCCTGCTGCCGCCATACTAGGTGAGGAGAAGTGAAAGCATTGATTTATGTGCAGGTTTATTTACGTCTCACTCTTTTCTTCTACTTTTATATTCATTACCCTCATCAATTCTCCATGATATTGTAATGTAATTGTTTACAACTATCACTACTTTTGGACCAGAAATGGTTTCAATCATTGATCGCAAAGTACCTGTCCTCCCTCATGTCGTCCAGCTCAGCCTTCAGCCCCCTGTTCTCCACCTCCAACTCCACAATCTTCCTCCCGAGGATATTCGCCTCCTCCTCCACCAGGCGCAAGCGGAGCTTCAGCTCTGATTCACGGGTGGTGGGAGGACCTCCAGCTTCGCCTTTAGGCAGAGGACTATCCACGTCCCCGTAGAAAGAGCGGTACTTCTGCAGCTCCTGCTCCAGTCTGTCCTTTTCTTTGTCGATTTTTGCCATCTTCTTCCTCATCAAGATGGCTTCTTCCTTGATGAAGGCTAGCTGGCATTTCAGATCCTCATTTTCTTCCTATGAAGAGGGATGGAGATTGTGTATTTACCTTTTGGTTACAGTCTCATGGGCAGTAAATGTATTTTTGCAAAAAATCTACATGGAAGTAAAAACAAAGTATTTATGTAAGATGGTAAAAGCTATAAGGAAGTTAGGTTCTTTACAGATCCAGAATGTCTTCTGGATCCAGTGGCTCAAAATGTAAAATGTTAATGCAAAGACTTAGCGGAGGCTTAAGTGTTAATGTTAACTAATTTAAATGTTGACTCACTTCGACCGGTGTCTGTGGGATCCTTCTCTCTGCCTTCGGTCCATCCTTGTTTCCTTTCCTTTTGAGTGAGAGCTGCGGGGAAACATCAGCAGTGGTTACATCAGCAGCAGCAGCAGCAGCAGCTCAGTGTTTTCTTACTGGAGTGACTGATATCATCCAGATGTATGGAACATAGTGAACTCTCGGTAATGGAAAAAAAAAAAAGGGTCCACTCTAACTCACTCTCCAGAACACTGATGGTAAATTCAGCTCATGCTGATCTGAGTGCCAGTGCAAATTCTATAGCTATTAAATGAAAAACACCCGCAGAACGTGCATTTCTAAATGCACTTTTTTTTATGTCATTAATCTGACACAAATCTGTTATGTCACTGTGCTGCCGGCCAGTGTGAGCTGCAGCACAGACAGTGAACTGTACTCAATACTTAGCACTCATTTTTAGCTTTCGGGAATTAATTAGGGGAGCTTCTTTCAAGTTGACAGCTCAAGTGTGGTTGTGGTTGATACATTATCAACATTTATTTCGCCACATGTGCATCCGAACACACCAACGTTTCCATGAACACGCCTGCGACCTGGAGACTCAAGTTCACTGATAACATGGCTGCCAGATTTAACCACTTAACAAAAGGCTCATAAATTCATATTTATATACAAGATCCAGTTCTGCCATGACTTATCCTGGTCTGCAGAATACTCCTTAATAATAGTCATATAATATAGTCTAAAAAAATGTTGGTAAATATGAGCAAAGGATTTAAAATGCTGAAGTCACAAAACAAAACATTTACGCAGTGGATCAACAACTCCTGTGTGTAATTATGTAAAACTGATTTCTTTCTCTGTGGACGTTGGCGCAGAGAGAGAGAGAGAGCGCTTTAAAAACTTCAGTTTACATATTCTTAAGATATCATTGACTGAAGCAGACATATTGGGTGAATTTTTTCGTTCAGTGGCTAAAATCTGTTTTGCCCTCTGTCCCTGTTGGCAGCCCAGGTCTCAGGCTGGTTCCCTGAAATGGCAGCATGTTCAGCAATGTGCTGTTGATAATGTGTCAATACCTCATACAAACACACTTCACAAAATGCATTTACAATGCACGCTAGAGTCATATATTATGCACTGCATAAAGTGACCTCAGCCATTATCCAACTTTCTCTTAGAAGTGACTATATATATATATATATATATATATATTGTCTTTTCTCCAGCACACGCTCACTGAAAGGTGGAACAATCAAAGGAGCACTTACGTCTTTAGCTTTCTCCAGCTCGTTCTGCAGGGCCTGCTTGGTGATCTCCACCTCTATTAGCTGCTGCCTCAGCTTCTCATTCTCCTCCTCTGTCTTTGTCCTCTTCTCCTCCACGTTCTCCAGCTCATGGTGCAGGCGCACAGACACATCCTTCGCCACCTGGAAAAAGGGACAGGAGACAAAGGAGAGGACATGGAAATCGTTATCGATTGATTGTGAATACAGAACACACAGCAGAATAACGCCAGAGACTCACCTTCAGGTCTTGCTCCAGACTCCTGAGCAGCTCTTCGTCCACCTGGCCACTTTCTGTGATCCTGAGCCTCTTCCTCTCAGCCTTCTTAAGTCGGTACTGGAGGATCCTACAGTTTTTGTTGGCTCTCTCCAGCTCTCTGCGCATGTCCTGCAGCTGACAGGCGTCCTCCTCATAGAACGTGTCGCGCATCTCATCCATCTCTGCCCGCATCTCCTCGATTTCATTCTGACAAGAAACAGAGAGGACAAATGAAATGCCTCTAAGTGACTGAAAACATGTTTTTCAGGACAAAGCCTGAAGCTGTTACAGGGTTAATTGAAGCAGTCTGCATATGCTAACAACAGGTGCGACTATTGCACTCGTTAAAAACGACCAGCTATAGCTACAAGGCACTGTCAGAATTGAAATAGATGACCACATTACCTTTAGATCCTCGTTTTCATCCTCCAGCCTCTCCAGCTCATCTTCCAGTCCCTGGTCAGGCTGTGGAGCCCGCTGAGGGCTGTCGCGCTCGGGGGACAGCTCCGGCTCTGAGGCCGGTGGTGATGCTGATTTGGTCTGCATCTTTGTTCCTTTCTTGCCCAGGCTCTTATTCAAATGAAACTGTATTAGCTCGGATTGCAAGCATCCCTCCTTCCAGAAGCCAGGTCCGCAGCCTACGGTGGCTTTGGAGCTCTTCTTGTTGCCACTCGTCGCCGCCGCGGAGGAGGAGGCCTCCCCTCCTTTCGGGTTTTTGTTCCTCAGTTTGGGAGACTTGGATGCACAGGGCTGGTCGGAGACGACGCGGCTGGAGGGCGAGGAGGCGTCGGCGGCGGCAGAGCGGGAGGGGTCGTCTGGTGTTTGGATGACGCTTCTGCTCGTTGTCGGGCTTTCAGCACCAGCAGCCTGGACAGCAGCCGCGCCTCTTGTGGCAGGAACGCCTCCGGCCTGCCGCTCCCTGCCGGCGGAAACAGGAGAATGACCTCGGCTGCTTCTCCCTCCTCCACCTCCACCACCTCCTCCCTGCTTTGACGTGACGAGTTTTGACGAGTTGCTGGCCTTCTGACCAGCTTTGGATCCACTCTCTTTGGGTCCGCCCGGTGATGAGGAGCGGTGCTGCTGCTGCTTGCGGCTGCTATTGTCTGGCTGCCGCGCGCTATCGGCAGAGGAGGACGTGTTCATCATGGTGTCAGAGGCTCAGCTCATCCTCAGCAGCATCCATTCCCTTCACCGGTATCTGTAATCAGTAATTGCCCTTTCAGTCCTAAAATGAATTGGTATTTGTATTGCCACAGTGGGCTGCTCAATGCTCGTGTTTGGGTAAGAAAAGAAAACCAAAAATAAAACAATAATAGCAATAAATGAACGTGGAATGGATTTTTCAACTTTGCACTGAATAAACAAGTTCTTTATTTTAAAAGATCAGATTTAGATGGAGCTCCATTAGCCTGAGCTTAATTAGGCGACTGTCAGTGCAAAGCGCACCGAAACAGGCAATAACTAGTGATTATGCAGTCGGCCATCCAGCCCTACTTTGATGAGGCGTGTGGGAGATCAGCTGCAGCTCGGGCAATGAAGCAATCCATACTTATGTCATGTAGAGACAGAGCAAAGAGAAGACAATGTCACACTGGCTGTTACAACCTAAGCAGCAGCAGCAGCCAATTAAAGCAAAGCTACTTGTTCTGTTGACAGACGGCAGATTCTGTGGCCTTTGATCTGATAAAAAAGACCTGGAGACAAAGGATGATCCAGACACTTGACAAGACAGTGGAGGAGAGATCCACGCTGCTGAGACAGCCACTTCCTGTCAGCCATCATTAAACTCCTCTTTCCCAACAACATCGATGACTCATATTAGCCATATATGGACGTTGAGCTCCAGCACTGAGCAGAGCATCTTTTTTTAAAAAAAAAAGCTTCCGCACAGGTGACAGTTTAAATCCCTTTTCTCTTTGTCTCTTTGGTTTGAAAAGCAAAAACATCGACTGGCGAGTCACAGAGGCTCTCCCACGCAGTCTCCCACTGAGCGCTGATCAAATGAAGACAACTTAAATTGGACTAAATACGGGTGAGTGCAGCTCTAGAGAGTTTTCTATATATAAAAACAAGTAGGAGCAGCAACAGTAAATCAGCACACAACACAGAGGCCTGACTGCACAGAACACGGTGTGTGGACCACAGTCACTGCTTTGCCCTTCATACAGGTTTACACGAGACACGTTCATGTAAAGAAAAAAGAAAAAAAGAACACGCCTCGTGCTCATAGACAAGGGTGGGTCAAACACGGGAAGCTCCAGATAAATTTCTTACCTTTACTTGGTGTTTCGTCGGATGCTGAAGGGTAGTGGTGATGAGGAGGCAGAAGGGATGCTGCTGACTCTAGCGCCCCCCGAGCTCCGAGCAACCTGTTTCAATATTCATGACATTACATCATCGACAGGGAGGAGAGCTGAGCCGAGGCGAAGCAGCAGACTGCTCTCATTGGAAGACAATGTCTCTCTCTCTCTCACACACACACACACACACACACACACACACATGCTGGTTTTTCAATCTTTGTGAGGACACTCAGACATAATGCATTTCCTAGACCCTTTACCATAATTCGAACCTAAGCCTAATTCTAACCTTAACCCTAAAACCAGCCAAAATTACCTCACAATGTTATAATGTCCTCACAAAGATGGGTTTATCCACACACATAGCTTAACCAGAGCATTAGGGACCTTGACTTAAACATAATTCATATTAGCCCTATAAACGTTCCTTCAAAAATTAGGTTCTGCCTCATTAGGACCAGGTTCGGTCTCCACTGTGCTCCTGACAAGATTAGTGTTAGTGCCAGAAAAGGTCCTTAAGTAAAGTAAAAGAAATGCAAGTACACACACACACCGTGTGCACGTTTGGGTAGCTATTCTTGTTAGGACACTACACTGACTGCCATTCCTTGACCAATAGCCAGTTCAAGCACAATTCACATTTTACTGCTAATCCTAGCCAGAGCCTCAGTAATAAGATTCTGCCTCATATGGACAAACCTTTGGTCCACACGAGGACAACTAATCCTGACAATGTCAAATTGTATATCAGAAAAGGTCCTCAGGCTATAAACATAAATACACACACATATGCACAGGTTTGAGCAGCTACTTAGAGCTGAAACAATTAATCGATGAATCGATTATGAAAATAATCGTTAGTTGCAGCTTTACAGCTACTATTTAGGACACTGCATTAACCTTTATTCATTTGAACACCCTTGGTTAGGTTAGTTAGCACCCAACTAAAATCTTATTCCTAACAATAAACATTTTATGTGTAACCTTAACTAAACTACTATTACAAATACCATTATTCACCATGTATACAGCCATTGATTAGATTTTAATTTAAAGGTTGAAACACATCCTGTACTTTGCTCATGTTCAGACAATACGTTGACTTTGATTCAGTGATGACAAATGACTCATCCGTCTCTGGATTGGATTTTAGTGAAATATGCACTTTAGTCATGGAGTTCTTCATTTTCACGCCATGTGGCTGTGGTTCAGGGATTTCAAAAAGGTCTGTACTTCCAAAGTGGTTGTTAGTTGGCCTCTATCTGCCATCTCGTTCGAGCGTTCTCACAAAAGCCTTTCAAATTAAAACCGGAGCATACGTTGTTCCAAAAATGCCCAGAAAACATTCGTGAAACAATTTGGTGTTCATTTGCAGAGGGGTAAATAAGGCAAAATGCTGTCAAGGGACAAATACTTTTCATTTCAAGTGCTGCCTGCCAACCGTTTTCCCCATAATGTCTGTGAGAGTTGTCAGGGAATAGAAAGTGTAATTAGAGTGAAACAACTTTTAAAGACCAGTCATTAAAAGTTTTCAATCCTTGGCCTTTCTCCAGTTGCTCTGTTATACAAGTATTCATCTGTCGACTGCAGAGAAGGTGGAGTGATGTTGTATCCACCAATTCTGTGTTAGTAAAGTAATACGTTCAACAGAAAGTGCTGGGAATTGACTTGGAATTGCACTGCTCCGAGAATTTTATGGCAGAGCTTTTGGCTTTTGCCAAGGCTTCTTCAACAACAACAGCTCTTTGGGCTCTCACCTCTTGATGTGATTTATTTGATTCTGTCACAGCAGGATTTTACTCCGCAGTATCTCGATCCATTCAAAAAAAAAAAAAAGACTGTTCTCTATTATTAATTGCAGTTTAATTGCCAGACAAGACGTTGCAGGGCCAATCAGGCCCTCGCTTTGGCCAAGAATGATGATCCATTCTGTCTGAAAGGGATAACAGATGTTTGGGGTCTTGCACTCCTTTTCACTCACACACACACACATGCGCACACACATTCATCACACCCCCACCTGTCTTTCTTTTGACCCAGGGCTATTCAGTGATTTGCTTACATTTAAGTGACAGATGTCTCCATTATAGCGGCTTCTACTAATAACTACTGATTGTTCTCTATTTAAAGTGATGGTGATGTTAGGTTATAAAAGTGTCTTATTATTAATATGTCATTTGTGAAGTATTGTGGATCACCTTGGATGATAGACTGTCATTGTTACTGTACTGAATCACCCCATCCTAACATTTTTGTGAATGAAAGTTGACTCGATATATATCTCATCCCGCATTAGAGCATAAATAACTTGTGAACGTGACATTTACATCACACGTCCAAAAGAACAAGCTCAGTATTTATGTACACTGACACAACACACTCTAGGACTCCTCCCATGTTGTCATGGTTTTTGTGTGTATGTGTGTGAGAGAGAGGGAGAGAGGGAGAGAGGGAGGGAGAGGGAGAGAGGGAGGGAGAGGGAAGCCTTGGTGAATATTCACCCTAAAAATAAAAACCCTCGTTCATTTCACACACCCAAGTCTCTCTGTCATTCTCACTTTCTCCCTTACACTGTTACTCATTATCACCACAGTAAGATAACGTGCAGACAGGGATTCCAGGCCATGTCTGACACTACATGGAAAATTATCAGAGACTATCTGCGGTGTCATGCAAGTATCTGCAAAGGAATACCGGTGCATAAGAAGAGTCATATTCAGAAAATGTTTGAATGAAACAGGTAACATATAATTATAGTGCCTCACTGCTGCAATATGTTTCTCCCATGAGGCATTTTTAAAAAAACAACAACAACAACAGCAGTTGCTTGTCTCCAGTTTCATTTGTGCTCCTGATATCAGCTGAGCCTGTGAGTGGGAGGAGAATTGTTTCTTTGTCGTGAATCCCAGGGGGATTTTACTGAAGGAGACACTTAAACTAAAGAAACGCAGATTCAAACAAACATAGAATGAAGTACAGTCGGTCAGTTGTGGAGTTACACAAACCTTTACTAAATATGAGGTTTTGTGTTTGGTCTTTATTCTATAGAGAGGGTGAAGTCATTCTGTTTCTAATCAAAACAGACATTTGAATGAAAGCATTAAGACCGCCTGACATTAATCTACATTTTCATGTACACATTAATGAGATTACATGAAGTGGTGTGACAACACGTAACACATGGAGTGGTATCCCTATACTACAGTTGAGAATAATAAGCTTTTGTATTATAATATAATATAATACTTGCCTGAATTAATGTTAAATACGCTTTTGCAGCTCTTCTTTAAACCTCAACTGTATTCTGCTGCTTGCATTTGATCGAATTTCCCAGCTTGTGCTTCATCAGCAGCTGTAAATCATTTGTCCTGCAGAGACTTCCTTCTCAGACTGTTAATGCTCTGAAGATGTGTTTGTCTACTCTGACATGCTGAGAGGAAACGGGCGACACGGTTGTAAGAACATGGAGCGGTGACTTCCAAAGGAAAAGTTTGCTGCGTGCTGTTGTTGTTGGTTTCATGTGGCTGAGTTGTGAAATGACTGCCCCAGGTTGAGGAATAACACAAATATCATCCATGTAATAACCTTCAGCTAGTGGAGGCCTCCCACTCAAACTCTGCAGGGGCATTGGATACACACACACACACACACACACACACACACATTCATATGTGTTTCTCAATCTATTACACAAGAACTCCCACACATGTAAATCAAACCCCCTCACACAAACACACACACACACACAATCCCTGTTTAATACTTTATGAAGCTTCTGCTGCTTCCCCACATGGACCTCAGCTGATTCAAGCGCAGTGAGGAGCAGGAGGAGGGCGATTAGGTGGCTGTTGGGCGGGGTTTGGGGTGTAAGATGGGTGAGGGGGTCAGACAGCTGCTGTGTACAGTTGTCATGGAAACCTTTGTCTGACCTTGTCAAAATGGAGAGGGACAAGTCTGGCTCAAAATTCAGTTTCAGCGAGGGGTTTGTGTTTGTTAAACCAAAAAGCTGTCAAAGATTTGCATTTTGGTGTGTATTTTTAATTTATTTCCCTGTTTATCAGAAAAGCGACACATGACTCAAAATGACCCCACCCTGCTCTGGAACCACCCTCATACTCCTCAATGACAGATTTTGACAGATTTAATTGGTGTTGCATTGAAAGCCAGTGTGTGTGTGTGTGTGTACCTGGTATTCCTTATGTTGTGGGGACCTGAATCTGTTTACACAGTCACATTACAGAGACTTGTCTTTCTTATGGGGACAAAAATCAAGTCCCCATAACGTAAATTACTAAGGTGAAAACATGTTTTAAAGATAGGTTGAGGTTAAGTTAAGGCTATGATTAGGCCAGTATATTGATTAGAGTAAATCTCCAGGAAATGAAAGTAAGTCAATGCAATATCCCCTGAAGTCATGGAAACCACTGTGTGTGTGTATGTGTGTGTGTGCAGCACTTCATTGGTCAAAACCAGGAGTTAATTTGTATAATTCGCTGATGTCCAAATATTCTCCTCGTGTTGCAACTTTGTTAACGTAACGTTTGGAGCACAGTGAGCATATTGTGTGCATGTAATGTATCATAATTGTGTCACTGCCCTGTGGAAATGCTTATTTGCAAACAAGAATCTGCTGCCCTCTAGTGTCAGAAACGTAGCATCCTATCTACAAATGCCTTCATGTAAAAACCAATGTTCTGTCACGTCCTGTGCAGCACACAGAGACATAAATAAAAATGGAGCAGCTAGACTGCTGCTTTTGAATGGTTCATTTATAACAAATGTAGCAACATAGTCCTCATACTTGCCAGGAATGTTATCAGTCAGCTTAATATGGTTCAAAAAGGCAAGTTGATGTTGTTTGTTATGCTGTTATGTTGTTGTATTCTGAGTTGCCTCAGACTGATTAGCAACCGCCATTGTGGAAGTTAATATGGATCCAAATAAACAATATAAATGATAGAAAATAACGTTTGTAATCACTTCCTAATTCAGAATCTATAGCATTTACTTCAGTGTGAAGAAGGCAGTTAAAGGAGGAGCCAACATTTGAACAGGCATTCAGTTTAATTTAATTTGAAGAGAGTTCATTATTATGATATAAATAAAAAAAAAAACACACAGAAGCAATGTGGTCATAGACATGTCCAAGTTAATAAGCTGGGAAGATCCCAAATGCACAGTGTACAAAATATCACCATGTAATATGTACAACACAAAAAGAACACAAATACACAGACAAGCACTCTCAACTCGATGGGACGGTTGGTATTTACAAAAAAATAAATAGAACAAACTGATAAATAACATCGAAACACACTGGTTGTTAGATGACATAAAGCTGGATTTGCAGATATAGAGCCGACCACTGATTTATACTCTATATACTACAGGCAGAGCATACACAGTCACGATAGATGTAAGCTGAATCTTTTCTGTAAATAAATCATAGCCTTAATCTTTTAATTTACCCCCTGATAATTTTACATTCAAGCCAGCTCAGGTTATCAATTGAGCCTGAAAACAGTAGACATAAAAAGATATTTGACTGACTACTGCAGGGAAAGGCCAGATTAATGTAGGATCATAAATGGCCATCAGTTTGTTCTCTGCAAACACACAAGGAACCCAGATCTCTCCCGCCGCTTTGTTCGGCACACAACATTTTTACCAGCGTGTAAGACGAACAAAGTCAGAAAGGATATAAAAACACAGGTAAATGTCTGCAAAGATAAAACTCCACTGGCCCTCCGTTTCAAAAGTGGGAAACACTGAGATAATCGTCAGGTTATTATTCGTTATTTCATCACATTAAATACATGTAGATATATATAAAATTGGATACGGTTGTGTATAGAAATAGAAAATCTAAATCCAAAACCCACTTTGAGCCAAGTTGATGATTATTTCGTCAGCAATGAAATGTCTCATCCTAGGCTCAAATGGTTAGAAATCCATTTTTTCTTTTTCTATGCACACATTTCCTCTGGATATTGACTTTATTTTCCTTCTTTAAAATGTAGATGTGGAAGAAAGCTAAATGTGAAATGAATAACAAAAACTGTATAGTGTATGACTGTAGATGTGTGGGAGGTCATGTACTGTAAACTTAGGTTTCCCACGTGTCACATCAGTAATAGGTTGAATGAGATGAGGACATATACATCATTGTCAGTTTTACATCAGTAAAGGAGAACAGCAAAAAAATAAAAAATAATAATAATAAGCTCAAATATAAGCTGACCTGGTTGTGTGTATATTATGTGTATTCCTGTCTCAGTACAGCAGTGATCACCTTGTAATGATGGTACATTATCTTTTTCAAGCGGCTCATGTGGTGTTTGCAGCTTGCCAGATGGGGCATTGGGGAACTTTGGGTTTGGTGTCTCCATGTCAGGCTCAGTTTGTAGCTGAAAGTCACTCCTGCAGAGCCACAACCTACACCACAATAAAGAGAAGGAATACCAGGCTCTATCCCATACCAGACACTACTGTATTTTTGAGTTATTTGTGAAAACAGCCACCTTAGGCATGACCTTTGACACCTCTTACTAACACAATGATCCTCTCCCAACACAGGCCCATCTCAGGATTGTATCTACAACACTCAGATGGCTTAAAATAAACACATCACACTTAAATCCATTCCTTTAAATCTCCCTCAAATTAAGCCTTTCCTGTTTTAGCACTATCAACCGAGAACCCAAAACAAGGCCCTACCTCACCTCAACCCCTCTCACTCCTTTTCCTTTAATCTCTTTTAGCTCTTCCTTTCCTCTTTCTCCTCCCAGAGTTCTCCTGGGGTTTCTCCTCTTTGCTTCCCATCACCAAGGCTCCGTTGGCGGCCTTGCTGAGCCCATTGAGGGCCCCATTGGAGAGGGCCTTGCTTGCTTTGGAGGAGGAGGAGGCGTCACGTCTGGGCTGCTGACGACGGTAGGTCTGGTAGTAGAAGTTGCCAAAGAGGATGATGAAGGTGATGGCGTAGCAGATGAGGGAGTAGTGCATCCAGTGAGGGAAGTCGCAGTTGACGTAGAGGGACAAGGCGGTGTGTCCGATGGTGACATGGAACTGGACCTGGACACAGATAGAGAAAGAAAATCAAGTTTTTTTTGCACTGAAGGAAGGTTTTCAATCTCTACCCAGATTTGACAATGAATTGTTAAACTTCCAAAGCATGTTGAAGTGCATGTAAAGCAAATATAGAGCTGCTAAGGACACGTGAAACACATTTAAATCGTAGAGTAAGGATTTATGCAGTCAAGACAATTTCAAGTCTTCTGCTCAGGATTTTTAAGGCGTGTCTAAAAATATGGCTTGATGACACACCGGAGTCATACATGTAGTTGGCATAACTCCTCCCTAATTACTGTAACAATATAAAAAAGCTCAGTGTGCAACACTAGTGCCTTTGGTTTCAAGATGTCTTTATCGGATACATGCATTTTACCTGGATGCAAAAACACACAGAAAATCTCTGCCACTGTATTTAAAGTATGTGGATGTGGATGTTGGTGGTGCAGATAATCATTTGATTTAAAACCAAATATACAACACGTAGTGACTTTTTTTAATCTCATAAATTTGGCAAAGTGGTGAGTAACACTCCTCTTGGGTTGCAAAGTCAGAATAGATATTTTTCATCACTTTACACGCACATTAAAAACATCTTACCATCTGGACTATGGTCAAATACTTCTTCCACCACAGGTACTTTTGGATCTTAGGTCCACAGGAGGCCAGGCCATAATAGAGATACATCAAAACATGGATCATTGCGTTCATGTGTGCACCAAAGAATGCTGCAAACAGACAAAAACACACAAGTCTCAAATCACTTTGACAATCTGTTGAATGGACTACATGAAAATTAAACCTCATAATCAGACCCACGTCTCCATAGAAAAATAATAGATATGGTGCCAACTTTTATTCTGTATTCATCATCAGATCAAACTATGAGCTTTCCGAATTGTTTATTAGTGATCAAATACCTTGTGTATCAATGACACTTGTATCAGTATCACCTTTTAGGTATAAAGCTTAGCATTATAACATGTTTTTAGACTGTTATGCAGGGTGAGACTAATGCAATTTATTGATTAGCCACAAGATGGCGATGCCACTGGTTGTAAAAAAGAACGGAGTTAATTTATAACATCAGTAAACATTTTCCTGAGAAGTCAAAAGTCTATATCTCTAATTTCAGTCTTTGATAGCACATGATGTTCATTAAGTAGATATAGCATAGCAATTATTTGGGCAGGAAATGTATGATTGTGAGATTTAAAGAAATGAAAAATTATAGGTGGGAAATCCTAATCTTGACATTTACTGCGGCACGATCTACTCACACTGTCCTCCTGCCACCCATTTGATGCCGATCCACCACAGCGTGAACATGGAACAGTGGTGGTACACATGCAGGAAGGTAACCTGGTTGAATTTTTTCCTCAGGATGAAAAACACTGTATCCAGGTACTCGATGCCTTTTGAGACGAAATACCACCACAGAGCTCCTGCCACCTGTCTCAGACATGACACGAGAAATACAGAGGAGGGAAACGGCGGACAGTTACAGGAGAGGGATAGTTCATGTCAACTGCAACACATTCAACACATCTGATCTATTATCTGCAACACCTTGACTTCATCGTCACCTGAGACCAAACATCTCTGCTTTCTGTGTTAGATGTGTAACAACGTCATGGAGCAACAGCAAGGGGAAGGTGAAACTGAACACCTGCCGCGATCCTTCTTCAAGCTCACACTTTTTTGTAATCCCGGGCCCTGGATCCAAACTAGTGGAAGCTGATCATATTTCTAAAACCACTGAACATGAAGCTTCCCTGACACACTGACTATACATTTTCATGTGAGTATACCAGTGCAGTGGATGCTGATTTTTCATTTAGTAACAGTGGGTGTTTGCACACAATGCATTTGTCTTTGTGTGTGTATCTACAGCTCTGAACACTCACCCTGACTTCATTGGGGTCGTCTGAATAGTCCACCCGTTGACAGATGTAGCTGTAGTTTGCGGACCGTGCCGCCATAAACAGCTAAAGAACAAGAATTGTGTCTCTGTTAAATCTCTGCTATGCAATAAATGAATCCAGTCAGAGAATAGCATGACATCAATAAAAATAAGCAAAATAGGAACTTGAAAAACAGAAGGAAAAAATAACTGGAGGAGACAAAAGGACAAGGAGAATGAACACTCACTACAGGTTTATTTTTAGACATGCAGGTGAAAAACAAAAGACCATTGAGCTCATTATATAACAACAACCAACCTCTTTAAAGATGAAGAAGTTGAGGAAGACCATGCTGAAGTTGTACACTATGAGGGTTTTGCGGAGCTGGAAAGGCTCTCTGTTCTTCATGTATTTGGGCCCGAGCCAGAGGAAGAGCAGGTAGGAGGTGCTGATGGCCAGTGTGGGCAGGGGGTTGTCCATCAGAGGCCATTTCTCCACTCGCTTGTCTGTGAAACACAAGATCATGTTGAGCTTTTTAACTGTTCCATAATGTTTGCACTGCTTAGGCACAGCGTGGGTTTAATGCCAGTTTGTGTGAGAGCTGGTCTGAGGGGTGTAAGTAAAGCAGATGAGGATTCTGTCCCCGGGTGACCTTTTCATATGTGAGCAGTACTTAATAATACTATTATGAAGAAGTATAGAACAGTGTAGTATAGTATAGTATCATAGTATCAACAACTAAGTCCTCAGAGTTAGCCGTTTAGCAAACAAATATTCACTGTCAATATCGATACACACTCCCACACAAAAACTTTAACTTGTTCACCAATTTAGTGCAACTTTGACTCATCCTGTCACAAAATCCTACCGATGCACCATCACTGATGCACTACTGACATATAAGAGAAATAACATAGGCTATATATAAAATATATAATAAATGATATATATATGCAATACCCAGGGTAAAAAAATATTTAAAAAAATTCAATATATATCAGAAACATATTCATATATTTGACACACATATATCCCATTACTATACGGAAACAGAATATGTTAATACAGCATATGACATTTGCATATAGGTTAAAACAACATTTGTGTGGAAAAAGTTCAAGATTATCACCTGCAATAGTTAATGTCCATTTGTAGAATTCTATTGTGTCATTGATTAAATGTGTGACAATCTCCATGGTTGTGGTCGTGATCCAGTATACCTGAAACGAGAAAGACAGAGTCCTTAAACATTATGTGCTCAGTATTCATGACACCATAACATGCTCTCTCTCATAGAATATAATGATAATAATCCAGATGTTTCCATCATAACATCATTCATCTGTGAACAGTATGAATCCCTGAACTGAAGTAAACAAAGCAGACTAGGCTGAGCTGAAGCCTGGTTACAAACCTACAGTCTGTGGTCTGTGGCCTAATGAGAGACGGGCTGAGGGTTTGATTGCGCACAAAGGCTGGAGCTCCAGGCGGTAGAGCAGAGCAGAGCGCATGTGTCAGCACATTTTTGGCTTCTGCGCGAGCACCACCTTAATAACTGAATCCATCCACACATTTTTACATGGAAATCGGTCATTTTATAGAGTGTCATATTGACATGTTGATGAATAGGATGTGTGACTCTCTATCTCTCTCTCGCTCTCCCCCCCCTCTCTCGCTCTCTCTCTGTGGCCTGAAGCTGATGCTGCAGCATCTACCATCGTCTAGTCTGCAACCTGCCCACATAATAACTCCATTAATAACACACAAAAATACACTTTAAACATCATATTCCATATTTATCATAGATTCTGACCACTGTGTGTTTACACACAGAGATTTTAACCATTTAAATGTACACGCTGCGGCATTTAGTCTGGCCTTCAGACACGAGCTACATGCAGTCCTATGATTTAATTTTGTATTTTTTTTAAAAACCCAAAAAACATTTCATCTTTTTCATCTGTAGAAACACTATGATGACTGTATAGATCACCAAGGTTGCGCACATCAAACATATGGTCGAGTATAATATCTACACGGTCTCGCCTTCTACCGTATGACTGAAGATGGATTATAACCTTACCTTATTAAAAAAAAAAAAGAGAAATCCCTTTTATGGCATTCACTGCGGTAACTGTGCGTTATTCCGCCTTATAATCGACCGATCGCGTTTTATACCAACTGGTTCATTGGTCCGTATCCAGGGTGAAGAAAATAAATAAATAAAGGAATACACGGGCCGTTAACGGACAACACAAGCCTCCACTGCGCGTCTGCTTCAATGAATTTCTCATCTGATCGCCACCACAGCACCAGCGAAAGTGCAGACAGAGTGAACCCTACACTTCCGGTTGAACTTTCACAATAAAAGCAGAGTATTTTACACACCCCAAGTCAATGCATGTGTAAAAAGAAAATGTTTTACACGCACACACACATATTTACATATTTATATGTGTGTATATGCTATGTTGAGCAAAAAAAAAAAAAAAAAAGAATATTTGGTAACATGACATGACATGAACAGTTATGATTGATACTCAGTGTCCTCATGTCTGGAATTTGTCCATAGAGATTATCCACTCACGTCTGGATGTGGCCCTAGATGTCTACATGTAAGTGTAGGAGGATCATCCCTCACCCACCTGGATTCCCTTGGCACACTTCTTTATGTTTTTTAGAAGAAGCAGGTCCACCATATTGGTGATACCTATTGCTAATTTATGTGCATGTCATGATTATTATCCATCAAATGCTCACATTGGACACACGTTCTTAAAACATATTAACTTGTCTCTAACCACAACATTTGTGACACTAGTTCACAATATTTATTCTGTTTTACTCTGCTGTTTAATTTGATTGCATTGAATATGATTAATGGTATCTACATAAGCCTTCTTTGGCTTCTCATCTAAATTGTACATTTTAATTTTATATTGTCTTTTTGCACATATTGTGCAGATCAACAAACAAAACCTACACTGGGGCTTAAATGAGTCTATGATACGCTAATTTGAAAGCAGTTTCACTGCATATCCTGTCCGATTGTGACTGTGTCTGTGTGGCTTGACGCAGCTGTTCTACTGTGATGCCGCCAGATGATGGAAAGATTCTATGCGCAAGCGCACAAATGGAGGCGGATGCGGCAGCAGAGGGACCATGAGAGTCAAGTCAACAACATGCAAGCAGAGGAGACAAGGAAAGGTAGCGACTCTGCCTTCAAAGTAAAACTAATTTAAAATACTATGTTTACAATTTTTCACTCACACTTTTAAAAAATGACTAATTGTCCAATTGCAAAAGTAACGGTTATATAATAATGTAATCAAACAGTGCATCGGCACTTGTAAGGAAAGCTGCGAAAGAGATGATGAAAACATAGCTTTATTTTGATATTCATGACTGTATCTAAGATCTCACTGTGTCTAACTGGACGAATGGCAGCTCCCTTAATGCACCGGCTTTTCTCTGGTCTTTCCTCTCTATGTGTGGGCTACGAGTGTAGTTATCTATAGATTATATGTTTGTTTGTCTCTTATTCCAGGATCCATACAGCAGCAGGAGTGACGTAGAGCATTCTGTGCAGTCGTTATTGAGGTTGAAATGGGGAGAAAAACAGAGCTTCGCTCTTTGGACTGATCTTCCATCATCACAGGCCCCAGCAGTCTATGATCAGTGGAGACACTTCCTCACATGAAGATGATCCGATGAGAGACACTTTCAAAGGACAAGGGATTCTTGTTTTGTAGCGCAAAGGTGTCAGCGAGTTTGTTTTTGAAAAAGAAAATGAAGATTTGGAGCACGGAGCATATTTTCGGGTAAGTCACACTCCTCATTAGAGTTTAAGTCATCAATGAACGAACATTGACTTAATGAACTATAATGAACGATGGGATCTTCAAACTCGATCTGAAACTCGTGTTTTTACACTCCTAATCTATAATATATCAGTGAAATGAAGTGGCCACATATGGAGGATGAAACATGCCACAAAGAGCTAAGTAAATGAATAAATAGAGAAATGTAGAAATTATAATAAACAAGGAAACCCTAAATCAGCTGGTGCTAACTGTCGCTAGCATCCGTTGCTATCATTAGCTGTGAATGTATTGTGACATCAGGTACAAGTCATTTAAATGTTCATGCTGTTTATCATGCTAATATTTTTAATAGTTTGTGAATGAGACACATGTTTAGACATTGCACAAACATAAATGATCACCATCGATCTGCTGGAGTGAATTTCTTGTCTCATATGATGTAAATCACTGTCTTCTCTGCTAAGACACTCATAAAGCTCAATAAAGCCTATGTACTGTACATACTCTAAACAATGTTCAATGCATGAGTTTTACAGCTTTGATATTGAAATAATCTACAGGGTGTATCATTAATGTTATAGCCGTATAATTTCCACAAAAGTGTATGTTAGTTGGAAATACAAGTGTGTTAAAGCAACATAGGACTACTGAACTTTAGTCAAAACTACAGTTTGAATTGTTCTCTCATTCTTCTTGGCCAAACAAGACGGAGGGTCAACTTAACTCAATCAAGTCCTGTTGTCTACAGATAACTCCTGAAAACTATGACCTGGATGACTAAGAAACTGTCACAGAAAACACAAGGGACATTCTTCATGTATTGCAGTTCAAGTGGTCTTTTCAATATGTTTATATGCTCATCATTATTATTATTATTTTGCCCTTGTTTGTGTACAGTTACCCATGGGAGACAGTGATCAAGGCTGCGATGAGAAAGTACCCTAACCCCATGAACCCTAATGTCGTAGGGGTGGACGTGCTGGAACGCGGTCTGGACACCGAGGGACGTCTACACAGCCACAGACTGCTCAGCACAGAGTGGGGCCTACCAGGCATCGTACGAGCGGTCAGTTATCAGCCCACAGACACTCAGATGCCTAGAAACTGACATTCATGCACGCAGAGGTCAGGATTAAGATATGGGTTTCTAAATAAAACCAAATGAACTGTGGAGTGCCTCGCAGCAAGAGAATTGGGCGGGTGTGGACACTGGGCTTCTGCATGAGGAACTGTCTGAAAGGCAGTTTTTGACAGCGTTGCAGAAACATACACAACAGCAGAGCCTTTTATGTCTCCGTCTTATGTGGATTTTGCGAGGGAAGTCTCAAGACAAATAGCTGGTCGTTGTGTTATTTGCTCGGCGATTATAGACCATTTCATTTGCATATATGCACTGTAAATAAAAACACTATGATAGCTTTTGCATCATTATCGCATTTCCTTGTTCTAGTTGTTTGTTTGCAGAATGTATGTATAAATAACTGGGCATGAAATGGGCTTCCCCTGTTTCAAAGACCAGCAACCACAACTATCAGCAGTGTAGAAACCAGTGGTTTAAAGTGGTTCCTCTGAAAGTTGTCTCATGTTCTTGATGCTGGTTTCACAATTAAATGCTGTGTGTTGTGTTTGCAGATCCTGGGCACCAATCACACACAAACCTACGTGAAGGAACACTCCATAGTCGACCCAGAGGAGAAAAAGATGGAGTTGTGCTCCACAAATGTATGTTTGTATTAAGTCTAGCATCCTGCCACAGCTTTCATCCACATTGGGGACACAGCGTTGATTCAACAATGTAATTAAGGCACTTTGACTTATTGGACCCAAGGTACAGAACACACTCAGCAGAGATTACACATGTTTAAGGAGTTAATGGATCAAATAATCAGGAGAGCAACTGAAGCTGCCAGAAGCAGTGGCAGGGCAGGATAGGAAGATCAAAAAGATCAAAAAAGCACATTATCTAATGTACAGTGATGAATGTATTGTGTTTAGGTACCAAACCATTAGGCAATAGTGCATCCTGTTAATAACAGATGATAAAATGTGAATCAATGTTTTGTTTCAGATCACTCTCACCAACTTCATATCAGTGGATGAGAGGCTTCTTTACAGACCACACCCAGAAAACCCTGAGGTGTAAGTACCTATTACCATTTCATTTTTCTGAGACACTAACAATTTGTGAGGGATTACAGGGAGGAAGTGTAATATATAATAATAATATACAGCTACACATTAATGCTGCCGTGTGTAATTTTCTAACAGTTTTAGCTTTTGTTTTTGTCTGTTTGTGAGTAGCATAACCCAAAAAAGTATAGATTGGAATTTGATGACATTTTATGAAGAGTGCTTTCTCTTTTTCTCACTCTCTCACTCTCTTTTGTTTTTAACACCTCCCTTTTGCCCCTCAGTACCATTCTGACCCAGGAAGCCATCATTACTGTCAAGGGAGTTAGCCTGAGCAGTTACCTGGAAGGAATGATGGCCAGGAGAATGTCAGCCAATGCCAGAAAGGTAACAAAACACATTTCTATCAATACAGTTTTGCCACACTGTGCATGTTTTCTGAATGCCTGCAATGAAAACATCACTGATGGTTCCTTTGCATGTTGTCTAACTGGGACCCCACTGTCTTTCTGCTGTTCCAGGGCCAGTTTCACTGGACATACAGTCAAAAGTGGCTGTTTCCAGTGATACTAGCCTGCTGCCTCTTCTATAATCTGTTTCTCTGTGTCAATCTGTAGGGTTGGGATGCTATTGAGTGGATTATTCAGAACTCTGAAAGAGAACGTACCTCTCTGTGATGTTTACTAACTCTGGTAACTCTTTGCCTTCCTTTGCAACTTTGTCTACTAGTCTTGCCAATTCAAAATGAGCATGCTACCTTTCTCTTTATCAGAACCATCTAATACAAGCACCTGTGTCACATAATGCTCATTTGTTTTCATACACAGGGCTGCAGCTCTACAGTGATGACTTCTCTCCCTGTCTACTCCCTTTAAACCACAGGGGATCCTCAGCATCCTGGAACTCATTTACTGTATATACACACAGCTGTCCTTTTAAGGACTCACATTTTGACATTTGACTCCCATTCATATGGGCCTTTTCAATAGTCTAACCAAAGCCTTATCCCTAACCTTAACCAATAATTGGTTAATGCCTAAATCTAAACTTTACTTAACCACAGTTCTTAGACCTAACCTTAACCAGTTCCTCAGAAATTGAGGTTTTGGTCTCCACTACTGGTACTGACAAGGTCAGTCCTAAAGAGGTATCAAAGTATACACACACACGCACACATATCCAACACGAGTACATGCACTGGAAGTTGGGACAGAGTCAAATGCTGCCAAAGCTGAATAATTATGACAAAGCATGTTAGAGTAGGATTGAATGGTTGTGTCCAATGTGACTGAGTTCTCATTAACTCATAGATGGTCATGCGGATCACATGGTTTAAAAGTCATGTGATCTGCTCCATCATGAAGTGCGTCAACTTCATGACCAACTTTGCTGGTTAGAATATTTTATGATTGCCCAATGTTTACTTTGATCTTATGTCCTGACTTCAGTTTAGGGACCTTTTTAATGTAAGGGAGAAACACGCACACAGTTACCTTGAAAACAAGGTACAGTACAATATAATATGCAACAAGCTTCATAATATTGTTTTTTACATGATATTATTTTTTTGTAAAGTCAAACACAGGAAACTCCTGTACTAGATGCTAAAATCAGATACTTTTTTCTGGTGCTTATTGTGTTACACTTTTGCACAAACTGTAGATAGTTTGCATGATCGTAACAAAAAAGGGACAGCGTTTATTATAGAAAATGAGTAGTGTAGCTAGTTGGACACTTAGCAATGTCGATGTTATTTAGTTCAGATCATAAAAATGGGAATGTACCATTAAGTATCGCCTTGTTTTTCTGCTATTGAGGCACCAATACACTGGAACCTGTTTGATGTGAATGTCATAGGTAGTGTTGCTTTAAACCAGCAGATTTTTAACTTAATGAGAGGGAAGATGACCGGATATACTTTTTTGATCACTGTCGTAAAAAGGCAGAACTACCTGTTTATATGGCTTCACATTGATGCCTGTGTATTTTTGCCCGGGCAGCAGTGTCGTGACATTATTACTTCTACACATCATGCCTCCATATGAACCTCATACACACTACCCGTCTGACCCCGAGGTGCAGGACAGTACTCTGTGGAATGGTGCAGCGGGAGACACACAACATGACTTGTGTACCGAATCATCTCCTGTTAAACAGAATAATATTTCCATATTTTGAGTGAATATTTATTTATTGAAAAACACTGCGTGACAAGCGGTGAACCATAACATTGTTTACATTGTCTGTGTCTTGTAAAAAAAAAGTTTCATTTGCTTTTTTAAATTTTGTTTTAACGTCAGCTGTTTTAACCTTTTGCTGCAACAATTAAAACAGCTGTTTGAGAACGTTTCACTTGAGCCGTGTTTACTGTCTAACAGCCCCTGTTTTTTTTTAGTTTAAAAGACACTGGTTAATTGTAACACACCTCTGTATTATTAACTCTCTGCACACTATCAAAATATCATCTTAATGTAGCTGGCAGTATGCAACTTTCAGATATGGACATTAACTTTTATAGTGAGTTGTAAGCAGAAGTGATATTCTCAAATACCAGTTGCACCCAAGGTCTTCTTTATTACTTGTGGTTCATTATTTGTCCAGTAGAGAGCGCACACACGCTTGGTGTTTGTTAACAGGAAAACCACAGCACAGCTCCTGTTCTCTGACAGGAAGCCCAGAGTGCCTCAGTGTAATTTCATTCAAGGCTAGGTTTAAGGTCATTTTTATTTTGCTTATTCAACAGAGCATAAACAAAATGCATGGCATAGCATGTACATCAATTCTCACTGTGAGCACTGACAGACGAAAATTGTCTCCATCAAACCCAATTGTGCAAGTTGCCAGAATCTGAATAAATAAAAACGTAAACACAGTTTCAGTTGGGTGACTTAGAAAATCATGCAAGTCACAGAAAACTTTGACACCATCTTTGGTGTCAGGGCCTTAAATATCACTCCTCTGCACATGTGATATTTGATAATGACAATACAACAGCATCAGTATCTGAAAACAATGCAAACAAGGACTGAGCTGTACTGGTTCAAGTTCCATGATAAGGCACACACCACTGTAATAAAGACTTTGATAACAACCTTTGGTAATGCTGCATGTCAGAAAAACACACTATAAAAATCATATAAAAGTGAAAAAGAACAAAAAATAGAAAAGGTAACATGGTGCGTTAACATATCAAATCACTAACGATCACAATTGAGTCAAATAATCATCAACTTCCTTGTTTACATTCATCATCTCTTGGGTACTGCAGCAATTCAAGACTTACTCCATTCCATTATTGCACCTCAACATCAAACACAATCTATACGACGGATGAACAGTCTTTGTAATGTCGTACTAAACAAGCCTCAACTTTAAACAACTCAAATAATGTTTCTACTTCACATGTTAGAAACAAAGAGTGAGGTTTTAAAAAACAAAAAGTCAAATCAAATTCTT
Organism: Solea solea; assembly: GCF_958295425.1. NCBI lineage: Eukaryota > Metazoa > Chordata > Actinopteri > Pleuronectiformes > Soleidae > Solea > Solea solea. Next base: position 14,763,448 of record NC_081146.1, read on the forward strand.
CAACGTGGGGAAAACGAGTGCACATAGCTAAGGTCAAAATGTGTGCTTTCATTCTTTTAATAAAAAAAAAAAAAAAAAAACGTGTTAAACTAGAACTCCGACAGCGGTACTTCCCTTTTTCCTCTGCATTCCTCTTCCTTCACCGACAAGACGACTGCACCTACGTTTTTCCTTCACAATCACATGATTCACCCACTTTCAGCAGTGGCCTGTGTACCATTCCCAAAAAAAAACTTGAATACTTAATTGTCCCACACAACCATCTTCAGTCATACCTCAACTAAATATACATCCAGGAATTCAATAGGCTTTTAAACAAAAATTATATTTCACATTTCTATGTACAGTATGTGCAACCAGTTCATCTGGATTTGGGGGAAATCAGAATTTGAAGAGGTTAATAAAGTCTTGAGGAGAAAGCGACACGGTGCAACTGTCTGGGTTGTTGGCAGTGCAGGGATGGTTTGTGTCCTGAAAATAGAAGAAGTACAACTATTAACATTAAATGCTCATGTCTTTTTCTTTTTCAATTTCACAAACCGTCACATTTTATTTTTGTAACCACTATCAAGTGCAAAGTGCAAAATAGAAAAAAAAATGAACTACCTTCCAAAAGAGGATGTGACAGTGTGTGCAGAAGTGCAAGGTGTCGCTGTATTGCTCTCTGTGTGGATAGCAGCGGCACAGCTTAAAGTACATCTTCTTCCACTCCAGCTGACCTTTGTCAGACACCATCAGTCTCTTCCGGATCTAAAGGAAAAGAAAACAGACTTTTGACCTAAAAAAAAACCACCTCAAAATATCTGTAAGTTATGTGTTCAAAAGATGAGAATTTAAGTAGCTCTTTCTGTAACCTAATTTAGCTTATATACGGATTCACTCGCTTATCAAGTGCATGGTTACTGTAGTGTTGGTATGCACACACTGCAGCCTCCCATTTTCCAGTAGCAAGTGAAGCTTATCACAGATGCTTGACCTCCTTGCAGAGTGATGGTAATGACATGTACATTAAGAAGATGGCTCTTCTGGTTTCCTGTACCAAGTAGTTCAGCTGGTGCAGTGACATTTTTAGAAAAATGAGGTAGAAAACAAACCCACGGTGTAGCCAAGTGTATGTGTGTGTGCTTATAGGTCACCAAAATCATTTCTACAAACCTGTCTGTCTGTGAAGTGGTACTGGCAGAGTTTCTTCCACAGCAGCCGGTCCTCAGCGAGGGCCCCAAGCTCGCTACACACTTGGCCCACACTGACCAGGTCTCTGCCATCTGACAGGCACTGCATGATGTTGAGCTGCAGGCTGGCAGGAAGGTCAGTCAGACTCATACCAGACGATGCAGGCTGCAGGGAACAAGTTTTGAATAAAAAAGGAAATTCACATTTTGAGCACTTTTAAGTTCTGCTTGTGGATTTGTTCTGGGTTCAGACTTACCCTGTTGATCTGGATATTGTCCAGCTGCTGCTGCCACTGCAGGATGTTCTCCATGCGATGAACCCAGATGTTGATGTTGCCCACCAGAACCGACTTGCCCATGTCCTGAACCAGACTGCACAGTGAGATGTACAGCGTCTGCAGCAGCTCTTTGATTGGACGGACGTTCTGCTGGTCATCAAGAACTGTATGTGGAAGGAAATCAGATACTGTTCATCAAGCTCAGTTTATTCCTTCATTTGTGAGCTTAAAGTGAGGTTTTCACTTTCAGCAGCAGCCAGGCAAGCTCACAAATAGGTAAGTGTGTATTAAGAATCAACAGCAATACATGTTTTGGATGTGTTATCCTCCTGTGATATTCATAATATTTGGCCAACAAGGTTTCATAACCCCACCTAAACATCCAGAATCTCTGTTTAGCAGAGGGAACATTTAGTTTATACTGTGGCTTGCAGAGGGATCTGGTGTTTTTCACTGTCCCATTAAGGCACTACATTCACTCCTCCACCTTCTTCAGATGTTGTCAAGGCTCATTTCCTCACCTATTTGTGCAGACAACAAAGCATGAAGCCTTCCTGTTTGCTCTATTTACTCATGTTGTATACTGCCAAAAACAAAGATAAGTGTCTACTGTAAATGAAGCAACAAAACAAGGAAAATAAATTGATTAGGGAGGGAATTTTGCATTTGTATATTTATTCATATGTGCGAGTGGTTTGTGTAAGAGATAAAAACAGACCACATCAGAAAAATAAAGTCCTCAGACACACAAAAGAATGAAACTCTGATTGTGTTAAAAGAGAAATAAAAGAGTGACAGGGCTCACCTTTCTGTACCACTCTCTCCAGAATGTTCATGTAATTCTTCTGCGCCACACCACTGAGTGAGGGGAGCTGGGACTTGGCTATAAGCTCCAGAAGCTGGAGCAGAGAGAGAGAGAGAGAGAGAGAGAGAGAGAGAGAGAGAGAGAGAGAGAGAGAGAGAGAGAGAGAGAGAGAGAGAGAGAGAGAGAGAGAGAGAGAGACAAGAAACAGAAAGAACAACATAAATTACATGCTGTCCTAAGCAGACACTCACTGTTCTTTCGCCTCTTTTTTTAATATTGTTATGCCGCATTCTTAAAACAGCACATGCAATTCTAGAAGTAATCTGGAGCTGCTCCACCTGCTCATTCCCCTCAAATGAACCTGGATCCAGTGAGTGTTTATCAACATTCTTGGATTTGATGGTTCTTGATCAGAGCCTCTTTGGGGGGGAAGAAGCTCCTGGAACAGTGTTGGACACCAGCCTCCACAAACACACTTTTAATCATTTGACTCCTTGTCATGTGAATTAGCGGAATCATTCAACAAGTGTGTGTGTGTGTATGTTTGGACTTGTGTGCCTCTGCAATGCTTGTTTGTGTACCACAAGCTAGTGGACAAAAGGAGGCATGCAACAGATGCTGTGATGTCATGGAGAAATTCAAGTTGACACTTACTCAATTCTGACCGAAGCATGTGACCTGTGTCATCATACCAACATCAACATATTGTGGGGTACTTTCTGGTTAACTGCAGCCACATAGGTTAGGCTAGGTTATGATAAGTTATCCAGAAGGAAGACAGCACTGTCCTAAGTGCATGTATCTAAATTCATAAAAGTGTTGCATGAAAAGTTTTAAATGGAACCATACTATAAGTAAGCATTCAGAGAAATTCTAAATAAAAGTGAATGAGTCTGGTGATCTTAATAATAGCACTCCATTAACTAAATTACTTCTCCCCTGTCTGTTTTTCCCTATTTTAAGCTTCTTCCCTCATTCCTGGTATTTTCAGTCTTTCCAGGTTCGTGCCTAAAACCTAATCCTTTGCTTAGCTGCTCGTCAAGTTCCTCTTTATAGAGCAGCCAGGTGGAACAATGAGCATTTTTAATCTACTTTTATCCTCGGCTGTTGGCTAAACTGCACTTGATAACTTGGTATAAGGTTCACACTCTTCCACAAAATGCACTGCTAAAACAAATTAATTATAAGTTTTCAGTCTCCTTGACATAACCTCCATTTGCCTGCTCCAAGCAGAGGGAACACCATTTGTTGTCTCTTTGTGGGGGAATCTGATCTGTGTAACCGAGACAGAGTTAAATAAACCCACCAATGCCATCAGACACAACAAGGGACGAGCAGTGACCTAGGACACTATGTCCAGACGAAAAGCTAGTGTTACACAGCCATATTGTTCTCTGGACTCTACACTTGTTAGCTAGAACCAGCACCAAAAAGGTCAGCCAAAACCCTGAATGGAGAAATGGCCAACTACTGTGGTTTAAGAGTATCACACTGTTGTTTTACAAGGGAATATCAGGTTGTTTTGTGTGCTGGTATATGAGGAAATCTGCTAAACTGATATACTACATCGGTGTTGATGGCTGCTCATTGTTCTGCCAAAATAGAAAATGAATTTGTGTTCCCCTGATCATGCCTGAATTGGTTAATCTCACAACAGTGATTATGGTGTGAATCACAATTTAGTGTCTACGTGTGTGCTTTGGTGCACGAGTCACCTGAACAACCACAGTTTCTGTTTCCATTAACCCCTGTCAGGTGGTCGCACCTCACCACGCAGCTGTCACCCCCACCTTCCCCTTTCACATGCACACACACACACACAGACACGACCTCAACCCCACCAGTACAGGAGAACATAAGCACATGCAGCTCACATGGGGAGAACATGTGGAAGAGCTTGTGTATAGTTTAGTGCAGTGAAAAATGTATATTTGGTGTGAAAGCCCTCAATTTAGACTAAATAATTCTCTTAGAACGTTCCACTGCATTATTTGATACAGTAATTTATTATGAATAAGGATTAGGACACATCACCCTTAAGTTGACATCTGAGTGTTGGTTTTACACATAAAATTCTTTAACTGAATATATATATATATATATATATATATATATATATATATATATATATATATATATATATATATCATATATATATATATATATATCATATATATATAGATCATATATATATATATACACATATACACACACACACACACACACACATACATGTATATCAGACTACAACACAGTCCCATTCTACCAGAAACACACACATATGACTCACAGTGTTAGTATCATCACCACATTTAGACCCTTGTCTGCAGTGCAATGATAAGAGCCAGGCAGAAGCTTACACCCTCTTAACCTGCAACCCCTCCATGCAGTGAACAAAAATGTCTATGGTTTACCAAAGAGGAAGACTTAGCAAAAGAGACAAAAAGAAAGTGGAAGAAAACAAAGACATGTGGACTCACTCTGACGACGTAATTAAATCTCCTCGTATCCTTGATGGCACTGCAGAAATCTAAACGGTTGAAGGCTTCACCCAGTGTACAATATCCGTGGCGCTGGGGGAATTTAATTATAAGGGGATTAGATTGCGATCCTCCACAGGAGTATAGAGTTTTCTCAGCATGTTTAAATTACAATGTTTACAGTGTGAGACTAAGTAAGATTGTTTGTTACCTCCTTGGTGCTTCCTTTATGAACATAAATCCACTTTTCCCTGTAGAAATCTGTGAGGGAGCAGAGTGTTTTCATGAGTGGCCTGTAGCTAATTAAGCAGCTCATAAGCATTGTGACAACATTATGAAAAATGTGTCAACATGGAAATGTAATAACAGGCAATGTTATGAGGCAATATTACCACCTCATTTTTTTTACATAACATCCTCATGAGACTCACCTGTCCAAAACATGACTTTGGGGTAGTATAACATGACTTGTTAAGTCCACACTTAGTTTTAATTCTTGCATGTTTATGTGAAAACGTGTGAATATAAAAGTGACTCACAGGGAACCTTAGTGTTGTTGTTCATCAGGTCTTTTTTCCTCTTCTTGGCACCCATGTCATAGTTGAAAGAAAGCAGCAAGTTCTCCTTGTTGAAACATTCCTCCTGTTTGACTTTGCAGAAGCTGGAAAAACATGATTTTTTTTTCATCACTTCATGTCAGTAGATACAGTCTTACTTTCTTTTGACATGCTTTGACTGCCTTAGTTAAAGGTGTGATTAAATGTATTCTTGGGAAGGAAAAGCAGCACAGATGTTAGTTAATCCACTCACTTGTTGTGAGGTTATTAATAGCTCAGCGATTAGCCTGGAGAAGGAACATGGCCCAGCAAAACACTGAGGTTAGTAGAATGGAAACAAGATGAAGTATTGTCTCCTTTCTTCCCCTTTTCTGATACACAAGTACATCTTTTACCTAAAAATATACTTATATGTTTAAAAAAATCTTCTCTTCTACTAATCTTAACTTCTTTTTTAATTTCTTCTGTGTTCTTTTTCACACTTTGTTATGGTTTGTATTTTTCGACTTTGAATTGATTTCTTTTCTCTTTGTTGTTTTTAATGTCTCCATGTACAGCACCTCGAGTCAACCTGTGGGTATGAAATGTGCTTTAAATATAAACTTCAAGTGTTTTAATGACGAACCTCTCGACGGAGACGTTGTTGTTTGTCTCGTCTGTTGTTGTCTTTTTCCATCCCTCCTCGGTTTTAACCCAACTCTGACCCGGCGACCTCCAGTCCTGACCAAGAAACGGCATCCTCACAGTAAGAATATATATATATATATTTAAAAAACAATAGCGGGAGAAATAAGCCGCAGCTTTAGTTCAAGTGTATCCCCTTCTTCTGTGTTCTTTGTCTTCGACGTGTTTGTGTTGTTGTGCTGATGCTTTGCTACGCAGCTCTTCCTCTTATATCTTGTCACGCAGAACCCGGAAGTGCACAAGGACCGCCCACTGTGGAAACTTCCCCGTAGCACGTGGCTTTGTTTATCAACTCAAGTGTTGCAAAATCTGCTGCAGAGGAGACGCAACCGTGGGTAAGACATGTATCTGTTTCATGTTTCCTGAAAAAAAGAAAAAGAAGCAGACCCCGAGAGAGGGAGAGAGGGAGAGAGGGAGGACACTGAGGAAATCGATTCTGTGTTTGTATTAAACCTTAAGACTGACACTGTTATATAACCAGCTGTGGAGAAGCCAGTATTTATAAATCCACTGCATTTCATAGGAAAACATTTATTCATAGATAGATAGACTCTCAAAACAAAACCATAAAATATAACACTCAACACTCACAGGGCACTTTCACACTCACAAAATAAAAACAGTAAAGTAGGAAACACGGTTAAAAGAACAACAACGACAAAATCAAGTGTGGTGGGATGGCTGTTCGATTTTGTTCAGGGTGTATATTCCAGAGGGAATAAAGGACTTTTTGTAAAAGTTTTTACGGGCCAGTGGGACTTTATAGCGTCATGGCAGTAACGGGTAATGTAAGAGTGGATGGTTGTTTATCTCTATGTAGTGATCTGTCCAGGGTGTACCCCACCCTTTGCCCTCATGTAGAGGATAAAGCGGTAGAAGATGATTGAAAAGATGAACTTATATTGTAAAATAATTTGGTAAACCCCGACAAACCTCATTCATGGTCCCAACAACCAGTGTATCTCACAGCACTTTTTAACACATTAATGTTGATAAAAAAAATGTATTAGTCTTCAGGAAGTGTTTTGTTTAAGAGCACTGGCTGTGAATAAAGAGGGAAAAACATTATATCACATGTCTTTATAGTCCACTGATTCTCAGCCACTCATGGGAGCCCCTTATAAATAGATTAAGTTGTCCTGCAGATTCCTTTGTGTGGGAAAGTGCGTGTGTGTTTGACTGAATGGGGGGGTTGGGGGGTCCTTTGTTGTTCAACTGTATTTCAAAACAGGACAAACTGATTTATGAAATATAGATGGTTGAAAGTATGTTGTTTATATTGGGCCATGCCATCAAAGATAATGTGTAACTAAGACTGTCCAGGTCAGCGGGTCACACCTTATCAGCTTTAATAAACACATGACCTATTTACACACTCATCTGCGAGGCTTTTAGGAATCTACTTCACATTTTATATCTGCTTGTTTATGTCGATAGCCCTCCTCATAGTGGTTCACTTGTTCAACTAATAGGCAGGAAGCTTTTTGAAAAACGTTGATTATTGTGCAAGATCAGACAGAGTTGTATATTCGCTGTTCCATCAGCTTACAGTACAAGACATAACAAAGGGATCAATGAGGAAGTGATCTTATCATTGTACTCCACAAGTTGATCATTGATGTGTAAACTGCTGTAATCCTACAGCGTGAGAAATGCTGTGTGTGTGTGTGTGTTTGTTCCCAGGGAAATGCCACAGCAGTGGGTGACCATGTGTGTCTATTTCCATGTGAGTGAATGAGTGTATGTGTGACCGTGCTGAGAGGACTGTAAAAGAGAAGAGTGAGTGGAGATTTTCTGGGTTCTCATAATTCATGACACACCATACAAACTGCAAAACATGTCAACAGCTGCAGCACATGGTGTACAGGGAGTGCAAATCTAGCAGGCCAGTGTTTTCGCTCATCTAGTCGTAGCCGTGATAAAACACATTCTGTGAGAATAGCAGGACCAGGGTCGCTGATGTGAAAGAAGAACTTTTTCAGATAGTTGACAAAAGTGACTTCTCTTCTGTTTTTCATCTGTAGTTTACATTTTTGTGACATTAACGGAGTATTTGCAAATGAAGAACTGGTTCTCACACCAAAATACTTAATATTAGACTCAGACTCAGAGTTTTAATTTAAAAATGAATGCATTTGTGATTACAGCTCCAGCATTGTTAAAGTAAAGGTGCATCCGTTGCTTCATGTCTGAAGTTTTGTTTCCAAAACTCTACTATAAACAAAAGGTCAAAGGGCTCAGCACCACACTATATGTTAAAATGTGTCAACATCATGCCACATGGTACTTTATTACAACACCTTGAGCAGATGTATTGTGATTTGAGGCGTGAATCATGATGCGTAAAAACTGTTTGACGGTTACCAGTGTGCTTATAACTGCACAGTGTGTAGAATATACAGCAGTGTGTGCACTATTGTCCCCAATGTCTAAGTAAATCTATTTCTAGAGTTGGCAAAACTACAAGACAACATGGAAAGTCCCTGTAAATGTTTGTTCAGTTGGGTCAGACTGACTCAGAAGGAAGCTATGACCTAGCTTTGAGTCACATGCACAAAAAAAGAATAATAAATTGGAAGTGTTCTCTGTGTGTCAGTCTAGTATACAGATGTGGGTGATACAGCTGACAGCCTCTGACACACAGTTATCTCAACTGCTGGATGGATTGTCATTAATTTTCTCATGAGGGTAAGTCCTTCTGACTTTGGTATTCATTTTACTTTATATGCAGCTCTACCAGCAGGTCGATCAGTGCTTAATTTATGTTTCTGCTCATGCTGAAATATCTGATCAGTACTGAATCGGTATCAATGGATAGCCACAAAGTTGCGTGCCATGTTTCCAGAATAATGTATCCCATAGATTAGAGCAACCCACTATCTTATAATCAGCCTTTCATGTGGTCCTCCACTCAATATTAAGTATTTCTGTATGCTTTTTTTTTTTATTTACAGATTAATTTGACATCATAAATACATTTTGAATTGTGAACTATATATCATTCCTTTTCAAAATTAATACTTTTATTTCAAAATTCTGTGAAATATTGTCACATCTATTGTGATATCAAGGTGGAATATACTATCAATATGATTGAATTAGATCATATAAATCACCTCAACTGAATAGTTGCTTTTTTTCCCCAAAGACATTTTTTAATGTCTGATAAGAGGTTCAGTGGCCCAAGGTCATTTGCGTTTGAGACCCCTGATTTAAAACTAAAACTCAAACCTTATGCTTTCAGCATGGTACCTACTGTAGCACTGTCCAGTGTTGGGTAGTAACGTGTTATTAGTAACGCCGTTACTTTATTCAGTAACTAATAATGTAACACGTTGTTTTTTTAAATTCAGTGACTCCGTTACCGTTACCAAACGCTGCGTTACTCCAATCTTTTTTAGTGAGGTTTTACAACGTTTTACAGCGATCAATAAAGTTTAATTGAATTGAAAAACAAAGCACTTGTCGCCCTCTAGTGTCCCACACGTAATTAAACACGCGCTACAAAGAGGACTGAACAGGTCAGGGGGAGATAAGTTTCTCCTTGTGGAGGTATTCACATTATTTTCAACTGGAGAGCAGAGTGAAAACAACATTTCGATAACTTGTAGACTGTGTCCCGGTTCAAAAATACTTTCTACGGCGAACAACAGCAACAGCTGAAGCACCTGGATAAGCGGCATGCTTCGACAAAGTTAGCAGCTAAGGTAGCTAACGCAGCATCCGAGACCGAGAGTCACAGCAGCGAGCACACACCCACTCCACCCAAGCAGCAGCGTTTGGAGTTCGAAAGACGGACCCATAGCCAGGCACAACTTGATAAAACAATAGCACGGTATGTTTAATTGTTTATTTGGATCTCTTTTAGCAATATCAGGCTATTATTCCAAGAGTCCATAAAAACATGTGTTTCTTCCCCTTAGATATAAAGTGGAAAACATGCTACCCATCTCAACAGTGGAGGACCCTGCTTTTAGACAGATCATCAGCATGGTGCCGTGCACAGGTAATAATAATAATTATACTAATACTACTACTACTACTAATAATAATAATGATAAAATGGAACTTGCATGCAAGCAAAACATATGTGTTGCTAGGGCAACCGTCATTGTTGTGCCACTTGGGCGCTCCTCGTGTCTCCACTTCAATCACACACGCAAGAAAGGATCGATTTTTAGACACAATGAAACTGAAATATGGTGAACTGTGTTTGGACACGTTTTGGCTGCTTTTACCTTCCCAAACTCCTCCTTCATGCTACTCTCCTGTATAAACAAACACTTAAAGAGACTCTGTTCTCTAAAGCATGCACACCTCCCACTAATGTGTCCAACAATGCGTTTTTGTTTTGTTCTGTGACGGACAGCCTATGGAAGACTTTATGGCCTTTGTGTTGGTGCATAACGGATCATATTGCTTGGATGATTAGATTCAGTGATGTGGATGCAAATGAATTGAAACGATTGTTTTAATCAACAGTTTGTATTGTTCAGCATCAGTACAGAACTGAAATGACGGCTAGAGGGGAACTCAATCAATCAACTTTTATTTAATGGGAGCACTAGAAAAACATTTTACAGTAACTAAAAAGTTACTTTCTCAGTAACTCATTACTTTTTGGTTTAAGTAACTGAGTTACTTTTTTACAAAGTCAATAATACCTGTAACTAGTTACTATTTTTCAGTAACTAGCACAACACTGACTGTCATTGAGGATGTTAGTTTGACCTTAGTTTTGACCTTAGCACTCTCAGTGCTCTTGTTCTGTTGTAATTGACATAAAGGAGTATTTGTATATACACAGGAATTTTAAAAATATAAATCTCTTTTCTATGTTTGTAAATGTTTTTTTTAGACGTAAAGCATCACATTAGAGCGAGGGTAAATGTCATGAGTGAATAATCTCTCTACGTTTCTCCTCTGTGTGTCATCCCTGTTTTTGTTGTGATGTTGTGACGAACTGTGACAGCTGGTCAGTGCAGCTCAACGCTCCACATACACACTCACACGTGCATTTGCAGACAGTCCCACACACATACACACCTGTTGCTGCTCATTCTGGATGAGTTTCATCACTCTCGCTCTGGTTCTCTGTTGTGAAATCGTCCTCATCAGTTTCTCACTCCCTCCCCGGCACATCCGCCAACTTTCACAACAACCAACGGGACCACAACATGCCTCACGCGGTGTAACATTTGCACCCTTGTTTGTTTCTCAAAATAACATCAGATCACCTATACATAGTCGTTTTTCCACCACCGTCACCCGTTCACCCCCATCTTTCTCTCCCACTCCGCCCACTGTCCCCTGGACTCCACAGTGAGTGACTGAAACCTCTGACTCAGTGATTTCTGGTTTCATAGAAATACACATCAAGTCTCCTGTGTAATACTCTCCGGTCACATTATGTTTACTCCACATGAAACAGCTGACATTGGTTTCTAATCACATTATTTACTTTGAGGGATCATTTTCTCCCAAGAGGCTGTGTAATATTTTAGTATCTCTTGTTATGAATGTTGTCATTTTTAAAGGAAGCTCACAAGTCCCTTTTGCTTCTCAGTTAACCTAGGTGTTCTGAAATCAAATAAATAACCTGTGAGATTCTGCTTTGACAGCTGAATCTTTGCCATTTTCCTGTGCATCGGTGCTTTCCATAGAACCTTAAAACTCATATATCCAATGGAGATGACTTGACCTTAATTTACATTATCTTCTAAATGTGTAATGCTGCCTGTCCAGACCTGCCTGGACATGCAAAGCGCCGGTGTGGACAGGAGACACATGATGAGACATGAGATGAGATGTACAGGACACGACACGTGCTGCTCATATGTCATTCACAGTCACTGTTAGGACATACTCTCCAGATAGAGTGATACAGAGAGGCCATGTGTAAATATTTAAAATGTATTACTAGAAAAAAAACAACAAATTAATTAACACTATAGTGAGGTCATTCAATGAGCCACAGATTAAAAATCAGAGTTAATTATTATTTCAACATAGAGTAAACATACAAAGATGATGGTGGAAGTTTCAACATTCTCATGCATTTTGTTTACATAATTATTTGGTTGGCAGTGTTATACAATACGATAACACAATTATCATTTTACATTGTGACAGATGGTGATCCACTAGACACCAAACATCTTATGATTCATATTTCAAGCTGGCTGAAAATTGCACTTTCAGCCTTTCTGAATTTAAAAGTGGCTGTGCAGTAGGATTTACTAGGCTATAAGAATGTGCAAGATAAAGTGTCTTATATCCTTTTTTTCAGCACAACATATAGGCAAAAACAATTTTTTCACCAACTATATAACACACCTGAGCAAAAAGTAGTCAAAATGTTTAAAATTGGATTTAATTTGTGAAATTTGTAAATGCGTCACAGTTCAAAGTTCACTTGACTCTTTTTTAAGAATGAAAAGAAAAGTCTATTTTGTGACTTCTGCACAATTATTGCTACTTCATATCAATACCAAAAATGCAATAAAACATTAATCATAACTTGACTCAACAACAATACACATTTTTTTAATGCCTGAATATGTGAGCTATAAACACACACACCCCCAGGATGTCCATATAAGGAGTTATGTATCATTCCCACAGCACCAAGGGTTAACTAAATTTAGAAATGTATATAAAAGTATTACAAATGACTGCTATTAGTGTGCAGAACAACTACATAAAGGTAATTGGAATATCTTTTGTGCATAAATGCATGCATAAACATTTTAATTGACAGTTTTCAAACTCATTTACGTAACTGAAACTTTGAAACACTGACTAAACATCAATTGCAACATAAAGTCCGGTCAAATCTGCCTCAGCTATGCCTTGGCCCATGTCTGTGAGACACATGTCAGAGTCAGGAAACCGTGGTCAAACACTTTATAGGGCAGAGTTCCCTTAGACGTCCAAGTGTCTGTCTTTGCGTCGTAGCACTCGAAATTGTCCGAGTCCTCTATGATGTCATGACTGTTGATGAGACGTCCGCCTGTGACATAGAGTGTGTTATTGAGAACAGTTGCAGAATGGTGCATTCTCCTCTCCTTCAGGTTGGCACACTTGATGAACCGATTGGCCTTGGTGTCATATGCGATCACTCTCCTGGTGTATCCTATGACAGGGCAGATTTTAAAATGAGAAGAGCAACACGTGTGGCTGACCTAAACAATGCAAATTATTTTCTCAAGACTTGTTTGTCTTGTCTTTCCGATTGTAAGTACCTCCAATGATGTAGATTTTGTCACCCATAACAGCAGCTGGAGCAGACACATTCTTCACGGTTCTGTTCTCCATCTTACACCACATGTTCCTAGCAATGTGATATACCTGCAGAAAGAAGATTGAATGAATGAATTAAGCCACAATCAAATGAAAAAATCACCAGCAGTAATTAAGGAGGTATTTATGTCTTACTTGTATTGCTCTGACAGGATTCTGCATGGCATCTTCTCCTCCAAACATATAGATCCTCTGGTTAGTAGCAGCCACTGCTGGGTGCAGCACAGCCTCTGGCATGGCTGCCACAGTCTCCCACTGGTTGAACATACTGTTGTACCTTAAAAGATGTTTTGCCATATGTTGTAATCTGTCAAGTTACTTTGTTTAATACTGCAAATGTAGATTATTAGCAACATAATCTCACCTCTCTACACTGTCTGTCACATGTCGGTCAGGGCCAAGGCCGCCCAGGACAAAGATGAAGTGGAGGTAGGAGACACTCTGGTGGGCAAAGCGGGGCTCCAGCATGGGCTCTACTGTTCGCCACTGGTTGGTCTTGAGGGACAGTGTGTAGACCGCTGTGCTGACTTGACTATGCTTTGTGTTTGTCGTCAGGCCTCCCATAACGTACAGGACACTGTGAAGGGCAACATGAGAGGCCTGGTATAGACGAATGGGCAGCTTGGCAAGCCGCTGCCATTTCTGGCTGTTCTCATCGAAGACAAGGGCCTCCCGTGAGGTCTGCTGATTGTTCTTTCTCCCTCCCACCAGCACCAGCATATCACTGTAGGTGTATCGCCTTGGTGCCACCCACAGTGGTTTGAAGTCTACTGCTGTGTCGCCGATGCCTTTGGTGTTGACGGAGAACATGAGGCGTCTCACAGAGTCGATGAGCTCTGTGCAGAGGGTGGAGGACTGGATCAGAGGATCGTTGGCTATGAACTGGAAGAGGTACGTTGGGTGGATGTGCCGAAGGCGAACTTTCTTGAAAAGGTCGCTAATGGTGCCACGTCTTGACACAGGATCATAGTGGATCCAGGCAACGAGTGTCTCAAAGACCTGTTCCTCCTCCGCACAGAGTCCATCATCCTCCAGGTATCCCATGAGCTCAGGTAAGGAGAGCTCACACAGATCCTCAGACACTGACACATCTGAGAAGCTCTGCATAGCCATCTCCTTTGCCTTGTTTTGCAAACTGCTGCAATTCATGATCTCAGAGAGTCTTATCATACTCAAACAATTATCTGGACTCATCTGATCCTGAAGGAAATGTGAACAGGCCTCAAAGAGGCGGCCATATTGAAACATGGATGCTGCCTGCATCAGAGGCAGCACAATGTCAATGCTAATGCTAATGAGTCCAGTGTAAATATAGTCAATGATATTTCTCAGAATGGTTGAGGAGATGTCCTTTAAGTCAACCTTGGTCAGCTGTCTTTCTCTGAAGTTGTGGCAGAACATGGCTCTGAAGTAAGGGCTGCTAGAGACCAGGACATTACGATGGCATGGGATCTCTGCGTTTTCTGAGCACAGTAACACATCTGTCAGGATGTTTTCCTGTCTCAGTCCATTGAGCTGCAAGAGCAGGTTGGAGGACTGCTCTTTGTCTTTGTAGTGGAAGACTGCTGGTTGATCCATGCTGGGGGGGGAGAACAAGCTGTTATTGTCGAACCATCTGCTGTTCAGGCTTTTTTATATATATATATGTATTTATATTTATAAGAATAAACGATCTGGTTTACTTTTTCGAGGCTAAGGTTAAAACACATAATCATGGATACACATTTATATGCATATATTACATATATTTATTTAAATACTGAAAGATTTCAGTGAAATCTCAGTCCAAAAGTCTAGTATAAAACACCAAATAGCAATTATTTCAACCTTTTATATGTACTTAGATCTTTACCTTTTGGGACATGGACCATGTTCAACAGTGCAGATATTTTGTGAACAGGGCCTAGCCTAATTATTTTGCTCAATGTCTCAGCAGATATCAGAAGTTTAATATAGCACCTCAGCATGTAACTATGAAACAAGGTGAAGCTCATGCTTGATCTATTCTTAAAATGTTTTCAACGCCATGCCAACATCAGACAGAGCTAAAGTTTGGGGCTCATGAAGCCACGCTCGACTACGTGTCCTACCTACCTGTTCCTCGTCTCTGCCTTTGTATATGTTTTCTTTGGTCCGAATACTGAATACTCAGAGTCAGATCTCGGAAATATGTCTTGTCATGTTCCTTTCTTCCTCTTTTCTCTTGTGTTGATGCGGCGTGACTGCGTGGTCCAAAGGGAGCAGTCTGTTTTCAGGAGTGTGTTGCATTCTGTTTGTTGTTATGGTCCCTTTCCACGAGGCCTCTGTGTACATTCCTCCCCTAAAAATAGAGCCTCAGTTTGGCAATGGCACTGCGCTCACATGTGACATGTTGGGACGCTTTCTCAGTATCTGTCTTACCCCATCACTCTTATCTTATTACCTATTCGCTCTCCAGCATCCTAGTCCTGCTTTGTTTCTTTTTGCCTGTATGCGACCTCCATTTTGTGTCTTTATTTGCATTCTTGCTCACTCCGTCATCTCTGTCTCTGTCTGGCACGTTGTAGCAGTGAAAACAGCACCAATACTTTGGTGCTTTTTGTTGGCTGCATACTCTGTCGCCTGACTGCAGAGACACAAGCATACAAAAATGCAATTAGGTTGCTGCAGAAGCAACATAAACACACATGAGAAGATGCCTGCAAAAGAGGAACTGCATTTTAAATATAGTGACCACAAGTAAATATGTTTCAGCCTGAGTTAAAACAGAAAAATGACTGTGGCTTCTTCTTTTTTCCCTTTTTTTCTTAAAATAAATGTCTTTATTTTTCAATGGTCCACGTGTGAGAATTAGTCACATCTAATGGTGAGACTGCAGTTTGCAATAAACAGAGTGATCCTCTGCTCATCTCTTCCTTTCTCAGGCACACTGCGCAAGGAGTGATGGTGTACTTTGCATGACCAGACAGAATGTAAATACTCACAACTCTTTCCTCTTGTCCACTCCCTCTTTGCCATTTCATCCTACTCCTTTGTTGATTTATGCATCGGGTTGATGTGGGCAGGTCAGTAAATCTTCATTGGCATAGTAAATTTCCAGTGCGAAAACACAAGTCTGTTCTGCTGTAGAAAGACGGTGATTTTCATAATGCAAGGCCCTTCACTAAAGTTTATTTAAAAGGCTTATTCTATCTCATTTTAAATAAGTTATACACTTGAATAAACATACATATGGGTAGCATATTCACCTTTTGCCAATAAACCCTCCTAAATGTAACAAGTATTAGGAATTATCATGATTAAGTTGCAGTAACAGATGCATGCGTCTGCTGTCTGAGTTATTTCCAATCTCATTTGTTTGATGCTCTCTAAAACATGCTTACTGAACACACCACACACAGTGGCTACAGTATATACTGTGTTTGTTTCAAAGCTCGACGAAGAATCAAAACATTAAAGGTTATTGGGCTTTTTCTGTAACGAGGCTTGTTTATAAATTTCTGCAAATCACATTGAAATAGCTACACAGCTCAGTGTGGATGACACAACAAAGTCACAAGATGAGACCATAAATTACTCATGTTTACTGTCTAACTCTGTGGACTGTTGATTACACAGTGTTGGCATAAAAAAAATATGGTCACTGTATACTAGGCCGCCACAACTGCTGTGCAGCATGTAACTCAACAGCACCATCTAGTGGTTGAATCAGTACAAACTCAACCTAGTACAGTAATTGTAAAAAGACGGGTTCCCTGTCTTGTTTATGTTCAAAATTGACATGTGTATTAAAATAATCCCAACAATCTGTGTAGACATGTGCAAAAGCTCAACTTGTTTGTGTTTTGCTCTGTTAATATTGAAAACTCTGATTGCATCCTTTTTAAGTTCAGCACATTGTCTTATCTGTTTGTCATTCTTCACCTTGACAAAAGTGACTCATGATATTATGTCTGCCTTGAGGCTGCAACATATATAAGCAGTTACGGTTCTGGCACACAGTTTGCACCAGAGCATTTTCATGCAGCTGTGCCTTCATATCACCAAATGATTATCTTCTTGCAAGCACATGGTCTAATAGAGCCTGCAGAGGATTTAGATCAAACTGATTATTAGTGTGTGTGTGTGTGTGTGTGTGTGCGCGCGCGCACGTGTGTGGGTGTGTGTGTGTGTGTGTGTTTGTTTGTATTTTTTACCTCTTTAGGGCCTGTTCTGCCATAAACACTGATACCAGGAGTCCCCATGGAGACCAAAACCTGGCCCCAATTAGCCAAATTCTTGTTTATGGGGAACTGGTTAAGTTCAGGGCTAAGATTTTTATTATGGTTAGGGTAAAGTTAGGGTTAGACATAAGGCTTTGTTTTGGTAGAAGTCGATATGAGCTGCTCGAACATGTGTTTGTGTGTGTGTGCATGGTTTTCCTTATGTTGTGGGGACCTAAATCTGCACAAGGTGAAGATGTGTTTTAAAGTTAGGTTAAGGTTCGAGTAAGTCTTCAGGAAATGCATGTAAGTCAATGCAATGTCCTTTGAAGTCCTAAAAACCTGACTGCTCTCCTTGGTCAAATGGTTAAATAAAGAAAACATGAACAGTGAAATCAAAATTACTATTTTCTATTCTGTGAACCTAGAATCTGAGCATTATAACACATATATATATATATATATATATATACACACACACACACACACACACACACAGTGAGCCCTAATTCTTATTCAAGCCAGATAGTGGTTCTCTCTCACCTGCCTTTGCTTAATTAAGGCTTTCTTTATTAAATCAAACTGATAGAGAATGAGATCCTTTTTTTTTTAATCTGTTCTGTGCAATTGGATTTGACAACCATCACGGTATCCAGCAGGCAGTAGTGCTGAGCATTTCATCCTGCTATAAAACAAAAACCACACACGTTTATTTGTAATACTTCTTTCTATCCCCCATTTATAAGTTGTTGTTTTTTCCAGAATGAGGGACACTGTCTTGTCAGAGGTTGCACTGATTCTACACTTGAATGAGTCATAAAGCCTAAACAAGCTTTGCTCCCACAGATTGAAAACAAAGAGAGTATAGCAGCTGTATCAATAAAAGAAGAAAAGAAATTCAGGTTTTATTTTAGACCAGCAGTATTCTATCCACTAGGTGTCAGGCTAATGTTATTCAAATTTCAGAACGATAAAAACCCTGCTTTGTGCCCTGTGACTTGCAACAGGCTGTCAAGGCTGGAGGAAACATAACAAGAGTATAAAGTGATAAGATTTCTCTTCAGGCCAGCAGAACTGTTCTACAAATAAAGCCATTAAGTCACCCAGATAACTGCAGTGAAATCTGAAAAAAAAAACAAAAAAAACAATTCACTCAGACACAGATAGCCAAAACAATTGAATCAGACGGTGAAAATCATGTGATAATCTCTTGAGTCAATCTGCCGTGGGGCATTACTCCCAGGTGCAAAGAGATCCATGCCTGGCAACACTGAGAGCAGTAATCTAGCTTTGATGGAGAGACATCCATCTGTGAATCGACAAAGAGTCCAGCGTAGAGAGGGAGGTTTGAGGAGAAGCCTTCAGAGACCGAGGAACACAGAGAGAGTGTGGGGTAGTGTGGGGCGATCTGTGGTGGGAAGGTAAGTGAGAGTGTGTTCATACACACATGCACGGGCAGGG
This sequence comes from Solea solea, assembly GCF_958295425.1. Lineage (NCBI taxonomy): Eukaryota > Metazoa > Chordata > Actinopteri > Pleuronectiformes > Soleidae > Solea > Solea solea. The sequence goes on from NC_081146.1 coordinate 14,782,368, forward strand.
ATGAGGGCCTTAAAGGGCTTACAGTTAGCTGCTTAAAATTCTTCTGATGTAACCAACACATACAGGACATGCTATTTGTAAAGAATAATGGTGCTTTGTGGCAACACAAATGTGGGGGTGGCGGGGGAATGATGCTTTGTGTTTACACACTTGTGCCCTCTCTTGCTCTCCCAGGGTTCCTCTTGTCGACATGGTGGTCATTCAGTCATAGGTGCTGAGCAACCTGGAGAATACAGGCTTCCTTTATGTCTGAACAGCTACTCTGTGTGGGCTGTGTGGAAGAAAGGAGGTGTCAGTGGACATGAGTGTGTCTTTACATGTGCTATATGTTGCTTCATATGTGGGAGGTGTGTGTGTGTGTCTGGGTTCAGGTATTACTAATGTAGTGGGGACCTGAATCTGTTTACACCGTCACAGTATGGCGACGTGTCTTCCTGGAACACTTCCTTTCAAGGTGGAGACATGTTGTATGGTTAAGATTAGGGTTAGGGTTAGTTTTTAGGAAATTAATGCTAGTGTGTAACAAAAACCAGTGTGTGTGTGTGTATTTTTTTACCTCTTTAGAACCTTTTCTGGCATAAACACTGACTTTGTCAGGACCCGTAGTCCTCATGGAGCCCAAAACCTGATCCTAATGAGTTAGACCCTAATGTCGGAGGAAAACAGCTGAGATTTAGATTAGAATTAGATTAGGGTTAGGCATTCACTTGTTATGGTTAGGGTTGGGGGATGTTAATGTAGAATCCTTAAAATGGTAGCTGCACGAACCTGTGTGTGTGTGTGTGTGTGTGTGTGTAGCACATATTGTTATTCCGCTAGCGGCAGGAGCCAGTGTCTTTTAAAGAGTCAGCCCTCGGCAGCAGCCAGCCGGGTGTATACCTGAGGTAGAGAAGAGAGAGGGCATGCAAGGAAAGGGAGTACAGGCGAGCAAGGTAGTGAGATAGAAATGTAGAAAGAAAGAGAGAGGCCCATGAAAGACAGCATAAACACAAAGGCGATGAAATGAAGAGACAGACAGACAGAGAGCAAAGCACTGCAGGAAGAAAGAAAAATGTTGAGAGGGGAGGGAGAAAACAAACACTGGCAGGTTTTCTGGAGGCAAAATTACTTTGCGGTCTTTAAAGGCCTCTATAACTGTCTTCCCCTCTTTATTCTGTGTGACAGACATAGTAACTGATTGTAACTGATTGAGGGAGAGGTGGATGAAGGGAATGATAGAGGGAAAATGAGGTTTTCAAACAGAGCAATTGAATTGTTTAAGGTGCCACAGTCGTCCATGATACCACAGAGCAATAACATATATCAACATAAAACAGCACGAATCAGACAACAATTGGAATCAAATAACATTCCTGTAGGGGTTTTATGTGGAGTCAGTATGGATTTTAACACTTGCTAATGTCGGACCCAAGTGCAGGATAACCACTCATGGGTAAGTGCAGGTAAAAATACGACTTTAATGTGAAAATAATCCAAACACAAAGGGCACAACGGTAAAGTCTTGCAGAGATCCAAAAATCACAAGGTGAACACAAGGAGCAAACAAGACAATCTGGTCGCAAGTGACAGGATTGTTCACCATATAATCATCCGTGCACTCATCATGGCACCCTCCTCTTCTCCCTGTGTCTTCATGGAAACTTGTTACACCTCCCCTCTACTCCCTCATTCCTCTCACACACTCCTCTTGTATCCCACCCCTACACGCTGCCAACTTTTATGGAATGCATTATATTAGCTGATAATTATGTTGGTGATTTTGTCTGTATACTAACCTTGTCTTAAGATGGTGTTGTTCTTTGAAACCTGGTTAAGACTGGTGCTTGTGTGACGCAGTTACTAATCCTCTCAAACACAGATAATAACAAACACCTGCAGTGAGTGAAGCAAAGGCAATTCTTTTTTGTTTGTGTTGTTTTTTTGACACATGTATTCCTTTCCCGGAAAGGCCGCACATAGTTACAGTTAATGTACTGGCTCGGCTTCAGAACCAAGCACCGTGATAACAGCAGTGTTGGCATTTGTTAGAATAAACAGCAAGAGGAGTAACAATCCCTGTAATCTCACATCGTCGGCTCAGTGAACCAGATCAGTAAAGTTACATTTTGCAGTTGTGTCCCATTCCATTTGCACTCTCTGTTATCTCCTAACATTCAAATGTATGAGGGGCTATGGAAAAGGGTTACAATACAAGTGCAGTACATGCTGTGTGGCTGTTTTTATATCTACCTCAGTTTGAAGGTGAATGTGACATTAAGTGAAATTAAATAACAGCTTTTGTGTGACCTTGGCCCTGCTGTGGGGAAGAGGCTTTTTGTTGCATAACTAACATGCTTACATTTCTGGTCAGTTCCTGTTAGTCAAAAAAAAACTGAACAAGATTTTCAAGTCCATTTTGAACAGAAGAAACATTGTTGAAATGTGTTGTTTAGCATCACAGATAAGAGGTTTATTATTTGAGATTAGTTGTTCAGGCGCTTATGTACGTAATGTCACCATTCTTTACCTATGGGTTACTGAGTGCAAACATCCTCATGTTGTAAAATGATGGCTTTTATTTCAGTTTATTACAAAGTTAACAACGTGCTTAAAGATCCTACACACTTTGTACGTTTCCACTGCCACCAAATCTGGTTTCTTTCAGATACCAAGTCGTGGTTTTGGTGCTAGTTAGATATCATTTAAATAATCAAAAGGTTAGAATACGTCTCATGGGCAGCGATGGTTTTCCATAGACGCTACAATTACTATTGTAAAGTAGTTATACAAGAAAAGACAATATACAAGTGATCGAAATAGAATTAAAACACACTAAAGCCACTTTTATCACTGCCATAACATTCATAACTGGTGACAGGTTTAGGACACAACATTGCACACTCTACTATAAAATTGGAGAGCAGTTTTTGGCAAACAAGAAAACAAAACTGTGTACAATTCATTTGCAAAGCACTTAATGGCAAATTACCAGGACATCTGTCTGGTCTAATTACCCAGTCACAAAATTACCTGACTCTTAAAAACTAACGTATTAGCACATATTAAATTGGAGAGCTTGCTTTTAAATAATATGCATCTCAAAGATGATCTCCTTTTCTCAATTCAAACAGCTTTTATTTGCCCCGGAGCAGTATGAATGTGAACGTATGTGATTCCGTTGACTGTTTCTTGTTGACGTTGTGTGTATATAATTGTACTGTTTTTTATATGTAATGTCTTTAATGTTATAAGTCATTTTGCAGGATGACCTCGGATGAGCTCGCTATCAGTGACTTTTTCCTGTTTTATATAAAGGATGGTGATGCAAAGTTTATACTGGCATTCATTTACTCAGCTCTTGGCAACTTGCAGGGATTTTTTGAAGTGCACAGCTGTAAATGCCAATATTGGTAATAGTAAGATAAAAGGACAAAAAAAACAAACAAGCAAAGTAACATAGCAAAAAAATATTGCCAGGCTTTCAGCATCATGAACAAATCTTCTCTAGCTTAGGGATGTGGATGAGATGCCCACAAACAGTGAAAAATAAACAGTGATTATAAAGGATTAGCATCCTTTTCTTGGACTCTGACATGCAGTTTATCGCAGGTCATTAAAATATAAAAAGAATGTTTGTTTTAACCAAACGTGTTTTGGCTCAGTTAGGTTAAAAAGTCTGACAGCAGAGGCTTGGAGGTGATTTATTGAAGACAGATATAGTAACAATAGTGAAAATAACATTTCAATAATCTCATCAGGCTGCCACAAAGGTGTGGATGAATTCATAAATGTCATTAGCTGAAAGAAGGGGTCTTGTGTTTCCAAATTATTAGAGATGAACAATCACATAGGGTCAGTATTGTAATGAGAGTTTATTTTGTGAAAGTTAAAATGGGCATATAAAAAGCCTTAAACATAAAAAATAACCTAAACCATAATCCCAATTTTATTGCAAACATAATGTGGATCTAAAACAGAGATGTCAGGGAATATTTACCAACCACAGAGTAAGAGTCAACATTAAAGTCTAATGTCAATGTCAAAAGAGTCACCAAACTTTTGCAGTGAAAGTTGCCACTGAGTCTTTGTGCAAGGTCGGAATAGATCCGTAATTGTTCAGCTGACGCCTGCAAACTTTACATAACCGGCTACAGAGCCAGTTAAAATGAAGCTCAGTCAATAATCTATAATTATATGCAGCCATAGGACAAAGTTCTTTTTTAAAACGACAAGTCACCAAAGTATCCTCAGGGCTCAGGAGACATTTTTAAATGTAGTTAATTATGTCATTAACAAGACATAGGAGCCATATTTAGAGTGACTTATATCAGTAAGTTAGTGTAATAGAAAACATGGGATGTATTGATTTCATGTTTTCCAAATTGACAAACGTCTCGCACTTCTGAAAGCAAATACACCGTATTGCATATTTTTGTCACATACAGACCTTTCAGGGAGCTTAACAAATCTCCAGTGTGGAGTCTCCAGTCAGCAGAAATGTTGGCTACTCATAACAACTGTAATGACCACATTCTTTATGTAGCTACTTGTTATTTTTTTGTGAATTGTAGCACCGGGAGAGCACAAGAGGTTGAGGTCATTTCAGGTAGTGACACAGAGAGAGACGCCTCCCCCTTGTTTCCACAAATTATTACAATTGTCTTTATTTAAAGTTAATAGAAAAACACAGCAATCGTGGTCCACTTTTAACTTCTCCCTGGTTAAATATGAACAAATGGGTGCACTGGGGCTGAGGATTATTAAAAACGATCAGTCAGTCAGATAGCGGCTCACATTCTCACCACACTCCTGCCAGCCTGAAGCCATTTGTGTCTCTGTGGAGCCCCTGATGTTGAGTAAAGACATGCCACACTCACAGAAAATAGCTAGAATTTTTTTAATATGCAGCAGCAGTAGAAAGTATTCTTTCTCCTGGACACATTACATTCAAGTGTTCCAGAGCCTGTAGTTTGATGGCCGGGTCTACAAGGAAACAGATTCAAACAGAGATGAGAAGAGGCTCCTTAATGCTTTTTGAGGAAGGTTATTCAAGAAGACCAGTCTTCATTTAAAATGCGGCTCTATATTTGCTATAATGATGTATTACATCAGTCCTGTACCCTTGTACAGGCCTGTTCAAGTCTGTCTATATCATTTTCATCCATTATCTACACTACTTATTTTTGAGGGTGCCCCGGTGAGCTGGCGCCAGTACCAGCTGATAATAGTTTAGAGGTAGGATACACCCTGAACAGGTCTCCAGTTTATCACAGGGCCAACATACAGAGTATTTACACCTTCTGCATGGCGTTTGTATGCTCTCCCCATGTGTGCGTTGGTTTCTCCACATTCTCCAGATGCCTCCCAGTGTCCAAAAACAAAAAGTTCACAACAGAGGATTTTCCATTGTCCATTTCCGTGCTGTATTTCAGTAGAACAGCAAACATGGACCTGTACTCAAATGTATCTTCTTAATAACTGGCTGTACTCAATCATTTTTACTAGATGTATAAAGCTAAAAGAGAGGGAGCCAAATACAAATGACTGGCTCTGTGTTTTCAAAGTCCAAATTGAATTTGTTTGTTTATTTTACTGGCAAGGTAACTTGATATGTGTGTTACTAATCAGTGGGTCAGTGAAATAAGAGCAATAAGGTTTTTTTTTACCAATGCCCAGTGAATAGCATTCATCTCATTGCGTCCTCTCCGAAACAGTCCTTCATCAGCTGACCGAAATGAAAGACCTGCAGCACCGGGACTGAAAGCCAATGATCTAATCACTTTCTCATACCATCCCTTCTTTTGTTTCTCCCTTGCCTTCTCTATTTTCCCCCTTTTCCTAACTAGTAATCTGGCGATCAGTTGTCCAGGCAACAGCACTGGACAGTAGCTACCCTTCAAACATGTGCACGTCGCTGCCGGGTCAGGATGAAAGGGCCTGAAGGGGCTGAGCATGTGATTGGTCACTGACATTATAATATAATTCCATAGTTTCTTTGAAACTAATCATAGTGGCCTGTTTACAACACGTGAGCTGAATGAATTAGTTTTTTATTAATAAATTGTTTATTTTTGCTCATTTGTCGCTGCATAACTTAAAGGTGGTATATGTAAAACAGTGACATTTAGCCTTTATGTCTGTTTTTTTTGTATTTTACCCATCTAATAATATTTTTTGTTGAAAGTTTTCTCTGCTTTCGAGCAGCAGCAGAGAATTATCACGTGATGAGAGGAGAAGACAAATCAACTATAATGTACTGTAAAATAATTATATAGAATTAAATATCCATCAACAAAGATTATGTGAGAGATGGAGAGAAAGAGATTGAGCAAACCTTAGCTGAAGCTCCCTGTTTTTCCTCCCTGTAGGAGAAAAGTATCCACACTGACATGTCTGTCCTCCACGTCCTCTTCGCTGCTGTCAATAATGTCTCTCCGCTGCAAACGAAAATTATTTTTCCTCTCCTGTGGTTTATGGTGTAGTCGTGAGGCTTTTTAGGTTCATGTACTGTTCAGCATTTACGAGGCTTAGCATGTAGAAAATGTGAATATACTGGCTCTCCACCAGTATTTCAATTTAACATGTTTCCTTCATCTCTGACGACACACGCTCATTTTATGTCTTAATATAAAACATTTCTGACATAATAGCACCTTTAATATTTTATCAGTAGAGAACAATTTCTTTTCATCCATGTATTTTAGCACCTGTTTTGTGACTAATCATGATATTTAGCCTTTTCACATTGTTGAAATAATGAACAGTGAGTGCACACGTACACACCTGCACACGTGCACTCGCTGTAACTCTACAATGACTGTGCTGCATTTGTGTAAAAAGGGCACACTGTGTTTCAGAGTGCATCAAGACGGCTTGTTGGGCTCGTGCTGTTGTGGAGGAATTAACTCACAACTTTGTGCTCTGCAGCTTAAAGCAACCTCCTAATCTTTTACACAAACTTAACATGAAATCTGGTGCACATAATACCTGCCAGTGTTAGATATGATACGATACGGTACAACTACTCACATTATGAGATGAGCAGAAGATGGTGTTTAAGGCTCCTTAAAGTTCCATATTTAGTTTCAAGATTGACTGGTGTACGTTTTTCAGTCTAAGGTTAATAAACTGTGGAACCCTGAACCTTCCGGCCAGATGGTAATAGCCTGTATTCATGGTTCAGGTCATGGTTAGTGTCAGAGTCAGTGTTCTTAGCCAGTCTCAAACATGTTGTTGTGGTAGGATGATTCATTAAGTATTCCAACTGGTTGACCTACAATCTTTGAGCAGATTTTTATTTGATGACGCAGTTTTGATTTCACAACAGTGGGCAGATTATGGTGTATCACAGTACCGCAGAGCACTCATTACCACAGAGGTATATAACAACTACAACTGTGTTAGAGGCAGCTAAAACTACACATGCGCTCAGTGTTAGATTTCTCTTAAAGTTGGGTGGAGGATCATCTGGAGCATTTTTTTACTGTATGACTTAAAATCCTCTTCACAACTCGATTGTAACCAATTCACTTATGCTTTGTCACAAAAAGGAAAAATGTCAGTCTCCTGTGGAACAGACAGGCCTGTAAAAATACCATCCAATCATGTTGAACGGCCTGAATAAATTAATTGGATCTTGATGCATCATTCAAAGTGCCATCAGCCCCCCCACCCCTGTTCTTAAAATTCAACGAGACACCAGACAGTTGCAGCAACATTATGGTAGAAAAGTAGCCAACAACAGGTGTTGGTTGTAAACGAAAGACGTTTTTTGGGAAAGCTACTGCCAAGAAAAAGGCTGATGCAGAGCGGTCAAGACCAGAGTGAATATCGGTGCTGCGTTTGAACGGTGGTGACAACTGAAGGACTGAAAAGGGATGCCATAGTGGCACTGTTTCGACTGGACTGTTGTTTTTTCGGCATCATGTCACCCAAAACGTTAGCGTCACAGAAGAGTAGTTTCAGATAGTTGGGCTTTTCTAGACACTGATAATTAATTATAATTAAGTAATTACACATCTCCTTTTCAACGTACTGTAATCAAAATATCATGGTGGAGTCTGTGTGGTCACTCTGTTAATGGCACTAACTTTCGACAACACAAGGCAAGGAAAGTGTTGGGGGTTTTTTTCTCCAGCATCTGTGCATGACTGTGTCATTTTTTTCCCAGTCATTTTCTCTCATTCTCCATCTGTCAGCCTCCCTGTGTGTCTGTTTAAAGTATTCACTTTCTTTATCTGAATCCTCTCTGACTGTGATCGCGTGGTGCACTTTCTTTTGGTTGTCACACAAAGACAGATACTTGGTGCAGAGAAATTACAAACTCCTGTCACCAAACAGAGTATGTCCCATTTTTCCTGCAACAAAGTGGTAGGAAAGAAAAAGGCGGGAAAATATCTCTTGCTGAGTGATGGTTGAAATTACAGTGAAGTGGAGAAATAAATTGGACCTTTACTCTTTTTTGAGCTGGTTGCACGGGTGAGCATCACAATTGGGTTTTATCTCAAACACGTTGTGACTCCTGTGTATCAAAGTAAGCATTTAGAGTTTGTCTGAACCTTATCTGAACCAAAAAAAAATTCTTAATATCATAATTTCTTCAGCATGCAACATGTACTCTGTCAGTGTATTCTCCAGTAATTTCCTCAAAATTGGGGTTGGACTGCTGTGCTAGTGTTTATACCTTTCTGCAAACTAAACTCACACGTGTGTGATGTGTGTCACTTTTTTCCTCCTCCGTATTTGTCCTGACCTGTAAATATCGCATCCTGACCTCGATGAGTTGGACAGCCGCCTGAGACAAACCCACAGCCTCACCGCAGAGCGAGGAAACTGTAAAAAGAAAAATCCTCTAAGGCTGAGTGATTCTTACTGACTTCTTTTTCTTCTTTATCTTTGTGACAGTGGGTCCCAAGAAGGGGATGGCAGTGTGAGCAGCCTGGTGTGTTGGTCCTGCGTGTTAGTGGAAGGCTGTGATTGTGAATGGCACTGAAGAGACAGCAACGAAGAGGATGGGATGGCGAGGCCAGAGACGAGAGCTGCGGTGTTAATGCTTGTCACATCGATGAAGCCACATCGGGAATGGGGTCAGTTCCACATTCGGTCTCCCTGTGTCTCAGCTCGAGGCTTTAGCTCCAATTTTCCCTGCTATCATTTGTTTGGTCTTTCTCTGTCTCTGTGTCAGTGTCTTCTTTTCCCCCTAATCCACCACTATTTCACTTTGACTCTTCTTCTTTCTACTTCTCTGCTCTTATTCAACTGTCACTCCTGCCTTTGTTGCTCTCTTTTCATTTTATATTACACTTTAAACTTTATTTATACAGGTTATACCAATGAGACACAAGGTTTCATTTTCAAGAGGGACCTGTAAACCTGCTTTTACCTGCTTGTAAGGGAGGAAACGTTGGTTTTCTGTGAAATGTAAAGTTTCAGCAATCTCAATCTTAATAACTGTCAGACAAATTAAACTCATAGACAGAAAACAACAAACACACTTTCATTTCACATTTCACATCTAAAGCAAAAACAACATACAATTATGTGTTCTGTCTCAAAGTTTTCACAGTCCGAAATATTACACTGATATACACTCTCTCTATATATATTATATAAATATATAGAATAAAATTATAGTGTGACATACTGCCTGTAGCCCTACCAAAACAAGTTCAACAATTCCTCCATGTGAATTATGGATGTGATGATATAATGCGATCATTTATGTCCCAAATTTATTTTCGATTGTAGAATTTTTACTTCCCACTGAAAAATTGCGTGTGTCATTTCTATTTATACTATAGGTAAAATGCTTCTGTCACTCTGCTGGCGATTCTCTGACACTATTGAGCTTCTCTGCGTCCACATTCCCTCTCACTCACCGAGTGCCAGGCAGGTGGCATTAGTCTGGGTGGGCAACTTGAAGGTGTCCACAATCCCTCTGCAGCCCCCTGCTCCACTGAGCTGCACAGAGGAGCTTAGCAAGAAGGCAAACAGTGCTACTCATTCCCCGCACACTCACCCGCCGCCCTTCCTTTTCCTGTCTGTTCCTTCCCGACCCCCTTCTTCTCATTAGAACAAGTCTGGGAAAGCTACGCTGCATACTGATGCTTTGTTAAACCCTCTTAATTGAACTGGTGGATTCTTAATGTGCCATCACTCAAATGCTTAGTATGTGTGCTCTCGGCTGCTCGGTCCAAATTGCTCTCTGTGCTGCATTCATCGCCACCTCCTCCGCTGTGTGTCTATTCAGTTATTGTTGGAAGGAGAGAAGGGCTCTGTGTTAGATTTGTAACGTGCAGGCTGGGAAAGCACATTGACTCCTAACACGACAGAGATTCACTCGGTGCCAGTTGGGGGTTTCGTCATTGGGCGGGAGAAAGAGAGAGAAAGGGAAGGTTAAAAAAAAGTTATTGGACTAGTTGGGCAGGGTGACATCAATAGCATCCCAAGCAGGGCTACAAATTAGCCGGGCACGAAGCAGAGCAGCATGGTAGCTGACAGCTGGGGCCCTACGTGCGATGCCATCAGGGGATTAGTGGGGTTCAGGATCTGACACCGAGGGGATGAGCGTCATGGGCAGAATAAAGAGCAACACAGGGATTAGAGAGCTTCTCGACACTCCACCAACACTCATGAAGGGCTTAAAGGGCTATAGATATCATTAATGAATGGACAGCACACAAGAGAGGGAGTGAGACAGAGAGGAAGAGATGCCTAGGGGCTGCTTTTTCCCTTTTATTCAGTCTGACCCCCGTCCCCCCCTTCCTTTTGCCACTCAAATTTATAATGATCATATTCCACATACATGCATTAAAAGTCTATGAAGGTCGGGCAAAAGAGGGAAAAGTCTCTCTGTGTGTCGATCTTTCAGCATGAGCAGACCAGACAGAGATGTCCAGCCCTGACTGGTATGTGTTCATCGTACGCCACCCTCTGAGGATGAATTATTCAGCAGTGGTAAAAATAAAAAAAATGCTAAACACACATTTGAATCTGTGTATGCTTGTGTGTGAGTATTCTGGAACAACATGATAGTATTCACTGTGGCGTGCATGTGGGCGTGATGCTAAGATACATGTAGGTATCACGCTCTGCATTCAGATGTCTGTTATGGCTGCTTTAAGGAGCAACAAGGCTGTGATTTTTTTTTTTTTTTTTTTTTTTTTTTCTTCGTTAAAAGGAAATTGCTGAGTTTTCTCTTGTAAACAAACCATTCCTTCAGACAGACATGGCCCCATCAGCCAGTTTGTATAAGCACTGCAGGGATCTGGTGTTAAGATAACCTCTGTTCTACCAACTCGCAGCACACCAAAGATGACAGGAATCTAATGTGATTTTGGAAATCACAGCACTGAAAAGTGGACAGAATATCAGCACAAACCGCAAAGTTAATAAATATCCTCGTACAGCTGATATTGTTGCAGAGATAAGTCCTAGACAGCAAAGGATGGAGAGATAATCCTGCCTGTTGTTTAGGAGCATGGCTTTATCTTGTGCTCAGAGCTTTATGTGCAAAAGCTAATAGAGTCTGTATCACGAAAGAGTTAAATACCCATCACTGGTTCGCTGCTACCGATCAAGAGCACAATTGAATTAGCTGGAGGAGCCGAAATGCCCTTTGATGAACTTTCGTCAAAGTTTAATGAAAGCAAAATTGCATCCAGTGTTTGGCTTGGTTTGCTCTTTCAGCAGTCTGACAGTGAGGGTGTGTAACAAAAACAAGGCACTTGATATACTATGAACCTCCAACTGGGGTCATTTTCTCCACATGCAAGAACAAACAGACAGATTCTACATATACATGCAGCTTTTTTTCTCATTTTCCTCCTCACTGTGTGGACTTCTTCTTCTTCTTCTTGTTCAGCGTGTTCAGTTTTCCCAGGCGACTCGCATCCCAGTTGTTATGGAAATGAATCATGTTGGTGAACAGGCATCCCTGCCTCCCACTGTGCAAAACACATAAACTGCTCGAGTCCCGCTGTGTCAGAAAAGCCACACCTCATCCTTGTGTACAGTATCCCCCCATTGTCCCAGGAAATCCCCAGAGATCCCCAGAAAGGGTGTGTGTGTGTGTGTGTCGTACTTGTCTCAGCTCTGAACAAACAAAGAATAATATATAATCCATCATAATATGCCTGAGGAACAGAGAGTACAAGTCTCTTAATTTGAAGTTGTATTCATTTTTTTGTTTCCTGATTAATGTTACACAGAAGAGCCATGTTGTAATTATTGTGCCTCTTGTTGTGGTTGCACCACTCTTCAAAGTGTACTTGGTGACAGGTGCATACAAACCTGACCTTAATTCACAAGAAATAACTCTACTATATTTATAGAGACAACATTATTCTAATAGTAACCAGATTAACCCTTAGAACACAGAGCATTTTGGCTGCTTTTTTCCCCCATTTCTATGTTTTAATATACAGTATATACAGAGGGTATGAGAATGTGCAATATAGAGTGTCTTATATCCTTTTTTCCAGCACAACCTAGGCAATCTGATAAAAAATAATAATAATTTTCACCAACTATATAAACACACCTGAGCAAAAAATACTCAAAATGTTCAAAATTGGATTGAATTTGTGAAGTTCAAAGTTGACTTGGCATATTTTTATGTCTATTTTTGTGGCTTTTGCACAATTATCGCTACATTATATCACTACTAAAAATGTGATATAAAATGAATCATAACTTTGACTCAACAACACATAAGAAGACAAAAAATAAAAGATAAATAAAGCCTGAATAATGTGACCTATAAACACACACACACCCCGGATGTCCATATAAGGAGTTGCGTGGGTGCACCTGCGGCACAGATCCATGCTGCGTGAGCACTAAGGGTCAAGACAATAGTCCTAATAAGACACTGCCATTTAAGCAGGATTATGTTAACATTTTGTTTTCATGCAAACCCATGTAACAATATTTTCTGCTAACCTTATCTGAATAAGCACTGGTCATGTTCCAAACTTGTAGATGGAAGTCATAATCAGATTATACCCAGAGATATATAAACAGAAATGTGGAAGAAATGTCTTATGCAAGCTTGTAAATATCAAAAAGAAAATAACGTCTTATTCAGAATGAAGTTGTCTGTGTAAATGTTACTTGTGTTGTGCTCAAGTGATGGCGATGCTGTTGGTTTACTTGGGGACTAGCACCTATGTGGAAATATGTGCACCAAGTGATTTGATTGGCTGCCCCTGGTGCTTTGAACATTGAACATTTCTCAATTTCTGCCACAAACAAAGCAAAGCAGCAAACCCCTAAGTCAGCTCGACAGGGACTGAAGCCACCACAGTTAACATGAATCCGCAGCGTTTCAGCTGAAGCCTCGGCCACTTACAGTACGTGTGAGTCAGCCTGAGTGCAGGTTTGAAAGCATCTTAATTACTTCTTCATTGTCAACACACCTGGTTGAAAACGGAGTCAGGATCAGTGTTGACAGCAAAGTGGAGCATCAGTTTTGCTTCAGAGCAAACACTGAACAAGGTGCTGGTGTAGTCATTAGTGCCTCCCATTTTCACCCCGAGATTTTAATCATCGGCTACAGTATTTCTGATTGATGCGTGAATGTGTGTGTGTGTGTATACACAGTAAATCCTTGCTCATGGAGGGTGTAATGCATCTCTGTAATTAGTCTCATAATCACAAGGCAATAAACTGCAGTACACATGGGAAACTGATACATCTCTGGGATACTGCAATTATCCTGCTACCATGTGTTGCTGGTGACAAATTCTCTTCGACTCCGCACAGTTCTGATTAAAACAACATGCACATCACATGCTTAATTGAAGTTAAACCCCTTTCTCAAACCCCGTGGTTTGTTTGAGAGAACACTCACAAAACAAAAGTATCTGTGTTTCGTTTTAAAATTCCAGTCTTGTTGCCACATTTTATTTCTCTCTCTTTTTTTCCCCCATTCTTTCTTTCTTTTTCCAAAGCCTGTCTCGACTGTGCAATTCTAAACCTTAAAATGCTGATGCATGACAGCCTGTCTTTGAGTTCTCATCAATCTGGTCGATGAGGTGATATCAGTCAGTTGCTGAGTGAGTCTAAATTGGCTCTGCCTCTATTAGCCCCAGCAGTGCCTCATTATCAGCGGCCAACATCACGCCTGCAGGGCCAGACCTCTGCTACTCTGCCACCCAGTGAATCCACATCACGCACACTGAACTCACAGGTATGCATGACCACACCTGCGTACAAATGATCACCGCTCACTCACGCTCTTCTGTGTCTTTGATTTAAGCCGGCAGGACATTCCGTTGGCTACTGAGCACACCTGCTTTCACAGCAGCCACTCACAGATGACGATGGGATGCTTATCACCATAGAAATGTGCGGCCCTTCTCATTGGTGGGACTGGATGTGGAAGTATCCTCCCTCCCCCACCAAGTTTAAACACACACACACACAAGCACAGCACATGTATGTATGTGTGCTGAGCAAAGGTTGAGTTGTCTAAATAACACATGTAAACACACACATGCAGGTTTGCACAGCTGCTCGTTAGGACTCTGCATCTCTAACTACCCAGACCTTAACCTGACCCTAATTCCCACACCTTAACCCTAACTTTACTGAGTGCCTCAGAAATGAGGTTCTGACTCCACAGGTCATGAAAAAGTCAGTGTTTATACCAGAAAAGGTCCTAAATGGGAAACAACAGCAGGTATACACACTCACAGACAATGTTGTGTAGAGGAACCTTTTCAAGTGCACAGAACTTGTAGTCTTTCAGCATCAGCGGTCACAGTGTGAACATAGACGTCCCGCAAGCAAGTCGTTCTCCTGGAAAATACTGAATCAGTGTTTCTGGTCCAAATCAGCAGTCTCTGCTTTAAAAAAAAAAGATATTTAAATCAAGACCCATCACATAGAGTGGTACATGAGGACAGATGAGGATGAAATCTAAAAAAAAATGGACATGTTATGTGTCTGAATGAGCTCCTTTTAAAACAAATGTGTCTATTCAGTCCATGGCCACAAGGAAAGTAATTGGGCTTGTAACCCAGAAGGTCACCCGCTCAAATTCTGAGAAGGGCCAAGGGTTCGGCTGCCCCTGAGCAAGGCACCCAATCTCCCATTGCTACCTGGGTGCACCAAGTGCTGCCCACTGCTCCTGCACCTGGCTCGTGTGTGTTCACGACTGGTGTGTTAAAGGATGGGTTAAATACGGAGGTCAAATTCACTATCAGTCATTGCTGTGTGTACAGTCTACTAAACACACACACACTCAAATATTATAGTCCAACAAAGACCTCATCAACTTCTAGCTCTGTCTACATAAACCGTACCTTCACAGTCAATGCACAGGACATGACAGTGCATGGGACAGTCTTGTATAAAGTACCTTAAAGGCATACTTGAGTAAAAAGTATCTTACCTGAAAATGACCTTGGTAGAAGTCGAAGTCACTTTTTATACTATTACTTAAGTAAAAGTCTTAAAGTCTATGTCATTTATTGTACTTATGTATTAAAAGTAATTGTCTGATATAAAATGTACTTTGAAAAGTGAGGAGTTAGGGTTTAGCCATGTTAGCTCAGTGGTAGGCTTAGTTGTCTTTCAACTGGAAGGTTGTGGGTTCAATTCCTGGCTCTGCTAGTCTATATGTGTCCTTGAGCAAGACACTTAACTCCATGTTGAAGTGCGTGAATGGCAAAACTGTAGTGTAAAGCAGCTCATCAAGACTAGAAAAGCTCTAGATAAATACAGATCATTACCAACTCTTCTTCTTCTGATTTTATTTAGTAGTAGTAACGAGTAACAAAGATAGTTAGAGGAAATGTAGAGGAGTAAAAGTAAAAGCTGCTAGAAATATAAATAACAAAGTAAAGTATAGATACGTAACAAAGTATTTACTTTGTTACATTACAACTCTGCAGTGGGATCACTCTTCATTCCAACATGTGCATTTCTTTGAGGCCTTTGGTAGAATAAGAGAGTTAACGTCATGATGGTAATGATTATGACTCTGTGTAATGTGGCTTCTATAAGCCTCCCCCAGTCTTCTAAAATATGCAATTAACAAGTCCTAATAAGGCATAAGTATCATCAAAAGCTTATATGTAAGTCAGAGTCAACGTTGTGTGTTCAAAATGAGCAGGGAGAAAGCAAAAAAAGAAATAAAACACAGTTAAAGAAATAATAGAGTAAGACAGAATTCATTAAAAGACGTAAGGACACAGAGCGCTGTCCCTGACAATTACACTGACAGAGCACAAGAGCAGCAACATAGAATTACAATTAAAGAAGAGCACAAATGTTGATATGTGTTAATTTGAGGCACTGAGAACTGAGAGGAAGGTTGGGAAAGACAGCTGCACGGGCCGAACTCACATTAACTGTCAGAAAAGAGACTCTCAAAGGATTATTAAGACTTGTGCTGCAAAGTGAAGTGCACTCAGGACAAAGACACACATTTACAACACTGTGGCTCCTTATTAGCGATTCGACTGTCACTAACCTGATTATTTATTAACAAATTGTATATTATAAATTATTATGTATTGAGTTAAATAGCAGTTTTTCATTTAACCTCTGCATTAAGTAGTTTAAGAAATAAGAAAGAAAGAAAGAAAAAGTTCTGTGCTTGTGTAAGCATTTTCATTTAAAAAAAAAAAAAACGAGTGCATGCTAAAATAAGATTATAATTTTGCTATTTCCATTGTGCAGTCAAGTCAGAAGCACTGTCACTGTTGACCAGTAAAAGTAGAAAAATAGGTCAGGAAAAGTTGCAATGACTCAGGACAAGATGAACTTTGATAGTAATTGAATCAGCGAACTGTAAATAACTGTGTGACAAACAATTTTCAGTCACATCTCACTTCAAGTATGTAAGATTTAGAACGCTTTCTTTCTTTCTTTCTTTCTTTCTTTCTTTCTTTCTTTCCTGGGGCCCTTCCCTGTTGTCTGGCTCCTCTTATATAAACCAGACAGCCTCGGCTAAGCAGACATGACATCTCAAACAAGAATAGGGCCTGATTCCATTCTGAGACACTCTTCTTCTACTCCCGTCACCTTAGGCCTTTGTTCTCCACCTCAAGACACTGCAGTCAAATTGAGGATATTTTTACAGTGTCTAACAATGCCATCCATGATAATTCTTGCTATATAATGTGGTATTCTTGTTATTCCCTTTAAACCATCACATTTTCTTTGAACTGATCATTTGTGAGCACCACGGAAATTTCCAAGCTCTAACATTAAACAGTGTTTTTAACCTTCACGGCCTCGTGCTCGACTTATGGAACCAACGTTTCTCAAAGAAAGTGAAAGAAACCACAAAGGGAGGAGAACACTGGTTGCCCGTCTGTATGTGCAGAAGCATGCAAACTGAATTCAAACTGTTGTGGTTGGAGAGCAGCAGGCGAAGCCCAAAGAAGAACAACTCCAGGCGTCCGTGTGAGCGGGAGGGAGCGATCTTTGCCGTTGGGCATCTGTAAAAACATGCGATCATCCCACGTTGCAACAAGAAAGAATCAGAGTGCAGCGCCAGTCTGGAAGAACAGTAAACAGTCCAGTTGAACTTAACCGGTGGGAGC
Source organism: Solea solea (assembly GCF_958295425.1). Classification (NCBI taxonomy): domain Eukaryota; kingdom Metazoa; phylum Chordata; class Actinopteri; order Pleuronectiformes; family Soleidae; genus Solea; species Solea solea. Next base: position 14,799,905 of record NC_081146.1, read on the forward strand.
CCCATATCAATTATTAACCCGATGCAAGATAGGCTGTGGATGAAAAAAACAAAAAACATTGCAGCACTTTGGATGGATCAATGGCTTGTAATGAATGCAGAGTCATTCATTTTAAAGTTACAAGTGCGTTTGGAGTTGCATTATAGTCTCTAATTCACAGGAAATTGAGCTGTCTCTCCAAACACAAACATAAATGCACAAACATGATTCAGGTGAGCGGGTTGTGGAAATGGCCTGACAAACAAAACCCCCTCAGCTCCTCGTCTCCCTGTCTGTGACTAACAGATTTTAATAAGTGACGAAAACTAATTCATAATTTCACAATGAACCAACGTGACCTGGTTTTTCAAAGTCTCTGACTCCACTATTTACCGCAGATGATTGATTCAGGAGCGTCTGAAATAATACTGTTAATCAAAGGCTGGTGAAACCCTGGTAATCACTTTCACTATCTTATATTCCACATGCCATTAAAATAACCAGCTCTTTACTGGTTTAAGAGAAAAGTAAACTGTTCAAGTGGCAGAAAAGTAGTTAATTATAACCCTGAGGTGACTTTCAAATTCTTAACATTCAATCACATAACCAAAAATTCTTCACATGAGCCGAATTACAACTACACACTGTTTGTCTCACATGGATAAAAATCTTAGAGTGGCTTGAGGCCATGTCTTAAATTAACTCCCTCTTCCTTTGGCCTCACTTAGATACGATCTCCTCATGGGCACAGCCTCTTCAGTTCAGACGGACGTAAGTGCATGTGGGAAAACATTTTTTGGAGATCAAGACTCTTTGTAAACATAAGGTGGGTATGATTTGAGTTCTGGCTTGTCCCCAACCTCTGTAGTCTTGCCAGTTTTAGCTGAAGGGTGTGGGCTTTCCTCCATTTCTCCAAAAAAAAAAAGAAAAGCAGCAATGAAAATGACAAAACAACAGAATGACTGGCAAAAAGCCTGACATCCATCAGCCAACATGTCAGCAGCTTCAGTTTAAGAGACTTTGAAACACATCACTCACCAGTCACACCTCGGTTTTTTTCAGTGGCAGATCTCACTGTGACCTTTTTGTGAAATGGTTGTAGTTATTATTATTAATAGCTAAGTCTTGATGGATGATACAGGTTTGAATATGAGGCAGATGTAACATACAAGTGTGTGACGATATGCCAAATTAAAGGCATCCTGTAAATATTCTATAAATGGGTCTCTGTTTTGGCAACCATCAGCTGTTAGTGGCAGCAAGTTGACATGATTGTACATTATTCAGGGTTTTTTTTAATAGTTTTTTACATCTTGTTCGCTAGACCTCAAGAATCCACTCTGCATGTTGGTGTTTTTGTGTAAAACATGAAATGTAAACACAAGAAAACTTCAAATTTCCAAATGTTGCTCACTGCCTTTTCCAAATTGAAAGTTGGATGCATTTTTTATTTTACGCAGAGAGCACAGAAGACGCCAATTACCAGACTGAGGCGGGTCATATTCAATTTGTCAAGTTTATTTTTCGGGGCTGTGTGGCCACAAAATCTGATTGCCAATTCTGAATTTTAAATCAGATTTGTGTCATTTTAGTATGTCGTCCTAGATCAGATATATAGCCAATATGTGGCCCTGCAACATGAATGACAATGGTCATATCAGAATTCATGCAGCTTTTTGCCTGTGCACATGCACTGTGTGTGGATCACCGATGACACTTAATTGTTTATAAAAGAGCGTTTTTCTAGTTGCAACTTTGTATCCTATGGGTGTCCTTCCATTTAAAATGGTTGTTGTTGTGAAGTTCACTACTGCCCCTACAAAGGGAGTCCTTAAAGGAAATGATATGATGCTGTGCTGTAAAGGACGTCCCTGTATACCAGTGAAGAAATGGGATGTTCAGTAAGTGTCCTTAAAGGAATACTTCACTGATTTGCATTTAGCTTTGTATTACTAGAATAGGGGTTGTATTTTTGAAAAATTGTGCTTCCCAACCTCAGTTTCCCCTGAATCAAGAAATATCTTCATTTGGTTTTTTGTTACGTGCCCACTAGTGACACTTGGTCCGAGTCTTGAAACTGCAATGCTAATTCTGCACTTTTTAGACCCACTCGTAGGTGGACGGGACCTCATTCCCAGAATGTAAACAGTGATCGTCATCTTTCCTAACAGTTACACTAACAGGACCTAGCGGCACTGGTGAGCACGTAACAAAAAAGAATGAAGATATTTCTCAACTCAGGGGAAACTGAGGTTGGGAAGTGAAAAAACTATCCCTATTCTAGTGATACAAAGCTAAATGCAAATTGGTGAAGTATTCCTTTAAGGAAGAAACCCATGGTTGTATAGAGGTGCCTTTTTTTTTTATTTAAAACTCATTCAGTGCACTTCTAATTTGGTCCCCTGCCCTTCCAAAAGTGTGTGCACGCCACTGCTGATCTGCAATGCATCAGATTTGTACATTGTCGCTGATAATCGAACATAACCTTAATATCATTTTAAGTTTGGGCACACACAATGAAAAATCATTCTATTCACAGTTTCACAACTCTACCGGCAGCTGCTTCAACACTGAACGTTTCACCCCGTGCTGCTCAGTTTCTGTTGCTACAAAAAAAAATAAAAAAAAGAATGATTATCATAAATATGCAAACCCCACACACACACATGGGCACAATTCATATTTCATCACGGTGGTATAGACCGCAGAGGATTGAAGAAATGCTAATGTTTCCAACAGTGTTCCTATTTTGTAGCAGTGCTGATGATGATGATCCTGCTTTGGGCCCAGTGGGACATTACCTGCAGCAAAATGACTACAACATCATCTCCATGCAAATATTACCAAAGGAAGAAGGAAGACAAACAGGAAAAGTAACTCAGTGATTGTGTGAGAGCCATTAGCTCTTCTGAAACAAAAAGAAAAAGTTCAAACAGTTCAAAACAACCCCCAGAGCTTGGTGTAACTTCCTTTGCAGCCTCTGTGTGTGAACACACTTGTACAAGTTTCCCATGTATTTACTAGGTGACATTATTAAGATGTTGACATCCAAATATTAACTACATTTCTGGCCTCCTGTATCATTAATTATGGAGTCGTTTTTATCTATACCATAGATAGATTCCATGAACGGAAAAATGCGTCATTTAAAAATAGAAACTGTGGTTGAGAACGTCTGTGGTTCCACACACACACACACACCAAATTCTTACATTGTTGCCTGCCATTTAATTAATGCACTACTCCCGAGAAAAGGAAGGGAATCCAAATATGGCTGAACAACATTTTTATCCTGCAGTTTGACTTTAACAAAGTCAGCAAGCAGAGGTGTAAACAGCCGAAATGTCCAGTAAGGTTGTCACACAACTTAGCATAAGATTTAACAAAGATGACTGCTCTGCTCTGGCAGCCATTAGCAGCTGCAGGGGCAGCCAGCACTCTTCATCTCTCACCAGAGGAAATCAGAGGTCTCACTCTAGTTGAGCAGACTGAGCCGTGGCTCCTGAAGGGTAAAAACTGGGATTGTGATGGTTGAGTTATAGCCGGTGTCACATCCTGTGTTGCAGGGCAAACCAGTGCTATATTAAGGACAAGGGGTGCAGACAAAATAGAATAACCACGGACACCTAAACCCCCTCCCCCGCCCGAGATTCGTGTTGCACAAATATTTTCAAACTCGCAATTCACAATTCTTCAATGAAAATAAAAACTTTACTGTTCAAATATAGATTTATTTCAATATTCCTTCATACAAACATCTTTTTTCTCCAAAAAAATAAATTGTGGAAAGGGGGTGAATCAGAAAAAGTGCACTATTTACTATGTTCACAAAATAGTCAAGAGTGGGTAAAGCTGTGTGATGCTCAGATACAAAGCATAAGAAGGGAATCATCAAAGCTGACACACAGTAAGAAAAAGCTATAGTTTAGTTTCTTCTGCTTTGTATTGGTCTCCAACACCTGAGTTGTACAGGAGTAAGTGTTTTCAGCACTGTGGTCAGGTAAAAGTACATTGGAGGTGGTTTCGCTCCTCTGTGCAAAGGCTCATTAGATTAGAAACAGTTGTGGACACTCAGTCTTCAAAGTCGCGTTGTCTTTGGGTGGAGGGTGTTTAAAATCACACTTATTTGAAGAGGAACTAACCTAGAATGTGGTGCATGAACATTTGTCACGTTTTGAAATACAAATATGTTTGTGAAAAGTATGTTTCGACACTGGTAATTTGCTTCACAAATGTACTTGAGTGTCACCTCAGATGTTTTCACCTCTGACCCCCCCTAAAGATGCTTCTTACAGTGTGGTGTATGTGCACACAGGCTCAGGTCAAAAGTCTTAAGTTGGCTAAATGGAGGCATTCTCTTTCAGCTCCATTTGTCAGAGTGAAACTGTGGATTTTCCCACTGTGGCTCAGATCCCCACCAGTTGACTCATCAGTTGACACATCAGTTGACAAAGTGCTCCTCTTTAATGTCATGTGTTGCATTCAGGTGATTGGCCAGCTCTTGCATCACAGCATCTTTGCCAATCTGATCGTTCCTCCTCTTTTCCATGATCACGTCCTCAAGGCTCTGAAACTCTAGCACGTGGTTCTGCTTCTCCGAAAAGCATAATTTCAACCTGTAAGGCTGTTTTCCAATCCTAATCTCACCTCCGATTTTGAACTCCCTTTTGCCAAAGCGGCACCAGGCGGCAAAGCACTCAGAGTTTCTCCAGTAAAGCTCTTGGTCTCTCGATCCCACATAGTCCCGAGCGTTGCGCACGACCACGTCGAGTGGGAGCGCACGGTACCTGTAGAGGCCGTTCACTATCCTGCCCTGTTTTCCCTGGCTCACGTCAGTGAGGAAGGTGATCTTTATCTCACCTCGGTGTAAATGGATCACCTGGAACTCGCCGACGTAAACAGCCCAATGTGGATAATGTCCGGTGGCCACAAACTCCAGCAGGTCTCCAGGTCGACACTTGTTCAGGAGACTTTCCGCGGAGTGCGTCGCGGCTCCGCTGCTCCTCTCGTAGACGCACTCCTCTCGGTAGAAAATCGCGCACTCCAGCTCGTCCTGTGGGTCGAATAGCTTGTCCTCATGGTTCACAGTGTGGCTCTCTGATGAGAAGTTGTCCAAATTCTCGTCCTGGTCGTCGTCGTCGTTGGAGAAAATATAAGAGACGCCAATGCGCGGTCCGTCGCCGTCCGAGTCGAGCCCATTTGGGTCCGACGTTGGCACCTCTGCGTAATTTAAATGCGTCAGCTTCTCCACCTGGTTCCCCATAAAGGTTACAGGTGGATGTAACAGCTGAGCAAAGAAACAGGATCCACCTGTTCTTGACGGGGAGGAGACAGAAAGAGGCGCAGGACTGTGGAGTGTCTTCACTAAATCCAAAGCGGCCAAGACGCGTGCCAATAATCCATGTCCAGCTGCAGATGTATTGTGTTCCAGATTAACGTCCACCTGTACAGAAAAACACAAGACAGAAGCTGAAACAGCGACTTCGGAGCTCTTCACTGCAGCCTGTTCTCAAAGTCAAACTAGTTTACATTCCCAACAGGTGCTACCTGACACACCTGTTGGCTCGGTTTCCTCGAAACTCGCCACGTAGTGTGTACTTTTAGGTTTGTCTTCCGCAAGTATAAACAGTGATTATTATTCCTATTCACGTGATGAAGGTGAATCCACGGTGAAGTCAGTCAGTCAGTGGGGTTTGGACTCACTCACCTGCAGCTCAGCTCGTCTCTGCAGTTTCTGTCACATCGGTGCAAAACAGTGGCAGGTGTCAGTGTCTGTGAGTGTGAGCAGCTTCACTCCTCCTCCTCCTTCCTGTGTGGTTTTCTCCGCTCTGCTCTGCTGAACTGACTGTCTGTAGTATGAACCACAGTCAGTGAACGGACGCTGCAGAGAAACTCAACCAGGATTCAGTAACTGCTGCTAGGAGGTGCTGCCATTTAAAGCGACAGTGCGCCTTTCTGCCCTATTCACATATTCACTCTCCAATTAAGCTTGAAGGTGCTATATGTAAGAAATATATTATATTAAGACTAAAAACACCACAAAATCTATCTATTTATCTATCTACGTCTGCACTGGAGCATTAAAACATAGGTGGATAATTTTCTCCTGGACAAGGAATCAAAACAGAAAAGTTCAGCCAAGCTTAGTTAACTCTTTCTCCCTCTCTTGTATAATATGTAATTTAGAGTTTAAATATCCCATGCACTATAATTCTGTCATTCAGTTTTCTTAACACAATATAATCCTTATTGAGACTTATTGAGGTGCCGTGCAATATCGTCATGGTGGACCATATATTTTTGAACCTCTTTATTAGAATAACAATGTTTTCATTCAACAAACTTTTTTATTGTGACCTCCATTTACACTTAATGCCAAACATGTTGTACGTAAGTTTATCTTACTGGAAGCTTGCTAATATACAAGACCCAACTTTCTATCACATCATTCTATTCAAAATGCTAAAGATCACAGTATTGAACAGACATATGATCACAATTCTGCATCAGCAAGACCAACACCAGAGCTAGTTTTAGCACATTTCTGTAAAACAACTTGTCTTCGCACCAGCGCTAAAGGAAATTGTGTTTGTCATCTCAGAGAAGGAAGTGATGCGAGCAGCCGCATATAGAACATCATTTCAGAAGTGTGTCAACTTTGGAAGGAGCACAAGAGGCCACGCTGCTTTTTTTCTGATGGGTGTGGCAAACCCTTTGGATTCAGCTCCACAAAGCAGCACGAGGAAAGCGGATACCTGGCTCAAACCAGAGATCAGAGTGTCTGTTATTGTCTGACCCTCACTGTTCTTTTCCTGCCTCTATATCCAGCTATTATCACTCCGACTAGGACTCCTGTGCCAGGAATGCAGTCTGACTAAATCCTTTTCTAGCAGGAGGAAACATTTTCTTGGATGACTATAGCACCAACACCTCAGAGGGACAACATAATGGCTTTGACTGTGATATGGAGGATACAGTGATGCACATTTGACAAATTGAACCATTGATGTAAAATTACCTGTGACTGAACATGTTGTGCAGTAATCAAGACAGAGTTTCCAGCATGGTGATTAAAAGTGGAACGGAGTAGAGAAATAAATGAATCAACATTAGCCAGATCATTTTGTTGCCAATTAATATCTTCATTGGCAAAATGCTCTTAGCCTTGCATGACGCACTCTGTGGAGAGAGAGCAATTAAGACTTGTTCAAAAAGCCTGATGCAAGGTTATTAAAAGATTAGCTTCACATAGTTCCATTTGAACACAGCTTTTGTTTGTTGCTCTTTGGAACAAAAGACCACTCACTGAGAGCGATAGCAGGAAAAAGTAGAGCTTTAATCACACACAAATGCATTCCCACAAATGTTAAAGAATCATTTGTTTATGGCTCATTTAAAAAACTAATTCATTTTGAGGATCTCAGGATCCTTGTGTGGTACCATTTATATAAGCCATCTTATTTTGAAGAGATATGGATTTCAAAGTTTTTGATATACATAGTGATGAAGTGACTCTGGATTTCTTAGTGACCAGTAGTGGTCAGAATTTAGTAATACTTTATTTATAATCCAGATTATACTTACCATTGACCATATGGTAAATTGACAGCTCTTTTCTTGTCCAAAGCCATTTTCGCAACATTTCACATTCATACAACACCTCTACTGCAAATTACTTCTCCATCACATAATCTATGAACAGCTGGCACACTCTTCAGGGCCAATTTTGGGGTTCATTGACTGACTGGAGGATCAAACACCTGAACCTCTCTACCCTTGTGTCCTCATGCAGAGGCTGCTCTCTTGTGGTGTTTTCAAATTACTGCATCATGTACCCGTGTCCCTAATTACAGAATTGACTGCAATGCATTAATAACGTTTGAAGCTTTTATTTACAAGAAGACTAAAGTACAAAATAACAAAACAAGTACAATACACAAAATAAACTTTTTTCACAAGTTCAGGTTCACTACTCAGTAAAGAAGGGAAAAAACAACATATATAGCGAAAATCCATTACTATTCTAACTATAGAACTGTATAGGGGAATGGGTCTTACAATAAAATACCCAGCTGCTTAGAGCACTACGTCCGGTTGCTGTTTCTCTTCTGGCTTTGAATCTTTCTCCTCAGACTCTGGTCAGGAATGAGGTCTGTTGCTTTCACATCAGTGTTTCCACAGCCCACCACAGGACAGCTAAAGGAAAGAGAAGGAAAGACACACTTGTAATATTAAATAGAGCTCTTGCGGCAAACCTTTTGGTGATTTTTGTTGTTATTATTCTGCCTCAATTTAGCCTTTATGAACAGAAAATATTTTACATTATTTGTATGCTGCGTCCTTCATCTGAAAATGGGCCCTACCGTCAGACTTGACTGAGGGAGTGTTTGTGTGTACACCAGCAGTTAAGGGGTAGGTGGGGGAAACGCCTGTCAAACTGTCAAACTTTGACAGACGTTTGTTCTGTCAAACTACTAAAAGACTGGGTTTTATGAGCAGAAGAACTCGCTTCTGAAACCTGATGTGGGGGTCCTTGTTTGTGTTTTCAGTCATTCTCAAAACCTAATTGCAGACATCACACTTTACTAGTGCAATGTTGCTGTTGATTCCAACTATATATATAAAACAAATCATACCAAATCATCTATACTGAGAAAGAGAGACTGTATGGAGCTGAGAAGCTTAGTCAGCATTGTGTGAACTCACATGACAATAGATTAAAATGTAACAGACATCTGTTAAGTAAAAGTTATTCAGGTCGTAATCTCTTTCTATTAACCATTTATGTGGCCTGGTTACCCTTTATATATTAGTTTCTATACCAGTGTTTTATTTTCTTTTGATATGTGAAATGTACAAGTTAAAACAATACATTGGTGGGCGTTACCCATGAAAGCTTGAGTGATGATGGACAAATCATTGCTGCTACAATATGGTGCTGTTGCACTTGTAGTCATGCAACTAATTAAGAAAAGCCCTCTCAGGTATTGCTGCTTTAATTGTAGATGTAAACTGTTCACAGTTACAGCAGTCAGGATTCAATATGAGAAAGTTTTTCGTTGACAACAACAAGCACTGGGATTTCATCAGTGTTCCTCTAGGATTGGTCACATTTAATTTGACTCCAACATCAAAGCTGTATAATAAAGAACATGTAAATTAAGGCATAATGTTGGAGCCATTCCAGACGACTGCAGCTGCAAAACCTGACTCTACGATCCAACGGTTCCCCAAGGAAGAGTGTCTTACCGGCATTTCTTTTTCTGGTTGTTTCTTGTTCTGATCAGGCCCAGTATAGCAGCTTCATCATAATGGTGGTTACAATTCTTATTCTTCATTGGGTTCTCCATTTCCACCTTGAATACAGATGCACAGATCAAAAACACAAATTGAGATGGTCCTCTGTATCCTCATTTCTTAACCTTATGTTGAATATGTTATTGTAAGAGACTCGTTACTGATGCGATGTGAAAAAAATATCCATTCATATGAACTAGAGAAACTGCAGCAGTATACCTGTGTGAGTGGACAGGTGAAGTTGACTTGGCTCTGTGTAACAGCAATGTCCTCATCAAGCTCCTCCATGTTATCAGCCGACTCTTGGTTGGCTGAAAGAACAAAAAGTTTGTTTCCTTAAATGTAATCTCAGTAATCAATGATGAGCTGGATTAATGAAAAGATGGAAGGAGAACATGCAGCAGGTAAGAAGATTAACTTGGATAGATGTATGAAAATCATAGATTCAGAGCTAATCCCTGATATGTTGTCAAATAATAACAAACTTTATCACATATTTTACCATTTACAAAATACGAAGCCTTAAGACATTACACCCTTAAAAGAATACAGTTACTGATACGCTCACACAGATACATCAGTCACACACACACACACACACCAAGCACCCTCTTGTTGTTTTAATCCATGTATCAAGTTCACAAGATCTATGGTTGTTGTACCAGTGCAGCAGCATCTATCAAAGACTCAAGGTCATTCTGGGCCCGGGGTATTAAGCAAACTCTATGTTGCCTCCTGAATTTGAGCCAAGCCTAAGGGCAATGACACAAAGCCACAGATTGGTTTATAAACGTATGATTTTTAAATGTTACAAAGACATAACTGAGGCAGTGGCTTATCACAGAGCCAAGAACATGCTTCCAGTCAGCATAGTGGAGAAGTTTGGTTTTAAATGAACGTGCGTGATATTATGTTTTTCCTCTGTGTGGTCTGATTGATAACTGAAGTGATTAAAATAAGAGGAAAGTTTATGAGTTTAGAATAAAAGTGTTGTTAAAAGTTCAATTTTCTTTTTTTTAATAGGTCAGGAAAAATGATCAATAGGGTATCGATATCGATCAATATGAAGTAGTTATATCATGATATGCTTTAACCTTATCACACAGCCCTAATATTCATACTGTAACATAGTTTGTTCTGGTTTTTTTCCACATCATGGCTACTCCATATTCTTATGGCGCAAACTCACCTGTGTTGAGAGAATTCTTGATGCTGTCATTGAAGGCTAATACTTTCTGGTGGCGGTGCAGATCAGCATCAGAGAGTCTGGCTGTTCTCTCTGTGAACTTCTCACTCACTTTAGCAGACAGGCCAATCATGGCCTCTGGCTGCTGTGAGGCAACCTACAGGATAGAAATATATTCTGTTGTTTTCATTAGGTTAAAACATCAAGTATCTTTCTTTGAACCTTTCTTTAAACGCATCTTTGGGTGGGTTAGTATGGAGATGAACATATTTTCCACTTATATGTCCGGTTGGTCTCACCTCAGCTGTAACTTGTTGCACCACATCAATAAAGCAGTTGATTTCTCTGTCGAGCCGAGCACAGTCCAGAATCATAGCCTCCATTTCTTTGATGCCACTATTCATCTCTTCATCTGTAACACACAAACACACACTGCTATTGTACTTCATCATAATCCTGTACTTAACTATAGTGTCATATAATTTGGAGTTTTTAATAATATTGAACAGATAATAGTGTTTGTTCACGTTTCTTATTTAGATTGTTATATTTCAGACATTGTATTATGTGAATTATTTATCCTAATCAGGCTTCAGCTACTAAGTCAAATTAACTTTGTGTCCCTCTCTTCACTTTTGGTCAGTTCTGTGTATTTTTTGTGGTGCAAATTAAATAAAACCAAATCAAAATATATCATAATCTTATTTTGTGTTTACATACTTATACTGTAGTAATACTTTACTGGGTGGAGGTACTAAGTTCTATCCTACTAACTGTGAAGCACTAAAAAATACGTAATAACATCACAACCGTTTTAACAGGCAGGCACATGGACAAAATGTTTAATAATAATTACAGCATTAACTGACTGAAAAACTTACCCTGAGCCTCAGCCAGGTCCATCGCTACATCTGTCACTATGTCCATTGCTGTCCCGACGTCTGCCTGACATGTCTTCAGGCTTGACAGAGTCCCGTGAACGGCGCTCAAAGACATAACGACACGTTTTAAAAACAGACACCAGTAACACAACCAGCAAACTTCAGCTGACCATCCGCTAGCCGTTAGCCTAGCCTGCTAGCGTCACCTGTCAGTTGTTGTTAGCTTAGCTGGAAAACTAACGCGCTAAATGTCTAAAGGGTTTAAAGTGTACTAAACTGTGATAAAGTCACTCGGTAGTGACTTTACAAAGATACACGTGTAAAGTACGACAGGCATGTGAGATTGAACCAAACCCCCGAAATGGAATCTGAATAGACAACAATTATCATCAAAGCTCTGACTTCCGGGTTTGTTTTCAAAGTAAAGGGAGAAACTACATTAAAATCAAATTATCAACTGAAGACAAAAAAAACAACGACATATTATGAACTACAGTATTTATTAAAGAATGTTATTTAGTAATGGCACAAAGTGATAATCTACGTAGTTGGCAAGTTAATTCAAAGATAATTTCAGAGTTCTATGTACAATCTCTCATTAGTGCATTAAGACAATGAAATGTAAGTAAACAATTCAATAGGCCTTTTCACAGAAGACATTCTGACATGTGACAAGACAAAGAGTCAATGTGAAAATAATAAGATTCAAGCCAAGTTCACAGGGTTTCTTAAACCACTGCCCTGCTTGTTTTAGATGTTTCCCTGCTCCAACACACCTGATTCAAATGAATGGGTCGTTATCATGCTATCAGTGCTTGCTGAGTATCTGACCATTTCAATCAGGTGTGTTGGAGAAGGGAAACAAGCAACCCTGCTCTACATGACTTTCAGAGTTGGAGGATCTCTCTACAATACAGGAGTCTTTGCAGTCACTGTGAGTTTACATTACAGAAGTGATAACTGAAGGAGTTCATGTTTCATGTCTCCACGCTGACCTTTCAATTTATAAGTTAGCAATTCTTTTTTTCCTTCATCCTCTTCTTGTTGATGACACGCTGTTGTATTACGTTTTCATCTTGTTGTGGTCTCTCAAATTTCTAGCATGCTGGAAATGAGTTAGAGCTGGGCATCTGCAGGTCTTTGTCCATGGATTTTTGGGCAAAACATCTCATAGTGTGAACGAGGCTTAATGATATCTGACTCCTCCTAACTCCTTACTTTGCTATCCCACTCTTTGTGCTGGTGAAACATGCACTGCTCACAGTCAGTGTCATGGTGTACTGGAACAGACCCATCATTCATGATTAGTAGTAATCCTGTGAGTCAGTCTGTCTGCTGTGAAAACAAGTCTATGGCAGCATAATTGTCTGAGGAAGCGCTTCATCCAGATCTTCACAGAATTGTCCTGAACTCATCAAAGATGAAACTTGGCACATGGGCTTCAGCCACCTAAAAAAGATAATATAACAGAATAAGTGGAATTCAATCATATATCCATCAGTACATACAGTAAAATTCAAGGCAATAATGTCACTAGTTGTCACTTTCACTGTACTAATTTGTCATTTCTTGAAGATCACATTAGACTGTAAAAAATATATTTTACAGCATAGCTGAAAGCTGCCTTACCTTGCGTGACAATTTTGTGTACTTCACATAGTCTTCGAGGAACATCAGTGCTCCCACCACATCAGAGGGCATGTCAGGGATCTTTTGACTATAATACATTTAGAAAGTCATGTGAATTCATAAAGCCAATATATGAAACATAAGATAACATTAAGGTCAACTAAGCAATCATCAAAATAAATAAATGTGTTAAGTGATGAAACTTCCATATTTATTCCACAGTGGTCATGTTTGTTTGGTTACCTTGTACACTGCTCCATGATTGACCGGATGAACTGGCCAATGAGAGCCAAGAACTGTTGCGTGTATCTGGAGTGGAACTGCTTGAGAAGGGTGAGCAGGCCGAGCACTAATGGAGGCCAGTCAACTGGATCCGTGGCTTTCCTGCATGTCATTCCTGCGGAAAGGTAATGCAGCCTTACATACATGAGTCATTTTTACAATTAATGAAAAAAAGACACCATAGAACATATCACTATTATATTAAGAATATAGTGTTTCTCTACATCTAGATAATTCTTCTCTGAAACATTAACCACAAAACCTGTGTTTCCACCAAGTGGAATGGTTCAGTACAGTATAATACATATTTTTTTGCAGTTCCATTAGGAATAGTACCAAAATAACCAGCCCCATCTGTTCCATTTCTTAAATACCCTTCCCTTGGGGTACCTACAGTAAGGTTTGACCAGCTCCACCCATGACTGTCAGCAGATTGGGTGACGGAAAAACATTACTCCCTTGTGGTCGGTGTAAATATATCATGGAAGTCAAGGCAAACACCTGCAGTCTAGTGTCATACAAAGCTTGACGTCTTGTTGAGATAAACAGCCACAAACCAAGCAGGAAAAAAAAGAGCTACTGGATGTCCTTCTTGTTCCCTGTTGGCACAACAGTACGACATCATGCTATGCAGCCATCGGCCACAGCCCGCCTACCAAGTAAAGGTACTCTTTTCAGTTGAAACACAAGCCTGACCCAGGACTACCATTCCAAACCATAGCATACTGTACCAACCATAACTGTACCATGATGGAAACATAGCAGAAGAAACATTGATTTACCTGTTGCACTCAGACATGCACAACTTAATAAGTCATCAATAATAATAATAGCTTGATACGTGCTGTGATGTGGAAAATCATTATGAAAGAAAAACTTGCCTTGGTTTTTGCTGTACTGAAGTTTAGGCAGCTGAGAAATAATGAACAGGAAGTTGATGATGGGAAAGTAAGGCAGGCGCTTGGTTGTGATGTAGATCTGTAGGAGAATTTAACAGAAAAAAAAATGGTAAGAACATTTGATATAAAACCAGTCAGGAAACCAACTGAGAGAGTGTTGTGGCAAAAATTGTCATAAGATGTCTAATGAAGAAATATAGTTGAATTAAAGTTGATTGTTGAAGCATGGTTTGTTCTTTGCAAAGAAAGAGTCAAGATGGATAACTGCTCAATGGCAAGTCAAAGATGGCTTTGAGGCACATGAGAAACACTGTATGGTTTATAGTTGGTGTTTGCGCCCTAAGGGTTATCTGTGCAGCTGGGGAAGATGACCTTGGTTCCCAGGAACAGGCAGGGACGGTAATCATGTGTGGGCATTGCTTAGACTACAAGTGTATGAAGATAATTGGGCATGTACTAGGTACGATATGTACAGATATGTGTGTGTGTGTGTGTGTGTGTGTGTGTTAAACCAAGCAGTATATGAGAGCAGGTGTTATTTTCCATGACAAAGAGTGATGATCCCCTCGACAAGAATTTCCCATCACCGTTTCTGTTGCTCCAATGTGGACAGCAGGTGGAACATAATGGAGTAATGGATGTAACCAGTATATTCTCCGCGTACGTGTGTGTACGTGTTTTCTTTGAGTACTCTGTCATGCTCCCAAATGCAAATTGTGGTTGACTGGAGACTCTAAATTGACTGTCGGTGTGAATGTGAGTGTGAATGGTTGTTTGTGTCTTTATGTTGGCCCTGTGATGAACTGGCAGACTGCTCAGAGTATAGCTCACCTATCACCCACGGTCAGCTAAAATTGGCTGCATCTCCCCCAATGGCCCTCAAAATGTAAGTGGTAGAGAATGAAATGGGGGGGATAAACACATTGAGTGGGAGGAAAGAGCTACAGACTGCACACCTTGTTGAGAGGGTTGTGAATGCCGGCAGCCTCCAGGTAGGCAGTGATCTCATAAAGAAGAGTGTTGTCTTCTTTAGGATAGGGCAAGGATGGATCCTGGTAGTGAGCTTCAATGTCTGCCAGCAGAGACCTGGTTTGATTTAAAAAAAAAAAAAAAAAAAAAGTTGAATTTGAGCAATAATCATCCATCAACAACTGTTTTTGCTTGATATGGAAAATGTTATATATGTTTCTCTTAAGGTAAATTGCAAGCGCAATGTTATTTAGTCAACAATGCAATACGAATACCTAATAAAATGTATAACAAAAAAAAGGAATAATTGAACATTTATATATTTTACACATCCGGCATCACAAGCCTAAAGGTTATGAAACATGAACAGCTTTTTGGAGTAAAAGACAACACATTATATCATTATATTATACTGAAACACATAACGCAAACAACAATAATTACATTGCGACACAGTTATTACTGTCATGAATCATGATATGCATTTTCATAATACAGACTGACTTGTTAAGGTTCTCCAGGGCAGCAGCTAGGTGTTTGGAGTCAAACTTGCAGGAGAAATTCAGCTCATTAGCAATCTGCTGTCTGAGAATCTGCATCTGACCAACCTAAAACAAACACCAGTGTTAAACATTATTATTGTTGTTGTTGTTGTTGTTGTTGTTGTTGTTGTTGTTGTTATTATTATTATTATTATTATTATTATTATTATTATTAATAAGGCAATTTGGCTTCATTGGAAAGCTGAGTGCCACTAAGAGTTAATTATATTTATGCATTCTCACATTTATATTTATTTTCTGTCAAATAAGATGAAAGAATAACATGGACAAGTACCTTCATGATGACCTCCAGGTATGTGCCCCAGATCTTCTGTGTCTTGGCCACAGCACTGCTGTAAACTTTGCTGGCATTACCTATTAGGAAAAAAAAGAAGTTTAAATGTATTAAGGAGTAAAAACATCCTGGTAGGTCGTGGGATTTCCAGAATCAACACCTACCAACAATGCCCTGAACTGGGTTGACAGCACCCAGCATTGCTTTAAAGACATCCAACACTGCTCGGTCCCTCAGAATTGTCTTCTGAAGCATTGTCAGGAAGTTCTTATGGGAGAAACATGTTAATTATCATTACATTCCAGCAGAGACAAGACACAAAATAT
The DNA here is from genome assembly GCF_958295425.1 of Solea solea. Lineage (NCBI taxonomy): Eukaryota > Metazoa > Chordata > Actinopteri > Pleuronectiformes > Soleidae > Solea > Solea solea. Next base: position 14,816,190 of record NC_081146.1, read on the forward strand.
ACCCTGAACATAGTTAAGGTTTAGGCTGTTATATCAGATATCAGAGACACATTTTGTGGGCTAATTACCTGCAACTCCTTGACAATCATGAAGCAGAGTAGACGGTCCAGTCCATTTAGGCCAAAGGTACCCAGAGTGTTCTGGATCTCAGAGAAGAGCCTGTTGTTGGTCACTTCCTGGTGGCTCTTCAAGTCATACCAGGTGTTCATCTGGTCAATGTAGCATGTTATTCTGTAAGGAGGACACATGAGTTTATAAATACTGCACGGTTTGGTATTTACAGATATGACCAAAGGTCAATCATTAGACTTCAGAGTTCAGAGACACTGTTATACTTGAGGAGACTCACTTAGGATCAGTGATTCGGAGAATTTCTCTGCAGAGACGACCAATAAAGGTGGCACTCTCATCCACAGAGGAAAATTTGGGGATGGGGATGTGGGTGGACTGGTACACACTCTGCCAGTCTTGGATCTGATTGGAGACAGAAAATAACTAATCAATCAATAAAATTATATTACTGAATAGGAAGGAAATGGCTAGAGCATATCCTGCGCATTACAAAGAGGAACTTTGATGTAGGCTCACTTTTGACAGACGTGTTCAAAAGCTATTAACATCACGTTGTTTTAATGGCTGACCTTGGTCCTGAGGAAGCTGTTGCATTCCTGTTCCACATTGTAGTTGATGATGCGTGACACTTCCTCCTGCCAAATCTTAAGGCCATAAATGCTGACGTAGTCCTGGATGTATTCAAACGACCTGTAGAACCCATCCATGGTGGCCGCCATGTCCTTCAACTTGGGCATCAGCTCACTGGACTGAGAGAATCAAATATTGTATATATTTGTTTAGTTTCCTCCTCATAACTTATCACTAAGTGAGTTAAAATACATTCCTGTGAAAATCTTTGTGTTGTGTTTATGTCCTCAGGGCAGTGCTATGAATACTTTAGTCATCTGTTGTCACACCTATTGTTTTACAAACGTGTACAAGTGGTTAACAATGAACTGGTAAATGTCTGACCTTAGTCCTGGGGTTGAAGATCAAACCTTTGTGCAAAGCGTACGCGACCCTCTTCACCAGCTCCTTCCTGATGCCGTCCTCCAGAAGCTGCTTAGGATCCACCTACAGCATTACAGTGTGTTAGCAGAGTAAAAGCCACATAAGTGATTTAGGGTTGAACTGCACCCAATCCCTGTCAAAAATGGCATCCGAGTATTATTATATCATCAGCTAGGGGTAAAAATAGCAAACATATTAACAATCACAGGATCTACCTTAATGATCCCCACTAGAGTGGTTTTCATCATCAGGATGCCCTCAGTGAAAATGGAGATGTCATGGGTGAGTTTAGCCACCTGTAATCACATGAAGCAGGATTTTTAGTCACATAAATGACAGAACCTGAACCTTAAAGTGATCATTTCAATATCTAAAAACAAAGAAATAAAGAAAGAAACTTTACAAATAGTTCTAGTTCTAGATCAAAGTTATTTAAATCCTTGTGCATTTGGCTATGTTTCATATATGCCCATTTAATATCACCCTGACAAATTGTAACTAATGATTAAAATTTAGTCACTTTCTGCAACAAAATCTTTATCTATGTCAAGCTTTCCTTTCTAATTAGTATTTCACATCAAAAGCTGTGTGTGAGATTAACATTTTTTTTGAGAAATAGCAACTTGTGTGATTGCCTCAGATTCAAATACTGAAGATGAGTCAACATCAAAACAGAGCAACGTCAGGCCTCTCATGAAATACTTATTAATATGCATCACATCCAAGGACTTATTTCCATCAACTGCAGTGACACTCTGAACAACATTCAATAAGATCTGTGACCATTTCAAACATTAGTTTTACTTCATAGCGGGCCCCGAGTTGGGAGTAGTCCTTTAGCTTGTCCTTATCGAGCCGTGTGGGCACTTCCATGATGTCGTGGATCTGAAGCTTGATGATCTTGGCCAGAGAAGTGAACATACTTTCTGGGATGATCTGAAGCACCTGGGAACAAGAGGAAAAATAGAACTGATGGGAATTGTTTTGTGTAATGGGCTTGCGAGAGAAGAGTCTTCTAAAGGAGATGGTATGAGACTCTGTAAAGTGAAACTCTTGTGGATGGATGGCTAAGGAATCATACGTAAGCATAAAATGGCATAGCGGGTGGTAAACAACACCAGAAGGAAAGAGCAGGTTTTTCTTGGTTACATTAATCAAACAGATGGATGTGGGAACATTTATCACGCAGTCATTTGCAGTGTTCAGAGCTACTTTTTAAAGTAATCAAACCATATTCACCAGCGATAAGTACCCCAGAAAATATTTACTCTGACTGACAATGAATAAATAAATAAAAAAAACAGAAGGTACTTTTAAGAGCTCACAAGCAAATATGTTTTTAATGTGAAGTACCTTTCTCACATAAGCCACCAACTCTCCAGAATAGAACTGTGAGACACTCAACAGGTCAGCACTGTTGGCCTGGTTGATGCGGAGCAACGGCAGATCGAGCGCAGATGCCAGCTGGTTACACAAACACACACAAAGGAATTGTTTTAGCATTACAGTTATCAAAGTCTATCAATGCCTGAATTGAGGGGCTTTTTTTTAAATAAAAATCTGTCGGTATGTGTGGGTAAACAGCCCTAACCTTCAGAAATGTAGCTCTCAGTTTTGTGACCATGGACGGGTTAATTCTGATGCTCTCCTGCATAATGGCTGTGAAGCTGCAGAACAAAATATAACCCAGATAAATGGTGAAATCAACTATACAAATAAAACAAAATCACAATGGAATTACATGAAAGTCAAAACAACTACAACACCACTGTATTTAGATTGGGAAAGATATAAAGTCAGCATGCTAATCATGAGATTAAGTATAAAATATGCCGACTGCAATTAAGTGAACTGTGTAGAAAATACTTTATAGATGATTCAGGTTTATTTATTGATATGTATTCATTATTACCTATCGTTTTCACACTATATCTGTACCTGGCTTTAATATTTATAAGCAAGTTGGTACCTGTCAATAATCTGCCATGCGTAAGACAGGTCTCCCACTATCTGCATGGTAATGAGGACTTCTTCTTTGATATTGATGGTGCGGATCATTTGGTGCAGGAACTTCCTGGTGTCAGCCAAAAACTGACAAACCTGCAGGTTAGATTCCAGCTGATGGAACTCCTGGACCTGAGGGCGTAGAGATAAACATTTCATAGACCCTCTCATTTTACAACAGACTGTAGCATGAAAGTCAGGTGAAAATAAGAGCACTGCAATCCCCTAAGCCAAAAAGCTATTTCTATTGTGGAGTCTGATGCATTTTCCATTTTATCTCTTATGACCACTAACCCTAACTAGTCTAGCACTAATTTCTTTACTTCTGATGGTCTTTCCTTGCGCCGTGACACTAATAAATGTCTCTGATTGCATTGTAATTTTTAATGAATGTTTCCCATGACCCGCATTTCATAGCAGTTAATAAAAATGATATAAAACCATTCAAACAGACAGCCATTTAAATATGTTAACGATCATTATCTTGCTCACCTCTACAAGAGCCTGTATGAGCTGAACTGTCTTCCTCCCAGCAGCTGTAGAGTCCTCATAATTTAAAGACTCAATCTGCTTTGAGATTTCTCTGAACCAGGCTTGTAAGTTCTCTGTGAGGAGCAACACAGGTGTGTGATAACAGCAGAGAGATTGATGACAACATGTTTTGCAAGATGTAGTTAAGACAAAAATATGACTGATGTACATATAATCCTTATCTACACAAGGTTTCATGCATTTTTTTCATAATGTGAGAATGCAGATGTTTTTCACATTAAAACCCAACTTGACATGTCACTTTATACTTTCTATTTCTATATAGTCTATTTTTTCTGCTGTCTCACCATTTTTCTCCACCCTGGTGAGTGGTTTGACGCCAGAGAAGACTTCAGCCAGCTCAGTCATTCTCTCTGATCCCTCCTTCTTGTAGCTCTCCCAATTGAGCTGCTTCTCTAACAGCATCTGCTTGAACATCTGGAGGAGGGACGACACAGATGCTTCAGTGATGAGGAAGGATTAGTCAGATGAGATGTGTAATGACAACATTAAATTTGTTTCCTCTCCTAATGACAGATTGGCTGGCCATATGCTGTGTTGCTGTATGCTAATAGACAACAGAGGCGTAAACACACCCCGTGGCAAACACAGTTGGGTTCCCTTTGGAATTATTCTTTTGAAAATTTCACACGTTTTAATGCCCACTTCAAGTTTCAGTAATAATGAGACGCTCTCACCTCTTTGAGCGTGAACTCAAACTGTGCAGTATCAAGCAGGAGCTGGAATAGGATCCTGGGGTTGTACTTGGAGTCATTGAGAACTTGCTCTTTCATCTGGCGCAGTCGCTTGTTGTTTGGGTCATAGGCTACGAGAAAGATATTGTGCATTAGCTATTTTCATCAACTTCATTTTCCCCAGAGTCACAAATATGCTCTGGAGCAATGAACTGGATGAACCGAAGAGCTGAAACTTACTACAAATGGACAAACGACACATTATTTACTATTCGGTAGCCGTAAAAAAAATTCTTACAAGTATTCTTACCTGACTCTGCAGAGTGCAGCATAAGCCAGCGAATGGCAACGTTACAGTCTCTGAAACAGTTGAGCAGTTTGGGGATGTTGTCTAGGATGATTTCCTCCCTCAGGAAACCTTCCTTCAGCAGCTGCTGCACCTGTGGCCTCAGGGACTCCATGCTGGCTGCGTACCTAGTGGCCTAATCACACCGTGATAATGGTGGTATTGTTTGGGAGATGTGGTCAAAATAATTTTTCATCTGGGATGATAAATCACAAATTCACCCCCACTAGTTGCCTTTAGGGAGTATGACCATGTACTGCAAGACTGAACAGGAATGATTCAGTTACTCCCAAATGATCATCATCACCTGCGCACGTTTATTTCTTTCAACTTCACTTTCTTTCAAGTTCATAAAAATTCATCCTTTTTTTCAATTAACTAACTTTCCAAGAAAAGTATAACATGTCTCTGTAAAGTCACCGATTTTGATTAATACCATTGTGTTTAAATTTAGATTCTGCAGTCACTCTTGATGACTTCGTACTTCTGTGAACCCAGTTATCAGTTCCTGAATGCAAATGAGTAACACACTGAAGGACTGTAGATTAGGGGAAAAAAAAGAAACTTGGAGACACTGTATGACATTGAAGGTGATACATCTGGTTTAATACCTGCTCTTTGATGTTGGCAGAGTCCAGCGTGTAGTTGAGAGCAGTCTTGGCAGCTTTGTATGGTTCCCAGGCCTCCACTAGGTTCACTGTGATCCCCATATAGATGCTGATAACCTACAGATAGACAGCACACAAAGTTTGGTTCATTGTAACAATTGCAACTATTAATATGCGTGATATGTGATATGCATTTGTCTGTGATTGATTTTAAATATTTTTATGTATAATTATTATTATTATTATTATTAAAATTAGTTTTGCTGTTGTGATACACCAGGGAAGAGGTGCTCCCATAAACCACCTTTAGTGTTAGCTGTCACTATCTTGCTACTGTCAGTCTGCTTTCATTTACCTGTATACATGACTTTATTGTGCTTTGATGTATTAGACTATTGATGTTGTATAGCTTTGTAAATTAAATTGTATATTCTGTTTTTGGGTTACATCTGTCCAGGCACTACAGATGAAAAATAGCCTTTTGGCTAAGGCTGGCACATTTATAGAAATGCTTATCAATGCACACTGTCCATGTTTACCTTTAAAAAAAATTTAGTAAACTGCCTCCAAAAGGGTATGTACCGCCAATGGTTACACTAGCACAACACATTTACAAAACCGAGTAACAAACATAGTGAATGCTACAACATAACATGGAAAATGCCATTTCTCAAAGTTGTAATCTATTGTCAGTGCAGAGTAGGCAAAGAAGATGCCCAGGGATAGATGTCTTACCCAGTTGTCAGGGAAGTACTTGTCCACAATCTCTCTCATCTTGGCCTGCTGTGTGTGCAGTATGGATGGGCTGAAGTAAAGGCAGACATACAGCATGGCTGCCTGGTTAGCCAGTGCTGTGCTACGATGCTCTGGCAAAGGGTACGCCGACACCTGACACACAATACAGGTACAATGTTTTTATTTTAGATCCAGCTTAGAACATCTGTTGTTTCAGGTTAATTGTCTTTTTCTTACTTGGTTATAGATGTCGTCAGAGCGCAGCCTCCCAATGACCATGCTGATAAAGGGGGCACTGATGGGAACTCTCTGGAAGTAGCTCTCTGGATAGTTGGCTGGTCGTTTGGCTCCAGGCTGGCTGGAGTACCCAGTGCTACGCAGGAGCTTGCAGATGTCATCAAGGTTGGAGTCCGCAGATGAACGGGCAGCACTACAGAAAATGTGAATGCGTGTTTAAAAAAATGTGGCGGGGTAAACCCTGGAGAGGTCACCAGTCTATCATGGGGCCAACATATAGAGACAAACAATCATCCACTCAAACACTCACACCTATTAGTGTTCAATTAACCCCTGCATGTATTTGGACATGTGGGAGGAAACCGGAGAACCCAGAGAAACCCACACACACAGGGAGAACATGCAAACTCCACACAAAGATGAAAAATGAGTACTGGTGCTAAGAAATAAAGTGGTAGCAAGAGAAGGAGAGGTCACAAGCCCACCTGTATCTATAGTAAGAAACGAGCATCCTCTCTCGGACTTCCCCCTCAATTTTTTGGTCAATAACCAGCAACATAACTCCGTACAGATAGAGAGCTTCACACTGGGTAGAAAGACAAAAACATGCACAGTGAAATTTAATCTTTGTGTAGTCTCTTTTCGTTAACATTATTAAAGTGTTATTGTAATTAATTGCATTATAACATTATAACAACTTAATCCTGCAACATTGAACATTTAAAACTGTATCTGCATTACTCACTAGAAGCTGTTTTCCATCCTCATTTAGCAAAACAGTCTCCAGGGTCTGCTGGATATAAACACCCTCATGTAGGTCTTCCAAATATCTAAAGAAAAGAGGGAAATAATATCATATCATATCAGCCCGCGAGACAGATACTTAATTGAACTGAACCAAACTCAGTCCTGAGTCCTGTCTTACCTGTTGAGATCCACTATGTACTTGTGGACACTCTCAAATGCCAGATAGAACCTCGACAGAATCTCAATGTTGTTCTCTCTGAACTCTTCATCCAGGTCTTGAAGGTCAGGTTTGGCTTCCAGCTTCCCTTCGTAATATTCAGGACCCTGATGGGGAAGCATTTCAATTTTAATTTAGCCCCAAACTGTCAACAATGGAAGTAAGGTGGTACAATTACTTTGATTAGAGATAAATCATACAAAGCTATTCATTTTTGTGCTTGAAATTGACAGAAAACTCTTAAGCAGGCATTCAGTGGAAGATGAATAAGATGAAACATATCAACCTTCTGCAAACATTAAATATAAGAAATGTAGTTTCCTTTTTATATTTTATTTTCTTAACGTGCATATATTACATGCCTGGCTTGCATAAATCTAACATTCACACTGTACCTTGAAGTAGCTAAAGTCACAGATTATGTCTCCATATTTCTGCTGGTCACTCTTGTCCCTGAGCCTGAAAACTGTTGGGATGAAATCAGAGAGGCGCAAGAGCTCAGCAATGATGGCATTTCCTCTGGAAACAATCCTAAGGATGGCTTGGCCGCACAGGTTGTTCTCTGCCAGAAAGTCCACCATTGTGGCTGCAGGAGGAGGAGACACAGAGCAGCCACACCTTCTTTGACCCTGTGTTTTTTTTCCAGTAAACGTTACAGCTGACAAAGAGAATAAAGAATATGTTGTTAATTTAACAAGGACTCCCACACCTCCTCACCTTCACTCCTCAGTGTCAGAAATGGTAGACAGACTCCTTAACTCACTGCATGAGGGATAAACAATTAATTGTTTTCAAATTCATTTAAATCACAAATTCAGTAACTGCTATTGATATTTTACCCAAATCATTAAAAACTACCCAGGGGTATGCCATTTGAATTGTGACTTTTAATCATTTCAATTTGCTATTTACTAAATGTCTACTCTATGTAAGGGACATTCTTTCCCTTGTACTTTATGGACATTTAAATCATAGACAACTTTGAAATCATGACTTTCTATCTAAGTCTATTATACTGGGAAAGCACTGCATTGAAAATATGAAAATTGGTATGGTTTTCTTTTATAATGTCTTGTAATCGTGTATGTGTGTTTTATTTTTCTGTTTTCACACATGGACTTTTGAGTCTGCCAATAAACCGTAGCCTATTTTTTAGATTGCAACTTAGAAATTAATTTTAATTCGAACTATTCTATCCTGTAGGGGTAATGTTTTGGTGTCATAGGCATGGAAGTGCATTATGTAAATTACATAAAATGAACCAAACCAAAATGATTCACTTTTAATGATTTCTTTGTTATCCAGAGCAAAAAAAAAATCACATTTAAGAAGCTTGAACAATCGGAAATCTTGTTTTAACCACGAAAAAAAGCTTCAAACCAATTAATCAATTATCAAAATACTTGTCAATTCATTTAGTAATCGATTAATTGTTTCAGCTTTACAATGAAATCTGGAATTCAGCGATTACAAGTTTTATTTTTTGTTATTTTCATTCATAATTCCATTTTAGTCAGACTAGCTTCATCTACACACACTGTCCTACTGAGGACTGAAGGCGAGGTAATCAAAGCAAATATCCTTATCCTAATAACATAACAAATATCCTTACGATAAAGTCACAGTATAACAGTTGCTGTCATGCTAACGTTAGCATACAGTCTTCGAACAGCTTTGTAATTAAATTACTGCAAACGACAACTCACTGTGTACATATACAAACATACCGTGGTAAACTAAGGCGTCTGGGCTGTGACGTGTCAATATAAATAACCGATCGTGTTCAATTCTGGTGAAATAAAGAGGTAAAGGCTCACCTCTTTGGATGTTCCTTCCCTGTTTACTTCCTCATGACAAACCATGTGACTGTGCCGCTGGGTGCGTTTGATTCTAGTCAGCGAACGTGCCGCCGGAAACAAGCTGTGACTTTTACTGTGGAGATGATCGTCATTCTGTACAGTTAAAGGTCCAGTCTTTACAAGTTATTGTCATTTGGCATTGAGACATTATAATTTATTTAATTAATAATTTAATTGAGAAGGGCAGAATCACCAAACATAGTAACATACTCCAACTTGGTGGTTAAGCGATATTTTATTAGTTTGCAAATGAGGAGACACATACTTTTTTTCCCCAAGTAAATGAATGAATATTAAACACTCTAAATAACATTTAGCAAGATAATATGGGTGAGGAAGTAAAACCGATGAATAAGATAAAGAAGTAAATAAAAAACAAAAGGGGGTGAGTTAATCGGCAATAAAATGGAAAGAGAGATGACATACATCCATTAGATGCATAAGCAGCAATTAGAATCCAAACACAAACAGTGCTGCCTCTGCAACTTCAACCAGAATAATCAGATCCACACGCTGCTCTAGATGGCGACAGAGATCCATTTACCATTTGGAGATTATCGCTCTCACAGTTGCTCGACCACACTGAGGGTCTGTGAGAGCAGATCTGTTGCTCCACAATGATGCAGCGATTTGCACTGAGAATTAGCCTGAACTAAAATTATGCCAGCCAGCTTCTGCAGAAAACTCTTACATAATTCAGCACACAAGAAATATACCAATCTCTGGTGTAAAACCTGCACTACCAATACCAATAATTGTCTGATACAGTCATTTTAGAACTACTTTTATGAACTATGAAGCTGTGAACAACACATTTGTGCTGAATCCTTTCAAAGACATGATTCTCCAACTGTGTAACAAGTAAGAAATAAACACCCCAAACATGACTCAGCTAAAATGCTTTTGCTGATTATTATGTACATGTTGTTACAGTCTGTGCATAGTGAAGCATGTGATATATACAATTGTTTTGATTGTATCGAAGTTGACATTTTGACCGATGCTGAGCGATACTGATTTTTACTCAATTTAAACTGATTCCCTAATTTTAACCATTATCTAAACAACAATAAACAGTCAGTCAGCAGAAATAATGAGCCTACACATGGTAAAAACACGACTGCTCGTGTTTTCTTTGGGTTCTGATTGAATTGGACTTTTATTGCCAATAACTCTAACACGCTGGCAGGCACTTCCTTTAAGCAGTGTGAGCCTGAGGTTAATAACTGTCACATGGAGAGCGCTGTTTGTTTGATCCTAGCACCTCTCTGCATGACATCTCAGTCTCAATGTGCCCGCACACATCATTCAACATTCACATCGTTGTCACTCTTCGGGTACGACACCGCCGCATCATTTTGATTGCATGTTACCGTTTGTGTGCAAAAGCCTTCTCATCAGCTCGAGGGCATTTTAAAGGATTATCTTCATTACACTTTCACTTTACTCATTTGTGCTAAGTGGAGCTTGACAGGTGACTGGGAGAAAGGGGATGTGACATATGGCATGCTGAGTTGCATTTAATGTCCAGAACAGTGTGTTTCTTATCTCTGTGAGCCACTGGTGCAACATCATTTCTATGCATTTTATAGTGGGAGGAGAGAGAGAGAGTCAGGTGCAATTTAGATTCCGAGCTCGCCTCCTCATTGACCTGACTGTCCACTAACTACACACTGTGTCCCTGCGGCTGCTGGATTTATTACCCATTTACCATCACACCAAGGTCACATTCTCAGCGGCACCTGGGTCAGCTATATCTGTGTATGGGCTTCCTGGGAAGCATCATCAAAGGTTTTCACTAATGAGAGCTCTTACTACACACCTTCTTTATTAACCTTCTGGCGCCTTGAAGGCTTACTCCTCTTGTTATCGTGATTGGTCTATGTCGGCAGGCTCTCGTCTGAGAATAGCTCTTCAATGTGTGAATGGAGATTGTTTGCCACAAATCAAATGTATGTGCAAATAAAAACAAGACACTCTATTGTAACAATGCAATCTTATCACACAGAGTATCGCTTCAAGCACATGTTGTACAGCCATTGAGTCATTGACTGAAAAGCAACCAAATGACCCTCACATCTCTGCCCATTAAGAGCATTGACAGATCTTAGCTCTCATTCCCTGAGTAGCCTGCCAGACATTCACTGGTGGGTCAGGTAATTATCATTCATCAGTGAAACTCCTGCATTGGCTGACAAATGGTGATTGCCTTTTACCTGTGAGCTACATGGTGTGATAACAAGCTCACCCCACTAAAGACTTTGGATAACATTGTCAAGAGTGACTCGGAGATTTATAAACTAGCGCGTTATCAGTATTCAGCAGCTTGAAGAGGGCTGTTTTAAAGCACTTTGTATGCAAGAGCGGCGCGGACAGACATGTGTTCACGCATGTGTTTGCGTGTGTCTGGAGGTGCATTTTTTTTTTTTTCCGAATGCATGTGTGCACGTGTCCCCTCAGGCCCTGTGTGCCCTTTATTACCAGCCAGTTGACTCTATTCAGCACCGCCAGTGATTAAACCCTTTCATGGTGGGAACTTTCACACCGCTGTGAATTGTGTGAGGTGATTAAAGGCTGCTCAATTTGTAGTCCAGTCCCACAGCTATTCTTCCTCATTGATCTTTTTCAGGCCCTTGAAGTCAGAGCTGTCCACAGCAGGTTTCTCTCACTGGACTGAGACAGGATACACACTCTGCCCTGCGCTCTCTGCTCACATGTCAGCCAATATTTCACACACATCGCTCAAGTCTACTCGCAGATAAAAATGAGCTGCCATGTATGGTGGGTTTATATTAATATTGAAGTGATTACCTTTATAGTGTTACCTTTGATATTGCTGTAAGAATTTAATTAGGATATTTTATGTTGGACAATAAACACGACTACATATTAAGTATGAAAAGCATCACTGGGCGAAACATAAATATCAATGTCAATTATGTCAACGAGCATTGTAGCGCTAAAAAAAACTACTCGATTATTAATCCATCATTAATCGTCAACTATTTTGATAATTGATTCATCGGTTTAAAGCTTTTTTCATGATTAAACAAGATTTCTGATTGTTTCAGAATATTTTCTGGTTTCTTTGCTCCATAAAAAAAGAAATCATCAAAACTGAATCATTTTGGTTTGTGGACAAAAACAAGACATCATTTCCAGAGTTTGACCAGCACTGATCAATATTTTTTACACATTTCATGAACCAAACGATTACTCAATTAATTGAGAAAATAATCAACAGATTAATCGATTATGAAAATAATCGTGAGTTCCAACTCTAGAGCAATGCATCCTTCATTTTCTATATCAAAGCACATGGATAATTTTTCATCAGTCACTACTAACTGTATAGTATGTAAGTCGATCTGCAACTTCTAGCAACTGGTAATTTACACAATCACAAGCACTGCCGATCCCGAAAGGCCCAACCCCAAGGATCTAATCTCTCCTATGTAGTGAAATTAATTTAAAATAAATAAATAAAATAAATAAACACAAAAAAAATAGTTGGAGAGGCCACAAGCATAGAAGTCAAGGAGTAAGCAGCCTATTCAGCCAACTGTTAGTCATTAGTCGATATCTGATCGTACATTTTATTGCCAGTCTCGACTGAAAATCTTGTGCCGATAATATTGTGCTGGAGGGGAGAGCTACAAAAACCAGAAGGTACAGAAAAGTTAAACAGCTATAGAAACAAAAAAAATATTTTAAAAAACGATTTAATACAAATGTAAACAAACTATATTTCAAAAAAAGAATAACCTCTATTAATTTTAACTCTAAAATGTCTGTAAAATAATGAAGATACTATGTAAAGTGTACAGTGTTGTGGAGAGAGATTTGCCCTTCATGCCCTAAAAGGGTTTGTCTCTGAGGACTAGCATTTCACTTACTTGACATGTATGTCGGTTTTCAACTTTCCCCATGAGTACACAGCTTACACAAATTCAGCACTATTAGTTATTGCGCACAGACACAAATGGCCAGGAGAAGGGTTATTACGTCACCTGTACGAGTGGTTTCAGGACAAACAGCACAGGGTGATTGTGGAAATGCTATATCACATTTGATCAAGCAGCAGATATCTCTTTTTTTTCCCCTTTTTCCTATTTGTTTTGTCATACATATTACCATATTAATGGTTTCTTGGTCTGCTGAGAGCTTTAAGTTATTGCATGTATAATTGAACCTGATCTCAATCTCTGATTGCGATGTTTGCACACACACACACACACACACACGTCGCTGTGCACAAGGAGGTCGTAATATTGCACACATTCACTGATATTGTTTGTTCTTCTCATTTCGGAAGAATCTTTCTTTTTTGTCACACAAACATTAGAAATTCAGATCATGGCATCTCCTGTGTGATTATTGTGACCATGATTATATCGATACTGGATTCACGTAGAGCAGAACTTTAATCACTGTCTTTTTAATCCATTTGGTCTTCTCAAATCCATTATTACACCATCTAAAGGCAAATGCAAATATCAAATAATTTAGCTAATTCAGCAAAACTACTGGGTATAAAGGCTGAATGTATTGTCAGGGTCAGAGCTTTTTGTGTCTGCCATTCAAATTTATGTGACAGGCCCTTATGACTGAAGCACATCACAGAAATTACTGCTAAAGCAGAAGCAGACATTCTGAATTTATTGGGGGTGAACATTTAATTGTGCCATGGTCTCTAGTGACATATTTATTGAGACAATATATCAACATTATGAAAAAAGGCTTTTTGGGACAATGAGAAAATTAAGAAATGTGATCTTTCGAGAAACAAGACTATCCATGCGATCGCTGTTTAACTTTAAATGGCACATTATTATTTTGACAGTAGATTTAGGATCATTTATGTCAGTGATATACTGATTATCGCCAGACAAATGTCTTACAAGATGGTGGAGCCATCCTGTGCAAACCTCACCGCTTCTTCTATATTTCTAAATATGTAATAATGTTGACATTTAACTGGTTTTAATGATATATTACATTGTTTGTATTCATTACAGAAAAAATATAGACCGTTATTTCATTGGACATTAGAACATTTCATTCCAACAAAAATGTAAACCTGCAGTAGATTAGTAGTAAAATGATCTGGGACCTTGTTTGAAAAGTAATGTGTGCAGCCTCAAGCAGCACAAAAGTACGACATCCTTCCATCCTTCCTTATTATATATATGCATGTATATATACACAGTATAGATTGAATTTGTAGCCCATCTCTAACCCACCTTCCCGTATTCATGAAAAACAACTCATTATCTAAAAAAGGCTGTAGCAGTACACGTCATGTCTAATGCAAAGCTATGATAGTGACATTGATCTTCTCCTGTAACATGATAAAGATAACACATATGTTACGGGCTACTGCGTTGTGATTCTGAAATCACACTCCAGCATCCCTAGTCTATATATGGATTGTTCCCACTAGGGGACAGGTGCTATATGAAGACTACAGTACATCAAGTAGCGGTAGTTCCCCAATTAAATCCTCACAGCGGCTCTTTCTGCACGGAGACACGTCTGTTCCCATATGCCACACACACATACACCCACACTCTTAATTTCACCATTCGCACTCACATGTGATTTGTGTATTTCAGCATCAACACATATGGATGAGGCTCCCCACCAAGGCTGTCGGCCTCAGTCACCAGGGAACGTTAAATTATCACATCCAAGGCTGTGCGCTACATGAAAGAGACACACACACAGCATTCACAGTGTGTGTGTGTGTGTGTGTGTGTGTCTGCACACGAGTAATCATGCATATGTGTGCTTTGTTTTGTGACACAGTTTGTATTTTAATTGCAAATATGAATGTGAACTGTAATGACAAATCTGCACAGCATTAGAATTATTAAGAAACGGAGAATCAGTGACCTTAAAATGTACTCGTGGGGTAATAATGAATTACCATTTGGCTGTTTAGTTGCTTGGCTGGCTGACTCGCTGGCTGGGAAAACTACGCTGACCTGGGTGCCTCCAAATTAGAAACTGGCATAGTTGTGTTTATCACACAGTGGGAGAGCTGCTCTGGCTCAGTCACCCTGCTGCTCTGAATCTGGCCAGTGCTCAGCAAACACAGCTCAGCAAACACAATGCAACAGCAGGGAGACAGCATCGCCACATTTCCATTAAGCTGGGGATAATAACTGCACAAAGACATATACAGTGTGTTTGTGTGTGTGTTTGCTTATGCATGTGTGTGTGCATATATTAAAGTGAGGCAGCCGAATTTGAATGAGCCTGAAAGTGCAACAATACATTCCAAAACTTAAAGTGGGGGACTGTCACAATTCCACATGGACAGACCACTTCTAAGAGCTTGATGAGCGACATCCATCAATAAACACCCTCCCTCATAAATCAGTTAAAGGGATGAAAGAGAGAAGAGATGGGAAGAAAAACATACCACAGAGGGTGCAGCAGAAAGCATGATAGAGATAGTAAGAGAAAGAAAAGGCAGGAGCGGATCTGAGAGTGAGAGAGAGAGAGAGAGAGAGAGGAGAGACAAATACAAACGGAGGAGGTAGAAAATGAGAAGGTGGTCATACCTCTCTGTCTTTTGATCAGTAGTCCATGGGGAAGTGGGGCAGCACAGAGAACTGGTCCACAGCTCCTGAGGAACGCAGCTTCACATTCCTCCTTCCTCTTTCCCTGCTTCTGAAATATCACTTCTACTATTTTTTGGACCAGAGCAGCTGTGAAAACACAATTGTGGCTTATAGTAAACGCCAAAAAACACCTGGCTAATACGTGGCAGTGCCATTGTCCAGATGGTCCTTATTCATATAATGTTTTCTACAGTATTCTATTTCTGTTTGACTGAACATTATGAATTTATCTGTACATCTCTTTTTTTTCCTAAAGTTTACATTCTATGTGTTGCCTGTGGGTCTTTTTCTGAACAACGTAAATAAATCCAGAAAGAAGAAAAGAGACTATTTGCACCACTGACCATCAACATTTCCTGTCCAGGCTGCTGTAGAAACAGTGTCACAAGATGGCAGCCTTGATAAAGCAAAACCCTTTTTAAACACGTTTTATTTTAAAGCAACAATAGACTTGAAGAAATATAGTCATGCATAGTATATTCCAGTGGTTCTCAAAACTTTCACCAATGCCAGCTTAAAACTTATCACAGGAGGCAGATTTATTCCCAATAAGATAATTGGCTTTCTCATCCTCACATAAGCTTCACACACTGCTATAGCAAAATTAGATTAAGATGGAGTGAGAGATAAGGTGACTCTAATTGTTATTATTTAATTTATTATTATTTGTTTCATTTACTACACACTCCACGCCAATCACATACCGCCAGATCACGTTTGCATACCACTGGTGGTACACATATCCACAGTTTGAGAACCATGGGTATATTACATTTTTGCACCTTAATTTTAAACACAGGACTTTTAAAAGCAGCGTTGTGGTGGGCGTGGTGTGGGCACCAATACTCAATCCTCCCTGACACCAAAATGGCTAGGACCGTCTGTTCCTTCATGGCCTCGTTTGTTTCAAGTAGTGCTTCCTGTATATATTCCTCTTCTATGCTGTTTCGCATGGATTTTAATGGGTCCACTGGAAGCTCCGCCCGCTTGGGATGTAGCGCGAGCCAATGATAACGCACCGTGCGCCGTAGAAGAACGTCACCTCATTATCAGCGGTCGTCCTGTTGGGACTCAGCGCTGTCTGTGCCGCTTTGCTTCGCTTGCAGTCTCCACGGCACCTCTCGTCTTCGCGTGTGTGTGAGAGAAAGCGACCCACTGCCTCAACACTTACCGGGGACGCTAGGCTATCTGTTTCGTGGTGAGAGAGCCAAATACATGCTGTGGTCGAACGGAGAGACTGGGTTGTAGCCGGAGAGGAGAGGGTGTCTGTCCGCCTTTACTTCCACAACCAGCGATAAATCTACTTTGATTCGCCCGCTTTGCTAACAAGCTAACTGGGAATGTTTTCAGAAACTAGGCAGGTAGTTAGCTCGCTAGCTAGCTAGCTAATGCGGCTGTTTAAACTCTGTATAAATGTACCAAACACAGTTAATGATACTTGTATGTGTCGGTACGTTTTTGAGATGTTTTAGGCGACGTTTACAGATTAAATGCTGATTTGTTTTAGGGCTCATGTTCCCTTCTGGTTGGTAATATGTTAAAAGAGTTAACTATTCAGGCAACAAGTCTGGTTACACACAGACTCAAGTTGGTGCTATTTTTGCGTCGTCGTTGTTTCCGTATGGCTCTCGTTAGCTAACAAGCGATACTCTGTGTTAAAGTAAATATTTGGAGCAAAGTAAAGGCAGGGAAAGTAGGAAGCCACTTTCGGTGCCCAGATTTGAGTGTATCTGTTCACTCAGTTTTACAGGAGAAGCGGTTGTCAATAAATCGATTCTATTATTGACGAGGAGACGAGGTGTGGATGAACATTATAAATCGCCCACATGCGTTGGATCAGCTCCCGGATCTGTGAAAGACATCTGAAGCAGAAGGTGGGAGACGTGAGCGCACAGCCCTTGCAGCCCGTGGGAAGATGGCGGAGCGTTCCCGCAGGAGGTGGTGAAACCAAAACTTGTGGACGACTTGGATTTATCGCCAGACATCTTATTTTACATCGAAGGACACATGCAGGCCAAAAAACGCTACTTAATTCTATTCTCCGCCAGTGCGTGTCTCATCCTGCTGTTTTGTTTTGGAGGGATACAAGTCCCGCTCTCCAGACGGGGACACAGTCGGCGTGATGACAGCCTCACTGGTTATCACTCGGGGGCTCGGTGGCGTCGCCTCCCCGGCTACCTGCAGCATTTCAGCTCCTGGGACCAAGACTGGAGCGATGACCACAATGAGCATCTGTCACCTAGGCAGAAGAGGGACGCCAACTCAGGCGTTTACTCTGGGAAACGCTGCAGAATGGAGTCCTGCTTTGATTTCTCCATGTGTGAGAGGAATGGTTTTAAAATTTATGTCCACCCCCAGCAGAAAGGAGATAAGATGTCAGAGAGTTACCAGAACATCTTGTCCTCCATTGAAGCTTCGAGGTTTTATACACCTGACCCAGCACAGGCATGCTTGTTTGTCCTGAGTCTAGACACACTGGACCGGGACCAGCTTTCACCCCAGTATGTGCACAACTTGAGAGCAAAAATCCAGAGCCTTCCTCTGTGGAATGGGGGCAAGAACCACATGATCTTCAACTTGTACTCCGGCACCTGGCCAGACTACACGGAAGACCTCGGCTTCGACATTGGCCTTGCCATGTTGGCTAAGGCCAGCTTCAGTACTGAGAACTTTAGGCCAAACTTTGATGTTTCAATTCCACTTTTCTCTAAAGACCACCCTAAGACAGGAGGTCAAAGAGGGTACCTCAAGCATAATACCATACCCCCTTATCGGAAGTATATGCTTGTCTTTAAGGGGAAGAGGTACCTGACTGGAATAGGTTCAGACACAAGGAACGCTTTATATCATGTTCATAACTCAGAGGATGTGGTCCTCCTCACCACTTGCAAGCATGGGAAGGACTGGCAGAAGCACCAGGATGCACGCTGTGACAAAGACAATGCAGAATATGACAAGTGAGTACCCACAACTATTCAATGAAGAGCTGGGAATTAGTTCAACAACAATATGTTGTAATGTTATAACTTTGGGGGACAAAAAAACCAAAATAAACAGTTTTTAACTTCACCTTTGAGCAAAAACAGGTATGAGCCAGTATGATATTCTCTGTATCTGTATCGGGTCGATACTGGTCAATGGATTGGATATTGGTAAAAGAAAACTGTAAAATACAATACAATTGTAAGCCCTACATATCACAAATGCATCACTTTTGCATCAATGAAAATGAAAAGCTGTGACAACAATTTTAACTTACTTAATCTTTGGAGGTTGAGTAATTATGTTATTATATTTTTTAAAATAGCATTCATGGGAAGGTGGTAATCTCAAACAGCTCAGTAGTTTCCTTAGTAAACTTGAGTATTTAAAAGCTGTAGAAAGAATGTATCGTACTGATGCCGGTATCTGAAGACTAAAGAATGTGATACCGGTAGTATGTCGGAGACGGAAAAAGTGGCATTTAGCATTCTTAAGCAAATCCCAAACTTTATGTGATATTTATGATTTTAAAAAGCTTTATAATTTAAACCATTTACAGCCAGATTGCCCAGCCCCTAGTCAATTGTGAACTTAAATTCAAGATAACCATTCAGACCTTAATTTACACAACACAGAGTAAATAAATGGTTGATCTTGATTTCTTGTTTTTGTTTAGTAATGTAAGTGATTAAAGCTTCTCCTAAAATAGAAATCCAAAATCAAATACAAAATCCACAAATGTTGGCTCTTGGCTCATAATGTGCCAAATACTACCCAGACATGAGAAAGTCTGGGTTTGGGAATTTCAAATAAATATTGCGACGTTGTTTTACTCAACAAAAAACACGCAATGAAAAGTTAGCCTGCATGTCTCATGAGTAATTTAACTACTAATCACATTGCACAGTTAAGTAGATTTGCTTTAATATCAGCCCCAGGAGCCACAGTATTGAAGTAATTCAATTGATTTTCTCTGGCTGAAATTGTATGAATAGCTGAAGTGATCATGATACGAAGGGTATATGGGAAATGATCACGTCCGATTACAAATGAGAAGTTAAATATTACTTTATAATACCCTCTTTAACTTGTCTCATCCCCCACTGAAGGATATACTGCATAGCATTTTGCTTCAAGAAGTTACTCTGTGACCATCACTCAGTTTTGTAGTTCAACTATTTTGTTTTCTTTGCCCAAATCTGATGAGCACCCTGATGTCTGTCTCCCTGCTTTGGTCAGTGGGATTAATTCTACGTCACAACAGACTGTGCTATGTTGTTACTGGTGACTGTATGGTGCTGGGTGTTTGACTGTAGCTCTTTGGAATGGATTAACAGGGACAAAGCACTGGTGCCAGTAAGGGGAAGCTACTCTGGCCCCTGTTTGCTCAGTCATTTCCAAGACAAACCCAACTGCATCAGCCAGGAATGTCCTGGCCCCAACACTGCATCCTGTGTGACCCCTTAGTTGTTGGGGGGGACCTGCAGTGATTGACCCTCAATAATGTTTAACTTAAATGGCCAACCATTTCATATAATGTTTAGGGGTCAGTTATGACACTTGACCAACATTTATTGATCAATGTCCATCAATGTTTTGGAAATTTAGCAAACTCCATCAAGATATATGGAGATAATATTAAAGCTCTGTATTAGAATGATCTCACACTATGCCTAAGTGCACATCACATGATGATCATTCGTGTACACTGGACATGTATATGCTGCTGTAAACAGGAAGTAGTGTCTACTCTGCTTTAGGATGTATAATTATAGATAATACTACTAGGAACAGCAGTGGGAAAGGGTAAGAGGAGAGATGTAACAACATAGTGCTGTATGAGTGTAAGACTTAAATAATATGTTGCATTTCACACTGGCATTCTCTATTGTTTTCTTAAATAAAAGGGTTGTATTATAGGAATATGATGATTTCGGGAAAATTAAACATAGCTGATTAGACCCAGTTAGGTTATGGGTGTTTTGCTTCATTGCTTCTAAAGGTTTTGCGTATCTATGTGTCCAAACCTACTGACCCACAGACAGCATTTCTGTTGTAGGGGCTTTAAAATGGCTGAGCTGAAGATATTGCCAATATTTATTCCATTCCTTTAAGTTATTAGGTGGTTTTGATTTTCTGTTTTTCATGTCATAATATCTGATGTGTTTGCTTAGCGTTGATTCTCATGTTTGTGTGTGCCAATGCAGGTATTGGCTTCAGTGTTTCATTCGTTGGATTCGGAAAATAACATTCTCCATAGCAATCTTAGGACGAAAGCTATCTACTCTCTTTCTGCCAGTTGAGTGCTTGCTGTCAAGTGCTTTCAGAGTGATTTCACTCAGATGGTTGGTATCAGAGCTACTACTCACAGGAAAAATTAATCTGCCTGTTATTAAATAGTATTGGGGAGAGAAAGGCTTTAGGTATCTCTAGCCCTCGTCAGCTTAGCCTAATTGCTTGGCCTCAGAATATTCTGTGGCTTTCAGCCAGTACATCCAAAGTAAGCCACACCACCATCACTCAACCAGCTTTGCCTTGATCCTTCGTTGACTGCAGATTTCCTATTAATTTAAATAAAATGCATTAACTTTGCATTTTCATCTTACACTCTCCTTTTTGCTTGTAGAATTATGATAAAGTTGATATGGTCGTGAAACTAGTGGCGGTTGTTGGTCATTGAAACAGGGGAAGTGCATTTCATGCCCACTTATTTATACATAAATTCTGCCCTCCCTTTTTGTAGAAAATGCTCTGTCAATTAAAGCTGATTTGCAAAGAAAAACGCATCAGCTGATGAACTGATTTGGTTACACCTGTTTCACTCTTTTACTTGACCCTAAATGAGGCATGTATAAAATAATATTGACACCTGCAAGTGTGAATTTAGGCAGTGTGTTTATCCCTACATCAGAAAAGTGACATAACACAATATCATTGGCACCACATGCTGGAACTCCCTTTCTCACAGTTTTACTGCTGCCACTCGCCACAGAAAGAATAAAGAACAATTGTAGGTCATTCTGTGTTCATACCTCTTTGTACTAAACAGAGAGGCAAAATAAAGGCACAACATTTCTGTCTTAAATAAGTTGTGTAAAAGGAGATTAAGCCCAATTGTGCCATGACTGGGTTATACTCTTGTTATGAATCAGTGTGCAAGATCACACCCTATAGTAGTTCAGGATTAAAATGTTTTGAAAAGTTATTTTCCTATTGTGTACCCTGGCAAAGCAAAGAGAAAAGTGCATAAGTTTTAAAGTTGTTTTGTTAATAGTTCTGGTTAAAAATACCTTTTGGTACATGGCTGTTTTATAAAACAGGATTTGGTTGTTTTGCGAATCTTTTTTATGGCCTGTCCACAAGGAAACGAGCGTGGGTGAATCCACATTTTTTATTATCGTATGGGTGTTTCATCCACACGGAAGCAGCGTTTTGGGAGCCCCAAATTGGTATTTTTGGAAAGTGGGTCCCAGAGTGTGAAAATCTCAAAACGCGGACGTTGCGTTTTTGTGTAGACCATAAATGCACTACTTTGGAAAAACTAGTGCATTTATAGTCCCACCTCTTTCTTGCACTGGCATTCACTGTCCCTATATTTGTCACCGCTGTCGTTCGCTGTCATATTCCTATGTTGGAGATTGTCAGTGTAGCCAACTACTGTCAATGAAAAGTAACTTAAGTCAGCCTGAAAAGACGCTGGTAACACTAGAACACATCCTGTCCTCGGTGAGTTCAGACATGGGAGTGAAGAAAAAAATAAATGTGGAAGATTAGCAGAGGAAGAAGGGGAAGAGAAATCGATACCTATTTTCACAGACACTATTTTTACTTGAATGAACAATACAGATTAGTGATTGTTCTGCACACGGTAAAAAAAGTTGCTATTTTAAGAAAAAAAATATAAATAAATATAGCAATTAAGTTACTAACACCTTAGCATAGGTACAGTATATGTTGCCTCAGTCTTGATCTTTGGACAGTTTTCTTCTTTTGCTGTATTGGTCTGTATTTGATTTTGCCTTCTGGGCACCATCCAACAAATTGGACCATGAAAGCTCTATCATTACATCAAGTGTTTTAATTGAGTCTGTCTGGAAGTTGGGTAGTGGGTTTGCTTTTTGGACGTCCCTGTTTTTAAACTAGATCAGAGAACCGTGATTCATCAGTCCCCAAAAGCTGAGTCACTTACAGCTTTAATCAAACCCAGACCCTCTCTGTATCTCTGGCCTGGCACCCAGCTGTGCATGTATTTTCAAGGGATTGAGACTTGGAGGGGCCAAAGACATGGGTGGGACAGTAGTCAAAGATGGCAGTTACCAAGGAGATTAATATTTGTTTGTGTGTCATAATTAAACTTTCCAAATAAATGTCTGTGACTTGAACTGTGCTATAAACAATAGATGAGCTGGAATAAGCTGCTTGTAACATGTCGCAAAATGGGCAAATATTAGCCAATCTCCGGATTATGCAACTATTTGTCTGACAACAGTTTTAGACTTCGATTAAGACTGTAGCCCGTTTTTAAACTTTTAATATTTTAAGAGCTGTTGAGCCCAATTTCTGTCTCTTCCATAATAAGATAATCATCTTACTGAATTAAGGAACAGTGAAAATAGCTTTTGATTGAACTGAACCATCTTTGGGGCTGTGGTTAATTCTTTTTGCAGGTTGACATGGTTGATTGTGCCAGAGTTGTACCCTTGTTACACAGTCCTATGGGTCAGACAGTACAGTCTGTCAAACTCGGTGGAAGTAATAGTTGCTGTGCCTGGCTATGGCTCTTTGTGCAACAAATCCCCTTTATCCTCTCTCACTGACAACTAGGAAGTTGTGACAGACAATGTAGCCTCTCACTATAATTATCTTGTAATGGGCATGTCATTTATGTGTAAGAGTTGAGAATTTATGTCTCAGATGTTCGCTTTGTATGTATATGGTTAGTTTGATGTACTGTGAATGGACATGTGTTACCTATGTAAAGGACATTTTAATTGCAGGCAGGCTGAGCATCAAACTACACTGTCGGTACTTGTTTTTGATTACACAACAAATCTTTTTAAATAAAATAAGTCACCATCCTTAGGCTGTCACTACTCGTGGCCCATATTTTCATGAGCTTTTCTGATAAAATGGTGATAAAAATTTGTGTATCGATTACAGAGAACAAAACTATAAGTTATTTACGAATATAAAGTTTTGTTTTTTTATATTTGTAAATAAAAATACAGAAATAATTAAGACCAAAGTAATTAGCAAGTTCCACGTCACGGCAAAGCAGACTAACTCATTCATGACTTCATATGAGTAGTGATTTAATGAACCTCAGAGTAATACCTAATGGTGTGACATTGTGTTGGCAATAAAAATGTCAATCGTTTTATTGACGATGACTCTTTACACTCCTGCATTTAGGTTGTTCGTTTCTAGTCGATCATTCCATGTCCATGGAGCAGAAAAAAGCTGGCCTGAGTCGTAGCAGTGACTAACATGTTGACAACTTATTGTGTTAGTGGTGAAGCCAAACCTCTGAGACTTGGGCCCGAAATATGAGCATTTATTATAGTTATATGCAGATGTTGATGCTCATATTTGTACTGCATAAAACAAATCCACGCTGCTTGATCTGCCTGTTTGTCTATCTTTGGAGACTTGATTACTTTGATTTTGGTATCAGTATTCATTGTCAGTACAGTAATCAACAGTGGATTTAAGGATATTTAATAAGTGAAAAGGTGCAACTTGCCTAAATCTTACCATGTGTTACCATGAAACGCTGACCATTTCATCATGAGAATTCTTGCAAATCAAGCTGTTGGCAATTATTGCAAAAATTGAGCGGACTGCACCGAGTTGTTGAATGCTTTGCATTGTAAAGAAGGCCTAGGACCCACTAAAGGAATCTGTAGCCATGAGGTCTGAATAATCAGTATCTTTTGGTTACCTGATTATGCAAATATTGGAGCTGTGCAAGATTTTCAAGGACTAAAAACAAGTTAGATGTTCTCCACTCAGTTTGTTTTCTTGTAGTGACCCCGCTGTCTCTAGCCAGAGGGAAGAGTCAACTTTTTGCTCCCTCTTCACCTCACTCTGTCTTTCACACAACTCTTCTCAGCCACCCTATATGAGCCTGTAAAACAGCCAAGGGAGAGAAGAAGAGAATCAGCAGGAGACAGGTCAGATGCAATTTTAACCTCAAACTGAAAGCCTTCTCACAGCTTGTTTCCAATTAAGAGTCCCTGCCAAGCAAGAGAGTATGAGAGGGATGGAGTGAGAGAGACAGCAGAGTGGGAGATGGAATGCAAGAGGGAGTTGGAGGGGAAAATGGCAACCCAAAAAGAAAGCGGTGAGAGTCTGAGAAACTGAAAGGCTAAGGGAGAAGTTAAAAGCAAGAGAGGCAGAAAAGAAGAAAAAAAAAACATGACAATTCTCCAGCAGTGAGAGGTGAGTGCAATAGCTGGCTGGGTGCTGACGTTAGTCTGCTAGGTGTATTTATAGACATGTAGGGTTTTAATCCTCAATATTGGCCAAAGCCCCTGGCAGAGGGCTGCTAGCCAACTTGATGCAGGCTTTGCAGTGCCTGGGTGAGGAACTGATAATCATTGTGGAGGAGGATGGTCGATAGTACACATTAACTATAAATTATATTGCACTCTTGTCTATGATTTAAACACATTGGACCAGCAGTGAGGTTTTTGTTTTATTTAAACACTCCTTTGTGTGCTTGCTTGGAGTCTAACACATTTCTTCTGAATAACTTGAAATAATCAGATTTTCTTGTATAACCATTGTTCATTTTGAGGAGATTGCTTCTAGATATACAGTGAAGGCAGTTTAGCATTATTGGGAAAGTAACCTGAAAGGGTCCATGTCCCCAAATCCCTAATGTCTAAGGTAGATACATCTTAGAGAAAGTAAACATCAGTTGCAGTGGCACCTCTGGCAGAGCCACAGATTGTATACATGTAACCTTCACAAACACCCTGACACAGAAGCATAAATCATCTTCAGGGGCCAAATAAGTTGTTTTTGGTTTGAAGATTGTAATTCATTTGGGATAACTAGTACATCATTAGTGTCATAATAATTGTTCTGTCATTTTTGCCTGTTCAGTGTGTTCTCTCTGCCATCCATTTCTGTTATGTTGTTTTTTTGCAGAACGTTTCTAACGATGCTAAGGAGGACTATTTACTACTGTGATGTGATCTTAATTGAAAAATCCCTTTCTCTACAAGGCTCCTTTAGTTGTCATCTTAAACTAGGCTCTGCCTGTAAAATACTCAATCAGTTGGCCCTGTTGGGTTGAGCTAAATGATACAGCAGGCAATGAAGGGTGCTGGTAAACCACAAAACCACTCTGTAAAGATTATATGCTTGTTCATCATCAGCACAGGCCAACAAATGACACTTATATGACCATGCAATACTTCTGTTGTACAAGAGAAATATAGTAACAATTATAGCACAGTATTTCTAATATAAAGAAGTGAAAGTACATATTGCGTTGCAAATGAGATGCCAACACATAAACATACAATAAAGGGGTACTAGAAGGCTCTCTTTTTGTGACTTTGCATTAGACTCAAGCTTATGTGTTTAGGCATCTATTGCCAATGAGAATAGTGCAGCGAACCATATGAACAAAACTGGCGTGGCCATTGGACTACATTTTTCGATATGCTTGTATCTCCAATATGTTGCGTTATCAGTGAAGCTCATGTTGCTAATTTCACACTTAAATGCTGAAGTAATGTCTTGTCTCTAAATCTGGAAAAATATAATATAATATATAATAATGTTCTATATTAAATGTATATATTCTATAAAGTACATAAACTCTGCCAGCAGGAGACTGTACACAGTGTACATCCTAGCTTATGTTTTCTTTGTAAAAAGTGGATTTATTTATCCTTTGGGTCCTTATGGTCCTTATGTTAAGGAGTGGAGTGCTCATCTAAGTTGATGATGCATGCTCCCATAGAGCCTGGGGATTATATACTACTACTTTTAAGCGAGCTAGTGGAAAGTGATAGCTAAAAAACAAATGCAGGCTGACATTGACATTGTACATAATTGTGCCATGTGATGTAAAAATGACCAAGCTAACTGACCTCCTTATGCAGATGTACATGTACATGTACATACTGACCTATTAAGGTTCATCAAATCCTGCTCACAACATCATGTGCCTGAGTCAAACTGATGACCTGTGTACAGTGTGTTATGCTTTTCTATTGTGGTTTATACTGGGGTACACTATAGATATTTGCCACATACAGTATACTAATGGTGTGTGCTGATCTGTATACATGTAAGCCTGCACTTAATTCTGTTTTATCCCAGTAATTGCTGAAAGAGCAATGTTTGTGGACAGGGCCCTGTCTGCTCGCCTCTCGGTTTATTGCCATTTAATTTGCACTACTAGGATTTATAGAAAAGGAGTTTGAGGGTGACCAGAGAGTTTTTTTACCATGCTTATATCTTACCAGTGAATAATGACTACAGAAAGCTTGCTGGGTCTCCTTTACCTTGACTTTGGCCCTTGCTCAGTCATTTGGTACAGCCAAGTTTAAGAGTTTTAATCTTGTGTGTGTGTGTGAGAGGAATATGAGCTTGAATGGTTGCTATGGTTTTGTTTCTCTCTCTCTGTCCGTCTCTCTCTGTGTGTGTCCTGCTCTCTCTTGCTCACACACTCACTGATTCAAATTCAGATATTCCTCATTTGCTTGAATAGGCTTTGTTTACACTCGTACTCTCACTGGAGACTAGTTGTTCAGGGCAAAGGGCAGTGCCACAGGTTTGCTTTGCTCCCACTCTATCGTACCTCCAGTCCTGACAGGATGATGTATGTATTGTCCTTGGCAGCCATGAGCAGGTGATGTATCCCACTTGGAATGCTGGGAGAGTGGAATAAGGAACAGGATGTCCACGTGCCAGGCACAGAGTGTGGTCCATTCCAGGAGGAGCTTTTCTGTCAACAAAGAGAGGCACACATCATCATTTCCTTGCTGCTTGAAGGAGTGATAAGAGTGATAATCTTTAGCTGGCTTTAGGTTTAGCACTCTTTTTTCTACATTATGCTATACCATTAAAGGTGCAGTGTGTAAAATATGTGATTGGCATTGATTTGACAGAAATTGAAGATAAAATAAGTGTTCAATCACCTGATTGTATGATTGTTGTTTTTCAAAAATTAGCCTTTTATGTTTATATGAGGAGCTGGGTCAGCTTTTACGTAGGACAACATTTTGGACCACAATGTTTTTACAATAGACCTCAATGGACAAACTAAACAAGGTCATAGTTTTGATGTCTGAAGTTATGGTTTGTTTTCTGCGAGCACCTTTGCTGTTCACTATTAATAATGTGACTTGCTTGATTGTGTCACAGTATACTAAATCGGTTGACTCGTGATTCAACAAAGTGTTCACACTCAGACAAGTTGCTTGCTCGACATGATGGGATATCTCATTTATCCCTCGTTTACAATGAAATATTTTGTGAGAGCTACATGCAGAACTAAGCAGCACTCTAGGCCAGCCAAATCCTGTGGGCTTTTAATCCTGTCAATGTGGAGAGTTGGCCCGTCAAGCCCACAGACATTTTTCAGTGTCTGTGACTCTTGACTCTGCCACAAAATGTTGTCCATGTCTGTCCAGGACAGATTTGTGCTATTTAAATTTTTTGAAATATTTTAGTCTTAGTAATCTTGGTACAGGGATATTTGGGCCACATGAGTGATTGCTTTTGTATCTTTTCAAAGGTACTTTGGCAATATATAATTTTCACCATGTTGGACTAGGTTGTGCTGCGTTAATGTAACACACCTGGCAGCATTGAAAAATCTAAAGCCACTATGTTGTAGGGCTTGGCTGGGTAATGACTTGTAACATAAGATAAAACTGGCACACATACACACAGATGTGCTATCTCTCACTATCCTCTTAGGCCTCCACTTTGTCAGATAAGGGCTTCAGCCAGCATCGAGAGAGAGAGAGAGAGAGAGAGAGAGAGAGAGAATCCTGAATATGTGATAGTCTGAACTCTTCCATGAAATGATGGCCTGTTCTTTGTTGCTGTCCTAAACCTATCACAATAATATTAAAGTTGCCAAATGCATGACGAAGAAAAACAACAGAACAGTTTAATGAAGAAAAACATGGAACTGATGGAAAACAAGTAAATGCTGACAAAGAACTGTTAATCAACCAGTTTTATCAAATACAGATGGTTCCATGATGAACTGAACCTGAAACAACTTTTCTATGCAACTATGATTTTGTGCCTTTTTAGTTTAAGCTTCATTATGTTTTTTCTTTTCTCACATGGTGAAATATCTCATTTCCTCATCTGAGGTCGCAGCCTGAGGGCAAGACAGGAAGTGTTATCTTTGATCTTTTCCTGCTGCTCAGACTAATTACCTGCCCAAAGCAGCCAACACCACTGCCCATGGAATTCATTAACAAATGACAAAGCTTTGTTCTGGGCCAGCATGTCAGCAAGGATACAGAGGAATTGAGCTGCCTTTCAGAGTACTGTTGTGCAGTCTAGGGCTGGAACAACTATATAATTTTATTTTTTATAATAAAACAACTTAATATAATTGTATATTAATCGTCAACTGTTCTGATAATCATTTTATCAGTTTGAGTGTTTTTCTAATATAATTAAAGTAATTAGGTTGTCCTTCCCCACAGTTTCACATTAGCAAGTGAGGATTTATGAAATAGCTTAGGGGTAGAGAGTAGTAGTAGTAGTAGTAGTAGTAGTAGTAGTAGTAGTAGTAGTAGTAGTAGTAGTAGTAGTAGTAGTAGTAGTAGTAGTAGTAGTAGTAGTAGTAGTAGTAGTAGTCTGAGAATGACCATGGTCAATGTCCTGTGTGTCATAAGAAAAAATATAGCTACTAATGTTTGTTAGCCTGTTGGTTATTAAATAGTAATACTCACTGCATGTCAGAAGTATTCATCACTGTGGACCTGACATGTCTCTGATGTTCACTGGAGTTCTGCTTTACATATGCGGAAATCCGACTAATGCCTCTGTGGATGTTTGTGTCATATTGCTTTGAGAGAAAATGTTGTTTAACTCGGCAGCAGACATGCAATAAATAAACCATTCCCTCTTCATCTTTAATTTTGAAGTATCGCCAACGTATTTGCCAAGTGCCACACATTTCTGTTAGTTGCTGCAATTTTGTGTATCCTCTGGGATAAACTGCAGTACTTTTGCTTTTCCCCATCATCATTAGTGCAGTCGCCACCCTGTAATCTCTCTTTCTGTCACTGAGGCAATGGGGCTTCTCTCTTCTTCGTGGCCTTGTAATTGAGAGGTAATCATCTTTTCCCTCTTGAGAGCGAAAAGACTGTGTTTACACTTCTTTTTTGGCGGCTCGCCTTGGCAGACACTAATTTACTCTCTTAGCAGAATGAAGCAACTCTTCTGATTACTTCACTTTGGCATTGCACTCATAGCCATTATCTTAGCATTACATTTGGGGTTGTTTGTCATCAGCAGGTTAGATAAACTTTTTTTTCTCCTCTGTAATGCAGTATACTTTAAAAGGTTGATTAATCAAAAAAAAAATGATTTAAACTGCTTCTCACTCCGTTATTGTGGTACAGTGAGCTTCACAATTCTTAGAGTTTTCCCAGAGCTCTTTGACTTACTGTACTGTATTCCACATTATTCTTAGATGTTTTTTCACCATATCCATCCCCAAAATATCAAATTCAATATTGTATCTTTTAAAGGTTACATGGAGAAATGGTAACCGTGTAAGCACAGTAATATAAATTGAATGCGGAATCAAAAGATAAAGATGTCTTTGTTCATTGAGCCATTACTCACTCTATCATGGCTGCCTTTTGAGTGCCCTTAAAAAGGTATCTCAAAGACATTCTTAACTTTAACCCAACTAGTTGTTTTGAGTGATGTGGCCTGTAACACACGGTTCTATTCATACTCAAATGAAGGATCTGTGTCAGTAAAAATTTCTTTTCATTCATAATCCATTTTATATTCCATTCCATTGGTGTCAAATTTGGACCAGAAAATAGGCCTTATTTGCATTTTCTTGTAGTTTATGAGCACTACCTCATGTGTTTTTCATGTATAGGTACTCCAAAAAAAGAGTGCTTACCACCAACTGGACTTGAAAGTGTTGTGCTCGAGGGATTATAAACAGTCTTACAAAATGAAACTGAAGGCGTGCCTGGATTTGTTCATGTAGGGTCACCATGGACAAATGGAGTGGATGATGACATTTATGTCATGCAGACCATTGTGCACATGAGAATGCAAGTGTGACCTGGTCCTTAATAACATAAAACCTTGATTGGTTTGCGGCGGTTTGTCTCAACAAACATCAATCTTTGTATGAGAATAGACTGTCGTCCAATCATCATTGTTATGGGTGGAGCTGGTCTACCTCCAGACTGTACCCTACCATTTAACTCTGGTACCCCAAGTGAAGGGTACCGAAGAATGGAACGGTTGTCAGAATATTTTGGTACTATTCCTCGTACTGTACCAAACCGTTCCCTTTAGTCGAAACACGACTTCAGTGGCAGATAATTGTTATGGAAATTAAAAAAAACACTATACCAACATTATAAAAAAATCTCCTGTACCCACAACACAAGTAAATTTGCATACATGCCCTTGCAGTTTGTCTATCACATTACCCCTTAGTCCCAAATGACACCCACACAAACACATAATGCTTTCAGACAGACTTCTTAGTCTAGCCAGATCCCAGCCTCAGCCGTCAAGATTTATCTAAATCCCCCTCTCGGCATGATGGATATTGGATCAGATCACACACAGCCCACAATTCCATCAGATGGTGCACTGATGGCAAACTCTGTTTGCTATCAAACAGCCCATATTGTGAACCAAGAGAGACATTACAAAGCCCTCTCCTGCCTGTCATGGATGTTGTCACGGTTTCTTTACCATCAAAGGAGGGAGGCTTTCTTGAGATGACAAGGTTTTTTTTTATTTGGATAAAAAAAAAAAAATGATGTTTGGACAAGCTTTTCATATGCTGACACATTTATAGAACTTACACAGGTAGACTGTCTTTTCTGTGGATGCATAGTTTATATTTACCGTACTGTGCAAACAGGGCACCACCAGTTTAGTTTTTTTTATGTCTCAAATACTGTGGTCATTGGCATTTGGATTGGAATGATGTGACTGAAAGGTGGTCTCATATATTAGCAAGCTGTCAATGAGTTAAACTAATTTCTTGAATAAGTAAGAGACCTTTTTTATAGCAGATGTTTTTTGACATGAAATAGGACAAACGCAGGTTTTACCAATAATATTAATTATAGCTCCAGTTTTAAGAGAGCCTGTGCTTTTGTTCAAGCAGCAGGCTAGGCCACACTAAATAGTTAACATTTTAATATGGTCAATTTTTTTTTTTTTTATATTGTATTTTAAAGCCACATGTTCACCCTGTTTTTGAGAAATAGTAATGCTGTATGGTCATTGTAGCACTGCTAAAACAGCAAATCTAATGGTGGCCAGAGACTTTTGCACAGTTCTGTTTGTTCTTTGATTTTGCCAAATGACCTGTCCATGGTGTACCTTGCCTTTCACCAATGTCAGCTGGTATTGGCTCCAGCTCCCCCACAACCTTCATGTGAAGGATAAAGCAGTACAAAATGGATGGATGGATTTTGCCATAGAATTTCTGCCCATCTCTGCCTGTTTCATGTTTTTATATTCTTTTGCCCTGTTCATTTTTTTAGTTTTAACTTTCAGTCTTCATTTCCCTCTTTCTCAAACACCACCTCCAACCAGTTCCCATCCATTAATCGCTCTCTCCTGTTCCCTCTGCCTCACCTTCTACTTCTGTGTTATTCAATCCCCCCCTCCTCTCCATCACTCTTTCTCTTGTCACATCCTTCTATCTCTTCCTCCATTCATCCCTGCTTGGCCCAGACACAGAGACATTCCTGACCTGGACTTATCTTTCTTGCAGAGCAGCCACTGCAACAGCAGCAGCTCAGCTCTATCTCCAGCAGTCATCAGTTACTGGCTGTTTGACAGCATTCCTTTGAGCTCTGGGATCTATGAGATTAATATGTTCAACTTCCACCTTTGTTTCCAACGCCTTGGCCATTGTGCCATATCTATGTTAATTCATGTGTTCATTAACCCGAGTCATGTTTTTATTTGTTTGGTGGACTAATAGATAGATATGTAGGTTTGTTAACCTTGGGCTAACATTTTTTATTCATTTGGTTACTTCCAAATTCAAAATGCAAAGTGAGATTGAGTTGAATGAATAACATTCTAGACCTTTAGGTAATTTAGGCTAATTGCTCAGGTCATACCATGTTTCAAATTAGGGAGGAAATGTATATTCCTTGTGACTGTTATGGCTATTGGCAGAGGGAGCAAGTTCCTCTTTGATCTCTGCAGTTAGGTAATGTGACCCGAGCTGGCTATTCTGACAGCTTTATGTTGCCTGACTTTACAAGTCAGACCTGACATTCCAGCACTAATGGCTTTACCATTAACAGTCATTTTATTATCTTCCAAAATTCCCTTGTTTCTGGTTTATGGTACCCAGAGAGCACTTCAAAGCATCCTTCATCAACCTCATCAAGCTGATAGATGGCTGATTAGAGAAGTGGGCAAAACTTCCTTCAAACTCCCGGGGGAGTGAAAACGAGCAGCACAGTTAATGACACAAGCGTTTTCTGGACGGATGTTGATAAGTCTGTGTGTTTATGGTTACTAACTCTAGGGCGTGTAGGACTCTATTGTCAGAAGATATTTGCAGAGATGAAAGAATGTTTTGCTTTTTGATTCTCCCATTTAGAGAGGCTTAAGATGGATTGAGACTGAGATGAGGGAATGGGGAAAAGGAGAGTGATGGAAGATTCAAAGCTTCATAATTAGGTGAATTAACCTGGGGTCATATAGAACTCTGGAAGGGTGTGAGACCCCCCTCCATGTGTCTGTAAATGTTTTATAAAGCTGTCTTTGAACTCATTACGCAGAGGAAGATGAGTGAGCCCAAGGTGCCTTGAGGAAATAAGTGAAGGCTCTGTTTTTCAGAAAAAGGTTTTGGTATGAAAAAGGGAACGCAGTTGGCAGAGCACACATTTTCAATATCAGACAAAGTAAGTGAGAAGCTAAAATCACAAGTTTGATAAAAATATGATTATTTTTTTTAGTTCCTTATTAACACACCATGTGAAAGTGAATCACAAAATGATGATGACAGGAACTACGCTCAGCAACTCCCCTTCCTTTTTGACAGAACACAAAACCCAACTAACAGCCCATATGCAACCAAAAGTCTCAATACTATCCACCATTATGTAGTAAGAATGTTCCACTCTTAGTCTGGCCATCACAAGTCCTTCCAGATCCGGCACAGAATCCATGACACCCACACCTTCTTCACGGTTCTTCTTCGTCAGCCAGATGGCCAACTTGGCTGTGCCACACAAAAAGTTAATTAACATATGAACAGTATTTTTCTTTGGACAGTATTTGGGTCCAAAAACAAACAAGGAATGTGAGAAAGCCTCCCCAGGTCCCAAAAAAAACCCTGAAAAATGGTGTCACATGAAGAAACTAAACAAATAGATGCTGTAAGGTTTCATTCAGTGAAACTGTGTGAATGATTGTGAAGTCCTACCGAATGTCCAGGTTTATTTTTTGCAGTAGAATTAACTTTATCTTTTTTATGTTTTCAGCGATAGTGCTGCTGTATGAAGCAGTCCCACTTTACTTGTGTAGTGTGC
The DNA here is from genome assembly GCF_958295425.1 of Solea solea. NCBI lineage: Eukaryota > Metazoa > Chordata > Actinopteri > Pleuronectiformes > Soleidae > Solea > Solea solea. Next base: position 14,850,612 of record NC_081146.1, read on the forward strand.
TACTTCTGCCTCACCTGGACTTGTAACAACAAATGTGTGACTGTGCATCGCAGGAATGTCACTACAGACACGAAAAAAAGAAAGTGCTATATTGAGAAACAGAGAGAATCATGTGTAGCATACAGGCTTAAACATCATTGTTGGTATTTATTTGGCCATGGTTTTAATGTGACAGACATTTATATTATATATATATATATATGTACATTTATATACATTTATATTTATATTTTAAAAGTTACAAACTTGAGCTTTACTTAATTGCAACTTAAAATAGCAGTGAATGTGATGGGTGACTAGTATTGTGTCCCCTTGCCTGTCAGCTTCAGGGATTCAAAAAATTTGCTTATTTATCATGGCTACAGGTAAATGGGTTTGGATTAACTATGCCATTAATGCAAGATGATGCTGTGAATGCCATTCATAATGGTCTTAATCATTAATCTCAATGCTCCAATCCTGAGGCCACTGGAGTATTTTAAGCTCCCTAACTAATTTAGGCAAGTTGCTGCCACACTCTTCATTTATCCTGGTTGCTATACTATTTGTCCTTGTTGCTTGAAATGCGTTGCTGGAATAGTTACCTCATTGTAATTTGAATCCACGCGTGCACAAAAACAAGTGTTGTGTGGGTGCGTTGGATTGGTGCTACCACATCCCTACAAGCTCAGTAAAACCACCACTGATGTCTTACATTTCCTCATTCCTTTGGGATGACTTTTAACAGAAGTTTCATACTATCTCTGTATGAGAGGCCAGTCCACTCACTAGTATCTATCTCTCATGTCAAATTAAACCCATGTGTCATGAGTAGAAGAGCTAATACATGTTACAGACAGCTGTTTGATTGCCCTGTTTGATGTCATGATTGATCTTATGCCTGAAGACAGAGTGTATGTGTGTTTATTGTTGAATAGTTATTTGCTAGTCTGATGCAAGATTTCCACAAATTGAGTTTTTATCTCGCTGCCTGTCAGTGTGCATTGAACATGTCTACCTCTTGGTGTGCAGTCCTGTCAGCAGTGTCTTGGAACTATTGAAGCCTCTCTGATGTGTATTGAGATGAAAATGGGGCTTTATGTGTGTGTTAGTGTTGTGTGTGACATTCTTGCCCTGGGTAGCACTGCCTGTGTGGAGCTCGGATATAGCGTGCGGTTGTCAACTGCTTTCCCCCCCCCCCCCTTTTTTTTTCTCCTCCCTTTTATCTGATGATGCTCACTTTTACTTGGTGCTTTTCAGACTGAAATTCCTCTGGCTTAAGTTCAGTCCTGGCAACAGTCAACTGCCCATCAACTTGGCACGTGTGACAGAAAGGAGGAAGCAGAAAATTAGATAAGAAATCAGCAGAGAATGGGAGTGGGGTATTGAATAGTGGGATATTAATGAAGCTGCCCCCATTTTCGTCTTTGAACTTTATTGTAGGGCATTGTATTTCTTGTTATTGAATCTCCCTCTGATCAAGATGAGTGATGGGTACATAATGAACTGCAGCCAGTACAGTGCCAGTGCCATTTTTTTTTTCATGTTCTCAGAGTCTTAATCATTCATGGGTTTTTTTGTTGTTTTTTTTGTTTTGTTTTTTAAAGCATTATGTTTAAACGGCCTAGAGCCCTCTGCCGACTTGCTGTCTGTTTACATTGCTACAGATACTATACAGCAAAGTTGGCCTTTGCTTATCTCCTTATTAGTGAAGGAATTTTTTCACTCTTTAGTTTGAATGAATCTTAAAACTACTTTCAAAATGATCAACCTGGTTCAACCCAGGGAAGACCCAGGACTTGCTGGAGAGTTTTTTTGGAACTCCTTGTGTTCCTTCCAGAGGAGCTGGGGGAAGTGGCTGGTGAGAGGAGTATTTGGGCTTCTCTTCTGAGACTGCTACCACCTCGACCCGAATAAGCGGAAGATGATGATGATGATGATGATGATGATGATGATGAACACCTACTTTTCTAAATGAAAGGAGTTGCATTCATGGTCCCTGGTTGCCACTTTTTCCTGGACAGAAGACACTTAGAATGAACCCACGGAAGCACTAAAACTTGTTATAGCCAATGCAATGCCTCCTTTGGTTGGGGCCCTCACTATGAGTTGTTATGTTGGAAACGTGTGTGTGGTCTCATGCACAAATAATGGTAGACAACACTTTGGCTGTTCTTCTGAGGCTCCTCGGGCTCTTGACAGAATGAAACCATGCATTTCTTTTCTGCTCCATCCATTCTTGTTGCTAGGAGACTGGATGATATTTTTTTGCTCGCTTAATTCCTTTTTTATTTTTTGGGGAAAAAAATCTGTGTCCATGTCTTGCAATATTAAGATTTTACATGTGATAAAATACATTATTTAATTGGTTGATATGAAGTTAGCATAACATAAAATAGAATAGAAATACTTTATTCATCCTCAAGGGGAAATTGTTTTAACATAGCAGCAATACAATACAAAAAAAAATATTATAAACATAAAATGTTATGTAAACATAAAATGTAAAATGTGCAACAGTGGGGAAAAAAATGCAATAATAAAGGAATGGCATAAAAGAGTGCAATGGCATACAAAAACTAATGGTGCTAGGTTAATGCCGTGTTCTCAAATAGGAGACCTTTTTAAATGGTGCAGAAGTGATGATGCCACATTAGATAAACAGGAACAATTTGCATTAAATTAAAAACTGGTGACAACCTGCACTGCCTTTTGTTTGCTGAAATTATATTGCAATTTATAGCATACAAGTAGTCACAGTAGATCAGCTTTTAGTCCTCTTTTGGTGAAGCAAATGAGTATGAGTAAGTGGTTAGCCCTTAAGTGGACTTCACCAGCTGACTTAAAATTGTCCAGTTTTGCAGCATAAGCTGTATATTTGATGTCTTCATGCTCTTGCTGGCAGTGCTGTGGTCATTAGTTAATAAAGCCAACTTATAGTTTGTACTCGGAGCTTGTAGGAAAAGAGGTTGTTGGTAAAATTGTTCCTGCTTGTAGAGATATTTCAAACTAGTCTCTGTATCCTGTCTTTGGTTAGCCTTATACCCACTGCATCCAGTCAATGCAGTGTGTTAAAACAAATTTCCCAGATTTCTTTCCTTTTCTTGTTTCAGAGTCTCTCACTCACCCATACACAAGATCTGTCATTTTTGTGGAAAAAGCAAGAGCAACAGAATGGTCAGGAAATGTCAACAGTGTGGTCAGTCTGATTGAACAGTTGGTTTAGGTTGAGACCTCACTGAACGTGTCCCTGTTCACCACATGCATTCTCTCAGACTGAAGCTCTGATAGAACTTTGCAGCACTTTGGTTTGACCATTTTCAGTAGATTTGGTCCTTACTTTGATCCAAATGTTCTATATTAAAACCGATTTTGAGGCCAGCTGTGTTACCTGCTGTTTTAATGTGAAATATTACATGTATATACCACAATGAGCCACGGTCATTACAGTGTGTCAGTAATGTACAATCTGTTTCTTGGGGATTGCTTTGCTCACCAGTAGCCATCTGCATGTTGGAATGCCTAAACTATGGAACAAGTAAGGATTTACCTAATTTACTATATATGGGTGATTATTGGTGTCTGGGCAGATTGCTGACATATTAATTTTTTTCGCCTAATGAACACCTATGTGTGCATTGTCCAGAAAAGACACACCAAGACAGGAGCTGGTTTATGGGGAATGTGTTGAAGCCGAAAGAAGAAAAATATGTTTTACTCGTACTTCAACATCTCTGCTGATGTGCGGTATCATACTGTGAGAGTGCTCCTCCCCACAGGCAGCCATCTGGAAGAGAAGGGAAGAATAGAGGTATGCAGGGAGAGCAACATCTAGACTTTTCTGAAGCGATAATGAAATTGATGTAAGATTTAGACCATGGCAGGCCCAGATATGGATCTATATTTTATTTATATAAGCCTGGGAATCACTTTGCTATGTTTCTCTGGCTGGAATATGTGTCTGTCATGTTTAGGGGTAGACTATAATATCTGTGAGAGCTGAAAGGATTAGTCGAGCCCTGATGGAAACCTGTAGTAATATTGACTGCTGTGTGCCATGTTGATAATGAGTTTCTCGGTACGTTATAGTGTATTTCTTTAGATGGGATTAAGCTTAAATGAAGCATTTATGCTTCTTTTGGCTGTTGATCTGAGGTCACCACAATGGCTGTAATTGTAAATGGTATGTGCACTTATAGAAAGTGGGATTATCCAGATAGATATTACTTAATCTTCAATGTTCTTTCTGCATTATGCATTGTAGTCATTTGTGACCCCAACATGGTAATACTGGAAGTATGTAGAATACCATTTATTTAAACCCAAGCAGGCTGACCAATCATCGCATAGTACCTACTCAGCATGCTTTTGGAACCTCGCCTGAGCAGGTACAAAAATAGTATGTGGTACCAGATACTATGCTAGTGGAAACGCTACTTAAACCGTGGCGTGGCGTGGTGAGTAGAGCCGGTGGAAATACGCCATTAGAACCATCTTCTTCCAAAGATACATGGTTGTCGATATATTGTATAACCCCAACCCACCTAATGCCAGTGAACCTCGCAAAACCACGTGAAAAATGACTTCACCGAGTGAAGTAATTTTTTTAAGCTATTGAATTGGCTCTATTGAACAATATTCTACCTGTTTAATCTCCAGCTCTATCAGCCCTAAGCCCATTACATTTGTTAAATAAGTGGTGTTTTGAAGGGACATTGAGTGCCTGTTCATGATTTGGAAAATTGTAGGTCTGTTGTCCATATAATGCTTTTTGGCAACTGCTGAAAATATGAAGTTACTATGAATGCTCACCATATTTACTGTGTTCAAGTGAACTTGAACTTGGGCAAATCACTCTATTGTGTTACATATATTCAAATATTGTTTGAAGTGATAGCCTTAGGTTACAGTAATGCAGTGAAATTGAGATGAGGGACATGCATTCCTATTCCAAATTGTTGAAGTGGATCTGTTGAGGCATCAGATCTGCAGTGATTTAGGAATTTATTGTAACAAAGTGAAGCAATAAGTGTGATATATCTACACAAACGTACTATTCACTGTCAAGGAAAAGGTTGGAAAGTTAACCCACACTTTCATGATTACACTAATTATCACTCACATTTCCATCCATATTTGCATTCTTATGCTTCCAGTCCTGTCTCGTGAAATCCAGCCCAATGTATAAGCATGCGACACACAGATGAACACACATTGAAGGAATTCCAAGCAGCTACTTAATCCAAGCAAGTGCTGACTGAGGCTTAGATTGGATGGAGGGAGTGAGGAAGAAATGAGTGATGTTGAGATGGACAGGCGAAAGGGCAAGGGTTTTAAAGATGGGTGGGTGAGGGGTTAAAATTAAAACATAGGACCGCCTTACTTTTTATGTATTCTGTTGGTTAAAAAGAGCTTTGTTCAGTCATCAGCTGCCCTGAGACCATTTCAAGAAACTTGGGCCTGATGTGTGTTGCATTCTTAGATTCAACATTTAATCAGGGGATCCTGTTTTCATAATGGACAGTGTAAATTTAAACCAAGCATCAAATGCACTGATTGTAATGTTTGTGTGTGTTTTGTAGCGTGACACTGCACACGCTCTGTTATATTTCCTAGTACCCTGCATCACTTCTTAAAGAGATCTCTGTTAAACGGTAACTGAATTAGTAAATGTGTTATTAACCCTTCAGCCATTTTTTACCAGTTATAAGAAATGCTAAGCATATTAAAGTATGCATGGAAATCATGAAAGAATTCACTGTATTGTTTATATGAACTTCATAATACACGCTTACATTCTGTCCGGAGACCTACATAGCAAAGCGTTGTGGGGCGATGAGTTGAAACCTAAGCTAAGTAGCTGGATCTCTCATCATGTTATCATTTAATTCTTAGTCATACACACCGGATTACAGGTTTTTATTGCGACAGACCACAGCCACATGTCGAACACGTCCTGTTTTGTCAGTACTAGAGATGTAACGATATGAAAATTTCATATCACGGTTATCGTGACCAAAATTATCACGGTTATCAATATTATCACGGTATTGTTAGATGTGTTCAAAATGTTCCAAAAGTACTGAACACACACACACTGAAATCTTTTAACCAAGTTTTATTTAAAAAAAGATATTTTATATTATATGATTATTATTATTATTATCATTATTATTATTATTATTATTATTATTATTATTATTATTAATAATAATAATTATCATCTGACTGACTGACACACACACACACACAGGTCCTCACTCTGTGTCGGATAATAATTAAGTAGCAGCGGTCGTACACAGCATAAAAATAAAATAAAAAAACACAGAAACAAACACATTTTGGTCTGCTACGGTACCTGTCGTCTGCACACTACTCGCTTTCGCGAGACAAACCATGACGTTTCCCACTATTCCGAAATCCCGTTTTTGTTGACTTACCCGCTGAAAAGTTGTGTGTGGTGGTCACGGAGATGGCTCATCATATTGGAAGTGGCTTCGCGCCGCGAAGTTCGCGGAGATTTTTTTTTTGCATTTTCTGCCCAAGGATTGATTGTCTTCAATTATTTTACTCTCAACATCCTTTAAAAATACAAAATATGCCCAGATTTCTGATCTTACGGGGGGGTAATCTCTGGAGCGCAGGTGGCTTCAGCCGTGTTGTCGCTGGACAGACAGTGCAAACTGCGCATGCGCGCCCGCTTGAGCGAGTGCCGTTCAGGTGCTGCTGCTTCTCCAGGAAATGAGCAGTATCACTGCGAGTTTTTCGGTAATCAGTTGCGGTAATCAATCACGGTTTTAACGATAATTAAAATTTGAAACGGTATGATAACCGTCGGGAATTTTACCGCGGTTTATCGTCATACCGGTAATCGTTACATCCCTAGTCAGTACAAACAACCTATACCTTGGTGGTGCACGACAAAATCTCAGTTAAACATCCATGATGCATTTTGAACTCACCATCGTACTGTCATACTCTATCATTAAAATGCCCTCACTGTGTGGGAGCAAAAGATCTTGGCATGAATGTCACGAATGTCCTTGTATGTGTTCACATACTTGGCCAATAAAGCTGATTCTGATTTGAGCTTCATGCTAACAATACAACCTCCTGCTTTCACTCTATGAATGCTCAGATTCCTTAAGGTTCAGCTGTGTTTTTATTTATTTTATGTGACATAATGTCACTGAACCATCAGTCAAAGCACTATAGTAGTTATAGTTTTCCACTATAACTTACATTGAAACATATAGTGGTGGGTAGTATGTATATTGTGTTTCGAGCCACTGAATGTAAATGTACTTAAAATATGTTGAACTTATTATTTCCTGTTTTTTCCTCCTCTTTACTATGTTCCTGCAGGTATGATTACAGGGAGATGCTGTACAACTCCACTTTCTGTCTGGTGCCTCGAGGACGAAGGCTGGGCTCCTTTCGCTTTTTGGAGGCTTTACAGGTCAGTGACCCAATTTATTAAATTAGATCTGAATAAAGTCTGGCACAAATTATTTAATTCAATTTGAATCAGTCAGCATGACTACACATGGATGAATACAATCTATCTACAACATTAAGAGCTTGATTACTTCTGAAGAAACCAAACTGTAAAGTCATTTATAATCAGTGGGTTGAAATGGAAAAAGTGATGTACTGACTTACTCCCACGAGCTCTCTCGCACGCTGCCAGTCATTTTATAAATGTGCAGCTTGTGTTTCTTCAGCTGCCTCTGACTCAGTATCGTCACTGCTGTCTGTACCATCTTTTCTGTTTTATTGTTTCTTTATATTCAATTCCGGTTCAGTGTTTTTCTCATTCAGTCTCTCGTCTCCTCTGCTGACAGACTTTTACTGAATTTTACTGATTGAAATATAGTTTAATTTTAAGGGACCTAAGCGTCAACCTAACAATGTTTATTATGTTTATGGCTGCACATATACACTGTCCTTTAAGAAATGTTGTGCTTCCCGTTCAGTCACTTTACTATAATCATGTTGTATTCACCAAAATGTACCATTGAATTACCATTGATACTGGGTTTGTCTCACTTATGGTCTCATTCATGCACCTGTCCTAATCCTTTTATTGACACAGTTCTCTCAGACCACAGATATATCAAACATGTGTTTTTAGCTTGAGGCAGGCAAAGATTTTAATACATTTTTGCCTTTACACACTTTGCATTGCAGATATACCTGCATATATTCACATTTCAGTAAATATGTACAGTATATGAGAGAATGATTTGGTGTATATTTAGATTTTAATCATAATTTATCCTCTACCAGTGATATACACTTTACCAAGTGTAACCATGGAAAACAAATGACTGACTAGTGAGGTTTGTGTCAAAAGAGCAAAGAAATTATTTGACAAAATGTTTCTGAGGAAGAAGCTTAAGAGTGATTACTCTTAAGTCTACAATAGAAGAGGAGCAGTGACTCTGTACTGAATGGTTTTAGAAGATAATTGCACCATAGAGGACCTGGGAGGCAGACATGGCAAGACGGTGAGAATGTTCACTAGGTCAGCACGAGGGGAGAAACTGTGCAGCTTCAGTTGAGCTGGTATGCAGTTGTTGGCTGGTGTGCACACAACTGGACCACAGCCTGGAGGTATTAGTGTTTCACTCCAAACTCAGCCTTACGCTGGGCAGCACAGAGAGTCAAAAAGGGTTGGGCAAAAGTTAGGGAATTTGGATAAGTTGATGGCTTATCAGCTGCATTGGATACACTGGCTCAGTGAAGTATTTCAGCAAGCCTGGTAGGGTTTAGTGGGTTTGTCCAGAGTGGAGACATTCACATGATTTAACCATGAGTCGAGGCATTGAGCAAGGGTTGAGTGATTTTACTGATCCTTGAGAGAGAAAACCTGGTGTCATGTAATGAGCACATTTGCTCAGACTTACTGCAGAATTGAGTTATAATTTAAGAGCAGTGAGATGAGGGTGTCTGAGTGTGCACATGCATGATTAGTTGTGTTAGCTTTGAGCTGCAGGAATCTCTAGATGATTGGTCGGCAGGGCAGATCGGTAGGGATTGGTTCAGCAGGTTGCTGCTTTTACTAATGACACCAAGGAGATTATACAAGTGCTGCAGTGATGAGGCGGGAGCGTTTGTGCCTGGACATGAATGTTCATGTGTCCATCAGTGGATGGTACCCTGCTTAACAGATTAACAGAAAGCCCAGTCACTGCAGGCAGAAAGCAGCCTGCACTATCAAAAACACAAGCACACATGCACGCTCACACACATATGGATGCTCAATACAGTGCAATTTTCTACGTTTTCAAGTATATTTTCAAGTGCATGTTCTTTTCCCCTGAACATAATGAACGTTTTATGAGATTGCAGTGCCTTGTCACTTTAAGAGTAGTCATCAGGGTGCTGCAGTAGTTCTGTACTTAATGGAACTGTGTAGGAAGATGTTGCCCCTGTTGCTTAAATTGCCTGATTTGATTGCTTGAGAAATGGACCTTGTCCAGTGATGGCAGGGGTTTGCAGAGCGTAAGCCATTTATTATTTTTCGCTTTTCTGCTCTGCTCAGTTTATCTTTATTTTATTACCTGTTGAAGTAGAGATTAAACCACAGGGATAACACCTGGCTGTTCCCTTTCAATACAAATACTTTAGTGTCACAGGGAACATGACACTGACAGCATTTCTTCATCCACCCCACTGATTTAATACTTGTATTTATTCATACGTTATTTATATTATGTATGTTTTGCATCACTTTCTTCAACAGTTCGTCTCAATAACTAGCTGTGGATTTTTTTATGTGGTGTTACGCTTAACAGGCAGCTTGTGTGCCTGTGATGCTGAGTAATGGCTGGGAGCTTCCCTTCTCGGAGATCGTCGACTGGAATACGGCAGCTGTGATTGGGGATGAAAGGCTGCTTTTACAGGTGCGAACAGCTTCAAAAGCTGGGGGGGGGGGGGGTAATATCCATTTGAAGTTATCGGTGCCTAAAGGAAACAGTTTGAGACATAAAAATCTGTTCTGTACACCAGTGTCAGAGTACAGGTTCTTCTTTTCCAGATTTTGTAAGTCAGTTTGCAACAGTTTGTTTTATGTGTACAGATTAAAGTCCTGACTTATACATTTTGACCTGTCTTTTTGAGCTGCTGTAAAACTGTTTATTTGAGATTTACTGTACACAACCTTTAAGACTAACTTCATACATGTACTGAGGCAAATCTTGTTCTTGCTCCACAGACACTGTTCTTTGTGGACTGTACTGTGTCAAATACAGATTTATCAGTTTCTGTTTCAGTATATTAACATGCGTCCACCACTGTTTTAGATCCCCTCAACAGTGCGCTCCATCCACCAGGATAAGATTCTGTCCCTTAGACAGCAGACGCAGTTTCTATGGGAGGCTTACTTCAACTCTGTGGAGAAAATAGTACTGACCACACTGGAGGTATGCACACAGGCCCACACATTGCACTACAATGGTTGCACACAAAGGCATGAAAAACGTTGAAAAACAAAGCACGGACCCTTTTTTATGCAAATGTTTGAGTCTCCCCATTATGCTTATCCCAGATATAGACTTTTACATCATGCAAGTAAAGGTTGTGTTAAATATAGATGTATCCACAATGGACCTGCTCCAGATTAGATGCAAAAAACCAAGAAGGATGATATATATATATATATATATATGTATATATATATATATATGTGTATATGTGTGTGTATGTATATATGTGTGTATGTATATATGTATGTATATATATATATATATATATATATATATATATGTGTATGTATATATGTATACACACACATATACATATACATGTACATACACACACAATGGTAAACACTGCTGTCATGTTCCTGAGGCTGTTTGTTGTTCTCGCTTGGCCATCAATGATATTAGTAATTGGTTGCTGTCAGTCTATTTATCTGTATTCTTGCCTCTACCAGGCTGTCATATGGCTCTTAGGCTGAAATGACAAACAAGCAGAAACAAAAGCAAGGAGAAATGATAGAGGATAACAGAGGAATTGACAGTTCAGCTATCTGTTTTCAAGTCATACTTGAAAAAGATGAATTCAGATTCATGCATCTCCAAAAATTCACTCCCCTCAATTTCTTTTTACATTTGTTTGACTGTAATGGATATGTAATGTATGGCTGTTAATCTGCCTGAATATCATTTATAAAAAAAAAAAAAAAATGTGTCACCAATTTGCTTGTAGCTGATGTTTATTGAGTTGGCTGCTTTAAATTTGAAATGTTAAGATTCAAACACACAACAGGGAAGTCACTACTGATATTCAATTGTCACATTTTCCGTAAGACCTATTGCTTACTGCAGTTTACAGTTAGTCAGTTGTTGTCCTCCGATAGTGTTACAGAGGCCTCGTCTCAAGAAGTATTAGGTCAGGGTTCTAGACGTCAAGGTAAAGTTACAGTCCCAAGAACCTGATCTTCCTCCTCAGAGTCTTAACCCTGTTAGGTCCAAGACAAAACATGGTACAATTAGCGGTTAAATTTTAGTCGGACTCTGTAGTTGCTGCTTAAGAATCTGTTTATCACACTGAAATCCTACAGAACTGTAGCTACCCAGGCCTCATTAATATTTTTATTAAGGTTTCAGCTCACTGTGTAACATCTGTGTAACATCAGTTGATGCTGTGGGCCTGTAAAGCCTGCTGATAGCTGACCTGTGAGTTTGGTTTAGCATAATGGAAAATCCTGGTGCCAACACCAGATTCATTTAGAAGATGTTTTTAGTTTATTTTTAGTAATGTCACTAAAAGTATGGATGTGATCATTTTTAAGTTTGATAAAGTCACTTTGTTACTCTCAGTAGGATGTCATAGTTAGTCATCAGTGATTGAAATGTGCTGAAAACATAATTAAAAATGATAAAGATGATGAAATCTCCAAAAATAAAAACAATGCATCATTTGTAGGATCTTTGTTTCTTTGAAGTGACACATTTAGTGACACATTAGTTGGTCATTTGAAAAGTGCCAAGAGATATTTGTCTGCACTTATTTTCAAAATGTAATGTCAGACTATCTGTTTAATGTTTTCCTGTTTTTTTGTCCTTAAACGTTTCACAGGTTCACCTTTTTCATAGAGGGTTTTGAAGTGTGACGAGTCACTCAGATGTTCAGTTGACAGGTTCACAGACGACATGCTTCTGAATTCCTTTTGCTTCTGTATCGATGCAGATCATCCATGACCGGGTACTGCAGCACACCTCGAGGAGCAGCCTCATGTGGAACAGTCTGCCTGGAGGTCTTTTTACTCTGCCTCGCTACTCTACATATATGGGAGACTTTCCTTTCTACTACGCTAAGCTGGGTCAGTGAATTATTCCTGCTTATGCTATACAGTCGGCAAAGAACCCATTAAAGGCTCACCCTCATTAAGACGTGGCACAGGAACAGCTGGTGTGGAGCATCTGCGTATGCATGTTATGTTATGTGTCTCTTTATCAATACAGAGTAGCTCATCATTTATACCTGCTGTGTGTTGCCATGATGCATTTGTGCATTGATTAAATGTGTAGACAGGCAGCTTGTTAGTGACTTTGGACGTTGGTAAAGTGACGCTGTTTTCTTTATGTGCTTTATTAAAAGCCTGTCCAGTTTCACTCTGTGTCAATTCAGCTTTAAGTAATCAATGTAGAGATGCTCAGAGTTGTCGGAGATAAAAAACATAAAGCTGCACCTGCAATTGCATCAAGTACATGCACACGTGATACACTATGTTATTGAACTTACTTAAAACTCTTTTTTTTTTTCCAGGTGTCAAGCCATACCCCAAGTTCACAGCGATCATCCATGTGGTGACACCGCTAGTCTCCCAGTCGCAGCCAGTCATGAAGCTGCTCGTGGCTGTGGCTAAGTCTCAGTACTGTGCTCAGGTACTTAAAGACCCAACACTCAACCTCACACATGATCAAAGTGGTGATGCTCATAACACTGCTCATACATTAATAACTAATGTGTTCTGTGGCAAATATATCAAGCTGCTTTCCATGATCAAAATGGTGCATAAAACCTGTCATTTCTGAATGGAATCTTGTATTTAAAGATGATAAGTATATTATCGATGACAGTGATTGGTTTTAAGGTAGTCCGTCTTTTAACCACAATATCATTGTCGTTTTCGCACTTGATTTTGTTTGACTTTTCCTGAATTTAGGATTGTATAGCTATAATTAAGATGTTTATTATAGCAGTGACTGTAGCTGTAGGTGCAGTGAATGTTCTGATAATGGATTTAAATGTAGAAATGCATGAAAAAAATAAAGACATTTTCTTCCATAGAGGGTTGTCAAACATTAAAAGTTGATTTTTTTTGGTGCACATATGCAGATAACCAGGTGAATGTCTATGTTGAATGGAGAGCGATGTCTAAGTTGTATCTGTTTTTGTGCAGGTGATAGTTCTGTGGAATTGTGATAAGCCTCTTCCTGCGAAGTATCGCTGGCCTGCCACCTCAGTTCCCGTCATTGTGATAGAAGGAGAGAGCAAGGTAAATGCCTCAGGCTGATACTGTCTCAGTGCAGTTGCAATGGTATGTCAATCAGATCTGCAAACCTGCAGTTTAATTCACTTTGAGACGTAAAATTTCAATTTAAAATCCTGCCAAGTCCCAGTGGCACATCCATTTTGACTCAAAGGAGTTGAGTCATGGCAGTTTTTAAATGTCTTATTAATGCCATTTAATATTTATAGACAAAATTATAGATTATTTCTGAATTTTAACCACAGTAACTAACCCCTGCCAACCACCATCAGTCTCATCAGCTTAAAGAGATTTGCCAATCAGGACTTTGGTGCGACTGCTTGTTTTTCAAAGACTTGCGTGCGTAAACTGTAGGATATGAGTGTTGGTGTTAATCACAAACGTATTTGAAATTGAATGCCAATTTAACCACCAAGATTGCTGCTGTTGGGAGTGGAAACCCACATACTAGAGTATAATTCAATTGAAAGTGGCATTTAGATGAGTGTGCACATATTGCTTAAATTGAAACCTACCGTCTATGCACTTGTTTGTACAGAGTTATTTGTATTTACATTCCAAAAATATGAGCGCTTCATTGGATTTTAATGCACTCCAGTGCATTTGTGGTTATAAGCTCATCTGTGAGATGCTGTATTTTGCAATCATTTGCAGTAATATCAGGGGCCGTACATGCCCCTCAATCTGCTAGAGTTTTTTAAAATCATTCGAACTTTTATCCACATGGAACTGGCATTTTGAATTTATTTTGAAAACGGGTCCCAGAGTGGGAAAACCTCAAAATGCCATCCTTGTTTTCTTGTGTAGAACTAATTAGCTACTTTGGGAAAATAATGATGTCATAGCCCCACATCTCTTGTGCTTGCATTCACCGTCACAGTCTTCTTCGTCTTCTTTCTTGAAACAAAGCCACGTTGATGGAAACCTTTTTGAGATTGAAAAATAAAGTTCTGTTTCTGTGTAGATGAGGCCTTAGCTCGTATATTTGGCTGACTCTGCTGTCAATGATGAAACAGCTCTGTAGCGCAAACAGACGTGGAGAAGCTCATATGGGTCCTGTTTACACACTGGATGTTTTAGTTGAACCACATGTTAACACTGTCGCCGTATTGTGTTTTGAAAATCAAACCAGGTGATAAGCAGCCGCTTCCTGCCCTACGACACCATCCCCACCGATGCTGTGCTGAGTCTGGATGAGGACACTGTGCTGTCCACCACAGAGGTCAGAGAGAATAATGGCAACGTCATTTACAGCAATTAGTCATCTCCATATACTGTATATGTTGTGCAGGTTCTCATTAATACTGTGGAAACCACTGGTAGTCATCACACATCTATCTGGGTCAAAGTGGTGACTATAAACTGATAATAATTTGTCTTTTTCTTTAATTCTTGTGCAGATTACAATCTAATAGATGTGTATATTTATCACATGGTTATGGATGGAAGTAATGACCCAGATGACTGTATTTTATTAAAAAGATAAATGGTCAGGGTGAAAGTATTAACCGCCACATGCATAACCTACTTACGATTATGATCTGTAAAAGTGGAGGAGTTAGCAGAGCAGTAGCAGCTATAACAATTTCACTTATTTCCACCGTAGATGTGCATGAATTTACCACAGCTGACTGTTAGACATGCCTCAGTACTAAAAGCACGGGTGTAAATAATGAAATGAGGGATGTTTGAATGACATTAAGCTGCTTCAGTTGCAGGTAGTAGGCATTAGTCATGGTGGCTCACTGTTACACAGTCACGTCTTTCTGGGAGACGCGAGCTTAATAGAGTCGTATTAAATGTCATCAGTGCCACCTGAGATTTTCTTGTTTTGACATGTCAAAATATCTGTTTTGATACAGACTTGCATTTTGTGCTTTCTAAACACCTCCCTCTCTGTCTCTATCTCTCTGATTCTGGTCCAGGTGGACTTTGCCTTAACTGTGTGGCAGAGTTTCCCAGACCGAATTGTTGGTTACCCAGCCCGAAGCCACTTCTGGGACAGCAACAAGGAGCGGTGGGGCTACACTTCAAAATGGACCAATGACTACTCGATGGTGCTGACTGGGGCTGCCTTCTATCACAAGTACTGAACCTCAGCTTTCTTCCTCTGCTAACTTCTGTGGTGCATTTTCATCCTCAACATTGTGATTATGTTTCCCAGCTACTTCAATATTAACACAAATCCTCCTGATTTCCCCTTAGGTACTACCACCACTTGTACACCAGTTATCTTCCAGCCAGTCTGAAGAATATGGTAGACCAGATGTCCAACTGTGAGGACATTCTGATGAATTTTCTTGTGTCAAGTGTCACTAAACTACCACCCATCAAGGTCACCCAGAAGAAGCAGTATAAGGAGACCATGATGGGTCAGGTGAGGCACAGTAACCGTGATATAAAATTGCTTTAGTATGCTTCTGCATCAGTGACATCCATCCCCGGAGACATCGTCTGCAATACACTTTTAATTAAAATCCTTCAAAGTCATCATATACACATAGCACAAGTCTGGACTGAGTTAGATCTAGTTCTAGTTCAATAATATGCCCAAAAGCAGAGTGGACACTGATATTTACTTTGAATTAAATGGTTATTTAAGAACACTGTAAATTGCTTGTTGGTGCCCTGCGATAGACTGACGAACTGTCCAGGGTGTGCACTGCTTTTCACCCTGTGTCAGCTGGGATTGGCTCCAGTGATGCACGACCCACATGTGGAGAGGATAAAGCCGTAGACAATGGTTCTGCTACCGTCTCTTGTAAATATTCCAACAGTGAAATATGCCCTTTTACTGTGAAAGCCACACAGAACTTTTTCAAGGAGACTGTATTTAATGGACAAAAACCCATGTTTTTCCTTGTTAATGTTGACTGCTACCACAGAGACACAACATACCACTTTAACGCTAACAGTGTTGCTATTAGGAATAAACAGAACACTGAATTAAAATTTGCTCTTTCACAATAACATCATGAATAATTACAATAGGTGCTGAAAGGTCAGAATAATCAGTGATGTATTATTTATTTACATCTCTGCTCTCATGACGCTGTTTCTCCCTCTGCCTCCACTGATTTTTCATTCTCTATTTTTCTTTTTTTTCACCCCCCTCCCCTTTCAATCCCCCTTCCTTCTCTACCGTCCCCCAAATCCCAGAGCTCCCGGGCATCTCGCTGGGCTGATCCGGATCATTTTGCCCAGCGTCAGACCTGCATGAACAAGTTTGCCAGCTGGTTTGGCACCATGCCCCTGGTCCATTCTCAGATGAGGCTGGACCCGGTCCTGTTCAAAGACCAGGTGTCCATACTGCGGAAGAAGTACAGGGATATTGAAAGACTATAACGTTCTGGAGCCCCCTCTCCACTGGACACACCAAAGACAGAGTGAGGGGGCGGACACACAGAGTAATGTAATGCCGCTCCGTGATTGCATTAATGAATCACTGGAGAAGCAAATAGGATTGGGTAGAGGAGGAATATAAACTCCCAACAGAAGAGAACAGCACATCCATATATCTCGTCTGTTATATCCTTTGTACTTCCTCAGTTTCCCCTCTATACCTTTTCTTGTGTGTGTGTGTATATTGGTGTACAGCTGAGCACACAATATGGCTGAGGACGTGAACGTACTTCACTTTGAATTCAAGTGGTCAATTTCATGGGAGTTGTAAATCACAGCTCACTGCGTCGGTGTCCCAGTGTAGTAGTGCGGCTCCGCCCCACTGAACAAGACTGTCTGTTCTGCTCTGTACACTATGCACAGGTTCCTGAAAAGTTTTTCTCAACAGAATTTATTGATAATTATGACTACGACAGAGGATAACACTATTTTGGATCGCTATTTTTTTAATACAGTTAATGAATGCCCAGCACTACTCTTCTCTGGATTGTTTTAAAACCAATAGTGGAGTGGGTGAGGAGAAGAAAAAAAAAAGAGGACTGACAACCGCTCAACCATCGTTGAGCTGATATTCACAGTGCCTCAAGTCAATCTAGTGGCGTTGGAATATGGGAGTTAGAGGAAGGCGCGATAAGAACCTTGATTTTGCTGCTTTGTTTCGATGGTTTCTAATTTCAATTTGTTCCTTCAAACAAACCTAATTGTGATTTTGTGCCACTCAGAACCTTTAGCGTGTCTCTTTTGGTCAGGCTCATATGTTAAGCGAGAGCCAGTACTTGAACATGTGCTGGACTGAAGAACAGTGTAGGCTCATAGGAGCTGCTTTGATTCAGAGACGCTGAGCTCTCCAGTCAAGCCAACCACCAGTCAAGTCTACACAGATAATTGTTTAACAAGAGATCATTTGTGTTATTTTCCCCCCTCTCGTAGACCCAATTTAATTTTGTCCAGTGACAAGAACCTGACACAGGTCGTTCATCTTGATGAGCTGGCATTATACTAAGTAGACTACAGTATTTTATTTTAGTTTTTACCTTTTTCTTTTTTTTTTAACTAATAAATATGACACAACTCAAAACATCTCTCCTCAGGCCTAAGGAGGGATCTAATCTATTAAGTAAGTATTCTCAGCCACGGTTAATTATGAGCTTTTCAGTTTCCAGTGCAAATATGTTTGATAATGACTGATTTAAACAAAGTGCTGCTGTGAAAATGAGTGTATTAAATCTGGTGTTCTGTAATTCAGCATGTCGCGTTAATTAAAACGGTTCATATACGTTCGCCTTCTAAATCTGAGATGCAAATCTCATTTAGTGCAAAATCTGTTAATTGACGACCAAGTGTCGGTGGCACATAAAATTGGGTCTCTGCAGACGGATCAGTAGGCTAATTGGATTAAACACATTCTTTGTGTTTGGTTCCAGTAATACTGTCATACTTACTTTTTTCCCCCTTCTTTGGTTGGATTTGTCATATCAGATTGTCTGTAAATGTAAATTGATGAACGTTGAATGTGCACTTTTTGTTTTTAAATCATCGCCAAGTGGACGTTTCTGTCTTTGAAATGTATGCAGGGTTTCTGTGTGAAATTCTGGAGGCGAAGAGTCCTCCTTCAGCAGCTTCAGCTTTATTACTGTGGAAGATAAAACAATCATTTCAATGAGCTTCACAGACCCCAGTTTGTGCCATTAGTTTCTTTGTAAATATTTTTTTTTTGTCTAATATGAGGAATGCCAACTATTCCCGTATTTATTTGGCTCATCAATATATTGTTTTTTTTTAATTAAGTGTGTGAGGAAGGGGTCAACAAGAGGTGCGTACGAGTGGGAGACTGAGAAATCAGCATCGAGAAGGGCTGCATGTTTTTCCTCCTCTGAAAATGTGTAGCTTGAAAGTAAATAAACAACCCTAGTATTACTAAACAGTAAATATTTTACAGAGGATAACATTTCAGAAATGAACTTGGTGCAATATCTAGGAAGACATTTTCTTTTTCTTTTCTCTTTCCTTGTTGTTTGAGAGGGCGTGGGGTTACATATTGATGTGCCTTCTGAAGAAATACACTTACAAGTTTGTTTTTTTTCCTTCTGCCTTGTGCAACAAGCAGGTCCTCATTTTCATTACAGTAGCAGTTTGTTGTTTATTTGTGTAATCAATAGCCAGTAACATGTAATGGCTCCCTAAATACTGTTTACCACTGGATCTGATACTGACATTCCTGCCTTTTCTGTTAATTGAACATTTCTCAAGACTTGGACTGACGCGTGCACTGCCTTGCATTACTGTACCTGCGACGGCTCAACAGTGGCCGTCACAAGTATGGTAATGCATGTAATGCACATACAGTAGGAACTTCACTCATGCATACACAGTATTTATCAGGCAGAAATATGTCTCAACTTAATCACTGCCTGCCTCCTTCATTTATTCTGTAATTGCAGGCCTAACTTTATGGAGATTCAACACGGGCAGATAGAGGAAAAAAATTCAACATTTTGTAAGCAAATTTTTTTTTAATAAAAACAAAAAAATAAAATGTTTGATATAAATGGACTGTTTTTGTTTTCTTTGGGTCCTATTTTAATGTTGGTGGTGTTCTCTGTGCTTCCACATGAAAGTAAAAATTTAACCTTTATGACACTGGATTACGTATTGATGGGGGGGAATGTTTAGATGGAGAAAGACTCAAATGAAAACTGCTCCACCTGTAACTTGCTTGCTTTGAAAGTCTATTTGCAGTCAGGGGACTTATGTGTTTCCATAATGTGAATTTAAAAAGTAAAATAATTTTAGTATTGTCTTAATATGTTGCTGTACGGTGCCGAATAAGATGGAAAATGGACTTGGAGATTGCTTGAAAAGTGCTTGAATTTGAAATTTACTAACTATGATTTATGCCATTGTCCCCATTTCACCTTGCCATCCTTCTTAATCACTGACCTGCTAACTGCCTTTTTTTTTTCAGGCCTCCCAAACACATTTTGCACGTTGGTTTTCTGTGTCGTACTCGCAGCAGGAGAGCCGACCTCAATATCTTTAGCTTCCTGCTTCCTGTGCATGTGTGAACCTCATTTTGTGCCAAGGAACTGTTGTTTTTACACAAATATCTGTCAGGATGATTGGTTTAGACACGTTGCATAAATAACACAATCCGTCCAGGATGATCCCATGGTGCAAAGGAGCTGCCAACTCAGCCCGAGCAACAGCTATGAAAGAGATTGCTTCTCCCAAAATATATACACAGAGACAATCGCCCCAAACTCTTAAAGCAAAAATATTAACTGTGTGTAAAAGCGAGACACTTGTCCAAACAGCATATTTTATATAGTTAAAGCAACACAAAACCCACATCCATTCTGTGAGGACTGAGAAACAAACATAAGCTCCTGATGCTGGGTTTATATAAATTAGTGATTTCCAATAATGTGTAATTTACCAGACAGCACTGTTGGGAGAGTTTTACTGCACCCAAGGGGGCTGTTCGGTGCGAGAAGTCTCCTTGTATGCTAATCAGTTCAAAACATCTAAGTCCTCTTGATGAGATGTTTATCTGCAGTGGAGAAGGATCTCAGTATATGCTGGCAGCCAGGCCAATGTTGGATCAAAGTCTGTTACTCAAGGCCAAATTTAAAAATGACACTCTCTCTCTTTCCAACATCTGTACTTGGGGACACGGTCACGCAAGCCAAAAAAACCAATCCTCTCATATTTTTCGCAAAAGTAATATAATTCTGACTTAAGCCAACATATCTTCATAGCATAAATACATTTTACAGAATAAAAGAGCTGAAGAAATTCCAATAATATTCCAATATAAGTAAAAAATATAATTTAAAAAAAAAAGAATACTTTTAAACATTTCCACAAACAAACAAACCACACCACACATTAACAGTAATTACTGTCATCACATGAGCATTATGGGTTTGAAAATAGAGCGTTGTATAAAAGAGGTCATTTTACAGAGGAGTAGGAATGTGCTCCAAATGGCGACGCAATTGAATACATTTAGATTAAGTACACACTAATGTAAACGAGACACTATAATCCAGAAATAATGAATTCCACAGGACTGAAGGAATCTAATTGTCCAGTCACCATTTGCCTCGATAAAAATCCGTCTCCACTGTTAGCCCACATCTCCTCAGTGTGTGTTTGTGAGTGCATAGAAAAATGCTCACTTCATCCAAACAACACGATGTTTTATATCCTACAGCTGTACACGTAATAATGTACTTGTGTTTGGGTAGTGATAATCCGATGTAGCAGGCTTTGTGACTCACACTTTGTTAAGAAAAGAAGCAACAGAACAGAGGAGGCTGGCGTCTTTGAAGACTTTGCTTAGCATTGTCACAGCAAGCATCAATCAGAAATCAGGATAAAATTATCTCGTTTAAAAGAACTGTGTCACCGTGCAGACATGGCTCAGCTGCATTTATGTCATCGTCTGTTCACACTGCACAAGGGTTTAGACGGCAATGCAAAAAGTAAAGGGCCTGATTTAATACTCCCATAAATCAGTGATGCAACACATCATCACATCAAATACCTCCATTCAATTTTTAATTTAACATCATTTCAAATTCACCATCGCCTCCTCTACATCTGCTTGCTTTCGGTCGCAGAGCCATGTTTGGCACAGATCAATAATTTGTTCTCCTCACAATACCACTGTGTAGTGATGAAATATGTGTGAAAGCAGGGATGGCATTGATTTTAGGAGCACATCTGAGCGCAGTCCAATACATTTGTGAGATTATTTCTTCCCTCAGACCTGCTGGTGTTGTGATCGGGTTTTATTATAATGCCTCGTCGTCATCAGCGGGCAGCTCAGACACACAGGGACTGATGGATGTTCAGTGCATGTGTGACTTACATGATTTGACAAATCAATTCTCAAACCGTACTGCTTTTAAATAAACAAATGGAACATGACTGTAATGGTGTGTGCGTGCTCACTCGGTTATCCGCGCAGGGTCATGGAGTCCTGCTGCTGGAAAGACATAAACATGCTCAGCTGGCAGCAGCAGCAGCAGCTTGTGACACAAATCTGCTTTGCTGCATACCAATGTTACAATTTGATTGTAGATGAGTCGCTCGCTCTCTCTGTCTGGAATGCTCGTCCTCATCTCTGTGTCGAATATACTGTTTGGAAATGAGTTTTGTAGTTTGCGTGGCTCCCCAGCTCCCTGCACATCAAGGAGATGCGTTCATTGGATTGATTTTCTCTTTGATTGGCTGCAGATTGCTTCCCTCTTGTGTAAATATTCCGTTGCAGAATTAGTTTGTCTCCTAAAAGTTTTTCTTTGAATGCATCTAAACCAATTATCGCCTCCGCAGTACAAACAACAACAAAAGTAGTTAGTGATAAGTCATTAGAAAAGCCTTCATTGCAGACAGCACACCTATGACAACAGCAACTGGCAACACAAGTGCTCCTGTGCTTTTCTTGTTAAAATGTGGCAAATTAGCTTTGGGCTTTTCTGTTAATGCGCAGCATGTGAGTTATAGTTGGTTAGGTGTTGGATCTAAATCAGTGTCACCTGGGATTTGTTGTAACACTTTTAAAATCTAGAGAAAGCACTCTCCACTCCCTACATTTTATCTGATAGTCATTTACAATGGGAGTTCTATTCAGGGGGGAAAGTCCCATTTCATTGTTGGGGGACAATAAACAGTAAAATATCAGAAAAAAAATACAACATTACAACATTATTTTTTATTGCTTTCATAACATAACAAAGGAAGCACAGTTATATGCATTGAACAAACATGTAAAATCCCCCTCCACCCCCCAATTTATATCTGGTTATTGAATTATACTCAATTTAAGTTCATTTTATACAAATAAAAATCTATATACATTTGATTTAACATGTTTGTTCAATGCATATAACTGTGCTTCCTTTGTTATGTTGTGAAAACAATCCCCCCGCCCCCCCAGCAATGAAATGGTAAAAAAAAAAACTAAATAAAATGTAGGGAGTGGACACAGGGTGCTTTCTCTAGATTTTAAAGCTCAAGTAACACTGAGTGTGAGTCACTGCTGAGGGTTACTGTTTACACGTCCCCTGGCACTTCCATCACATATCTGTTGAGGGGGTCCCAAATCTGGTGAAAAATTTTGTTGGTGTTTTATTGTATAGGTCATTTTTTCTTTTTGTATTTTTTTACTCTCTTACTCTCCTTTGCTTGGTTATGCTGCTCACACACAAATTGATAGACATGGCAAAAACAAAAACCGGTACAGATGGTGATGGGAACTGAGAAAGCATACTTCTTCATAAAAATGATGTACTTCATTGAGCATTGATTACCTTCCAATGACTTGGATGCATAACAACAACAGAAATTATAATAAAAACGTGATCAACAACTGTGGTGACTATCTCCTCCTACACAGCCAATTTTAACAATTCATAAATGAAAAATGTTGGCTCATTCAGACATTTTCTGTAAGTTTTCCCAAAGAAGAAATGAAGTGGGTTGTGCAGGTCACAGACAAACAGGCAGGCTAGACTGTACACATGCACGCCAGTCATAAACTCTGTGAGACAGACAGACACATGGGGAAAACACTCAGCATCTCCAATTGCATTTCCCTGGGAAATATTCGTATTCTAGTGACTTTATAACTTAGTTTAAAATGATTAAATGAATTAATTATATCTTAGGGAAAATATTATAATATTTTTAAACTTCATCCTGTTGCCAGGTTGGATCCATCATGGTTTCCTGGCTCATGGTCTGATAAGTGCTCGGTAAGCTCTGTGCCACAGCGCCCCCTATCTCCACCCTGCGTGTACAGCAGACCGTCAGTCAGCAGACTCCTCCTCCGCCATTTTTGACTGTAAACATCCTGCCGATTTTAAAAGGACAGCGGTGAGCGGGAGGAAGGCGAGTGGCGCCATCTTGGCTCTTTTAATGAGTACAACAGGGGAGAATTCGCTGGGAGAAATAACATAATCATTGGAATTTCACTCTAAGCGGCGTACTGTGGGTAAGTGTGTCTGCAGCAGAGACATCGACGAGTTGTTTTGATGCGTTTGTGCGAGGCAGAAACCGGCATGCACGTCTGTGTTTATTTGCCGTGGCCTTCGCTGTACAGGGAGCCGTTAGCCTCTAGCTAGCAACACTGTTGTAGCTGGCAGATGGATAAAAGTATGAGCAGGTTTGAATGAGCGACTTCTACGTGTGTTGATTACTTTTCTTCTATTCCTCGGGGGACTGTACTTTCGTCCGACATTGCAGAAAAGCTGGAAGGTAACCTACGCCTGCCCCCAGACGCTAAGCTTACTGTATGACTGCTTCTTTTGTAGTTAGCTGGCGGCTAATTTAGTTGACCTACTTGATGGCGCCGACTATTTACTGGGATCGACCAAGCCTTTGGCGCGCGAATGCTCCCAGTTAGGTGAATTTAATAACGCGCATATTTTTGTTTTTTACATTTCTGATTCACGTGACGGTGCAAATAAAATTCCACGCTGTGGTGGGTGAGAGTTTGGAGTAAAGTGTCGGTTACCGTGGGCAGACATGTGCAATACCACTGTTTGCCTCCTTAATTAGGAAATAGGCGGAACTTGCATGAAGTCGGCGCTTGTTTTGATAACCGTAAAAACTATTTTTTTTTTAATGTAGTTTTCCCCGTTTGTATTTGACATGAGTGATTATTGGAAATCACTAAAAAAATAAACGTACCCACAGATCGAAGATGTGTTAGCAGGGAAGTTTTGATTCTAGCCTTAACGTTAGCTGTGTTTTAGCATGTAAGCATCCGACGTGACAAGATATGGTTTATTTCAGATACTGGAGAAGTAGCGGGCAAATGGCTATTTTAAATAGATGTTTTCAAAAATACTAATTAAAGCAGTCGGAGAGCGTAAACCTCCGACAAGGCCGCCCTTTTCCCCACAGTGTCAATCCACTCCTATCATGCAAGGCTGAACTTAAAAAAAATCTTGAATTCCAATCACCAGCTAAATGTAATTATTTTTTCTTTGCACCATAAGCTACAACTGTAGACAATTCCCCCCACATTTAGTTGTTTACGTTTTGAGTTCCACTCGCACACAGACACGCGCGGCCGAAAACAACCTCGTTGGCGGATGGTTACATTATTTAACAAGGAATAGTAAACAAAAACAGAATGTTTACAGATCTGAGTCTGTATCATTCTACGTAGACTTTGGTAAATTCACCCCATATCACCATGCATATTTTTGATATGAAATCTTTCCTTAAATTAGATTTTTTTTTTTCCACAGGTGAACCTTAAATCAGTGCAAGTGTGTGAAACAGGGGAACCAGGGCAATGTTCTACGCCCACTTTGTCCTCAGCAAACGTGGGCCGCTGGCCAAGATCTGGCTAGCGGCCCACTGGGACAAGAAGCTGACCAAGGCCCATGTGTTTGAATGCAACCTGGAGAGCAGTGTGGAGAGCATCATCTCACCCAAGGTAACATATTTGTAGTTTCTGCATTGATGTGGTCACGCAGCTGGCCGTGTTCACTTTAGTCTTCAGGCTTGTGTAAATTCTGTGTTTTTGCCCGTTTCCGTCCTTTTGTATCGTCATCAACCAATTGCTGATGGCTTTGTTCTTACCTGCTTATAGTACTCCATTGCTGGATTTCATGCATTGAAAACACAATTTTTGTACAGTTTGTACAGCCACTTTTCATGGTATTATGCATTTCATCTGCCTTTTTCCATTAGGTAAAGATGGCGTTGCGTACATCAGGCCATCTGCTCCTAGGAGTGGTGAGAATCTACCACAGGAAGGCCAAGTACCTGCTTGCAGACTGTAACGAAGCCTTCATCAAGATCAAGATGGCTTTTAGGCCAGGTACAAAGTAGTTACCTAAGGAACCACTTGAACATCCCCCTGACTTTGTGATCACTAGGGGTGGGCGGTGTGGGCAAAAAATAATATTTTTGACAATACCTATAATTTGTTGATATCCTTAAAACTTTTATTTTAATTGTCTGAATCAACACTTGTTTTACAATGTTTAAGGAAAACGACTCATTCTCTTTAGCATTCAAGCTAAAATGCAATGACTTAGAATTGAACTACACCTTAAAAACATTTGTCTCTGGGGTAAACATTCAGATGCTCTGCTTTAAAGGTACATTTCGCTGCATACAAGCACAAGCAACTAGTAAAACATTAGCATAACCATAGCTAAAATGTGTGCTAGTGTCTCAGACGATATTTGTCTTGGTGTCTTAGACGATATGTCTTGCCCATCCCTAGTGATCACTAATTTTACTTGGTACTGACTCGTTGTTGCTCTTTGAGGCATACAATCATGTAGTACATTTGTGTATTTTAACAATATTATGACTCTGTGTGGACACAGGTGTGGTGGATCTACCGGAGGAAAACAGAGAGGCTGCTTACAATGCCATCACCTTACCCGAGGAGTTCCATGACTTTGACCAGCCACTTCCTGATTTGGAGTGAGTTATTAACATGCTTGTTTCTGTGTGCAAAATACTTTTGGACAATACCTGAAAGAGAAATTGCTCTATATGATGAGATACCACCACCAAGTGTTGTTCAATCCTGTTATCTTTTTGTAAACAGTGACATAGATGTGGCCCAGCAATTCACCCTCAACCAGAGCCGAGTAGAAGAGATCACTATGAGAGAGGATGTTGGCAACCTCAGTCTCCTGCAGGACAATGACTTTGGTATAAACATATACAGTCATACTTCCCACTATAATATACAAATAAGTTGAATAAAATAATTTTGCATATCTATGCTGTTGTAGATTTGATTGTGTTATGAAAATATTATTCTTGGACATTAACTTGAAGGAATCCAGCTTGTTTAAAATAGCGATTTGCTTTTCAGCTGACTTTGGCATGGACGACCGAGAAATGATGCGTGATGCCAGCACATTTGAGGAGGATATGATGATTGGTACCGCAGCTTCTAACCTTTTGCTGGAGGCTGAGCCTGGTCCAGCTAATTTGCCTGACAAGTCCAACCATATGGAGTATGATGACTTTGGGGATGGCTCCATGGCCAACAGTGATGGGGGAATGTTGGGTGAGTAGTTTTAATATAATATCTCATCCATAATTTTGGACTGCTGTTGACATTGCTTTTTTTTTTTCAAAGGATAAATCATCATTAACTGGTAGTCACGTTATTCCACTTTGTATTTTTTCTTTCTCCTCAGTTGATAAGCTGCTGAGTTCTGAAGATGGAGGTGGTATTTTTGATGATCCTCCAGCTATCACAGAAAGTGTCATGATGCCTCCAGATCATGGAGATGATGAAGACGACTTTGACAACCTCCAGTCCCGTAAGAACAGCGGTTTCTTAAAGAATGTTGAACTAGAAATGTGTGGGGTTTTATTTTATACATTTTCTATTTTATCCCCTTTTGAATCTATAAAATGCAGTTACATGTGGAAAAACATTGCCACCTGGAAAACCTTTGTAGGGATAGCATTGTAAATGCACATTGTGATTTCTTGCCTGTTCTTGGTGTGTGTGTATAGCGGGTCCAGACAGCCCAGACTCTGGCCCAGCGGAGCCACTGCCAGCAATGGCTGATCAGACAGAACAGACTACTCTGGTTCACAATGAAGAGGAGGCCTTTGCCCTGGAGCCCATCGACATCACTGGTGAGACTTTTACATCCGAAGAGAGACAAAACGCTGGTTTTAATAAATACTTTCTTTGTATCTTTGCTTTTAATTCTTTGTGGGGTTTTAATAGTCTTTTTGAAACAATAATACTTTGTGCAGATAATAACCATGTCGTATTGTGCAAAATTGACGGTCGCAGTATTTAAAAGCAAATATCTATAGAGGTTTTTGTGGTAGAGAGCAGACAGTGGTTACCTTATTATTGGGTAATAACTGCTGATGATGATTTAACATTCTGTGCACATTGAACTTCGTACAGCTTTAAACTTTTTAATCAAATAAAACTTTTTGATTAGTATGACTTCTTAAAAAGAGTTCAGCTGAGCAAGAAACACTCATGGCTGTATAGTGGCACGACTAACTTAAGCAAGAAGCAAACAACCCGACTGCATTTAATTTGCATCTGTGAGTGAAGTCCTTTCTGGCAGGCAGATAAAATAATATGAGGCTCATTCTTTTTCATCTACACTTTACGTATGAGGCATAGTAATCGTAAAGCTGTCATTTAGTGCTTATATTTCCTTTCTTGCAGTGAAAGAGACGAAGGCAAAGCGCAAGAGGAAGCTGATTGTGGACAGTGTGAAGGAGCTGGACAGCAAGACCATCAGGGCTCAGCTGTCCGACTATTCCGACATTGTCACCACCCTGGATCTCGCCCCACCCACAAAGAAGCTTATGATGTGGAAAGAGACAGGAGGAGTGGAGAAGCTCTTTTCTCTGCCCGCTCAACCCCTGTGGAATGCTAGGCTTCTCAAGGTAACAAATGCTTGTTTTAAATATGCATGTATTATTGTGTGTTCACATATCCACTCATCTTTGAGAACATGCTGAGACTCTCCCTGAAATCTCTTAAAAGATAGACAGAATTTTAATGAAAGGCACACTGGATGTCTGACACTCCAAGCAGGTCAGACAGAAGGATGTTAAAAGTAAATGGAGAGGATTTTCATAATATTGTAGCTTTCATTGACATTCTGTTCAGGTTCTGAGATTTAAAATGAGAAGCAGACGGCGAAAGAAAGTGATTGGTTTTGTCTCTCGTTTCCACATTCTTTCGCAGCCACATTACATCCCCAGAATATGGAATGGAAAAACTTGTTGATGTATAATTTAGCAAGCTCTCCCTTTTTTCTTTTTTGACATCAGTCGTCACAAACACTCCTGTCGTCGTGATTGTATGTCTACTTCCCTCCAAGTTTAACTGTGGAAATTTGTGATGACAGATGTTCACACGCTGCCTGACACCTCTGGTGCCAGATGAGCTCAGGAAGAGGAGAAAGGGTGGAGAGGCAGACAGTCTGGATGAGTTCCTCAAGGAGCTGGAGAACCCAGAGGTTCCCAGAGAGGAGGTCATGAGTCAGCACAGAGATGTTATTGGTAAGTCATGCTGCTGGAGGAGATGAGAGTAGGTCATGTCGGAGTACAGTCAGAAATCTGAACTGAGACATGATCAATGAATAAGTCTGTGTTTGACATTCTTCACACAATCTCTCCCTCAGACCACACTATCATGGAGGAGCCTAGTATGCTGGCAGCCTCTGCAATGGAGGGCAGTAGGACGACCCTGGATGAGACAGCCATGCCTCCTCCTTCCACCCCCCGCGGGGTCAAGCGCAAGACCATCGACAAAGATGGCCCCATCCCTGTGAGTAATTTGATGTGGAGGTGTCAAAAATGTAGATGATTTGAAGACCTTCCATGGCTTCCATATTCTCAACAATTAAGAAAGAAATACAAAATGATCTCTAAATAACTGGAGTTGATTGCACAGCTCGGTCCTGACTTCCGACATCTTCCCCTCTTTCAGATGACTCCATTGGAGCAGCAGCAACAGGTGGCTGACCGTTCCATCTTGTCTCAGAGGTTAGAAATGCCCCAGGTGGATCTTCCCCCAGAGGAGACCAGCATCAACCTCACCCAGCTCGTCCCTGAGCTTGACCTCCTTAGTGAGAAGAGCAAAGACAAGAAGGACGACAGCGAAGAAGAAGAGGTGAGGGGAAACTTGTGCTTTTCTCTGGTACACTGACAATTTAGTTGGTGGTGGCAGTTGTGCAATCATTTAGTTTGAAAAGTGCCACAACAGAATTCACAATAGCAAGTTACAAGTCGGCTGTGTGAGTCTGGGACAGTTGATGCTGAGTACTGATGTTTGTGGTCATCAGGATGAAGACGGTCAGACTGGAGACCAGGATCAGGAGGAGAAGAGATGGAACAAGAGAACACAGCAGATGCTGCACGGTCTCCAGGTAAGAAAAATACGATGTTTATGATGTGATTGTGTAGTATACATTTTTCTATAGATGATGATGAATCAGAGAAGCATTATGTTGGGAACTACAGTTCCAGCTTCTTATCCATGTACTTTCCGCTTGTTTTAATGAAACTAAAGTATATAATTGAATGCTTGATCGATCATTCGGGTCATTGGAGAAGACATGGTTTGACACGTTGTACCTCTGTCTCCCTAGCGTGTCATGGCTAAGACTGGTGCAGAGTCAGTCAGTCTGCTGGACTTGTGCCGGAACAACAACAAGAAGCAGGCAGCAGCCAAGTTTTACAGTTTCCTTGTCCTCAAGAAGCAGCAAGCCATCGAGGTCACCCAATCTGAGCCCTATAGTGACATCGTCGCCACTGCCGGACCAAGGTTCCACCTTGTTTAGACATTGGAAGAACACTCTGCTTGCTACAATATACTTTTTAATTAATCGAGTTTTTTGCCTTTTTATTTTTTGTTTTCCTGTCAGCCCATTTTATTTCTAGGGAAGGGGGTGGGAGTAGTTGGGACCGGGTTGGAAACTTTTTTAAAAAAAGGATTTTACTATACTACAGATGGAATCACGCAGTATTCATTTGGGTCAAACGGAGTGAGGAAGAATGTTTAACAATTATATTTATAAAGCAATTTTTTTTTTTTTTAAGTCACTGATTTGCAACCTGTGCTTCATTATGGTTTGTAAGTTAAAATTTCATTGTCTGCTCATTCCATAGTTTTCAAAAGTTTTATACTATTGCTCCTCTCACGCCGGAAAGATTTCAGATACAGAGCTCTGTATTTTCAAATCAAATCCATCATTGACTCGTACCATGTTCTGGAAAGGTACTGTTTGACTGCTCCAAAGTGTAACCACTTCCACCTTGTCCTTGTTGCACTTGTTCTTTCATGATAAACAAAAAGTCACATTTGTCAAGTAGTAAATCTAACCTGGCATTGAGTTTCATATCTCGGATGTATAAATCAGGCAGTTTAACAATTATGTTCTTTTTTTTGTACCTTTATACATTTATGCTTATTCACATTTTTGCATTATGTAACTAGGTAATGTACTTGTTACAGTTGCGTTCGGTATCTCGCCTTTTTAGTCTTCTGGTAACTTCTAGTTGTGATACATCTGTAAAGATTTCAAATAAACTGTTTTAAGTACTTGGTAAAAACACTGATTTTTTATTTTTTTTTGTCATAAGTTTTAATAAGTACTATTAAGTAGTCATGTTCTCATTGTAGGACTGACAGACTTGCCGGTAATGTAAGAAAATACTTGTCATGCTGTTCGAGTGGTTCATTAATAGGAAAAATAAATTAAATGTATAATAAAGCTTCACAAGCAGTCCTTGTTTGACCAGGGTCACCCATCTCTCTACAGAACTTTCCCAGGAGCGCAACCGGGGTGGTGGAGTTTAATAAAAAGATCAAATGTGAGTTTACTGATGAAAATCTTTCTGAACGGGAAATATTTCAATGCACTTAATCCTCTGAAAGCCATTTTTCCTGGAATATGTTAGATGGAAGAAAACACTTTACACAACTGATGCCTAATAAAATAATGTTCTTTAGTACAAGGATAGTCACCTTTTTCTTGAAAATGTCAACACCTACTCAATTTCCACCCTTTTGTAAGAACACACTACTGAAGGCATAAAAGCAGATGGTTGAAAAAAGGCATTTTAAAATGTGAATATCTACGATGACATATTCAGTGGCTCATGTCTTAGAAAACATTGTAAAAAATTAAGCAGAAACAAATTTGAGTTTAAGAGGTTAGTAAATAATTTCTGCAGATGAATCATTGAATTTTTATCCAACACTTAAGAGCTCTGCTTTTGTCTAATCCCTTGTGTATTAGTGTATTTCAAACAAAAGACGGAACACAATGGTAACAAACCCCTCTATTACAGGCCCCCACCATTTTAGTGGCACCTGTAGGAGTGGTTCCAGCTCAGACATGCAGTCTGTTCTGTCTGTTCTTTTTCTTTGGGGTTTTACAGCAGTTGGCATCTGTTTTGTTTCCTTACTGCCTTGAACCCTCTCTTCTGTCAGCTAAAGAAGATAATATGAGGATGGCCACTGAGAATGTTGCACTGAAATAGCAGAGTGTGTGTGTGTGTGTGTGCCAGCCTTCAGGAAGCAAATGCAAAACTGATGAATAAGAAGGGCTGCCTGCAGCAGACACAGGCGAGAGAGAGAGAGTGGCACATGGCTTCACAAAACACGAACAGGTTGTAAAAGGCTCTTGAGGCCATGATGGCAGGCCAGAATACGAACGAGCTACAAAGTAATCAGAAAGAAGAAAAGGAAACTCGCTGCACTCTCACGCTCCTCTGTGTTCACACAGGTAATTTAATTGCAGAAACTGAAGTAGAGGAGAGTATGAACAGGTGCAGTAGACAGGAAGATCGAGGTAGATGCTTGCCAAGAGGAAGAGGAGAGAAAAAGAACTGTCATCACTTTGAGTCAGCCTCAGTGCTGAGAAGGCAAACATATGGATGAAAGATAAATTTAAGCTGAAGGCTGCCTTCAAGGAAGTAGTAAACACATTCAGGTCAGCGTGTGAAACATCACTGACCTGCAGCAAACACAAACACATCACTGACAGAGGACAGAGAGTCTGCTGCAGGAGAAGACCACAGAAAAGCACAGCGTGACTAATACCTACACTGACTGAGCAACATTTGTTACAGACTAAATTCATCCAGACCAGAGCAATGAAGTTAAAGACGGAGGTTGTCCAGAGTTTGGGAGCAGAAGGAAAAACTGTGGGCCAAATAGAAGATGTCCTGATGAAGTATCATTAAAAAAAAAAAAAAAAAGTTTTTTCTTGCTGTTTAATGACAAAACATTGCCAACATTTGGAGCGTTATCATCAACAACAGCTGATTTGTTTTAGTCCATGTGGTCAATTCCTTTATGTTAAAGTTCATTCTTTCACTGCTGTCTTTATCTTGTTTATTTGAGACACTTAAATAAAGATGTGATCCACTGTTATCACCTGACTTTATGGAGCATCACAATTTCCAGTTGAGTTTAGTGCTGTGCTCTTCCACATTTACCCCAAACGGCTTGATTTTCAGTATTGACGCTTCTGTTTTCAGGCAGGCTAATGTGAATGCTTCCTTTTCTTGCTCAGAACTATCACCATCCTGCTTTTTTTTTTTAGGTTTCTGAGACTTTTAATAATTGTATTAATTCTCAGGTGAGTGTCAGGGCCCTACACTAGCCCTCCAGCCCTGATAAAAAAAAAAATCATCTAAGGACTACTATGTCTGAAGAAAAGCTTAGCAATATTGGAGAACTGAGCATTGGTAAAAAAAAAAGAACAAAATCCTTGAACCTTTCACCACAACAGGCATATCCAGTTCATCTAAGGCAATACTAAGATAACTGTTTCTTACTTGTATCGCCGTGTGAAGCACTTTCTGATTCCATATCTGTGAAAGCTGCTATATAAATAAAATGTACTTAATTACCCCACAATTGTCCTCTGTTCTTTTTTGTTTGTACTTTGTAAAATTAAAAGGTTCCTCAAAGATCAGTTAATATTTACTGTATATTCTTGTGTATAAGGTTAGTTCATTAAGTTATTAAATTAATATTTGTTTGAGAAGCAGTATTGGTTATTTAAACAAACACGGCTAAAGATTGTATTTGTGGTTTTAGGGCACATTTTTTTGGTTCTGTGCTCCAGCATGGCCACCTCATTAAAACATTTCTGGACCCGCCCCTGTAAACGATCTCGCTCTGTTTAGGGTCAAAGTGCTTATTCATAACTCACCAGGCTTCTCATGAACTTGTCTGAACGTGTCTGATCCCACAGCACTGATGAGGACAGCTCTCCTGTTCCTCACGTCGTTTATTCCATTTGCTTAAAAACAACTTGTATTGGATTTCGCAGTACTCATCCCAGGTCTGCTACTTTGCATTAAATGCCGACAAATTGATTGTCAACGCTGCCATATTTACGTTTTCGAGTATCCTCGTCGGTTACAAAGTAATAATAAACGCTCTCTGTTACCACTTTACCGTTTATTCGGGAATGAAGCACACACACATTGTGAGCCGGGGTTTCTAACACACAGATACCTATCATAGCTATCACATAACATCAAAGGACCAAAGGAAATAATGTCATTAAAGATATTATCTTATTGACGCAATACACCTGCCATTGAGCAGGAACAGTCTAGCTTCTGGCCACCTGGTCTTTGTTTCTGCACGAGCATGAAAAAAAGGGAACGCATAATTACGGGAAACGTCCGTCACCGAAACCTGTCCTTCCCTTACCCGCGTGTGGTTGTTAAAGATGGCGTCCCGTAAAGAGTCTGTTCCTGCAACTAGCGCTACAATAACTACTACGGCCGGAACTTTGGACTCTCCTGTCAAACAGATCCAAATCGAGGGCCTGGTAAGTGTCATCACGGTGCCGGGAGGATACGTGTCGAATGTGGGTGGCGGGACTAGAGAGAAACCGGTCTTCCTGTGTTAGCAGATGTGGATGGAAGCTAAAATGTTAGCATCGTCATGGCGGACAGCTAACATGAAGATAATCTTCTGCTTTAATATATGCCAATAGCCGACATTACATGGCTATATCAGCTACGTTATTAGCGAAGCGACCATACTAAAGGGTTATTATCTGTTCATGATATTCAAAATCGCGGACAGGTTTATTGTTACTGTTAATTGGTGATGGCTTTCGGATTCAGAAAGCTGCCGGGGCGTTTAATTTTAAAATCTCCTCACGAGATGTTTCCATTTACAA
This sequence comes from Solea solea, assembly GCF_958295425.1. Taxonomy (NCBI): domain Eukaryota; kingdom Metazoa; phylum Chordata; class Actinopteri; order Pleuronectiformes; family Soleidae; genus Solea; species Solea solea. The sequence continues at coordinate 14,885,196 of NC_081146.1, forward strand.
CACAGCAGGGTTCCGAAATAATGTCTTAATTTCCTGTGTTAATTTCTGTTACAACTATAGTACCTCAAAACAGGCAAACCGTTTATGACTTGGGCATGTAAACAGTTGATCAATAGAACAAAGAAATTGCAAGTATCACAAAGATACATAGAGTCTCTTGAAATCTGCAGCCATTAGGTCCTTTTCCCTTCTCAGGCATTTAAACAAGCTCTTCATTTTGATAATAATATCAAAGAGTGTATTTAATAGGACTGGATCAATATGCATTTATCATGATTTGATTGTATCATAATATTAAGTTGCAGATTCTATTTGTGTTGCGATCCAACACAAATCAAAATAGAATGATCAATTTCTTGAGACAATAACAGCTTTCTAAGTGTGTTTTCCAAATTCAAGGCTCATCACATGTCAGTCAGTTTGGCATTTATTTAAATTAAGTAGGGCAGTGATACATTCATCATGTAACAAGAATAACAATTTTATAAGTTAACATTTAGCTGCCCCTGCTAATGAATAATAAATTAATAAATTAAACACAGTAAGGTCAATTAGAAAATAAATCGTGTTTTGGTTTTGCATACTAGTGATTTAAGAATATGAAATGCGGCCACTGTACAAATGTGAGCCTTCAAATGAAATCAAATAAATGTCTTTTCAAAGGCCTGTATTATAGATAATACTTTTAAAGAGAACATCCAACACGTTTTGATTTAAATCAGTAACTGCCACTTTCATAATAAAATATGTTTAACTTCTAATTATTTATCCCCAGGATAATATTCATTGACCGGGAGTGACCGCAAAGCCATGGTAAACGCAGGAAAAACACACAAGCAGAAATTGAGACGCAAAATAGGTTTTATACAGTAATAATCATCACTTATGCCAAAACTATGTTCGATTGACAGAATGTGGCAGATTCTGTAAATGTAAACCCAATGGTGTTGCTTCAAAACAAAAGGAAAAAAGGAGTGAGTAGTCACCGCTTATGTAGATATCTACTATCCACTGTAAGGTTACTGAATGGTTTTAGGGGTTTGACATTGTAGGATGATTGTCAAATTGGATTAGTATGTACTGCAATCGCCATATCTGGAACGCTGATGCTTTCTTCATCACTGGCCAGCAGATCTCTCTCCCAATCTTCTACATTGAGATTACATTCCTTTTCATTCTCTCCCCATTTGATTGAATCAGAGTGGCTTCAGTTGTTAAACTGATCGTAAATGACAATAATAAAAATAACGATACTAATAATAATAATCCATTTGATAAAAAAAAAAAGCATGTTATCGTTACAACATTCTTCACAATAAAAAACTCAAAACATGAAAATATCATTTTAGCACAACATAATTATTTATGGAAAATACATTCACAATGATGTCTTTCTCTCTTAAATGCTCTGATGATATTAATTTGTATCCAATAACATTTATTGTCTGATTCTCTTTTAGACCTTACTGTTTTTAGATTTCTTTGTAATGAAGGCAGTTTTATCAGTGCTGTGATACTATAAATTATCATATTGCATAATATGTGCAGTGTAAAAGCCGATTACAACCCCTGCTCTCTCTATGAACTGTCTTGTGATTTCTGGGTCTCCCATCACTCTTTGAACTGCTCTATGGTCTGACTGGTCAAAGACTCCCATCATGCTGCGAATTTAGCTGTGAGGCTGTAAACAAATCAGAAATTAAGTTGTTCTCTCCCAGACTACGTTTTGCATTATGCTGAACGTTTTTTTTTAACGTAATTATTGATCAAAAACACAAATACCCCTACTGCAAATTTAAATTGCTATGGTGTCACTTGATAAAACTCAACTCCAAAGACCCATAACACCACCTTTTTTTTATTTTATGTAGTTCTCCTATATAAACAGCAGAGGACAAACTTGCCTCACAGCCATGCACTTAAATTCTCCCTCTCCCTGCTTTACATTGCACTGGACACAAAGCAAGCAATTTGCCTGGTGTGCCTCAACACAGTAGCAGGAATTTTAACTTGCCAGCTGCAGCCCTCCTTTTATTTTTCTCATTAAAATTGCAGAGTTTTACAAAGAACAGAGTTTTGGGCTCCAAATTTCAATTGGAAATATTTTACCTTATTGTATATTATTTAGACCACCTTACGAGATCTCCAAATTCCCTTTCTCAGTCTTGTCAACCGAACATTTAAATCACAATGGTAAAATTAAAAGCAGCTGAGAGATGTTTTGTGTGCAACCTTTTTGGGATTCAGCCTGTTGAAGGTAACATGTTTGTTTGAGGTGGTGCTTTGAGACAAGTCTCACCTGAATGCATTGATATGCAGCAATTGCTGCTGTGTTGCATCATGACCCGTCTGGCAGAGGTTTGGCTGGAGGGTTGCTCACAGACGGCATCACCACTGCTGTGTAGAAAAAATTGGACTGTTTCCTTGGTTTTGAAGAGGTTTCCATAGTTGCTTTTGCCACAGAAGAGTGTGATGACTTCCATTAAACACCTACTGAGATCATACAATTGTCTCAATTTAACACCAGAGCAGAATAATCATTCATTTGCTATGACTGGTGTCAGTGTATGTTGTGTGCAGTTTTGTTTACATTGCTGTAAAAACTCTGTGGTATAAAAAAGGAAATATGTCCAAATTTGTTGTAGCATTTCTTACCAGTGGCAGACATTTCTGTTTTTTTAAATGTGAATGAGTAAAACACTGTGACAGAAACGGCCTATTCTTTGCCTTGAGGCTTCTTGCACTTGTCTTGGGTCCTTAAGCACAAACGTGTCAGAAAGGTCTTTACACTACGTTATGTGTCACAGATCATCTGGAACACATTCAGACACTAGATATGACTTACTGCTAGGGTAGAAGCATGTATTTGTTTGCCATTCACAACTGTGGTTGTTGTATTCTAATTCTTACTCTGTATTTTGAATTTTCAGTATTGATCCAGGCCTAGTTGTGTGCCTTAATATTACACCAGTCTTGTACAAAAAGGATACAAAACCAGCACATTAACTGGTCTAAAAGGTAATACATACGTTGAAGCAGTGGCAACAAGAATTGTCATAGTACAACTCTGATTCAATGATCTGAGGGTGAGCAGTAAACGGTGAAGCTGGAATCAATTAAGTTTCAAGCACTCAAGCTTTTTACATTTACATGCTGCTTTTTTCTGAGAGTCAGGAACAGTGAGTTATGTCATGAAAAAACTTTTATAAAAATTTATAGCTGCATACTTTAGATCATCTTTGTATACTTCATATGAGAATTATTGCTACATATTAAAGTGAATAACAGCTATTAAAGAGTTGGGGAAAACAGATGGTGTTGTTGAAAGTCAGTTGATTATTTCCTAAATTGCAGTTAGACCTCCCATTGTCATTTATTAGTCTTGGACTACCCTAGATTGAAAGTCCAACATGGCATGAAAAGACTTGTCAGAAGCTGGCATATGAAGTCGTAATCTTCTATGTCATCTTCATGCCTGGTGTAACCAAGTAGATGGCCCATCGTGCCACACAAGGCACATGAACAACAGTCATTATGGGATTGTCTCTCTTGCAGTACTTTCTCATAACTTGAGTCCCATTGTGGCGGCAATATGAGTGCTTTGGTGTGAGTGAAAGAAAAGATTTATGATGAGAATTAAAGGCAGGCAATGTGGGATTTTGGCCGCAATTGATTTTGCACAATTCAATTTTAAGCTTGTTGATTTATAATGCACTGTCCACATATCAATCTTGGCCCTCTTCATACGAGGTGAACTTACTGGGCTGCTGGACTTAGCTGCTGGTGAACTAGATCAATATGTGTGTGTGTGTGTGTGCATTTCAGCAAGTCACCATAATATAAATCAATACATTTCAATGCATGTTTTAAGGTTGGAATTAAGCCAGCAGTAGTTATGGTTGGAGTTAACAAGAAATTGGTGAGTCGATGTCCGCTGAAGTCACAGTGTGTGAGGGAGAGCGAGTGAGAGAAGGGAAAGAATATTGGAGTAATATGTGTTTGAAGGAAGGTTTGCACAGACCTTGAGATTTACAGGCTTTTTCTGATGATACCTGATGGTATTTTCCTAACATTAGGAAGCCAGCACAACAAATCCACAGAAACCTTCCTCTGTCCTTCCTCTCCTTTTTCTGTGTGGTGCTACTACTCTCTTTAAACCTTTAAAGCATGTCTGTAGGTTCAGGAGTTTTCTAAAAGCCCTACTTAGTTTCCTTTATTTGACTGTCCTAGAGTTGTTTTGAACCAACCTCCTCCTTTTCCACATGTATGCTATTTAAGTGTGTGATGAACAGATATCCAAGAATAAGAGGAGACCAGGAAAAAACATTTGCGGGTAAAAAAAAAAGGGAGCAAAAGCATGGGTGGTACAGGGGGTTTGAAAAGTGGCTAGTGTTGCCGATCCCCCTTACTGTTATATGTCCACCCTCTCTCCTTGCCTTCAGCTGGTCCTCTCATGCCATCTTTTTGTCATTATTACCTTTATCCTTGTGGTCTCTTCAGCTCAGCACTTTCACTGCTGCCTTTCCTCACTCTCCCTTTTATTTCCATTTTCTCCATCGTGTTCTCACTCTAACATTTCTCCCTCTCTCTCTATCAACCCCAACCCCCCCACACACCCTATGGTTCAGACCTTCCTCCCCTCAGTCAGTTAAGCCATGGCAGGCAAGCAGAGAATGAGATTTGTTTTTCTCCCCACTCCACCACATATCGTCTCTCTTCTCTTACCCCTAGCTCTTTTACTTGTTGCATGACAAGTCTAGCATCTATGGAAATAAATCATCTCCCAAGAAACATGTACGTGTGTGTGTGTGTGTGTGTGTGTGTGTGTGTAGGTTAGTAAGACCAGTAAGGGCTCCCTCATTGTGTTGATGGGTGTTTTGTAGTGAGCATGGCTCCAGGACTACCACCCTGCTCCTGCATGTATGTGTGTGTGTATGTATGTGTGTATTATTAATGCCTTTGGTTGTGACCTGCTCACACTGTTATCAGCGTGATTTATGCTCTTCCCCTCCACACTATGCTTTCAGCTTCTTGTCGTGTTCCTGTTCATTTAGATGCTTTGTTTTCTTCTCTTCTTTTTTCCTTGGCTGCTTTTTTCAGGGCCTCTCATGATGTGTGTGTGAGAGTCTGTCCACGTCATTGTATTTTGTGTTTTCTATAAATAAGCCATAGCCCTTTATTGCTGTCCTTGGTGTCGGTGATGCAGCATTACAGTCCAAACCAGCTCCTCAATCATGTGAATGCTTGTCCTTTTGGCCCATTTTGTTCTGCCATTAAAAATTAAGCACACAATGATGCATGGGCATGCCGTTTAGTTGAGGCATGACATGTGGTATATCAGAGTACAAGTCCAAATTTACCCTCCCACTGTCTGAGCACTTTCTCTCAGAATTTCTGTCTGCCACCTCCTCTTTCTCTCGTGTAAATTGCCAAGCTCTGCTGAATACTAACTGGCCTTTTGTACGCACTCAAGATCAGTGATGCACCAGTGTTTGAGCTGACAGGTGGTGCTTACATCTCAATTTACCTCAACCATAGCCAGTGTTTGGCCAAGTAACTTACCTCTTCAAGAAACAACACTTCATGGCAACTTACTGTTTTTTTTTTAGAGCTTGGTGACCAGTGCTGAGTGTGGAATGGTTGGTTGAGGATTTATTATGTAATTTGTAGAGTGTCTTCATGATAGTCCTGGTTAAATAACTTGCATTGTATTAGCCCCTCTCACGTTTAAGCTTCAATCCTCCTTTTTGTTTACTTTATTAGGTACACTTGTGCAGTCCTATGCAATCTAAAGCAACTGTTCTGCTATAAGGTCAGCTTTCTAGTGCTATTTGTTACAACAAAGTAACTTACAACTCGAATGAATCAATTTCATAATTGTTATTTATCTTGTGTCTTTATGATTAAAAAATAGTGAAGCTATTTGCACTGTGCTGTTCAGTACCAGGATATTAGCTTCAGTTAACTCTCTGAAAGTCTGAACCTGACTTAAATGCACAGCATGAATGTTTTTTCCATCCTCTGCTTTAATCATTATCCATTCGCATTACAACACAGACTGACACGATCATCTGCTATATACGCATCTTTACTATATAAGGTAGCATTACTTTCTACTTGGTGTTAACAAGGTGTAGATCAAATCTATAATATGGCTGACAGGATGGAGTACAGCAGTTGTGGTAATGCAATATGCAACTAGCATATTCATGATTTAATTGCAATATAATTGCTTTCTCACTCATGTCATCGTGCCTCACTCCTTTATCTGTTTGCTTAATGCCTCATTTGTTCAGTGGCACAGATTGTTTATGTAAAGATGTAATGTCCAGTTTTACTCAGTGGGAGTATATTATAGAATATAATATTTGTGTCTGAATATTTATGTCCATTTCAGTGTTTCCCTCTCTACAAAAATAGAAAAAGACTACAATAAAGAGTAAATGACTTAAAAAACCCTCCTGTTATTGCATTGTCATTATTGGGTAGATGGATAAAAAGAAAAATGTATATGAACATGTGTATAAGAACCTGAGAGGCATTTGCAGCAGGTGGAATGGAAAACAATCCAGGCAGCTTGTAAAACAGCCTCAACCAAAGCAACTCTAAAAAACTAATTAGTACAATCAACAGAGACAGAACTGAATTGAACAACATAAATCAAAGGATGATAAAATACAATAACTAGAAATGCTGTGGAAACCACAAAATGCACAAACAATAGGCACAGTAAATAAATTACCTCCAGTTGAGAAAATGAAATTGTTTTTCAGAAACTGTAATAGGAAAGAGGATGAAGACTCCTTTCTTCCCTCTTTGCCTTTGTCCTGTTGCTGTAGTTCGATACTTCAGTGATATTGTTCTTTTGTTTGTTTTTAAAGGTGGTGCTGAAGATTATCAAGCACTACCAGGAAGAGGGCCAGGGAAGCGAAGTGGTTCAGGGTGTCCTGCTGGGCCTGGTGGTCGATGACCGGCTGGAGATCACCAACTGCTTCCCCTTTCCCCAACACACTGAAGATGATGCAGACTTCGATGAAGGTAACTGAGTGCAGTTTTTCTCTGGCTTCTGAAAAAATGCACACACCCATACAAACAACACAATATCACATAACAGTAAAAAAAACACATGTTATGCACAAAATGTCAGTACTATTTAAGTGGATGGAGAGATGGGCCCCATTGTGACTATGGCTGGTAGATGAAAATGTATGAATGGTTCAGGAACACAGGTACTTGCTTTTTCTCAAAGTTCTACTAAAGATTGCTTTTTTTGGTCTTTTTTTGTCTTTGTCTTTCTTGGGTTATGATGAATTGCAAATTTGGAAAGTGTGCTGTTCCTTCCTCACTGTGTGTTCTTTGCTGTTACCTTACTTCTCAAGTCTGAATGACTTGGCTGAAGCTCATAAGGCATCACAAAAAGAGAAAATTGATGTCTCTGAAATTCTACACAAAGCTTGCTCATTGGGCTGACACAGACCTTCTTTGGATGTCCATTGTATTTTTAGTATTTCCCTTGCCTTTTGTACTTAATTTAGCTGTAATTTTTGCACAATGTGAAACTGTAATACTCATTCTGTTCTCAGTGTTACAGGGGAAGGGAATTAACATTTATTTTGGCCTAAGAAGAGCTAAGGGTGCTTTCTGTTTTTGTATTTATTTAAAAAATAGCATTTCTAATGTGTTATCGATTCATAAAATCCTTTGATCAGTCTTTTAATATACACCATTAACTGTATTTTCTGCACAAATTTCAGACTGAGACTTGACTGTACCAGTTTTGCGTGAGCAACATACCATCAATGCGGTCTTCTTTGGATGAGCAAATATGGCATGGATGCTGGCAAGGCTGTGCTGGACATTTTGTTAGTTACTTTAAATGCATTTCTAGGCTGGATATTTTGGTATTTGGTCAGGTTTTTAATGTTGAAGTGTAGCTTATCACCTACAACTGTATTGTAGAGTTGCACTGTGTGGTCATATTTCATAATAACTATGTTAATGTAACTACTTTGTGGTCAACCTTTACGTGGAGACCTTTTTGAATTTTTAATGATGCACCAGGTTGGAGAGATCTAAAGTTTGTGAAAATCGTTCTACCACTTTATCCTCCACATGAGGGTCGATTCAGAAAATTGTCAGTGACCCCCAGCCCTATTTCCTCACTGTGCCTAAGTAAACACTGACAGGCAGGTGGTTACGAAATAAAAACAATAGATTTCTAAGGCCTGGGGCAACTTGATAAAATAACTCACTGAGCATTGCTGTGCTTTTTTAGACATGTGTGTGGAAGATGTCCCCAGGCACAGTGTTGACTTTTAACTGAGCTAACTAGGTCCTTCGTGTCCTACACTGTCAGTGCCGGGTTGTGTGAGGGCAGTGGTGCAGGGATTGGGTCGTGGGGTTTGATTTTGTTTGTATTTGCATACATACACATGTCATCTCTTGCCCTGCTTCATGTCAGCATTCATCAATGGATGTCATGTCCACTGACCATAGCTAGAAGGAACTGGAAAGAAATCTCCCAACAGGCCTCTGCAACTATCAAAAATGCTGTGAGAGACACAAGCGCCAATGGTGGTTAAAGGTTGTTTGTGGTAGGAACAGCTGTTAGTGTCATGGCTCTTGTGCTGTTGAGTTTTGATACACTGGATTTTTCATCCGTCACTCTTCAAGTTAACAGAGGCCTTAGTGAGGAGCAACTTGCCATGATTCGTTTGAAAAATTTACTGACCTATGACAGAATTCCGGGCTTCAGATCGAGCTGCAAATAGTGACACACTTCAGGTTGTCTGTCACTACAGAGCCTGCCTCCAACTGTGCAACACAAAGGAGTCATCTTTGTGAAGTGCAGAATACTTGTCTCTGCTCACAGTGTATTTTATGCTATACTCATAATTACATCCGCCAAAATGTTGCAATTGCACTAACCGTATCATGCAGAACATGAAAAATGGATTTTATGCTTGATATTTTGTTTCTGTACTTCAGCCTGAATTGGCTGCCCACGCATACAGCTGACCAACTAGACCCCCTCTCTTTCTACCCTGTTGCAACTAATAGCCATTGTTTCATCTGTGCTGATGTTGGGGCGGATTGCCTTGACTCTACAGCAGCACACAGAAAAGAGTGATGTTGAAGTGTGAATGGGATTTTCAAACAATCACATCTGTATGGAAAATCTGTGAATTAATCTTAGACACATTGATATTCAGCTAAAGATCCAAAACTTAGCTGTGGAATCATGTAGTTCATATCTGCAATTTAGATGATTAGTTATGGTTTGCTTAAAAGCTACATGCTTTCAAAACAATACCTCTGCCCTTATCATTAATTTTAAAACAGTAGGCCACAGAACAATGTAATGTTATGGGCAGTTTTATTTCACCTTTCCTGTAAAAAATTACTTGACATGACATGTGAGAGTCATCTGCCCTAAATCCAGTGTTTCAAAATTGCTACCTAGGCGTATGTGTTCCAATAAAATAGCTTATTGCCTTAAACTAGGAGTAGTTACTTTGGGTGCCAGTGTGTTTTGGAAGTAGTTGCTCCCACTTGCATTGTTGTAACTTCTGCTTGGTCGATTTCTTCTGGAAGTAAACTTTTAATCTGCACTCTATTAGTCTCTACCATGCTAGGTTTTCTCCTGAAACTAAATGGCCTGAAGTAGGTACATGGCTATGAAACGTTTTCACTTGCGTGCACACACTCGCATACGCACACTAATATACAGGAGGAAAATTAGGCCAAAATGTCTTTTCGACATTTGTATCAATTCTTGATGAATTTTTCACTGACTTTGGTTGGATCTGTGTTTTTTTTCCATTACTGTAGTCCCTTCTCTAACTATTGTATTGACTTTCTGATGCTTATCAGTTAATCGTTGCACCCTGAGATCAAGCTTGAGGTTTAGGTCTAGAAATACTCTGCAGAGTAGCATGTACTCGGTTGTTGCCCAGTCATACAACCTGAATATGTTTATTTGTATATGTGGGTATATTTGTCTGTGTTTGTTTGTTTGCTTTGGTGCTAGGACCTTCAGATCAGAATTACTCCTCTATTCTATCTGTAAAGGAAAGATGGTCAGGGTTGGCAGCTTAGTCATTTTATGTGTGTGAGAGAGAGAGAGAGAGAGAGAGAGAGAGACTGTGTGCTATGCTGTTTTTCTATCAACAGATGCCAGTGTGGAGCTGTACTTGCAGGACAGACTATGTCAGCAAATGTGACCAGTGTAAGAGAGACAAAGAGAGGGATCAAGCAGGCGGCCTCACATACAAAAAACCCTCAGCTGAACCCAAACCCCTCTCACTCATGTCCTTGCACACTCTGCTTGATAAAATAGAGAAGTGTAGAAAAAGTAGTTAGTAGCATGTAGATAATGTGCTGTGGGCTTCTTCTTTGGCGTTGAATTGGCGTGAATTAAAAAAAAAAATAGTGCAAGAAAGAAGTTAAGTTGATATTTAGTAAAATGTCTCCCCCACCTGATGTATCCTTGTTTGTTACAACCCCACCTACTGTTTCATGAGCCTTGCATTGCTCGATGTACGTAGACTAGGCCTACACAGAACAAACATCAGGTCGCAGTTACTAGCAGTGTTGTGGACACTGTACACTCTCGCCGTTTACATGAGATTTCATGCAGAACAATGAGCGAATAACATTTAGCAAGACAGAGCAAATTACGTGATGCTTGGGAAATGTGAATTCCAGGATCTCTGGCACACAAAATTACAAAGACTGACTTGCCCAAGATCCCAAAGACAATCACTTGGCCAGATGCAGAGCATGCTGCAGATCAATAAAAGAAGACGCCATGTGTGAAGTGGCTCTTACAAGTTGCCCTTCCATTTTAAGCTATGTCAGCACATTCTGTCCTTAGATTTTAGGGAATTGGTGCTGGTACAGAAAGTCCTTGAAAAGTCCTTTTGATTTTATTTGAAGAATTTTATGTTCACCAATGTGTGGGAACCATGAATAGAGCCCTGTGACTCCCTATGAACCGCCATATTGGCAGCTTAAGATGTGGCAAAAAACTAACAGGACCAATGCTGGATTCAACCTCCAGTTCAGAGTCAGAGTTCACCGCGCACTTGAACTCCATGGAGATAACCGATATATCGCAAAACTTGACAGACTGAAGATATCTGATCCTTATAATGCCCCGGCATGCTTTTTATGAGTTTGGGGAAAGCTGGAGAGGACATTATTCCGGACCTGCATTATTCTGACATCTTCAACTTCCATTTATCTTACTCCAGAGAGTCACTGAAAGTGAGACTGGAGTGAAACAAATGGATGCAATCTGGCTTTGTGACTAGCATTCAACTTTGGAGCCTACTGGCTAAAGATGGCATTGTTGTCACTCGAAGGGTAAGTGTCACATTAGCATAATGTTGGCATTATCAACAGGCAGTGTAATGTAAATAATTGCTGTGGTTAGGGCTGTAAAATGCTGCCCCACTGCCGATGTCTTTGACATGGATGTTAGAGGACGACTGACTGTTGCCTAAAATGAAACACTCAAAATTAAATAAAACCATATGTCTATAGAGGTGAATAGCTTTATAGTACTTTGAAGTACAGATACCAATACTAAGAGAGAGATTTAATATTGTGGCAAACAAGGTTCTGAAAATATGTGCCACTTCATTCAAGCTGTCTGTTGCTGGATGTGTGTCAGCTCTAGCACTTGTTAATGCAATATTATAACGAGATTTTGATATTGTTGCATCCCTAATGGTCGTTTTTGTTTATTTGATTGCCTGTCGGGGGTGACTTTCTCTTGTCCTATCCATACATGTTCTGCCACGCACCTGTCTGTTCTCACACAAGTTTACAGAGATTTTTTTTTTATCCTCTCACAAACTGCTGTTGGGAAAACAAAAACGAAAGGCAGCTGTCTCCATCTGACCTGATCATGCCAATGGATTTCACACTGCATAGAGCTAACTGCCCAGGGATAGTCTTGAAATTATGTCAGTGAAGTAAGTGGCCGGACAGAAGAGCCCAGCGTTTGACCCAGATATTTTACACTGGATTTGACTAAAATATTAAGAAAACTATCATATCAGTATAATATAAATCACCATAGACTGACACTTTGTTTTATTTACGTGATGTTATATTAATTGTCTCAAAGATCTTGCTTTTCAGATTTGGAAAAACACTGTGTTTCTTAACGGTACCAAATTTGGAAAGTTTAATATTCTACCAATGTTACTACAATTGAGAAGCATGCGTTTATCCTGAAGGTAGAACAAAATTGGTCTGCTCCTTTCACTCTTCAATGCTTGTCCCTCTTTTCCCGTTTTCTCTAACCACTACTGTGAAAAAGCTGCCTCCACCCTTCTCCCCTACCATATCCCCTCTCAGCAATCTCTGACTCCGAGTCTTTCCTTTGCCTCTTTTTGCTATCCTTTTTCATCTTTCTCTTTGCCCGTTCTAGTCTCACAACGTCTTGATCAAACCCCTCTGCTCCTGCATCCTCCTCATGTCCCTGCCACAACTGTAGGAGGATAAATTTAGCAATATACTGTTGGAAAGAGGAATAATGTGAGCACCCAACCAACATCCTGCTAGTAATTGTGCCTTTTTTTTTTTTTTTTGATGAAGGGCTGTGACTATCAATCATTTAATCGAGCAAGTGGAGAAGGAGTACACAAAAAGTTTCACATTGTACTGCAATATGAGTTTTAAGCCATACGGCTAGTTAAAATAAATCTAAATGTATATGTTTTACATATGTGTTCTGTGAAATGTACATATAAATATCCCACTTACGTCTATATATGTGCTTCGAGTTTGACAGTATTTCTTTCTGTATTGCAAAGTGCTTTCTTCTGGCTATCCTGCAGTTCCTTGCCAAGCTACTAGCGATCTGCCCAGCACAGGTGGTGGGGCTGCCAGGCTCCTTGTCTGGGCTCAGAGGATCAGAACAGTTGTCAAACTGGTGAAATATACACATTTTAAGGGTGCTTGTTCTGTAAGGATTCCTGATTCAGTAATTAGAGATTTGTTTGAGGGTAGTCCCCTTAAGACGGCCTTCTCAGCCAAGGAGCATTTCCTTTGGACATCTTACATGAAAGCATATAACAAATTGTTGTTATCCCAGCCCTAACAAGAATCTTCATTAAAAGAGCGCAGCCAGATAATTTTAGTGTATAAACAACTTGTAGTCTTTAACAGGGTTGAGATTTGCTGATTGGCACCCCCCTTTTCAGTTTATTTGTTGTTTATGTCACTCCTGCTGCTACTGTTTGAATCACTCAGCAAACCAATTAGCTACACAATTTCGATTTGGAATAAAGATGATTGAGCTGTGTAATAAACATTCTGCCCCCATACCAGAGAAATCATGCTTCTGAGAATAAAGCAAAGATGATCATGTCCTTATAAATCTCACCTTTTACTTTTACTCATGTGTATGAACATTAAATACTTCTCATACACCGAGAAGTATTTAATGTTCACATCTTTTGACATGTAAAGCATATTTTCTTTAATCTAGTGGCCTTCACACAAGGGCTGAAAAGAAATGTCATTGAATGCTCTCAAAAGTTAAATACACATTAACTGGAGTACTTGGAAAAGAACATGGAACTAGTAGTGATAAACATTGTTTCTGTATATTCATGATTTTATGTCAAAATTAGCTGAGGGACTTATGGGGCTGCATCACATTTTTCTCTGCACCATTTCATTAAGAGAGCAGCTTTATAGTCACAGCCAGACTCGTCTCATCCAATCATTTTGTTCTCAATATTTCTCTATAGATGATTAAAGCAGAATGGTAAATATTCTTCAACATGATTGATTTTCTGTCAAAATCAGCTGAGGGAGCATAACTGATCGCCACACTGTCTCTCGCTCTCTCTCTGCTCTTTCAGGACATTGAGGTTCTGGTCACACGTGTCTCTGCCAATAATTTTGTTGTTCTCAGTGTTTTTGAATGGATGCATTAGGCTTGAAGAGAAACAATTACATGTGTGCATTCACCCCGCTACTGCTAGATTTGATTAATTATATTTGAAATGTTTTTCCATTTGTCTGAGAAGAAAATGTCATTATTCATACATCAAATAACATAATAGGATGAATTTTTAAATAATTTTGATGCTCAGAGATGGACTCTAGCACTTGAAATATCAAATAATCAAATCATGAGGTACAAAGACATTCCCACCTCAACAAAAATGAGATGAAAAATATGTAATTCCTCTAATATAAGTTTGTTTTACTATGAACATCTTAGAGTTCATCCAAATTAGCTTTATGTATCAATGTTGCAGCCACCGCTTCTTACAGCCCACAATGTTTTTCACTTCCCTGAGGTTGTGTTTTAAATCCTCACTCCTGCCAGTGGAGTATGTCTAGTTTATATTTTAAGTTTGTCAGGTCACATACTTAATGCGATTGAGCTTATAATTTAAAAGGCTAAAGGCTTGCTAATTGTTCATTTTCAGGCAAAATCCGACTGCATTTCAGCTTCTGTCTCTTTGGTATAAACTGCCAGGATTTGTCTGTACTTTAAAAATGATGAAAGCCCTTTCCTTTCTCTTAGTCTCTGAACGTAACATCTTTTTTTCAAAGTGTAACTAGACCAGTTTTTGTTAAAACCAGTGTATATGGGGATCCAGTAATCTAGTTTTTTGTTGATCCAGGTGTGAATCTTCACAATTTAGGATAAAGTATTGAAACTATATACTGTATGTTCAAACCTGGCGTATCTACTACGTATCTGGTTAAACGCCAACAACTGCATTAAAATTTTGCCATAGGCTTTCTTTATCCACTCTTGTCTAATCAGTGCGAGGCATTTTATTGTGCGTATTTCTGTATAATTATAGCCTTTCTGACTCAAGTGTTGTGTTACTGAAGGCAAGAGTGCCTTTTGATGGTAGCTCATTGTGGATCATGTTGCTGTACAATGCAATATGAGAGTGCACTCTGGATTAAAATGCTATGATGTACATCATGACAAACATGACAAAAAAAATCTTTATCCCTCTCCACGCCAGGCCCCTTTAAAATCCTTACTTTCACAAATTAATACAACACTAAATATTTGGATATTTTTTTCCATCTCAAATAAACTAGTGTCAAGTTAATCTCATCATAGCAAAGTAACTTATAAACTTATTTTCCATTCCAATAAAATACTGTACAAACGACACAATGCTAATACAACAAAGTACAATTGCCAGACCCTAGTCCATGTTGTTATAGTGATAGCAACCTGACTGAGGAATTGCATAGCAGTTTGTGGCATGTTCTGCTTTGACTCTAGCTGGCAGGAAAGCTGCAGCACCTACTTCACATTCTTTGGCTTCTCTTCATCTATCATTGTCCATCCAATGGTCCTTGACACTTCCACTGAATATTCGCCTTCTCTTGAGGGTTTAGTGACCAACGGTTGTCATTCCTTTCTCTTATCCTTCTTCCCTTTATTTTGTTATGGGCCCTTTGTTCTGCAGTGTTTTTTAACACTGAATTTCATAGTACCGTGTTAACTGTAATATCCAAAAAATTAATTTTAAAATGGGAATTAACTATTTGGACTACAATGTGGGGAGTTCAAATGTGCTCATCTGTGTTTAGTATGCTTACATTTTTAAAGAAATGTGTTTACTTAATAATATAGTTAGTGTTGAGTATGTATTTGTGTTTTTATAAAGTGGGTGCAGCTACATTAAAATACTATTAATGCATTAATCTTTTATCCCTGAGTGACTTCGCTGAAAGCCAAGAGTAATGTGTTCTCAATAAGTAGCTCTGCATACAGAGCGATCAGCCTCAAAATAGAAGTGCACACAGGATGTAATGTTTGAAATTCTTATTTTTCAAAAAAACAAAACAAATAACAATAAAAAAAATAAAAAAAATGTTTCCAGCCAAGGCAAAGAAACTAATACAGAAGAGCGAACTAATTAAAGCCAAATACATCAGCATTTTTCTCCACCGGGGCTGCAAGGTTAGTCCTTGGTTTTGGGAGCTTTAATTGTCAACGGTGACAGACATTTTCACGGTGGGTTAATTGAAGTCAGGGGGATTTAAAATACCTCTGCCATGATCTTTGTGCTCCTTGCAGTAAATACACTGTTCAATATGCACTGAGGTGTGTGTGTTCGTATATTGTAAAAAGTTGTCCATCCCATTCTGATAAGGTCCTCCTTCAGGTTAGCGCTTCAATAGATCACCTTACCTGCCCCAAATGGGAAATTGATTTCCTACGCTTTTCTTTGCACTCCCTCAGTGAGACTAATTAGAAATCATCTGGTAACCTACCTTTAAGTGAAACATATACACATTTAAAATATTATGTGCATTGTTATGGACTAGGATTTGAGGGGCACCTTTTCTAAGTACAATAAAATGACATTCATTGTCTGTTGCTTCATGTCCCCAGTTTCTCACCTTTTCCCATCTACCCCTCTCTATATCTTTCCATCTGAGCTGTCTGTCTCTCATACTCTGTAGATGTGAGACTGGATATTAGCAGCACGCTGGAGCTGTATCTGCTTTTGAATGCTCACGCTGCGTTATAAATCAAGAGTGTGTGTCCCCTGTGTGTCGTCACCATTGCCATCAGTTCCACTGTTTTATTCATCTGCTCCTTTGCTTTATCACGATTCTGCCCCACATTAAATTTTGTGTGTGGAGGCGGGGTCAGAGCACATTACTGCCGAATGCTGCTAATCCAGGTGGGCTGTAGGGAGCAGGCGGATGGAGAAAGGCAAGAAGGAGAGAAGGATGTGACAGGAATGAGATAAAAGGAGAAAAATGTTAGGGTGACGAGGGAGGAAGGAAGGGAGGTTTAGAGGAGATGATGAAAAAAAAAATCAAAAAATTATAAGGACAAATGAATGCAACTAAGCAAAATATTTGACAGTTGGCTACATAGGAGGAGACCAGTGTGCAGACTGACCTTTCTTTGCAAGGAAATAAAAACTGCCGGCAGAAGTCTCAATTTCATTATTCACCAACAACAAGCAACAGAAAATTTTCACAACTAATTTCATAACTAGCACTCGTATAGCAAATAATAACTTTTGCCTCAGTGGCAAATGACAAAACACCAATGGGAGTGTAGTGGTCAGTGTGGACCCTGCATGGACAAATACAAGCACACCTCCAGTTTGATTCCACACGGACTATACATGTCTGACTGCACATGGTCCCCGTAGCACAATACTTTCCAGTCCAGTTGGTAGCACACTCCTTTTTTTTAGTCAAGAGATGATGAAGATGATGGTAACCATGGATACTGCTTGAGTACATGAGGAAGTTTGCTAGTACTCGTATACATGTTCAGCTTCACATGAAAAAAATATGAGGATATACAAATGGGGGCGAACTCCTGGAGCGAAAACATCACTACTAGAATAGAATGTGAGATTGTGTGATCATGTGTGGAGCATTAAACTAACGTGGACCCCTGTTCACTGAACACAATTGCGGGTATGTACATGCAAGCTTATATGCAAAGTGGCTCTCCGTGGATGCAATATCTCAGTTTAATTGAGTCTTCTTCGACTTTTTTCCTTTCCCTCTTTCCTTTTTTGGAATTATTCTTTTCAAAAAACAATGATTCAACTGTTTCACTCCCACCAACAGCTCAGAACGGTCAGTCATCTTACTTCTGTATGTAAAAGAAAAAAAAAATGACACGTGAGATATGGATGAGACAGATGTTGTAGGTGGTGCTGCAATTACCGCTCCCATGTGGGACCCACACCTGTGAATACATGCAGAATACATGAACTGCTACACCTGTTGGAACAGCAGGGATATGATGGATGAGGAGAAGGACAACACAAGAATATTTAACAATGTTGGTGATTGTGTTAGAGCTTGCTTAAGATCTGTTACTATAATAATAAACCACATGTTTTTGTAGTAAATGAAATATGCATAGCGTTTATATGGACAAATTAATAGTAGGCTGGCATACGGGTTGTTAAATGAGGACTGACGAGACGATTCAGTAAGAATTCCTTTTCCACTTTCTGCCATTGAAATGGGCAAACTGGCATATGCACACATGTAGACAAACAACAGGCACACCATTTCCTCCCCTACATCATTTTCCCATTACCACTATAAAAACAAAGTCCCGTGACAAGCAGTGCTGTCAAATGTGCATATGGTGAACCCTACAGTGTGTTACGCACACAAAGCAGCTCCTTCAAAATGCTCTCACCCTCTCCCATGCATTACTGAGGGTGTTTGTGGGCCTGTTTTTGGTTAAGTGTCTTTTTGTATGTGTGTGCACGCTTTCGGGAGGCAGCCCTCTTCAGGGCTTGCTTAACTAAGATTAATTGCACCTAATCCACTGTGCCAGGTGGAACATGGACAATAGTGACTGCCCTCACACAAACACGCAGACATCCTCACAAATAGGCACACACATCCCATTATAGCCTTGCTGCTGAAAATTAGCCCTCTGCCTCTCCTGACACCCCGGACTAGACCACAACTCGATACCACCATTTACTTTCCGACAACTCGCACATTTATCACTGCTCCCACCTTCAGACAGATGAGCGTGTGGATGGACAAAATGCCATGACAGGAGGACGAGCTATCTGATCTCTCACATTGGCACCAGCTGACCTTGACAATGTGTAGAAAGAAAGGGTTTGTCCTCTTTTCTCTTTAAAGAAAGCAAACTGTGTCTGAACCAAATGTCTTTGACAGTGACGTTCAAGATGCAGCAGGTTCGACTGACTATGCACTGAGGCACATGCGAATTGGGTAAGGAAGTGAGATGATAGCAATATTTATCACACCGGGATTTGAATAATGAGCTACAGAGATGATTAAATAGCTAATATATTTCTCTACTAAATAACAGAGCCGTAAATGGTCTGTAAGTGATCTGTATTTATATTGTGCTTTTTTATTCTTGATGGCCATTCAGTGCTTTACAGTAAAGCTTTTCCATTCACCCAGTCACACCCATTCACTCACACATTTATACATGACTCTGTTTATTTTTTGTGTTTAACAGCATTTACTTTTTCAATTTGTTGAGAATCCTGAACTCCTTCCATGTGCCTCAGTGGTACAATACGCCGGGTTTGGGAATCATTGGTCTCCACCTTAATTTTAACTGCCTCCTAACATAAGTGATTCTATTTTCTGGGGTTAATTTTGTTTTCTTGCAGTTCTTTGGGGGAAAGGGGTTTAGTATGAGAGTTTGTGTACGTGGTTATTTTTCATCGCTTTTAATCTTGGCCTCTCTTTATTATTGGTTGCAGTAAGTGGTGCCTGGAAGCCATATTGCTGTACCAATACCTGCTTAAGAGCAGCTGCTTTGTCAGCTTTTTCTCACAAGGTACTGTACCTGTGTGTGTTTGGAAGTAAAAATATATATATATATTTTCTTTTTGCTTCAAGATGGTGTGAGATTGAGAACAGATAAAATAAATCATTCCAAGGTTTATGTAGGAAGCACTTATACACATTGTCAGTTAGCTCATAGTCTAATTGTGCCAGTGTTGCTTTTCAAGAGGTAAACAGTGTTTTAGGCCAGTGGTCCCCAACCCCTGGGCTGCGGACCGGTATCTGTGGGTCAATTGGTACCGGGCCGCACAGAAAGAATACATAACTTACATTATTTCCGTTTTATTTCTTATCTGATCCTGAATGATATTTTATTTTGGAAAATTACCGGATTCTCTCCTCCACATTGACTCACTCTTGACGCATGTCAAGATGCTTGCCTCAGTCACATGTCATGGTCGCAAGAAGAAGATCAACTGCTGGAGATTGCAAATGATGGCTGATCGAAAGAGCTGTGTTTTTTTTTCAGCGGGAGAGGGTGCTGCTGCTGTTGACGCAGCACTCGTCTCCTGGCTCGCGTCATCTGGGTCCTCCGTTACCGGCTGCTGCGCAGTTAACAGGCGGGACTTCACGTTGTACATTTGTCTTATCTTTCTCTTGTTCTTTGATGAAAAAAATTTAGCATCTTTATTAAAAAGAGTTGTTCACATATGTTGGCAAGATGTGAGGTGTGCATTGGCCATCTTTCCTCGGTAGGGCAATCAATAAGTGACCAATCGGGGCATACAAATGGTCTGAGTTTAAATCCTCTGGTAAGCAAGTCTCAGTTGCCAACAACTTAGCAGTCAATATTTGTGGTATGCAAATGCTCACAAACTACATTGCTGCTTTCAGCTATATTTCCTTTCTCTATTCATTTTGGAAATGTCGTTTGTACTCTCTGGCCTAATTATATTTCAATCCATGAGGACTGAGGTTTCCTCTGAAAAATGAATTTTATTGACCCAGAAACGCTCAGGGCATTTGAACACTGGGTCTTCACAATCTGAGGACTCTACAGACTACTGCTGTTTTGTAACATGATGAAAAAGGAGTAGGATGATTTAAAAGAGGAAGGGGTAAACAGGAACGCAGTAGAAGTAGCAGCAAGGCAGAACAGACAATTTGTCTCAATGCCTTCAAACACAGAGAAACACTTATTGCTCCCAGTAAACAGCAGATGCAATGTTTTGTTTAGTTGCATGTGGGGTTAAGTCAAGTTGCGTATATTCATAGTTTGCTCAATAGAATTGCCACAGACCCTTGTAAAAAAAAAAAAAAAAAACCTAAGGATCTGAAATAAATGTTAAAACACAGTGTTGGTAAGAATAACCACTTTTATTTTAACAAACAGCTTGGAGTTCATGTAGAGAAGGAAATAAAAGGCAGAAATAATGCAGTGTTAAAGTATGTTGTTGAATGAAGGGGTCATAAGTGTGAACACACACTCACTAAATTAGAATTGAGAGTTCTGACTGAGGAAAGGATGAAAAAGATCTCTTTCACTGAGCAAACCAAAAGTAGCACAACTTTCAATTGTAATGTTTTGTTGTAGGGAAAGAAACCTATAGGTACCCCATAATTATGATTTTGATTTAACGGGCTACAACTTGATGATTATCAGTGCATGTGCAGTGCAAGAAAATAAATAAAAGTTAGCACAATCTTTCCCACATAATTCTTTCAGTCTGCACTGGCAGTGCAAATCCCATCTGCACATGCGGCTATAGAACCGAGCTTTCCCGTTAATCCTAACCCTGTGATCAGTTGTTTCTCTGGCCTGGTTCGCACTTGATGTGTCGCGTCTCACTCCTCGCACCACAAATATGATTGACTTCAGCTCCGACAGAATACGTCACGTTTCCTTTTCCTCGAATGAAGAGGGAGAGGAGAGGGATCTAATCTGCACAGCAGCTGCTAAAATTATTCAAATAATATAATATTTATGTTTTTCATGGATTCAGATTCAGCCTAGACACAAAAACTGCGGTAAAAGGTGTCAGTTTCTGTGTGCTTTTTGTGGAAAGGTCAAGTGTAGAAAGATACATGCATGTGAAGGTACACTCAAATAAAGAAGAAAGGGAAAACAATTCACATTGAAGTTGTTTTCTGTTAAACTTTGAAGTTATTGATAGGTCATCAAAAATGTTTTTTCTAATACGAGCCAAAAGACAGCAAAACCACGTGTTGACCTTTCCCACCCACCACTCCTGCTGTATTGTGTTTAGTGCAGGTCAAATATTTCTGCTCTAAAATAAATCTTAAAGACGTTTTTACTCAATCATTTTAGTGATCTGATTTAAAGCTCATCATTCTGAGCTTCTTGTGTTTGACAGAGAAAAGATCTGAAGCTAAATGTATTTGGGGTGTTTTTGATCAAAGCTGCTCACTATTCACAACTTGAAAAGGAACGAAGTAAAGAAAATGTAACTGTGTGTGTCTGTTAAACCATAACAATTTCCCCAGGTAAGGCCACGGCTGCATGTAAAGGTGATGATTAGAATGCGTTGTGACACACAGATCACTGCATCCTCACATTCAGAGACCTACACACACCTTGTTGCCTGTGCTGAGATGTTGTGGCCTGGAGCAGCATGCAAGGTCTGATGCAGTTCACCTCTTGTGTCAGTGAGTATTAGAGTATGGACTATCTGTCAGGTTCTCTGTGAAGAAACACACATACACACGGGTAGTGCATTGTTGATGACTCTTAACTTTGCTGTGGAAGGGGTAGAGTTTATGCACATTTGCATACACACACAGCTTTCCTTAGGCTCCACACATTTTATGCTTCCTCTTTTTCCACACATTAAAGCACACCCACCTGCGCATACACGAAACACATTCTTGCTGTTTCACATTTTGTGCTCACTCACCATCATGTCCTGTTTTATCCGACACGATTTTATTTTCTCTTATTGAACTCATGGTTTCTGTTAAATACCACTCTGTTTTGCATACACACAACATCCCCTTTCCTTTACCTCACACACACATGCACACACACAATCAAGCAGTGCTAAGGGAATGGGTAAACTCATTCCCTGTCTGGCCTTGGGACCTAGATTGATTGATAGTAGACACGATGGGGCAGTAGAAATGAGTAAGGAATAGCAAACTGTGGCCTATGCTCCCCTATGTGCCTTGACGGTATTGTTAAATTGGCCATTCTCAGGCCAAAACTACCGTTATGCCCACAAAATATTACCAGCTGTCGTGGAAATAAATCAGTGAGGAGAAAGGTTTTGCCATTTTTTGAGCAGAAAATTCAGACCAGAATATAGAGCATCTGAAGTAAGTTGTCTTGCTGGGGCTTGTTGTAAACCTCTAATATGCTTGACTCTTCATGTGTCATATGAGGAGTCTCTTAACCAAGTCCAACTCTCTTGAGGTACAGAAAAAAACATTAGGATTGCCACGTTGCCGACGTCATAGGTTGTATTTAAAGAGACCATAGCCCGGATGTGCCAATTAACGCTGTGTTTGGGTGTGTATCTGCGTCATTACATCGTCTATGAAGCCCTAAAAGTCCATAACTACTCTCAATGTAGCTGCTGAGCGGTTGAGAACATGTCGAAAAAAGGTTCAACGAGTGTTTGCTCATTTCTGGGTTGTGATAAACAATACCAGACACTCCACAAGCTCCCCACCAATGAGCAAAGAAAAGCTAAGTGGATATCTTTCATATTTGATTGGAATATTCCTGCTACATTTCCTAAATACCTCCATGTATGCGGCAACCACTTCACGGAGGATTGTTACACAAACTTCGGGCAATATAAAGCAGGACACAGCACCAAACGTCACCTAAAGGAACAAAATGTATATAACAATATTT
This sequence comes from Solea solea, assembly GCF_958295425.1. Classification (NCBI taxonomy): domain Eukaryota; kingdom Metazoa; phylum Chordata; class Actinopteri; order Pleuronectiformes; family Soleidae; genus Solea; species Solea solea. Next base: position 14,908,354 of record NC_081146.1, read on the forward strand.
ACAAACCGTACAATTGTCTGTGTGCTTGTTCTGTCGTTTAGCATTAGCGATAGTCGGCTACAGGCTAAGCTACACGTGTTCGCTTGTGTTTCATTTGCATGTATGTGTGTTTATCATCTCGGTAACCACAAAGTTATCCAAGCTACAGGCGTCCTGCAGCAGTCTTTGCGATGGAGGTGGTTCACTTGTCACACTGTCTTCTGACTCTGGGTCAGACTCCGGATCAAATGTGTAAGGGATTGCGGCGAGGGGTCATGACGACTCAATGTTTTGATAATTGCTAGCGGTGCATCCGCCTTTCCAGAGGGGGAGCTGCGGGTCTGAGAGCTGATGTGCCAATTACGTCACTTCCAGGTAACTGGCTAATCACAAGACAGTCCGTATTCTGCGTGTGTGGTTTTGGTCTGAAACAGCGCGGCTGACGAGAGCGTCAGTGATGAGACATTTACATCGGCTCGCTTGCAGTGAGTAGGACGTTTTTGACCATAAAAACGACTTCATGTTTGTAAGCACACCTCCATATCTCACATATAAGTGCGATAGGTCCATGCTATGGCCTCTTTAAAAAAATGTATGAATTCACTCTTTACGAGTTACTCTTTCGACGCGCATGGATTACATTAATGAATACTGATTTAATTTGCAACAAAATACATTTGGTTTATTGCAGTTTAATGGTAGTAAAGCACACATTTTATCTTTGATCACCTCCACCTCAGTTGTGGCTGAAAGACTGGAAAACATTAGTCATTCATGTACCACTCTTCAGAGCGACATCCTGAGCCTACTCATCTCCTTTTATCTCCATACATAATTACAGGAAATGCAAAAGCCTTTCTCCTCTATAAGGCTCTGTTCACACTTGCTGTGAACAGACGCCCTGAGTGGTTCCATCATAAATGGACAGCTCCGAGTACCTCAGTTCACACCTGGCATTAGATGGCCAAATGTGTTTTTAGCCAGTCTGAACTTACAGTTGTAGGTGTGTCCATGGTCAGTGTTGGAGAGAGAGCACAAGTGAGCAGAGCCAGCAGCAAAGTAATGTACCCATCTTTACACAGATTTATAGTATTAAAAAGAAATTATTTTATTATTTATTTTGTATCAGCATTTGTCAGTAGTATAGATAAACATGTTATAGATTTATTGAAGAGTCAAACAAATCCAGAAATTGTATTGCTGTGTTTGCACATGCACTCCTTTTTTATACCGCATAGTTCTCCAGATCTACTATGTTGCTGTACCGGGGAGTGTACAGACTAATGCACTCAAATACAGTCTCCACAGTCGGTGAGTTGCACAGTTTTTCTACAGCAGTTTTTATTGTTAAATGAACAAGGTGTGATCCTGTGACATTTACAAGCCAATTTGTTCACAATTTTCTCTGTGGTGGATGTCACTGCCCTGCTGTCTCTCCTCAGCCTTTTGAATCTTACTTGCACTATAAGTATGCATGTCAGTGAGTTGCATGTATTTTCTGTCTGTTTCACACAGATGGTGGTACCTTGCAAGTATACAAGTGCTTTCAGAGCACATTAAGTCCCCTTCTTTTACCTTTTACCGAATCTCATGTTCAATGCCAAGTAGTCAAAGAGTTTTCACATTTTTTCACTCATTTTATAAATAGTTAGTACTGTATTATTTATATGCTTTCATGTAATGTCAGTTAAGCTTGCTGAGTTTAGTAATTTAAGTAAAAGCAGGATTGTGAAACTTCTTGAAAAAAACAGACAATGAAAAAACTCTCCCTAATTCTCTTATTACTCTCTAATCAGTGATCAGGCCTTTAGTTCACTACCTCTTAACCCAACAAGACTTAAAACTGTAATTGGTGTCAAGTGTCCACAGGTTTTGCATACCTGGATTTGGACATTTTATTCCATTCTTCCTGACAGATCCTCTTTAGCTAGGGTAGATTGGGTGGAACCGTGTGAGCTGTCGTCTCCAAGGCTCTTCACAGATGTGTGGAGTGTAAATTGGGGATTTAGCTGGGCCAGTTGCTTGAGTCTGGGTCAGTCAGAGACTTGTCCTGAAGCCACAGCATTTTCTAGGTTCTTAACTTATTTTTGTCTTTAAAGATTAACCAGAGCCTGGTACTGGGCAGTATACCAGTTCATACTTTTTTTTTTTGCATACCACAAGACTGGAATATGAAAAACTGAACTTTTCACTGCTGCACCACACATGCTAAGGGCTTCGCTGAAGTGACCATGGTCGTAATTGCAGGAATGAGCAATTTACTCTACCACTGTATCAAGAAGAGAGAATCAAGAATGTATGCAGTTACGTTAACAGACACTAATGCACCTCCTTAACCTCTATATTATTGTCACTCACTCACTCTTGCTCTCTCCCTTTTACACACGTATACACTCCCTCCTTTCACCTCCTGCTCCGTTCTCACTCATAGTTCATGCAAAGTAATTTATTTAAGGTAAGAAAATGTCGTTGTATTGGGATAATATCACAAATGCAATTAGTCTTTGAGCCCTAGTTCATGGACAAACAAAGCAAAGTATGAGCTGTGCATATGGTCTGCTACCAACTTACTATTATAGTTTGCAGGGGAAATTGTGGCTTATTTAATGATGCGTACATGCTCATGAGTTGTATGCATTTAATTTGATGTGTTTATTCACCTCAATGTTCCATTCCATTCCTTAAGTAGTAGGCAATTATGCGGCAGGCTAGTTTTCGCATTTAAAAAAAAAAGTTCAGTTTTGCCGTCTTTTAAAATGGAATTTTGCAACATTAAAGTCATGGTATGGACTTAGACTAATACAGAGTGAAGGAGATGCTGAGATAAGTTTCTGAGATGGTAAACCCCCCCACAGAGATCTAAAATAGGACGGCAGAGAAAGTGCTGATTGGATTTCTTGTCACTGTTGTCAATCCTCCAGTCTTCACCTCTTGCTTTAGAGACAGATCACTTTGTGCACAATTAACCCACAAATGATATGGTGTTGGGGCAGGTATACGCATCAATGGCACTTGAGAGGTAAGTACCCATACTGATTGGCATGGATGTGTAGGGACAGATACAGTGGTAATCACTTAGGTGGCAGGCTGTTTTCCCTCCCCAGTTCTTCAGCTCTTTGTCTTGGAGTGTGCTGCTAGCCAGCCCTTGGGCAGAAACCCTCTGAGTCTGTCACAAATACTCTCCTCTTTCTAAATACTCCATCTTTTGCTTCTTCTGTTACTTGTCGTACCCACTCAATGATATCATTTTTATTTCATCTCATTTGACACTACATACTGCCAAAGATGTCGCACCAGCTAATTCTTCTGTAAAATATAGGTTACTACACACATTTCTCCAGTGGATATGCTTCTATAACTAATAAACAGTGCTGGACATCAACATAGACATCCTCCTCCTCCTTTGGTTTGTTATGGAATTGTTTCATGGTCTGCAGTCCTTCCCCTCTCAATTCCACTCCTTCCTCCCCATCCTCTTCGCCTCTGTATTCTCCTGTCCATCTGTTTCTGGTTGCTTTTGTCAAAGTGACCACACCAATCACTACAGAAAAAGGCTAGATTAAGGTGGTAGATTTGTACATAACCCTAACCCAGGGAATGACCGTGTAACTGTGAATAACCAGTGCCCCAATCCACAAGTTAGCAAAATTCAATTCAATAAAGATTTTATTGTTAAGAGAAATAGGCATGTCAATGTTGCCTGTAATGTCACACCCCTGCATCTTTAATTGTGTGCAGACAATAGCAATTTAGGTGTGTGTTTGTGGGAGGTTGATGCAGAATACCAGAAACCATTTTGTGCATTGCTTCAGACTCTGCTGCAGACTTACCAAACTGCAGCTTTGAGTACTTTTATATTTTGTGTTTTGTCCAATCCCTAAATGGAACCAACTGATGATGGTGTTAGATATTTACCAAGTCCCCCTTGTCTTACATAACATCACCATAGGGGCAAATTCAGGCTATAGAAGAAACCAACATTTTGTAATTTTGTTTTTTTTCTTTATTTATTCCTCCTCTTTCTGTTCTTATTCTCTCTACAGTTTTTTTGCTTTAACTTATTTGTTCACTCCCCCCCACGTTTTTTTTTCCCACTTTCAACACCTCATTTCTCTGTTGCCTCTGTCCTCGAACTTTCCATCGTCACTTATCCTCCCTGCTTCCCACCCTCCTTCTTTTTCACCTCTTCACTTTGTTCTTGTTAACAGCCCCAGCAGGAGAAGGATGTGTTCGACAGACTGGGGTCTAGGGGGCCACAGCTGCCCAATAACATCCTGATTTATCAACCTCCCTCAGCTTGCCTGCATGGAGATGCTGTTTTGTTCGCTTGCTTTGGTTGTTACTTACAGCCAGCAAGGCAGGTTGTTTGTATTTCTGGCTGTCCGTCCTAAGGATGTGTCTGGTGTAATGAAATGGCTTTGCCCGCAATCTATCTGGCCTTCTATCCAGTAGCTGAAGCCTGTCCGTGTATCTATCCAGCTGTCATCTCCCTACCAGGATATATTTTAAGACACATGAAATAAAAGGGTGAGCTGTCATCCAAGTTGATGTGTTTTTGAAATTTCTGCCACACCCCCTTGGTAATGAAAATGAAGCCCTTTTTCTCATTTTAATCAATTTGTCTTTCACATCCTTGTTGCTTTTTCTATTTTTTATCTTTTTTTTTTAATCACACCCCGTCTGTTGAAACACCACGATCGGTTCCAGATGGAGACCACATATTTACAGATTCAGAAAATCTTCCCATCTAATTTCAATCTTCATTTTAATTTTTTTCTCTGTCTCTCTCTCCCCCTCTCTGTCCCTGGCACCCTGGTCCTCGCCGTCTGTAGTCCAGTACCAGATGGAAATGATGCGCTCCCTGCGTCACGTCAACATTGACCATCTGCATGTGGGCTGGTACCAGTCCACCTACTACGGCTCCTTTGTCAGCCGAGCGCTGCTCGACTCCCAGTTCAGCTACCAGCATGCCATTGAAGAGTCAGTTGTTCTCATCTATGGTGAGTAGACATGCAGAGAAAACTCTGTTAACTTTTTGTTTTTAGGGTTACTTTTTTACCCTATTACATCCAACGTAACAGGTGGCCTTTTGTTCAGACTAGAAGGTTAAAAAAAAGTTTATAATTCCATTATGATCATGAACTCTTATGTCTAACCAGATTCAAAATATGTGTGACATATTTGTCAAGACTGTGAATGAATTTAATAAAATACATGTGCAGAATTTATCAATCAAAGTGAATCCTGTTAAAGTTTACTTTTGTTTTTTGAATCTTGACCTTTGACTGCCACATTTGTGCCAGGCTAATGCTGGTTCGTTTGATCCTAAAGTTTATCAATTAAGACTATTTGTGAGTATATCAAAGGCACATTATTAAGAGACTGCTTTGAGTCCAGGTCGGAGTGTCACACGATGTATAGAGTTATTGTAGATTTACATTTTTTCCACTTTAAAACCTGTGGTCTCGTGCTCTACAGTCAGACGAGGACTTCCTCTGACAGCTCAGATAGTTCAAAACTTTTTTCTGCAGCACAGTTGTTACAAACACTGACATTTAACATGGTTTTCATGTTAAATTTGGTTCTTCTTAAGTTAAAAAAAAAAAAAAATGCAACCCCATCTTTATATGTGTTTAAATAACCAAGACCACTTCAGGAGTCTGTCACAACTGGTTATAGTTACTTGGAATTTTAACTTTTGCTCATTCTATTGTTCTATTCTATTAATTTAGGTTTCAGCCCTGGTTAAACAGTCACACGTCCAATTCAGTCTCTTTTGTCAGTTGGTATCCACGAATAGGACTGCTACTGAGAATTCATAAGATATTCTATTATGGTTCACATTCACTGTCTCAGCAATAAATCAGTGTGACAGATGTAGGAAGAGATGAGTTGACGTTGGCACAGATGTTAAAAATAAACAACTAAGAAAACAATTGTATTAAAATCTAACCATGTGTGCAGTGCAACAACCCTGATTGTTGCGCTTAACATTTTTCTTTATTTTACTAACGTAGTTGTGAAAAAAACCTGTCAAATAACAGGGTAACTGGATGCACGTGTGGTGAGGAGGCAGTAAGGCAATAACTCGGATATAACCCCACAAAGACCCAGAATTGTTCTGTCCCAGTAAATCATAAACAAAAAATGGAAGCAATGTCACAGGGTGTTGCGGAGGTAGCCTTTGTCTATGAGGTCTGCCACCCTCCTCAGACTAGGAGCAGAACAGGCAGCGATGGGTGGGGAAAATTGACAGGAGACTTGCATGCATCATACGCCTGCACCTGCGTGACTACAGTGAAAACCTTGAAGATCAACTCATAATTGCCGCTCCCACAAGCTGGTGTAAGCATTTGTCAAATGACAGCAAATTTAAACCAATAAAACAATGTACATTTAAATCCGCAGTCTCTAAATGATAATTTATTCAGTGAGAGCACTGCTGGCCTGTCAATGTGTGTATATAAGTGGTGTTTAAGTGTGACTCACATTTACTGGCTGTAGACATAGAATCATATCAAGCTATTGTCAAACTGACGGATAGTATCAAGACATTATGTGGGCAGAAAATACTGTGTGCAGCAGGGGTAAGTAAGTTTGGCCTAGGGTTATTTTTTTTTAGCAATTGAATATCGGGCCAACGCAACGTATCTTCATCAGGCAAAACCAGATTTGTTTTCTAAAAAAAAACATTTTCGTCTTCTAAACTAAATGATCCAATTTTTGTACAAAAAGTAAAAATTTAGGAAATGTGTCAAGTAATTAAAATTTGCCACAGTCTGTTACTCGTGTCTTAGAACTTCTTCAGTCAGAAACAAAAAAAAAACATTTGTGAGCTACTATAAGCTAAGAAGTGTTGCCTGGTGATAATGTGGACGTTGTCTTTAATCACCAACTTGTGACTCTTTTAAGACACAATTGTGTGTGAGATGCAGAGAATAAAATGTTTAAAAAAAGAATGCTCTGAACTCTGTATTTATATAATTCTGAAATTTGTATTATTTTTTTGTGAAGATAAGCACTTTTTATTACATTTTTTTTTTTTTTAAATCGTCTGCCGGGCCACTAGTTGCTGACCACTGGGGTTTGCTTCCATCAGGTTTAAACACACACACACACACACACACACACACCCACACACAAAATAAACAAGTCTCACTGATCAGTGGTTACCCACTCACACAAAGTCAAAAGAGAGGCAGCAACTGCAGTGGGTTTCTTTTATTGTTATTGTTATGACGTCTATGATTTTCATCCTTGTTTCAGATCTACCCAAAATCATTTCAGGGTTGTCATGTTCTTAGATTGTACAAATCCATGATGGACAAAGATTAATTTTATCCATCTGACTCGTGAACCTCACTGATTTCGTCCTGCAAACGAGCAGGCCATTTGAGCCAGTTACTCACTCAGCCCTTTCTCATTCCAAACAAGGTCTCCTGTTAAAGTCAATCAATAATGCAGCGCCTAATGGATCAAAGCACCTCAAAGGAATTGACATTATCTCTGTTTAAAGTCGAAGGGAAAAAATATTGACTTTTGCTCTCTTCATCATTAGCTCACTGGTCATTTTTTGCCAGCGGATGAATCAATTCATTGGCTGACTGGCGAGTTGGTTAAATATGTTTACAGTGATAATAGTTCGGGTTCAAAATATACAGCCTTGAAGCTCATCTTACTGTCTGAAGTAATTATCGAGTGGTCAATGAGAGTGCCCAGTGAGTGCAGCTTGGCCTTAGACTAACTTTGAATCTACCATAAATGTAAGATACCGATGTAGTCATGTTCTCAGAAATGGTGATGAATTTTTAACTGTAAGTTTTTCTGTGAAAATGGTAGACATAAGAAAATCAAACCATCCTCCTGAGGACAATCAGGACACCAAAGCATCTGATAAGGCAGCATTTTTGATTTCCTCATTGTAGAAGAGAAAGTAAGGTACAAGTCGATGGCAAAAAATCATAGACTTGCAGCCTTGTGTGACCAAGTGTAATAAAAGAAATTGTCACATTTGTGTGCTGGTAGAGAATTATCTGAATATATTCAAAGGAATAATGTCACGTAATATTCGTTCTTGCTTGATTTTTGGAAATGCGGCAGCCCTGGCCATCATCCCTGTGCTCATCTGTAGCTTTCAAATCAGGGACATATAGTACAAACCCTTAGGCTCAGAACATCATTAGAAGCAAGCTCTAACTTGGGTGGGGAATTATTTTCCTATGGAGGGCCATTTCAGTTTTTATAACATCTTTTGTTGGCCATACTGAATTATTGAACACTCATTATATAACATTTTGTACCTGTGTTTGTGTCCTTGTTTGTTGCTGTGATTTTAACCATTTCTTGTGTTTTTAACCAATACCCTTTTTAAAATATGCTTTTAAATAATGTATTTTTGAAAACGTTATTTGCACTTTTTGATTTTCTTTTTGTGAATTGTGCCATACTGATAAAATGTGTTTACTTTGATTCTTTTTACATCGCTAAGACTTGTCTCAAGGGAAGACTTAAATTGCTTCTCATTGGTGAAGCAACTGATGTAAAACATTCTGTGCATCACTTGCAACTTTAAGGTTCTTAAACTTCATGGTTTTTAAATGCTCTTAAGATCTGATTTCATATTGTGCAGAGTTTTAATTTGGTCACTAAACTTTCTACAGATGTAGGAAAGGTGTCTCACTCAAGTGTGGCTGTCGCCAAGCAGTGTCACTGGAGGATTTCCAGTATGAGTTGAGATCGGCTGTCAAATGCCAGTCTCATTTAGGATTGTCTGTGCTGTAGGCTAACGGCTGTCTGTTATACTGTAGTTTGATGCCTGTCAATGTGTCCAGTTTGTTAAATACATTTTATAAAGCTCACTGTACAAATGTCATTATTCAATTCTGCAATGAACAGGTTGATATTGTAGATTTGTAAACCTGTACAAAAACAAAGCTTTTTCATTCATAAAACTCAAAGTAGAATATAATTAAAGCCACTCGGCTATAACCTTTTAACAATGACTTAATTCACTGGAGCACTTGAGATTGTCGGACTTCTTTCCGTTTGTAAATATGAACTGGACACTTCTGAAATGTGTAAAAACCTTATGTTTAAAATTGTGAATTAGAGACTATATTGTTACTTTGAGTAATGATGGTGTGTCATTTACAGATCCACACCATTGTAAACTGATAAATAAGCCATTTATCAAGCCATGTTGTGGTGTTATACTGTTGTCCCCTTTGCAAATTAAGTAAAAAAAACAACTATAATTTTCTCACCAGGCTTTTATTTAAACAAGATCTTAAGAAAATAGTTGAATCTCAAGAAATAAAAATGTTCAATCTGCATTGAAAGGAAATACACAAGTGTACGACTCAGAATGTGGAAAATTACCATTGACAGCATATAGATTTCTATACACTTCACATACTTTTCCCCTAGCAAATACACCCTGTGTTTTATTTTCCGGCAACAACTTTGATAACCAGATGCAAATTAACGCACAAGGTGTTGGACTTGAGTGTTCGGTTAGAAGCAGTTGCCTACAGGGCGGAGAATGAGGCTTATAATGAGAAGCTTGTCAACTGGAAAAACGTAGACTACTGAATTGGAATGACAAATTTTCTCATTTGGTCAACTTTAACGTGCCTCTGAGCAAGGCACTTGGGTGTGTATTTGCACCGTATGTCTGTAGAGGACTATACATATATAATTTAACTGACTACATGGATTTTTTTAGCTACTGGAAGATTTTTTGTGAATTTGTGAAAAGCACAGAATTAAAAAGCATTAATAAACAACTTAATAAATAAGTGTCTAATTATTTTTTTGTCACGTCTCCCTTGTCATTCTTCACTTGTCATTGCAGACCCAATAAAGACAGCCCAAGGCTCCCTGTCACTCAAGGCTTACAGGCTTACTCCAAAACTCATGGAGATCTGCAAAGAGAAAGATTTCACACCTGAGGGGTGAGTATCTCACGCAGTAACACATAAAAGTAAACACAATATTGCAGATGAGATAAGCATGGAGGTTAACAATTAATGTGCTGGTTATTTGTGCATATATATGAAGACATTGGTTAACATTGCTAATGGGTATGTGGGAATTCAAATTTCCTCTTTTCGCTCTTGTGACTTTGCTTATTCAATAGATGCAAATATAGGCTTGTGCATCCACAGGGGAGACATTTGGTAGCAGTTGGAGATGGATGCCAATGATTTATCAGCTCGTCCTTGCCCGTCAAACAAATGTACCGTGTTTACGTTTTTCTGACCCCAAGGCTTATCGTAATTGCTTTTAAATTGCAGCTAAAAATGAATGTAATGAGGGGACCATTTTCTAGGCAGTTCAGGGTAGTCCAAGTACACTAACTTGCACAGGCATACACACACAAGGACAACACACAGACACAAATGCATTGACAAATGCAAGCTTAAAAGCTCAGTCAAGAAGTCCCAGAGGCATCAAGTTGCTGTCCATTTAATGTGTGTATACTATTATACCGTGCACATAAATAGATTGAAATATTATTTATATATGTTTTATTTCACTTTATTATTTTCTCTGTATTTCTCCACCTGTGTCTCCATTACAAGCTGTTCTGTTAATGACCCAGTGTGCTTGGCCCAGAGTCCTAATCCTTTTATATCCATTTATTTTTTTTGTTGGGGGAGGGGGGGGGCGGGGCAATCTGTAGCTATCAGTGTTCCCAATAAGCCCATGATTGAAAGAGGGCAGCTCAGGGCAGGAAACGGCAATATCACCACATTACAGCAATCTTGTGCGTATGCTATTATTTTCAGGACAGACCAGAAATTTGAATGTCAATAATGTGTTTTGTTTTCCCAAAGACGCAAACCTTCAAAAGTGTTTCATATTTTTGTCTTCCCCCTACTACAATGTGTGCAAATAGCAGTCTCTTTCATGTTGGTGTATTTGATGTTAGATAAGCTTGCATATATTGTGCACCTTTTTGAAATGAAAGCCATGGATAGATGAGTGCTGAATAGACCAATCCCTTTGAACTGCTCTCCAAGTCTGTCAGACTATGGAAGCAGTGGTCAATAATACACAATCTAAAGCATCAAATTAATCAGCCTGTGGAGTCAACCTTTGGCTGTCCAGCGGGGCCCAACTTGGAAAGAGCATGGTATTAAATGTGCGTTAAGTCCAGCAGGGTTGAGCAATTTGTCCTGCCAAGAGTGTGCTGTCCTTCTCTTTCCTCATGGAAGCCTTTTTATATCACTCTGCAGGCATTTGAAAAGGTCATTTGCAGGAAATATTTTAAAGTACCCCAGATGGATAATTGTGCCAATATATATAACAAACAGTATTCATATCATTATAGATTTTCCTTATAGGCGTCTGTTTCCCATACTGATTTTTGTCCTCCACACTCATAGCCTGAGGCAGGATTGTCTGCTTCCCTTGCCTCAGAGTCTCATCTTAAAATTTGCCTGAGGTGATGCTCTTCTTGGAATACAAAATGGCATTTATCAAAATTACCTCAACAGAATCAAATGATGCTCCACACCTCTATTTATCACACAGGCAAGCATAGTATAAACACCTGTTTCTGGAACAGTGCACATGGTGGATTAATGCAGCAAGTGTATTGATCCCATAACAACTGCAGCACATCTAACAAGCTAACATTAGACATATACAGACATTAGTTTGTAACTCATGGACTGTGCACAAGTGACAGACTGAATCAGGGCAGGCAGTCAATGCTATTGGATTTATGGGAGACATTAAGCAAAGTTTGAAGTTCCATTTTGTGTTAACAAGCCCATGTCAGAGAAGGAAAGCAAGAGATATGCAGCTTTTAGATCCCTAGGAGCCAGAAGAGGTGGTTAAAATCGGTTGGTGCTTTGCACACTTATCAGTGGAGCCCATAAAAATGTAATTTATGCTACGGAGTCTAACATTGCTTGGGGTATGCAATGTAAGCATCCTATCATATCATACTGTTCTTTGATTTCAATGCAACACAAATGATATATACTTTTTTTTAATGTTTTTTTTTTATGGCCTCTAAGGTCATTATTTTTATATTTCAAAGGTACTGTAACTGTTAATATTAGCATTTTAAAAAAATGCCATAGAATTAATTGTTTTTTTTATTTGTTACAGATACCATTGATTCCAATGTGTTGTTTTCATGCATACAGTCTTAATACATGAATAGATTGGGGCCGTCAAGGTATCTCAGGCACAATAAAATTAGATAAATTTATTCAATATCATAAAGAAATCCTTTCCAGATGGAAGTAACACAATAACATCTTCAGTGTTTACGGTAAATTGTGTCTTAACTGTTCTTTCCCTGCCTCTGTTTCTCCTGCCTCCCCCTCCTTCTTTCTCAAGCTTGAAGAAGGCAAACATTGGCTTCGAGCATATGTTTGAGGAGGTGCCTATTGTCATCAAGAATTCCCACCTCATCAACGTACTGATGTGGGAACTGGAAGACAAGTCCACGGTCGCCGACAAGCATGAACTACTCAACCTCTCAAGCAGGTCAGACATGAGCACATGCAGCCATTTACCTAGAGAGCCTAGAGCTAGACACCTTGGTTGTAAAAATGTAAAGAGTGAAGATGGATACATCTGCTATCTGGATTAAATATTCTACACAGACTTTCCTCAAGGGATCAACATTTACAAGGTGCTTCTGCATGATCTTGTGGGGCTTTATGTTCACTTATCGACATCTGTCCTCTGTTAACCCCTGACCTTCAGTCTGCTGACAATGCAGGGAATACATAGGTAATGCAACCTATGTCACTGCTGTAGATGCTCAAGGGGGATTATGTTCTTTCTCAATTTTGTAAACACACTAATGGACTTTAATTCATAGATTATAAGAAAACATCTGTTGGTGTACTTTCATCTTTTAAAGTACCTGTGAACATGTCAATTTTCTTTTTTGCACTTGAAAAGCGAAACATTAGAGGATTGCGGGAATTTCTTTTCTTAATAATAACCTCCTACTGAGTTGGGTTTTATAACCATGTGAGCAAGAACTAAAATGACACTATAAGGTTCATCAGCAGACCCAGTTGGTCTCATCAGTCCCTGTGTAAAACCCTCCTGCTGTCATTTTCAGGAAATCAAGATTATTAATGGAAATTACATCACCCCCAACCGCCCAACACTAAGCAAAGTGCTGCATTAAATTGATTCATTTGAACTAGGATACCAGCAGCACTGTGAATACATACCTACAGGAGCATTTCAGTTTAAGTGTCTTAGAGGCTGCCTTTAAAAGCATGTCATAGCATCTCTTAAAACCTACAGGCTACTTTCACTGACATGAGTTAAAGCTACTTCTAAATTAAAATTGATTTGACATTAGTGAACCCCTGGCCATTAATCCGTGTCTTCAGCTCTATTCTAAACTCTAACAGATTGAAGGTGAGAATAAGGGGTCTCTCCATGTCTGTCATGTGAATTTATCTCGGTAAGAATAATTGTAATGTAGCCTGAGCTCTCACTTGTCAGCTAACAGTCCCCAGAATCTATTAAAATCAATTAAAATAACTTCATTATTATATTGAAATACACATTATTTTATTACAATGAACACAGCCTAATGTAGTTTACCACAAAACACACCATAAACAAAGTGAATGCTCGACACAACACTCATGAATTAAGGGTCAGATTTGCTGGACCAGAAATGTAATATAAGCTGGAGGAGAAAACACAACACTTCCAATAAACTACATGTTATGTATTTGTTGTAATACAGCAATATGTCATCCTCTAGAGCGTTATGGCTCTTTTAACTGTTTTATTAGTTTTTAGAGGATGATATTGTATAGGCATAAACTATTAGGCTTGTTATCATATATATATATATATATATAGTATATATATATATATATATATATATATATATATATAGTTGGGTTTTTCCTTTCATGGGATTAGCTGATATTGATAAAATTATTTAAAAACACCTACTTTATTCCAAAAGTCATATTTCAACCAACCAGCTTGGACGGCTGGGCTTCTCAAATTTTGTCATTGCAATGAATTTCTATGCTACTAATGATGCATTTTCACCATTATCTCAACACCTATAAAGCCCAGGTCAACCCAGGATTTTCACAAGTTTTAAGTCTAATCACTGCTAATTGATACATGTCGGTTGGTAGTCACTACTTGAATTTCACAATGACCTGGATGAATGAGAACATACAGAGTGTGAAATATTCAAAGACACGGACCGCACAAACCCACTGACCTGTCGTGGACCCCAGTCTCATGTTCAGCAGTGCTGCAATATTTTCTTCCCTGTGGAATAATGCAGAGGAATTCAGTAGTGCAACTTAACCAACCAACCAAAACTGTTCATCAGAAAAAATTGTGTGGGGTGTAAGCACTGCTACAACAAAGGCTGAGCATAAAGCTGTACTACATAAAAACCTGTTTTTCGTATCATTCACTTGCACCCACGTGTTTTTCACCAGTTTCATCAGTCTACAACTCCTCCTGGTGAGCGATATTTACTGTATTCATGTAGTGTGAACTCACAGCTGCTACAAAGACTGCTGTACATCATGTAGTATGAAATGTAAAGCGATCCCCTAACTCTGAAAGTCTTGTTGTAGGAACTTAAATACTTAAAATAACACAAATAAACAATACCAGCTCAGGATGCTTGGGTCAGTATTGGATTAAGATACACACTCGAAAAACTAGCTATAGTAAATGCCATGTATAAATGTCAAAGTGTATTTATTCAGCAATGTCTCCAAAAGCAGGATGTGCCATACAACTTTCTCATCCTTCACTAATGAGTACAATATAAGCAAATATCACCCCATCATATCAACACACAGCCTTAAAGTCCTGCATTTAGATCTCAGAGGTACCGGCATCAGTCTTTGGAGAATTTATCAGCAATCATTTATGGAGATAAACTGCTGCAAGTGGAGCAACAGCTGTGAAGCCGCTAATCAAAAAACTTCCTGGGGGCAGGTGGGAGAAATTAGCACAATAACGACACAGATTTACACAGTATTGGTGCACAAAATGCACTGTGTTTAGTTATACACTGCAGCGTAGCACATCAGGAGCTGTTGTGATTGTTATCATCTGTGTCTTGTAACACAAGTGAGTCATCAGTTAAATGAATTGTTCCACATACACAGCTCGATAGAATACACACACATGGCACGCCCTTTGTTGTAAATTGTAAGAAAGAACTCCTCATTTTCCCTGCATATTACTCCATTTTCAAGATGACTACTCCGAGGTTGAAACATAGCTTCGGGTATGATATGAAATAGAGTAGAAGCATAAGCCCTGCCCTTCCCCATAGGTTTCATGGCAGGACTGCCGATGGGATGTCTAGTGAGATGAAATTGTTTCCTGAAGTTGTCAGATTGCGACGCAGCTCTGTCCTTGTATTGGATTGTAGCGTCCATCTCTCTACATCTTCAGCTGACAGCCCCACCCCCTTCTCCTCATTTCCACTCCTTCAAAAAAAGTCAAAGAAAATGGGTTTTATTTAATGTTTTTTCTTTGTCTCATTTTCCAATCTTCAGCCCCATTTGTCAATGTCATCTATGTCTCGGGCTGAGTGAATGCCGTTTCACTCTGGCAAACAGGGTTATTCTTACCATAGATGATGATGTTGATCGTGGTGATGGATTGCATGAACAGGAATTCATTTATGTAGCCTTTTCTCTACAAACAGGCTTGAAATGTGACAAAGAAGTCCATATTTGTGTTTGGCCTCATATCTTAAAGAATTTGAGCATTCATCACTGAGTAGTTAATAGTTTGTTGTAAATCAACCTTTAAAGCTCATATTTGCCTTTTGTTCCAAGTTGTGAATAAGCTACTTGATCAGTCGTTGTTTAAGGTCTGTGTTGTGTGACTTGCTTTCTATAATAGAAGCAGGGCGTTGGTAAACGTATACTTAAAGAGCCTTTCTATGTACCTGACCAATGATAATGATACAATAATCAAGGTCAGTTCAGGGAGAGAGTAGAAGAAAAAAATAACTTTATTCCTGTTGCAACCAAAGAAAGGTAAACAATGTTCGATCTTGGCTGTTGCTTGTCCTCAAAACATTGCAGTGCTGTAGAAGCAAGCTGGTGATTAGTGTTGTGCCCTAGTCCATCAGTGGAAATGGCTCCATCAGAGAAAAACAGTCATTGTAAGAACGGTAGTCACTTCCTTGGCAGCTTTGTTAAACAACTCCCCTCTGAACTTTCAATTTACTAGATGTCGGCCCTTTTTTGTTTGCACATCAATATGGTTTTAGAAGCTGTCCTCTATTGTCCTGTGTGAATATATACATGTAGTCTCAGCCACACATAAAGTAGGGGCTGACACTGAACCCAACTTTAAAACAGAATCAGTGATGGAAGGAAATCTCTCGGCAGTCTTTGATTTTGTATTCAGGATTGATCGGAAGTCTCTCTGACCCTTCTCAATAATTTAATTCTTTTGGAGTTTATGGCCAGACACTGTGCAGTGTAGAATACATTATTTAGGTTCCAATCTTTTTTTTTTCAATCACGTGACACTTGTAATGTCACATTTGAGTGTGCGGAAACACTCAAGCCTTTGTTTGTTCTTTTCTTGTTCACATTTAACTGAGAAAATACTGCATTCACATGCACGTTGTTTTGAAGGATCCTGCTCTGACTTAATTTCTTTTACATATATTATAAATGCAGAGTGAGAACTATATTGTATTTGATATCCCTGTGTTGCAGTTCATGAGTAATATAATCGCATACCGGCAACGCTATGCTCACATCGTATTCATAGACACTAAAAAAAATAAACTAAAACTTTTTAATATTGTGTAACCCTAAGACTCTTAGCAAACATGTTTTGAGCGTCTCTCAGTTTAGTTGTTCACTTAAGTCCACTACTACATGTTGAAGAAGCTTTCCGAGATCCAATGTTGGTTTTCGTTTGTATCAATGTATTCCAGGAAATGTATTCCTAATCAATAGTATTTAGGGGAGGAAGTAAAAGCTGTGGAGAGGGTACCTTTTTATGAGACTTTTTGCAGTCTTTGCAAGTGAAGGTGGGTAAATTACTTCTTGACAAGATGATTTTGTTTTAGCTTGCAACAGAAGATGGAGGTGCATATGAAGGCAGGAGAGCCAAAGAGTAATATTGATTTATAAAATGGGTAATTGAAAATCTCATAGCAGAGAGGATAGTAACTAAACTCAACCCAAACTCTCCACATAAACTGAAACAATCAAACACACAGTTGCATCAGCACAAGTGCACACACAGCCAAAACATACAGAGGGTTGGTATTCCATGTAAACAGTAAGAATCTGTTTTAACCCAGTACATGCTGCTTTATGTAGTGCCAAAACATTCATAAATAAGACAATGACGATGAGTTGAAGTAGAGTATTGCAGCCTTGCCAAGGCTGAATTTAAGGCAGTAAGATATGCTGTTAAGAATAGGTATCATGGGATGCTGGCAGTGTTGTCAGCATTGTCAGCATAGCAGTGTTTGAGGACAGACGAGGGACGTTACTAGAGCACAGAATATAGCATGGGACAAGAGAAAGTGCTATCAAACCCTTGAGGAGAGGATGAACACACCTGGCTGGAACTGAACACAAAAGATGAGGTCGGACTTGATATCATATATTGAGTGATTAACATCAAATGCAGATGCAGCATTTGATGTTTGATTTGAGCACAGGCTTTTGTGTTGTATTTATACCTGGCAGTAAGCCTTCACATTATCTCAGGCCTCCCCATGGTGTGATTTTTAGTATGTAAATTTAGAGAAGTGGCAAAAATGTTCCTGCTGAAGGCAAGTGATGCTGCCCTCTGGGCTTTACTGAACTCTCACTCTACGTTCCACTTTCCCTTGCACTGGAAATTGTTCTCCCTGAGATAAAATATTGCTGTCTGTCACCTTTCAAGTTATTGTTCAAACTGGTTTGGTACGACTTTGCACCAGGCTAAAGATTTGGATCGCAATGTCTGTCTGCAATGAAAACATTTTTCTTACCAAAATGTAGCCATTTAAAGATTATTTTTAATTATTGTGAATCATCGTTATTTTGACATGAAATGCTCATATCCTTCATTTAGTAGATTTAGTAGGCTTTGGGTGATTGAAATAATGTATGACATTGCTGCTGCCACTTGCTGATGGAACAGTGTGAATGATATACTGAGATTTCTTTTTTTTCCAGCAACCACTTGGAGAAGAGCCTTCAGCTTCTGATGGACAGAGTGGATGACATGAGCCAAGAAATTGTCAAATATAACACCTACAGCCGCAACCTGAGTAAGCAACAGCAGCAGAAGCATCAGGTAACTCACTAACACACACACACACACACTATCACACACACAAACACAACACAATGAATACACTCCACCTACAGACACAGTGAGCAGGTAGCAACAGCAGATGCACCTACAGCTACAAACTTGGCAGGAAAACAGCAGGTATGTATCTCTCTCCGAACACAACCCGTCACAGCTATAATCACAGCCGGCAACCAGCAGAAGCACCAGGTAGCACATGTGTACAGAAAGCGTGCTCTCTCACTCTCTCTCACACACACACACACACACACACACACACACACACACACACACACACACACACACACACACTGGTTGACAAAGCGGTTCCTCTCTTGCCTCTGCAGTCCATTCATTTGGACAGCCTAACCTTAACCTAAACACAATTCATATAATGGCCCTAAACTTAATCGGTTCTTCCTCATCAGGACCAGGTTTTGGTTTCCATGAGAATAACTGTGTTTATGCCAACAAAGGTCCTCAAGAGATAATAAATACAAAAACACACACAAAAACAATCCAAAAGGCTCACATTAATGTATATACACTCACAGAAAACTGCAGCTGTAACTACAGTAAACAGAAATTGTTAAAGATATAGAAACATTTATTGGCATCTGTATTTGTAGCCTGTAGATATCTGTTCTCACATTGATATACATGGATATTCTGTACACATTATTAACTCTGTCTAAGACTGTAAGAAGCAAACATTAGCGGTAGACAGGAACTCTTCAGGCAACACAGCACAAAATTACAGATGATCAAATGCACATTGGCTGCTTCCTATCGGTTTAATTTTTAAAGAGTTCATAAAGATTGTGATGGTGCTATGAATGGCAAGTTGTCTGGATATTGTGTAAAGTCGAACAAGGTCCAAATTAGCCTCCTGGGTCTGGTTGGTTTCAGCTTTATTTCTGAAGGCTTCAAATAAAATCAGCTTTATTCATACAGCCCATATTTTACAAATCAGTTTGCCTTGGTGTGCTTTAAAATCTGTACATATATATCCGTATATATGTATGTGTGTGTGTGTGTGTGTGTGTGTGTGTGTGTATATATATATATATATATATATGTGTATATATGTATATGTTTGTATGTATATATATATGTGTTATATATATATATGTATGTTATATATATATATGTATATATATGTGTGTGTATATATATGTATGTGTATATATGTATATATATATGTATATATGTGTATATATATGTATATATATATATGTATATACGAACAACAACAATTTCAACACTCAAACATTTCAAACACAATGTGTTTTGCCCAATTGTTTTTCAACAAAAGCTGCATTTTGGTATATTTGTGAACAACAGGAAACTCAAAACCACTGTGAGCAACTTAGAGCAAACACACAGGCTGTGGTTTAAAAGTCATTTGTTGTTTTGAGCAGACTCTAATGAGATAAAAATGACTAATGTTTACCTTCAAATATCTGTCACTGTGTTATCATCCTTCACCTCACTGCAGCGGCGGACACGTGCCCATTGCAGATTGCCATCACTTGAATTTTAAACACACTTCTCCCCCATCTGCAGCCTCACTTGTTCTGTCAATGAATTGCTAATTTTGTCCACAACAGAAGCTCCTTCTTTGAGATTCATCAGTTTATCCTTGTGTAAGGAAAATCTGTTTCAGAAAGTGAGAAAGTCATGAGCCATGAGGGCAGCAGCTGTTACATATGGACACAAATCTGGAATTAATAAATTATAAGAAAGCAGTAAGCATTTCTGTTAGTTTAAAAGTTTTTTCTTGAAGAACAAACTAATCCAGAAGCAGACCATAAAATTAACATTATCACACATGGATGAAGATAAGGGAAGTTATAACTAACCATTAGTCGAATAATTGTTAAGGATTTAACAGATTAAGAAATTATTCATCAATTTACCCATGTCTCTTTCTTTTAACGTTTGAGACATTTTTGGACTTTACTTAAAGTGTAGTTATGATGAAATATTATATATACATTCAGTTATATGAGACGGGTTGGAATGGGTGGAGAAAAGTGTCCGGGGTAATGTGTGATAAAAGAGTATCAGCCAGAATGAAAGGAAAGATATACAAGAGAGTGGTGAGACCAGCGATGCTGTATGGTCTAGAGACAGTGGCACTGAGGAAAAGACAGGAAGCAGAGCTGGAGGTAGCAGAGATGAAGACGTTGAGGTTCTCTTTGGGAGTGACGGGAATGAGTCAATCAGAGGAACAGCACATGTTAGATGTTTTGGAGATAAGGTCAGAGAGGCCAGAATGAGATGGTTTGGTCATGTACAGAGGAGGGAGAGTGAGTATATTGGTAGAAGGATGCTGGGGTTGGAACTGCCAGGCAGGAGGTCTAGAGGAAGACCAAAGAGAAGGTTTATGGATGTAGTGAAAGAGGACATGAAGTTAGTTGGTGTGAGAGAAGGGGATCCAGAGAACAGGGTTAGATGGAGGAGGTTAATTCTCTGTGGCGACCCCTGAAGGGAGCAGCGGAAAGGAAAATAAGAAGAAGACTTAAAGTGTAGTTATGATGTATACCAGCAGAGGGCGTAGATCAACGAAAGCATCAACTTAATTAGCAGGAGAAGTCAAAAGTGCTTAGTAGTCGAGCTCGAAGAAGTAGCTTCTGAGCTACACCTTCACTAAGACACAACACATGGCACAGCACACAGGAATCAAGTGGCATTTTCAAGTAAAACCCACGTTTGTCTTACTCTTTCAGTTTGACAAATATCTTCTTTGAAAAAGGTTTATTATTACATATACATGTTGTATGAGTTAAATTCATCGACAGCTTGCTAATATGTAAGACTAATTTCATCATTCCAGTCCAAATGCCAGTGATCACATAATTTGACCGACACAAAACAACAACAAAGCTAGTGGTGCACTGAGATCTTTGGACAATGCTGTATTTTCAAACAGCCACATCATGTCATTATCCTCTAGAAGTACAAATTAGGATACTCAATTATTTATGTTGATCCAGCCTGAGTTGTCATCATCCAGGCCAACAGGGTATAAAATCAAGGTCTAAAACCAAGTTCAGACACATTAAACAGACGGTATACAAGCGTCTTTGATTGCACGTCAGTTTCTGTATTCACACAAGACATTCACTACACGGGCTGCAAAGAAACACACATCCCCAGGCCAATAACCCACTCTGCTGCCCTTATGATCCATCATCCTCCACAGGCGACCTTCTAATCAACATGGCCACCAAGCCTTACCCCTGACACTCATATACACACGCACACACAGATCAACGGAGACAAACAGAGAGATTCTTTTTAGGATACTGCATTGACTTCCATTCATTTGGACAACCTAACCAAAGTGTCCTGATAAGGTTGGTGTTTATACCAGAGAAGGTCCTAAATAACAAATACAAGTACACACACACTCACACAATTTCATACCGTCTCGCACAGGCAGCCCCTGTAATGGTGACTAATTTGTTTCAGGTTTCACACCATTCTGTACAATGAACAAACTCGGAGGGAAAAAAGTGAGCTTCCTTTAGACCTTTCAGACATCTACAGTACTTGCTCCATGTAATCTTGTGCTATTGACCCTGCTGCTTCCTGGACCAATGGAACCATATTAATCATCATAGAACGTTGCAAAAAAGGTGATGTGCTGAGAGAGCTCCATTTTTCATTTATAGCTCTCTGAGTTTGGTGAAAGCGAGTTCCCAGTCTTGCCTCTTACTAGCAGTGAGAGCAAAAAATAGGGTGGAGGCAAAACGTGATGCTCTCTTTGTCTGCCATTTACATCTGAATCTGACTTGCATGAATAAAGCCTAGACCATATAATCTAAAGGAGACCCAAGGAGAACTTGACCAGATTGATAGATCCAAACAGAACACAGGAGGGAGAGAGAGAGAGAGAGAGAGAGAGAGACATTGACAATTAAGAAGCATTTGCAAGAAAAAGACCTTGTGTTAGACCACACCCATCTTCAGTCACCGCCATTTTATTGATCTCAATTACATGCTGCACGATGTAGGATTTCAACCTACATATTGTCTCCACGATTATTTTGATAGTACATTAACTTACAACAGGGTCAATGTCACCTCTGTCAAAGCCTGAGCAGGTCTGCATCGCCTGCATTGGCACTGTGTAACTGCTGGGTCTTCGTAAAACAACTGATTCAAGCAATGCATACAATGAGCGATAGGCTATATAAGCCGGGTTGAAAATGTAAGCTACGTAAACTAAAGCGCTATTGTTCTTTTCCTTCATTTTCATTTCTAAAATCATGAAAAATACCTGCTGTACCTGGTCTGGTTGTTTGTAGCGACATTAGAAGTCCCGTGTCAGAGTTCACCGCTATCTTTTGCTTGTCAACAAATCCACGTTACCATGACCTACGAGTTGTAACAAACAATACCATTTACCCAAATTTGGTAATTACGGTATATAATTGTATGGTTTGTTACAACTCTCGTAAAAATATGTTTTTGGATTGTATCATGCATTGATGTGATGGTCCTGTTCAGCGGGGGAGTTTGGCTGTGCCATTGGCTCACCTGTTACTAACTTGTCAATGAAGGAAGTAAGGAAACAGAGCATGGACCACACTGAACCACATGTTCAGAAGTGTGGATGACACATGGACCAGAGTTAAAATTCAGGGAGCGTATGCCTTCACGGAACACGGTATCGCAGTGGACAGAAAAATCAAGCTCACATAACACATTTGAGGATTCAGAAAAGCCCACACACACATATTCACCAGTACATCCCCTTTGACTCTAACCACCCACTGGAACACAAGCTAGGAGTCATCATAACCCTGCAACACCAAGCTAATGATGTACCTACAACTACTGAGGCCAAAGAAAGGAAACGTATACACTTGGAGGAATCGCTTAAGGCTTGTGTCCACCCTGACTAAACCTGGACATTTCTGCGAGATCCTGCAAAAACACCACTGAAGGAAAAAATAAACACAACACTGTCATCCTGTGTCCAGAGTATCTGGGGACTTGCAAACCTTTGTGTAGCCGTCTAGGTGATGAACAGGAGATAAAATGTTATGTCTTATTCAAACAACTTTAGTTTAATAGCATGCATTTTATACAGGCATTATTCCGGAAATGTTTTCACCCACGGCAGTTTTTATTCACAACATGATCACAGCTTTTGCTTTGTTCTATTTGAATCTGTTCAGGTTATTAGACATTGGTTCCATGTGGTCTTGTTAAAAAATGATTTAAAAACAAATCACAAAACCAAGAAGCCACCGTCCCTGGCATGTTGCCCGGTGGTCCTGGTAATGATGCCGTGGGTACACTCCTTTGCAGAAGGCCCTGGGGGGCTTAAGGAGATAGAGAGTAAAACGCAAATAGATCCTGCTGCAGTCTATAAGAGAACTGCAATGATTTTCTGGACACGATTATTTTCCGCCGAGACGACAACAACAGTGAAACGTATAGCCTGAGCTGCACAGCAGGCCGGACCTCAATCACATTCAGACTTTGTGGCAGGACTGCTGTTCCCTCACAGCCTCTATGCAGCCTGACAGAGCCTGAGTAGTGTGTAAGAAATAACTGGTGAAGAAATAGCAGCAAAGGTGACTCCATTAAATGCTGACTTGTAGGAGGATTTGTTGTAGTTGTATTTAATTTAGATCAATTAGATTTATTTTTTTGCCTTAGAGAAAAAAAAAAGGCAGAATGTGTCCTGTATGTTGTGGACATTGTCTGTCTGTTTCTCTGTGTACAAGATAAGTGCAGTGGAGAAACAGGCGCTGCTGTCTGCAATTTGCATACAGTTGCATCTTGATTATGCACAGTCATGCTGTGATGCACTGGCAGGAAATGAATGTAGAGTGATTAATTGAAACAAACGGTTACATTTGTCATTTATCATCTTTTAGCAGTGTTTTGTCTGAATCAGTCACCCATGCAGATGCTTTGTATGACGTTTACTTGGAAGTATGGAAGGTGCTCCCACACAGTTTTTTTTTTCTCCCTTTTCATCTTCCACAACCTCCCCCTCCATCGATGTATCAGCCTCTCCTCCATCTTGCCAAATTAACAAGGCTTTTAGGTTCTCTGGAGACCTGGCACCTCACTGATTCACTGACTGTCAGCCCTCCACAAATCACTCCATCCCTGTCAGCACTTACAACTCTTCTTGCTCTTTGTCTCCCCATCTCGTCTTCTATCGGTGTTTCTTTACATCTCACTTCATTCCGGTTACTGTATCCATCGCCTGTCTCCCTCACCCCTTATTTCTTAATCTTTGCACTATCTGCTGTCACTCTGCATCTTTCTAACTGCATTTCTCTCCTTCCTTCTGTTACTTTGCCTTTTCTGTTCCTGACTCTCTCACTTCATTCTCCTTTTTACTTCTACTCCCACTCACTCACCTTCCTGTTGTCATTATTTCACCTCTTTCTCTAAATTCTCATCCTGTCATTTCTTGCCTCCGTACCGTCACTCCTCCCTCCCGTCCTTTTCAGGCCATTTCCTCTTTATCCATCTATTCTCATTCCTCACTCCTTTCCCTGTGCTATTTATATTTGTTTTTTTTTCCTCCCTTCCACCCCGTGCTCAACGTCCTCCACTAATGCCACCTCTTTCTCCCTTCGTCCCTTTCTCCAGTACGTCCAGAGGCGGCAGCAGGAGAACACACAGCGACAGAGCAGAGGGGAGCCCCCGCTGCCTGAGGAGGACATCACCAAAATGTTCAAGCCCCCCCAGCCTCCACCCCGCATGGACTCGCTGCTCATTGCAGGTACGCGTGCACATACACACTCTGCCAGAAAAGACAGCAGTCATCTCCACCCGGGAGACCCCCCCTCCGAACTCCATCAGCTGCCTCTGCTTCCCTCACAGGAGCTCTGGTTCTGTTTTGTAATTATCTATGCCATTATCTTGAAATTACATTAATTTAAAGTTTATTGACTCAATCTCCAACTCGACCGCCCATTTCCCCCAGCTTCATGCTGTTCGGCTCTTCTACGCCTTCTGACAACACTCTGATCTTTCCGTTTACTCAATTTCCCTCTAATTTGATGTTTTGCTGTTGTGTTCCTCCCCCCAACCCCCCCCCCCCCCTCCCGCCTCCAACTGTTTTTGTGCATGCCTCTATGTTTCTGTGGGTGTGTTTGTGTATTTGTGTGTGGGCGCATGGATTCATGTGGATTTCATGTGGATTTCATCCAACAGGGCAAATTAACAACTACTGCCAGAACATTAAGGAATTCACCTCGCAGAACCTCGGGAAGCTGTTCATGGCAGAGGCTCTCCAAGGCCACAACTAGGGGACAAGCGCAGCGGAGGGATTTCCAACAGAGAAAAAGAAAGTACAGAGAGCTAGGGAAGAAAGAAAAGGTAACGGAGATGCAAAACCACCTTGGCAACAACTGGAGGACTGCACTGTTGTTTTTCTAAAAATTGATCCATTGCTTTAATGCCCAACCACATCTTGGATTTAAAAAAAGTGTCTTTGAAAAATCACTTGGTTTTGGTTTAAATAAAAGAATCTCTACATCTTCTCAGGTTCTTCAGTTTTTTTCCACAGTTAAAGTGCTTGATGCTTGTGTGAGGTATTTTGTACTCTACTTACCGTAGAGATGGTTAATGTCGCTCTGTACAAAAAGGGTTCGCTGCACAAAAATAAGCATGCTTTAGTAGATCTTGTGCATAAAACGTAATAATTATACAATCAAATAGTTGTTGTGATCATTTTATGGCTACAGGCCTTTGGTCTTGCAGTTTCAACACCAAGCAGGTGTTCAATTTATTAGTGGACTTGGGTATAAGTGGGATCACATGTTGAGAACAAGTCTGTAAACAGAACTGCAACACAAGTGCCAGTTAAGTTTAGCGTCAAGTGAGTGCACGCTTCCTGACTTTGCAACCATTCTCTCGCTCACTGCACTAAATGGACGTTTAATTGCCTTTTTAATCCTAGTCTGCATGTCTTACACACAATGAGCACCTGCTTAGTTTTTGGATGCAAACAAAA
This sequence comes from Solea solea, assembly GCF_958295425.1. Classification (NCBI taxonomy): domain Eukaryota; kingdom Metazoa; phylum Chordata; class Actinopteri; order Pleuronectiformes; family Soleidae; genus Solea; species Solea solea. Next base: position 14,934,641 of record NC_081146.1, read on the forward strand.
CTCAGTAGTAAAATTTGACATTAAAAACAAAGAACTGTTAGGTTTTCATGACAAGTTTCAAAGCAGAAACTCCAGCTCTGCTGCAGAGATGGTGTTGTCTGCATGAGGTGGCAGTCCGCTATAATGTTGTCTGTAATTTCCCCACCAATTTGATAAATTACCTGCAGTGGAACCAGTTAAATCTTTGTGAAATGTATGCATAACATTAACGCAAGATAGATATTACAAATAAATCAAAGCTGTTGCGATGAGTCGTTGTTTAATACAATCAAACATTAGAACTTTTCATTTAATTGGTAAGGTTAGTATTCACAATACCGATTCAATAATAATAGAAGTCAAGAGGGATTCAAGTTCTTTTTGTCATCAAGAAATCATGAAAAAAAATCAATGAGCACACTTTTCTGAGCTCTTTATAGGAATCAGAATCTCTTTGCTGCCTCCAGGACATTACTGTGCTCTACCTGCTTGTAAAAGTAATTATTGTTCCAACATCTGCTGTCAACCCCTCAATACTTCAGGGTGCACCTATATGCTTTTGCACAGTGTAATTACTTTAACTCACTTCAGTTGAATTACCACAATAATCCACTTGGTATCATTGCTGTTGTCCAGAGCATCATGAGTAAATACACAAGTACAGTAACTACAGCCACCTCTGTGAGGCTGTGTTTAGGCACTGTGGTTCTTTTAGCCCCCCCCCCCCCATTTTAATTTAGCACCACAGTCTCAGGAGCTGTGAATATTAGATTTAAACCTGAATACAACAGGGTCTAATTAAAAACAAAGAACATCCGTGAATAATCTTCCCGAATCCAGGTGTGCAAACTATGTAAGAGACTTTAGCAAGAAGTTTTTGATTTTAAGTATATTTGCCAAGAAAGAGACAGGAGTTAATAATTGGAGGTGTTAAACGATTGAAAAAAAATCGGATTTGACTTTTTAGTTTTGTGTTTCTATAGAAATCCATGTGGAAAACGAGATTAGACAGTGTCAGTATGGACACACACAATGTATAATGTAAACAGTTGGTCAAGGAGATCAGATTCTGATCCGACATGCTTACCAATCGCTCAAACAAGGCCGTGGTCTCTACCCGTTTAGTCTAAATCCAAATGCAAACTCACATCAGTAAAAAAAAGAATGCAGCTGTTGTGGTGATGATTACAGATCACCAGTGTCCGCTCCGCCCAACCACAGGAAGCTGAATGATGGCTCTTGTTGCGTGCTTTAATAAAGAAGCTGACATTGTGCAGTTCATTGTGTTGTAATTACACTGCGGGTCTCTCTTGCCATGTGCCCCGCCGGCGTTCCTCGACCCGTGGTTAAACAACATCGTCTAATTCCGGGGATGATGCTATTTAACTTGTCGTCAGCGTTGCCAAGTCGTGTAATAACTTGAAGTGCTCCTGCTTGTCATCAGCACAATGTCATTAACAATAATTACAAGTCAGCCAACATGATGAACATTTATTAGAATGGCGACACTCGAGACGGAAATCATTTCTTAACCAAATCACAACACGTTTCCCTGACATACTGGCAGGACAGGGAATATTAATTTGCCACAGAGGGCTGACTTGATATTTATTAAGATACCTGCTACTCTGACAGGCACACCTGTGCATGTGATTGATGTGTCCTATGATGTGAGGCATTTACTCTTAGCAGGTATTGATTGGCTTTTGAGCAGTGGCCTCTGCTTACGATGAATCAGAGTTGTTTGTAATTCTGAGGCGGCGCTGTAGGGTGACGTTGCCCTTGAGGGCTGATGGGGGCACACCCTCTCCTGTCCCTAATCCCGAGGTCGTGTGAGGAATTACAAAACATCAGATGCTTTCAACAGAACCACAAGCATTGTGCAAAGCCACTGAGGCGCCGCTCGCCCCTGCAGAGTGTAAACACGGTGACAGAGGTTCAGTTTGTATTTAAAGTGACAATGTTGTGATTGGAGTGGAAAGCAGTGTGGACTTTATCGTGTAGTCATGGCAGAGCTCAAGGGCAATAGAGCAGAGGCGCACAGGAGTCAAGCTGTTGTTTTGTTTCCACTACGACTCCCCTCTCATAAATCATGACATTACTGTGAACTGCTCTAAACACAGGTTAAGATAAGTGAAACCTGAGACGTATAAGACGACACGCATGAGAGGAGAAATACGGATGTACTCATTACATGTCCAGTGTGTAAGGATTTGCAAAGTCTAAAGGTGAGACCCAAACAATTTTATTTTAAAGCTATAAAATACACCTTCACAAAGTTAATCGGTAGTATATTCAACTTCCGCCCATTAACCCACCTAAGTGTTTCACACTCGACCTCGAAGAACATTATATAACTTCCTGTGATTAACAGTTGCTCACCATAAACACTAACCGAGCTATAATCGTTCTTAACGATGCATTCATTAGAAACAGTTGGGGAAAAAAATGGAATATTTTGAGCGACCTTTTCAATAACTTTAAAATTGCTTGACACAATGTTCTTTACTCGCGGTCCACTCACTACATTTTTGCAGGTGAATAAATATGTCATTAATAAATCAGTGCAAGCTTAAAATATAAATATGCAGTCATAACTTATATAATAATTATGAATATATTAGCATGTCTTAAATGATTTAGTTATAGAACACATTTTTGTTCTCTCATCATTAGTCATATAACAACATTAAGTGAAGGACATGCTGACAATAATGACTTAATTTATTCTGAGCTGCTTTTACATTTAAATGTTTAAAAAAAGTCGTTTCCCTTTTGTTTTGCCAGATTTCTGTTTGCGCCTGTGTATCCTGTGCTTTGAAGAAAGGGAAACTCGGAAACATCAGCAGCTGCATTTGCGATTTCCTCTCCCACTATCCTGCTCAATTGTCCATGAGACTACCGTGACTCAATGAAAATGAGAACAACATCCTCAAAAGACGAGGCCGCGAGGAGCTCAGTCGCTTTGCCTTGCTGACGCAATACTTCCAGGATTAAACTTCCCACCTTCTCCTCCAGAATCCTTTTATATATTAAATTCTTGCGATCTTACATGTCTCTTCAGCAGATTACGCTAAACCACGTGCTCGGGTTCAGCATGGGAACCGAATGAGGCCGTTAGCTGTGTAAACAGCAAGGCATTTTGTACTTTGCAATAGGAGGAAATACTTAATTAGGATTATGGGATTTGTCTCTGCACCTTCAGATTCTTTAGAAGAAGGCTGAGAGATGTCAGAGGGATATAAGTTTGGTCTCATTTAATCAGAGAGTGCGGCCTGCACGGCCCTGACCCCAATTGTAATTTATTGCCACATCAACACAAAAGCTCTTTCACCAAGTCGGCCTCCGTCCTGTCATTGGTGATAGAGAGAATCAGCTGGCTGAATATAATGAAACCAGTTATTTCCCTGTCAACTCTGAATACTGTTTTTTTTCCTTTTTATTGCTTGCTCTCTCTCTCTCTCTCTCTCTCTCTCTCTCCCTCTCCCCCCACACATATATTGCCATGGCAACTGTGGATCATGTACGAAGTAGCTGTTGAGGATGTTAAGTAGTTCCCGTGGAAAAAAATAATCTTGCAAATCCCCAAAACAAGAGCAGAAAGGAAGGCAGATGCAATTGTAGGATGAGGTGTGGGTATGGTTAGGGAGTTGTGCATTTTATGGGGATTATACACTTGAAGTCCAAAACAGCCACAGTTTGAATACATGTCTCTGTGAAACAACACTCTACCTGTCAGTGAGGATGCTCTATATTTGCCTTATCTCCCTCCCTGTGGTCAGTAGATCTGCGCTGTGATCAGCAACTGTGTAGATCGAGCGTTGTGTTCTAGTCGCAGTTCATCTCTCCCCGCCACCCAGTGCGACGGCTGTCAAACAGCAGTGGCACAAATCCCCACGGCCATTATGAGCCCGGTTTAATTCCCACAACAGAAGCGTTTCAGGAGCATTTTTTTGGAGCATGATACCCTGTCTGTCACATGTGTCTGTGGGCTACAGGCTACAGTGCAGCGTTTTTCATGCTGCTCTATCACTAATGTCTTATCTCATCCCGGAGCCTCAAAGACAAATGTACCGGATGTCCTCCTTCTGGAGATCAGCGACGTGCTGCCTGTAATCTCCCTCTGAGCAGTGTGTGTTTTGCTGTTGATACAGCTGTCTTTACCTCCGCTGTTGCAAATAATAAGGGACGTTTTTATTGATGTCTTGATTTTGCAGGTTGAATTTTAGTGTAATATTTACTTCTCAGGTAGACTTTGACCTGGGACAGAGAGAAATGCCTGCACTCCAAGGAACTCATGGAGGTGCTGATCCCTGGAAACTCATATAATAAAAAGTGCTGCACACCAGTGTTGTAATGTAGCTAAGTACAAATACTATGTACTGTACTTAAGTACAACATTCAAATATCTGTACTTTACTTTATTTATATTTAAAGCAACTTTTACTCTACTACATTTCCTCTATCTTTGTCACTCATTACTACCAAATAAAATCAGAAGAAGATTCACACACCTTTCATACCCATTCACATGGGGTTAAGTGTCTTGCTTGAGGACACAGATGAACAGAGCCAGGAATGAAACCCACAACCTTTATGTTGAAAGACAACTCGCCCTACCACTGAGCTACCATGGCTCAATCCTAACTCCCCACTTTTTTAATACTTTTACTTCTCAAACTTAAGTGCATTTGATATCAGAAAATTACTTTGAATACTTAAGTGCAGTAAATGTCATAGACTTTAAGACTTTTACTTAAGTAATGTTATAAAAAAGTGACTTCAACTTCTTCCAAAGTCATTTTCTGGTAAAGATACTTGTACTTATAAGTACTTTATACAAGTCTGCTGCACACTAAGTACAGTATGTGCCAGCCTGGATTTCAGCTCTTCTGTGCACTGGCTTCCTCTACCATAAGCTGTGGCTTTGGTCCAACTGAACATATTATGAAGGAGAAATTTCACTCCCAATAACATTAAAGATACACATTTCTTTCGACTCTGCCTCTACTAAGACGATGACGACAAACAAAAAAAAACAAAAAAAAAGCACTTACGACTAGCACTTTATAGTTTGGCTTACTTGAAGCACGCACTTACTTCTAGCTCTTGTTTGTACCCAAATGTTTAAATGCACTTATTGTAAATCGCTTTGGATGAAAGCGTCTGCTCAATGACATGTAATGTAATGTATTGTAATGTAATGAATACTTCACCAATTTGCATTTAGCTTTGTATTACTAGAACAGAGGTAGTATTTTTGAAAAATTGTGTTTTTCCAACCTCAGTTTCCTCTTAGTCGAGAAATATCTTCATTCTTTTTTTTGTCACGTGCTCACCAGTGACACTTGGTCAGAACCTTAGGCCGAAGCTTGAAACTGCAACACTAATTCTGCACTTTTTAGAGCCACTCGTAGGGGGACGGGACGGGACCTCATTCCCTGAATGTAAACAGTGTCCGCCATCTTTGCTAACAGTTACGCTAACAGAACCAAGTGTCACTGGTGAGCACGCAACAAAGAAAAGAATGAAGATATTTCTCAACTCAGGAGATACTGAGTTTGGGATAAAAACTAAAAATATTCCTTTAACTTGGTGTGTTGGTTCAGTTTAGAACATTTAAAGTCAGACTAACATGTTTCCGTGTATTTGAAAGTCCGGCTTCAGTCCTAATTACTTAATAATTAACTTTTTTGTAATGTCATGAAAAAAAAAACCACAGTTTCCTTTGTTCCTTTATAGCAATGGTCAGCAATTGGTGGCCCGTGGACCAAAACTGGCCCGCCAGCATCAGTATCTGGCCCGGCAGATGATTTAAGAAATATGATCTTAGATTATTTATCTTCACAAAGAAATGAAAATTTCATATGGAGTTCAGAGCTTTTATTCTGAAAAAATATGAACTAATTCAAATAGATTCTGTTTGGGAGAATTGACCTTACACCTCTTGGGAGTAAATGTCCATAAAATAACGACTTGCCCAAGTATTAACAGTACGAGTACGTATCTCACACGCATTTGTCTTTGTAGCAAGCTGGTGATTAAAGACAGCGTCCACATTATGGTTAGTTTAAGGCAGCAAACGTGGCTTTTTGTTTCTGACTGAAGACGTTTTACGGCACTTTAATGAAGACACAATGTTTCGGCCCAAATATTCAATCGCTTACAAAGAAATTGGTCCTTGGCCACATTAACTTGCTGATCCCTGCTTTTGAGGCTCCACCCCCATGACACCGAGTAGTGATCGGACTATCAAGCGTCCATCTGACCTTGTGCCATTTCGGTTCTATGAAGACAATCAAGATTATTTCGAAAACAGCTCGCAGGTCACAGGTCAGTTCACATAATACACACATACACAATACAGAACACAACAAAAAACAATCATTGTGTGTATTTCTCACTGTGTTTATTTTCATGTGTTGTTGCAGTGTGACTAATTATCTTAACATGTTTTCATTCTTTTATAATGCAATAGAATTTAACATGGCGAGATTTGTGGTCGGAGACTTCATTTACTCAAAGTTGGAAGAGAATTTTTCACTCTGCCTGAGTGATAACTATTAAAGTTTGAGTTGATTTCACTGCGGAGGCTTCGTGATGATAATGGAAATAATTAAAACTTCTGATATGCCATGCACTGTTCAAGTAATTCACATTATTTTTAATGAGCACTTTAGTCCGACCTCATCAGACATGAACTCTCTGCTTTAGGGCCAGAAACAACAACAACATCTATTTATTTACTTTTACTTGTGTGATATTTTTTCCTCGTTAGACAAAAAAAAAACACATTTAAACAAAACCAATTTGATGAAATTCATTATTACTTGTTTATTAAACAGCCATTGTTTGATCACATAACCAGAGAAGTGTTTGCTCAATATTCTATAAAAGTAAAGAATGGATTTTTGATCAACTTTTCTGGGCATGTAGGAAGAAAAGATTACATTTTGGTCGTCATCCAGATATGAAATCCACAAACTAAGTGGTCTTGGTGGAAGTTTTTGCTCTCTGAGTGCTTTAGTTTCCTCTGAATTTAGAAAAATGGGCCTAATTGCACCTTTAAAACGTCAACATATGAGTCACTTTCTCATGGATCGTGTTCCACAAGATCCAGAGACTTAGAGACTCCGCTGTGTTGACTTTCTTGCCTCAGTCAACACGGTTGTTCATGAGCGCAGCTGTAGCACTCGGACAAATACACTGGCCGCATCGTCTTTTTTTAAACACCACACTCATTTGTATTTTCTGCAGCTTGTGACCTCCAGTTTCCCCTAATGCTGATTTAATGTGCCTTTTCTTTTCTCCCTTTTACTCGATGGAAGAAGTATTACTATCTATCTTCTTTGTTGAATTTCAGACTCGGCCCCATTTCCTTTTTTCCCCCCTATCTTATCATTTCCCCTTCCTAATGAAGAAAATGAGAAAATGCCACCCAGAGTAATTTATTATAATTCATGTTCAGGGTTCTCTCTGTTCCTTAAGGTCTGGAGAGATGCCAGGTTATCGTGTGTACAGTGATTGATGGGATACTCGTGACCCCACGAGGGACAGAGCAACAATTAAAGCACGTCTTATCTCTCAAGTGTGAATCTGTTAGCTCCCTTCCGCTTTGATGTTCAGTGCCCTCGGTGCCTTGGTCTCAGCTTGTGTCCGCAGAAGGACTGACGTGCATTTGAATATTTCTTTGTCACACAGTAACATTAACATTCAGTTCACCTCTTCATGCACCCTTAGTGTAGTCTGCCTGTTTCGCAGACCGTCTCAGGGAAAAGCAGCAACTAATTTCAGTGTATTTACTTTCACACTCTGTTCCAGTATGACTAATCCTCAGAACATGTTTATCAGTTGTTGTGGAAGATATGCAGTGTTTTTGTTTACTCCCTTCCTTAGCCTCTCTTAATTTTTTTATTCCCCCGTCATTGTTGTTCACTTGGCTCTGACTCAATTATCATATTGTGAAATCTAAAGCCACTCACATTCAGCCGCCACAACTCACTTACTCCTCCAGTGGGACGTGAACTTTTGACCACTGTTTGCCATTTGTTCTGCTCCCCGTGGAGGACATGTTCGCTCTCAAGATGTCTCTCTGCCAGAGTGGTTGTTTTTGTTTGCATTAGATTTCCTTGGGCAATTACTGAAGTTTTCCTTTTTCAATATCACTGCTTCCTGAATTGTCACTCTCCTGAGGATGTGGCCAGAACCTGTGCAGATGTTGGTGTGCGACCTTAAGTAAAACTTTCTGCCTAACACAGGATTTTTGTTGGAGAACTTGTTTGTATCCGAGGACAGAGGATATCATTTTTTCCCGAGGCAGACATTATGAGGAATCTCTCTGTTTCATTGAGTCTTCTATTGACTTGCCCGGCCTGGGAAACCACATAGTTGTAATGATTCGAGTTCGCTGTTGTGAATAATTCATCAGATTGTTGTTAGACTTCTAAATTGGATGTCTTTTTGTGCAGTCGTCTTTACTGACACACCCAGGGAGGCGATTATCGGCGGTGATGGTGTCAGGCTTAGTTTTGAACACTAAATTTGGTTGAGATGCACACAGCTGGTGATGAGAGGCCTGACGAGTCTGGATCTTTCCCATGACCAAATCAGCGCACTTGATGCCTCTGGGTGTGTGTGATGCATGATGACGTCATTCACACAATCCAATCGGTGGTAATTAGGAGTTTAATGATGGAAAAAGGCAGCCCAGTTTTATGCCTGACTCCACTGGAAACGACCCATAGAGGAAAGTTTCCATGATGGTTCTTGATTAACAGTGGCAATAAAACTGCTCTTTAAATGTGACAGTCTTTTGGGAAACCACCACATCACACTGCGATACATCATATGGTCGTCTATAATTTTGATAGGTGTGCGCTTCATGCTACTCACTGTTAAATGATGTACAGTTAAGCTTCCCCACGCGCCTCATTGTCAATTCCTTCATGTTTTTCCCCGAGCTTATTATCTATTTTGCCTCTAATCACACCAGGGTTGAGCTTAATAAACGTCAGTGGATATCATTTTTCCCGATCTTTCCGCTATATGAAGCAAAAATAGCTACGCAGTGGGCTTTTAAACATTTCAAATGCACTGGCATTAAGGAAATTAAATTTCTGCTTACTGATCTGTTTCAAAGTGTGTGTTTCACACTGTTAAATACAGGTGCAAACTGTCAGAGAGGCTCATATAGCAGATGCCACTGACCTTTTATGAGCTACCACATAATCTCCCCCAGCAGCAGCAGCAGCAGCAGCAACAGCAGCAGCAGCAGCAGCAGCAGGCAAGACAGATTACAAACATTATAGATACTATTATTTCTGTTGCAGGTTGCAGCTTTATTTTATTTATTTTTCCCACATTTTGACTGTGCGTGTCAAATGCTGGTTTTGGGACCTGACTCACTCTCAGTGTCAGTGTCCATGCATGACGCTGGAAACCCACTGACATTTAATCACATTATTTTGGCACACTGATTCACTGCCTCCACCTGTGACCTGAACCACACGTAACAACAGTTACACGACGAGTGCTGTGTAAATCAAACCACCATGACACATATACATGGATGATTAAGCGAATCTCATGGTCAGAGCCTGGGCAGCAACAGAGCTGTTGGTGTGTGTGTGCATTGGTAAACAAAGCAGGGTGCAGTGAACATCCAGGACTGCACATTTACTCCTTCAACAATATTTTAATTCAATTTCTCCCAAGCCATCAGCAATGATGCGGCACCACTTGGGTGCAGCTGCCAGGCTGTTATTGCGGAGTGTGATAGAGAGAAAGCTCATAGCAGCCATAACATGCTTTTGTAAGGGCATGATGGCCAGCAGGTAAGTGATTTAGAGAAAATCGGGTTGATGCTCTCCTAACCCTCTGCCAGCGAGTCACAGGCCAAGGCCAAGCAGTTGTAAATTTTCTTAAAGTGTCAGCATTTTCCACATCACTTACCTTATGCCTGGCTAGAATAAATTCTCACTACAATTTTCAAAGTGGAGATCATTCCCCCCCCCCCCCCCACTCCTGTGAAACGTGTGTGAGGATGTCGTTTGTAGACTTGTCCCACAGTATTTGGATTGGCACCTCAGCCATATACACAGTAAAAAAAAAAAGATATTTCTGAATATTTGAGTTTAGAAGAATTAGTCATGCCGCACAGGGCTGATTTGACATGGAGTGTGCACAAAAAGGTTCAGGCTCACTGCAACTGGACGCCCGAGTCTCAATATATAAACTGGTCAGTGTTAATCTGCTTCATATTCTGGGTAATATTTCAACACATTTTACCTTGATGCACATTAACCGTGTTTTCACATCCCATTAACCATCATGGAATCATTTAAATGACAGATTTTGACCTTACACAACCTACAGTAAGATAAATGTTGTGGTGACTGATGAGTAGCTGCTAAAGTTTGTGGTTATTACATTTAATATAAACTGTCAAAGAAACCTCGTTAAAAGGAGAAGAAGAAGTAGCAGGGCTGCACACGACACTAATATGACTAAAATGCAGGTTTTTCTTCATTAATATTCTCTTTGTGCATTAGACTGTTTAAGTTTAAGGTGTCCTTTGGAGTTCAATAGCCTAGAGCAGAATATGACAAAATTAGAATGAAGATGTGTGTCCCAAGTGTCAAATGGACACTGGTTTTTATATTCTGAGAGGGACTGAGCTGAATGGGTTAAATGTTGAGCTGTCGCTGCTCTGTGGGTCAGAATTCATCACATTTTGATGTGTCCTTCAACAGTGAGATCTGCACCAGCAACTGACCCTGACACAAAAACCTGATCTATGGTTTTAAATGACTTTAAACTGGAACTGGGGTCAAGGTGGTAGCTTCATATTAACATCTCACTGACGAAAACGGACTGGGCTGGATTTCCCTGTACAATCCTGCATAAGGAGATAACTATTAAATGACCTCAAATGTACATTAAATAGCTATTGACACGTTCAAACAATGGAAAATGAAATTATTGATGCAAGTGAGTCACTAAAACTACTGAGAAAATATTATATCCACCTTGACAGCTAACTAATTAACATGTTTTTGTCTGTTTACCTGTGAAACTGCAAAGTACTATGTGCACTTGAAGGCTACACTCTATAGTTGAACGCACTGATAAATGGTCTCCACTCATGTAAAGGTTATGCAGTTTGTATAGTTAATGGGCCATGAGATTAAATTATTGTAGTCAGTGTTTGCCGGTGCTGCTTGAAAAACGCTGAAGTTATAAGTAATGTTTAAATCTGTTTATCTGTTTTACAGTGTCGATTTTTATTATTATTAGAGACGTTCAAACAGCTCCTATGGTCAGAACCAATTTATTTCATAAGAAAATATATGCTAATTTATTAGTTTCACCCGTTCAACTGCTTTTAACGCAAATATCTAATCGTCTCAGTCACAAAGCAGCAGCTATCAGCAGTGTTTTGTTTCTGTGACTGTGGTGACTGGAGGGAATTTTAGGGTTAGGGAATAATTCCTGTTTAAATATGGACCTTGACTCGTCTACTCGTGTTGTTGTGTGAGCAACACATGCAGCATTTTGAGGACAGAAGTTCGACTCTGGAGCTTTAAGGCATAAAAAACAGTCACTAGTTAAGTGACTTTGAATGTGACATGTTTGTTTGTGTAAAACTGGTTTGGTCTGGGTGTTTCAGAACCTATTGATCCACTGGGGTTTTCATGCACAACCATGGAGGGTTGTTGATGCCAGAGGTCACAGGAGAAGACTAGTTCCAAATGAGGGAACAGTAATTTGGAGCAGTAACTCAAAAATAGCCACTTGTTATAAGGTATGCAGAAGACCATCTGTGAATGCAAAATCACAAGCAGATGGGCCACAAAAGCATAACACCTCACCGGCTGTTTCTTTGCTCCTGCGTCTTTATTAGGTGTCCTCTGTACCTAATAAAATGGCTGGTGAGTGTAAATCCAATACTCACCTGCTTGCTTGTTTGTGGGCGTTTGCTGCTTTGATAGTATCAAACAATCAGACGCCTGACTGAGATTTAACCTTAGTGTTAATCTGGCACCGCGGTAGGTTAGGGGATTTTTTTTGCCGGTCAACAAAAAAAAAAAGCCATCTTGAGCTGAACAGCTCAAAGGTCCCTTTATTGTGCGGTAGAAAATGTGATGGCCTTGGTGCAGGTGAAAACCCATAGTGTTTATCGACTGACATGAGTGATACTGATCTGAAAGCAGTTATTTCCTCTCCACCAGGCTGTCATATGGCTGGCTGAGTGAATCCAGCCCAGGATTTAGCCTATTCTTCTACTGCCAGATGGCATTGTGATTGGTGCCATGGCATTCTGCTGTTGGCGGCTCAGTTCTGTTACCTGATAAAGGGGTCAAACTCATCGACACACCCACAGCTTGCCCACTCTGCCATTTTGTAGTCATTTTCCTGTCAGCCTTTGATTGCAGTGACCGGGACCAGGTCACTGTCCCATTGCACCGTCTCGTCTAGTTTCCACAGCCGCCTTCTTTACGGAGCAAACGACTTTTGCTGCTCTTTGTTGCAAAGCATCTCTGCAATGGTGCAAAAACAAATGTGCTGATTAATCTTGGTCAACATTGGAGCCAGAAAGCCAACAATGCAGTTTGCCTGTAGGCAGAGTCTCTTCATTAACTGCAGAGGGATCGGAGACCACACGGAGGAGGGTGAGCGTTAGTTAATTGGATATTATATTGAACAAAAGTAGTTTCGAGCTGAAAGAGAAAATAACTTTTGTTGGTGACGGTGCAATTGCAGCAGCACAGGGAGATAAAATGGATGTGATTCTTCCATCAAAAAGTGGCTTTATTGTGTCTAGAATGGTCTTCTAAAGAGGACTGAGATTGGAAAAAGAGATGGGGTTTTCATCGTTTTACAAGATGATTTACAACACTGATATATTTTCTAATCAGATTTTCCTGACGTTTAAGTGTTTTTGTATTGTAACATCAAATCTCTTGAGAAAAATCAGCTCAAACTGAAATTCGCAGGCAGATATAGCCATAAAAGTATTAATGGATTTGCTGCCTTGAAAATTCACAATCGCTTGAGCTCTGTGATATATTTGTGTGGGAACTGCTGCAGTGCAAATGGCAGAGGAATCAGAGGCATTATATTGAACGCTGCGTGATGTTTAGCGGAATTTGAGCAGTATAATGAAAAGCTCTCTGCATACATTAATGTTTTCAAATTAACATACAAAGAAGGGACGAGCAGCTATATAAAAAAAACCTTCAGGTCACGACTTGCTGATTTAATCCTTTGCAAACACTAACTCATCTGAATGCGTCATTCAAGGCCCAATAGCTAGACTCAAAACCCTGTAACCATCCTAAAGGCAAAGCATTTTATAACAAGCAGGTGAAATTCAACAAATGCCATCAACATGTAAAAAAATAAAAAAATAAATAAATTAGCCATTGCTGAATCCACAAAGAATATGCAGAAGTCACTGTAGCTCACCTTAAAAGCTCCTAGAGGCTCGGCAGTAGGTGCTTAGTCCTCACATCCCCACAGCCACAGTTTTGCAGACGGACCATGAATTTTATTACATGCTTCTAAGGCTACATCCACATTACTCCATTTACTGTGAAAAATGCAGGGATTCTGCTTTAGACACGCCTGCTTTCCACACGACCCTGGTGTTTCAGAGTCCTGAAAATGGATAAGATTTAAGACTCTTAGTACGTTTACATGCACACTTTAATCAAGCTAATGCCATAGTAGCATGACTAAGACAGGCAATCGGAAAACTTGCCGAGTCCAAGAATACATGCGGAGGAGAGAATCGGGGGAGGACATTTTGGTGCATGCACAGAACGCCAAGTCCAGCTCCAGTCCGACTAAGTGTATACATGCAGGAGTAATCGGACTATGGATCGCATTATCCCGGTATGTTACTCCGACTAAGACTAGCATGAATGTTAGTCAGACTAATGTGTTTACATGACATTAAGAAAACCAAATTATTGTCTTAGTCTGACTAAAATCAGACTTTTAACATACATGTAAACGCACACAGCATTTCAGTCTGGATGAGCAGAAACAACTCCTCCACTATCAGACATGAACCAAAAACTCCATTTACACTTTTCACCATTGTTTGGGGTTTTTTTTGTTCGTACTTTTTGTAAGTTCAGGAATCTCCGGGTTGTGGGAAGCAATAAATGAGTGATGTGACCCCTCGTGCTCTGTTGGGTGCAAGCAGACGGTCAGCTGTGTTTTGTGATTTGTTGTGATCGCTGAAAGAGTTAACATTAAGGTTGTCAGTCTGTCAGGATCTCATCCCCTCTTACTGCTGATTGTTCACTAAATGAGAGTTCTGTATGCATGGCACAAGTAATAAAATCCCTCATGTTATAGGCCCATTTACTGAAAGGACAATGTTATACTCAGGTCTGCTTTGAAATTCAACACCCGGTCAGGACACACACACACACACGCTCAAGCCCCCTGAGCTCAGTTCCATTAGTTTAGCTGACTTTTCAGAATGCATTGCTAAGCACTATCTCAGACTGCCTCATGGTTGTTGCTAATTGATGCTGCAGTCAGTTCATTATTTTAGTCTCCCATGGCTGCTCAGATATCTGATTCATACATACAGCCTGCATTTAATCAATCTGATCACATAGCCATGGAACTGAACTCAGGAGACTTTGGCGAGGATTTAAAGCCATCAAACCATGTGCGTGCAGCCTATCAATAATGTGTAAGGTCAATTATAAATGTTAACTCATTATTTTTCATGAATTCAAATGGAATTACGCGTGCAAAAACTAAGACACACTACTTTGTGAATATCATTAACTTCTACATTAGCTATTCTATCAAATTCTCAGAGACACAAGGGTATTTGCACAACAGAGTTCAAATGTTGTTGCTCAGAGCAAGTGTGCTGTTTTCATGTCCCGAGGGTAAATAAATGGGCAGAATTGTGAATGAATATATGATGTATGAATAGTTAATGATTTGCACACGCCGTGCTGAAACGGCAGCTGGGTCTCATTTATCAATTTGCAGCTTTGCTCGGTTTGCTGCCGCGCAGAGGCACCGGGAGTCCGCTGTAGCCAATATTTGAAGATGTCAGGTGCTCTTTCCTCCAAGAGGCTGTTACATCACGACCGAAATCGCAGAATATTTGCACTGCTGGATTGTGAGGTGACAGCGTTACACTCGCCCTCCTCACTAACCAGATATTATCCCATTTGAGCTTTTACTAGCCAACATAAAAATGGAGGACCCAGGTGATTACTTAGAATTATGACGGTAGTGATGATAAACATTGGCCTTGTGCACTAAAGAGGAGCAGAAGCAGCAGCCATTACAGAGCAATAATCCCTGAAAATCCCTAAGCGGGTGTGATCCCACCAAAGCATATCTAAATCAACCTTTATTTAGTCCCTGAGTTAATAGTTAACTCAGCACTTATCTAGGGACATCTGGAATTACCTCTCAATGACAGACACACTGAAATGACCTAATTTGAAGGCATTATTCTGTACATAACTCGCACAAATGAGGCATTAAAATGCCATGATCAACATGTAATGGACCTTATGCCACTGGCAAAAATCCACTCAAGCAACAGAGACTGTATGCTTCTGATAAAAAAGGGTATAAAACGAAAGACAATTAGGATGAGGAAAAGAAATTACCAGCCTCATTGATGGACTTGAATAGAATCCCAGAGGAGGAAGAGTTAAAATGTAATGGCTCAACAAAAGGACATTAACAAAAAATCCCACGCATAAGAGCTCCACTCAGGCATTTTCAGATGAAGAGGCTGATGTTTATTAATCCTTTGACATTGTAGGAGCATTCAGCAGAACTGGCTGCATTGTTGCCCTCGCAGTCTTTCATGTTTTGACCTTTCTATAGTCGGAGTTAGTTATAAAGTAAGTTTTTCTTGAATGCATAAACATATTCCTGTGATAAAACTGATTGCGTCACACAAAGTAGTTTGTACATTGGAATTCCACTGCAGTAATTGGGAAGTTAAAATTAGTGGTCGATAACTGAGCCAGCTCCTCAATCGGCTGCACTGGGCACCAACCCCACTTCTTCCACCATGTTGGTCCCACATGATGAAGAATCACAGACCTTCATTGACTTCATTTTAGGCAAATGTACAGTTAGTGAGTAAAATGTATAACCTGCAGTAAAAATGTAGATTTAAAATATTCATCGCCTAAAACTGGGGATACACAACAAGATTTTTTTGCCCAATTTTACCCACAATTCACAGTTGGGCAGAATCTGCACCAGTCGACATTAGTTGGGGACAGTCGGCATGACTCGTCGGCACAGAAATCTGTTAGTGTATGAGGAGTAAAGACTTGAATCGACAACTGTGTGTGAGTAACAGACGAGAGTTTGGTGCATTCAGTTTCCCAGTCTTTCAGTATTCATAAACAAACTGCTAAAACCAGTCGGTTAGTAGCTGTGAACTCTTTTCATAATTGGTAACGACTGTGAAAGTTGTGTAGTGTGTCCCCTGCTGAAAGTTGCTGTAGTCATAAGCTGCCGCTCTGATAAATGAGAAACGTCATGGCGTCTCAGTGGACGATCATTTTTCAGCACATACTATTAAGCACATCGTGTAGGGAATGAAGATTAGTCATTGTTGTCGTTCACTTCTACAGTTCTTTGCGATCTCAGCTACAACTTCCACCTGTCATTGTCGGGTTTGAAGAGACCGAACTTTACAATCTGGCCTCGTACACTTCTTTCCAAGCAAACTTGGCAAGACGTCTTTTTAAGTTTGAGTGGTGCAAGTGAGTTTATTTTAAACTGTAGTAAGTAACGTTTCAATTCAAGATTCAAACCATTGTCAAGTGAGTTCACGCAATGCTGCTGAAGCCCATCGGCTCCACTTGACTCTCTCTGTGTGTTTGTGGCAACATTTCTGTTGTGCTTCACACAGAAAGGGATTAGTTTTATGTGGAGACAGACTGAGGAGTGAAAACACAAAGAAGCTCCAATGAAACGTTTCAAAAGTGAATTCTAGCGCAGTCTGTCAGCAGATTTGATGGGATAACACTTCTCTGTGCGCTGGTCAAAACATACAAATGATGCTACATCGTTTCTGTTCACAAAGAGTACAAAGGTGGCAGAACAATATCATAAACAACAACAAAAATCACCAAAAGTAATGCACTGGAGATTTAAATCTCTTTGAATTGAAAATTGGCGAGCAGATCAAAAAATGACCTCATACACAAACCAACGACTAGATTTATGAATCGCTGGCTCGTCCCAGTCCTGGACTCAGTGACCTAAGTGTCCAAGCAATAAATCTGACACCAGCTTAATCCAAAAAAAATCGACCGAATCCAAATAAGCACTTTCAATAAATTCTTAATATATTTATTCATGACTTCTTTTTTCTTTTTTTTTAATCTTTAAATAAATCCCTGCAATTGCAAGTTCTAGTCCATAATTTGCTTTTGGCTTCATTAGCCCTTCAATAGTGAAACAACACCAAGATTACACCATATTGATCACCTTAAAGGCAAATATTAGAGCGGCATGAAGTGAGGTTTCTCAGGGTTTGATCCATTGTAATTAACACAGACACTTGAAAAGTTATTCAGCAATTAAGCCAAGTGGCATAATGCCATCCAAGGGCAGCGGCAAGACTTTGTGCCTCATGAAAAGATTACACATTGTTTTTGGAAAACTATGATGCTCCACTGCTGCTCCTCCAATGTATCCTCCAGTGTCAAAACCACAGGGAGCAGAATTGATTCACTTCATATTAATTACAACGGTTATTAGATCAATTAAGTTGTAATCAGACTAATAATCAATGTCAATTAAAAAAACAAATCTAATATTCTGTTCATTTCTGAGGCCGCGGTCATTCAGAGGCTTCAGTTATCCCAGAGCACAGAGAGGGAGACTCTGTCCTTGCAGAGAGATACAGTGAAAATGATTACACCGCCGCAACATTTCTTAACATTGGTCACAGTCGGAAACAAGGCCTGCAGGTGAGTAATTAATCAGAGAGTTTAATGAGCGGTGGTGAGCACTTCAAATGGGAGCCATGCCTTCACATACTAATAATGCAGCAGTTGGTTTCAATAATAAATAAAGAGATGCGTGTTCTTGAGTCATGCTGCAGTTACGGAGGAGGAGATTTAAAATTTGAATAGAAAGCTGAGACAGGGTTGTGTTCAAGCCAATCAAATATTTGAACTCGCTGTATGAATATTTGATCTGTAGAAGTATCAAGTAGAAGTGAGTGATGTGTGGGTGGGAAGGCAGGAGGGGGATCTTGTTTTATTTTATTTATTGTTCCAATTCTTTTCAATACACTGTCCCTGAAAGTAAAGTGCATAGATGACACAAAGTATTAACTGTCATGGATTTCATAATAAAAGCATGGCTTTTCATTTTGCTCTCAAATGAAATACATTAATATTCTTTAGAGAGTATCTGGCCTGTAACAAGTTAACTATTCTGATTTATCTGAGCCTCAGTCCTTTATCTTTTCTTTTTTGTATTTTTTTTTGCGATAAGCCAGCCACCGTATCAGGCTGGGCTGTATCTGTTTCATAATCCTCTCCTACAAGCCTTTTTCTCACTTGCCAACTCAGCTAAAGCTCAAAATCTCCAATGATAACCTATTATAGATCCATAAGACTCAGCAGGTGCAGATACTTTGAAATTTAAGTTACACCAAGAAAAACATTTTTCAGGTGCATCACTCTTGTGGCTGATGCTCATCATTTATTCTTATAGTTTTATTCCTATAGATTTAGCCAGAGGTGGAAGAGTACTGAAATATTCTACTCAAGTAAAAGTACCAGTATTTTGATAAAACTTTACTGAAGTACAAGTAAAAGTACTGGTCTAAAAATCCACTCAAGTTAAAGTAAAAAAAGTAGCTTGTTTAAAATTTACTCAGCGTTACTTTTTAACAAGGTTCTTTCTTGTGTCGTGCAACAAGGATAAGGGGACACAAATCTTATGTTAATTGTTTTTAATTAAAGGCAAACCTTTACAAATTAAAGCGCTGACAAAATAAAATATGTAAACACATAATGTATCAGTCAAAATGGGCCGAAGTTCACAAATGCTTTAACTTTCTCACTCACTCAGGGACCTTAATTAGTGCCTCATTCACTTGTCCTTATCATTCACTTGTCCTCATCATTCATTCACCTGTCCTCATCATTCACCTGCCCTCATCAATCACTTGTCCTCATCATTCACTTGTCCTCATCATTCACTTGTCCTCATCATTCGCTTGTCCTCATCATTTACCTATTCTCATCATTCACCTGTCCTCATCATCCACTTGTCCTCATCACTCACTTGTCCTCCTCACTCACCTGTCCTCATCATTCACTTGTCCTCATCACTCACCTGTCCTCATCATTCATTCACCAATTAACCTGTCCTCATCATTCACATGTGCTTTTAAAAATAAAATTACACATTTTCAAAATTACTTTAACAAGTACACAAAAAACAAACTCAATTACAGTAACGGGAGTAAATGTAATTCATTACTTTCCACCTCTGGATTGAGCTCATGTGTACAACATCATGTGTGAGCATGATGATACTGTGCATCCTCTCCTAAATGAACACAAACACTCAGAGACTGAGCTCATCTTTATTTTAGGCTTTACTCTAATGATTGGGGGATGTAGAAATAGAGTGAGGGTGATGGAGAGAGAGCAAGGTAAAGGACTGGAGTGCCTTCATGGTCCCAGACACAGATGGACAAGATGAGAGGGGAACATAGGCACAGCTGAGGCCTTACAGCGTGGAGAATTTGAGGACCAGGAGTCAGTGAGCCCCGGCTCAGCACTGATGACACTGGCTTTACTGCCACTCAGTCATTCGTCTGCTCTCACCGGGATGCCCAGGGACGTGACTCGCAGAGCAGGGTTGCATCAAGATTAAAGCCACTTTCCCCCTCAAAGATCAAAAGTTGGCGAGGCTCTGCCAAAAGTCTCTTCAGTGGAGTTATGATGGTACAATCTGATAAGTACACAAATGTCTAAAGTGGTTAGCATCAGGGGAATGAAACTCAGCTCAAAGCATATCAAAAATGATGTGCACATTCTAATTGGACCGAGTTTATGGAGTACATGTTCCATCAGAAATCTATTGGCTGGATTTCAATGGCCTAACCCCAAAGTTTGAGCCATAGTTTGAAGTATCAACGTTGACGTTTTGCTGCTTCAAACCACCAGAGAATTTGCAAGCTTTTCATATAGTGTGCAGTTTTTGACAGATGGATTGGTTTGTCCTTTCTCTTCATATTCATTTATTACAAATCCTAGTTGTCATTAAAAGAAAAACTACAATAGAGAGGGGCAAAATCACAGAACTTGAAGTTTAACCTAAAAATGAGAATAAAGGTGTCAATTCAGGTAAGTAGTTATTTATCATTATACCTTTCTGTGTCTTCTCTTGGATGAGGGTATCCACTAGTAAAGTGTGAAAGTTGTCTAAAGTTATCTCTCAGGGTTGACACTCTCTGTTAGAGGAGGCACAAAGCATTCACTAACTGAACTCTGTGTAGTACAGTGCAGTAGTAATCTCCCTCCATGGTTTCAGTGGGGAGGAAAAGACAGCACACAACTCTGATCAAGGTTGTCAACAGAGACGAATAAGAAAAAAAACAGAAAAAAAAAGAACCCATTGACTCAGCCTCAACAAATCAAGGGAATGGAAAATAACAAGTTGAGAGACAGCTCACAAATATCAAATTATTTGTGTGGGTATAAATTTAGAGGCAAATGAATACATTTTTATTATTATTTTGATATAATTTGACATGAATTACACAGTTTTTTTAGATTCACTATACAATAATTGACTGAAAGAGTAGCTCACAAATCACATCCTTTCCACCTTCGGATTAGCAGCACAAAAGAAACTTGCACCACAAACCAAAGCTGGTTTCCACGGTAACAGTTATCAGACCCCCTTTCAATTGAATGGTTATATTTCCACACCTGTACCATCATTGCAACTAGTTATGTATTTTTCAACATGCTCTATGAATACTTGCCTGCGGCCACTAGTGACGAGATAGCTGGAATAACAGTGAAGAATCACTTTGATACAGATTCTGGCTTTTTCTTTCTTCGGCTTGGTCATTACTGCATTTCACTGAGAGTTGTGTTCTATTCTTGTTTTCCCTTTCCCTCTCTCTCCAGAATTTTCACAGTGCCTGTTTCTCTTTTACCTGCCACATTTTCCTCTTCTCGCCCATCTCCCACTGCAATATCTAATCCAAACCAAACTGTCCTCAGGTGGCTCTTTTCATCCCTTTTCAGTCTGTCAGTTCATCAATCCTAAGTGCCCTCCCAATCTCTCAATATATAATTAGCACGCTCTCCTGCAGAGAGCAACGAGTTATCCAACCAGCTGTTACCTCCTGGTCCAGCCGTATAAGAGCACTACATAAGGACAAGAGGTGGAAAGTGAAAACAAATGCAAAAATAGCAATTTACACACAGCGAATGTTACCTGCAATCAGCCAGTCTGGAATTCAGGGTAAAACAAAAACAAGTATCATTTCAAAACCATCTATTTTCTCAACAATATGCCTTATCCTCGAGGAAACGAGTGGAAAAAAAAACACATTTTGCAACTCTGTAAGTGAAACAAACAAAGAAAATTCAGCTAGGGAATAACACAGCGGGTTAAAAAAATAGGCTTGAGAGGCTTTTTCTTTTAACTGGCAACTTGAGCAATTGACCCATTGGAATTTGAAGGTTCCTATTTATTTCAGACCCTTTAAATGTGCGTTTCTCTACAATATTTAACGTACATAATTGAAAAGTGAACTTTGAAAGATATATTCAATTAATATTTTCTAAGGGATTAACACCTTTAAAACAGAGCTGATTTGTTTGATCAGTTACATGACATTATATATCTCATACACAGCAGAACTAGAACCATTATTTATGACAAAGAGAATAAGTTGCCGAGGCCTTTTATATTAAAGTAATTCAAACAGAACTTGTGACATTTCAAGACGTATGAGCATTGACCTTGTGGGATGTTTTTTTGTTAAATTCTACTCAGGCTTAGTCTCTGTCCTCCTAGGCCAGAGGACAAAATGCTAATGGCATTGCAGTCGTTGTAATTTTGAGTACCCTAATGACTGTTGCTGCCCTGAGCTGTTTGCATGGTTTCTCAGCAAGCACTGTGAAGGTCAGTGTGGCATCTCAGCAGACAGTGAAGACAGACTCAGCAGCTCACACAATTCACACACACGCGGTTGTGTGTCTGTTGTGACTTCCCCCTGAGAAATTTTGAGTAATTACCAATCTACATAACATATGCCTCGGTGATCCTGCAACCCCACAAACTCCCACCCACCCCGCTGCGATCCAGGTGCAAAAAGAGCATCCCAGCAAACTGCTGAACAATAGAATCCACTTCTTAAACTTTTCATGGCTTCTTCTGGGTGTTTTCGCCCCAAACATTTGCAGTCGTCTTATTTTACAAGTGCTTTACAAGTACACCTTGTCTCTGTAAGTCGTGATGTAAAACAAATCACTTCTGGAGCACAGTCCCAGAAAGTCTCTGGGTGACACGATAAAAGAACACCACTGCACTGAGAAATACAAAGAGAGAGAGAGAGCCCTGATGGACATTAATTTGTCTTTAAAAGTTGCATTTGACAGTTTTAAGTCTAAAGGCCCATTTATTCTCCATCTGTGTCCGTTTTACATCCCAAATGTTATCTCTCTCCCTACCTTACATACCTCTGTGTGTCTTTTGGGTTGTTATGAACGTTTATGCAATACTTCCTCTAGAGGGCAGTGCCATTGAAGAGGTTATCTTTATTGTGCTTGATCCAAAACAGACTGGCGATAGAATGTAAGACCACTGAAGGTAAGTTGTATCATTAATGCAAAATTACTAGTTCATTATTTCCGTATGTCAGCCATGACTTTTGACAACTACAAACCACAGCTCGTCAGTGATTGAAGCCGAGTGCCTGGCATTTACTCCCTGTTTTTCTGGCTGCAGAGATGAACCAGCAAGCTCTGGCAGGATGTTTTACAGTTGTTTCACTGCAGCTGTAGGTTGACTCTTTGTCATTTTACTGACTGATTGGACTGTTCGCTCTATACTGCCCCCGCGGTTTTCATGGTCTAACCACTTGTCTCCACCTAACACTTACTGTATCCAAACCTACATCCAAACCAAACATCCAACCTTAATTCTTCACTGACTTTTCTCTTAGAATTCTGACTTTAATCTTTAAATCTAAGAATGCATGCTGTTTTATTTTTTATTTTCACATGTGACCCTAATACTCTTCCACACAAACACACGGTTGCTTCACAACTCCTTTCACTTCACTGACAATCTGTGTATCAGATGGATTTATTTTCCTCTGGTAAATGAAAAGTATTTTCTCGAGCAGAAATTATTTAAAGGTCCTTTTCCACTGACATGTTGTAAACAAGCTTTTATGAGAGTGAGGCATATTTGTTGTCTTGTCGGCAGTTAGTAGCATTGTTGAGATGCTGTCAGTCAACTTTATTTGTTCTAAATATGAAGTCGGAGTCAGAGAAATTATTCAACTGCACGTCCCTGTGTTTGCATCTGCAATGACTGTGTTCTTCTGAAAGCATTTCTCTGTCATCAGTCATTACACATGTCCAAAAGCCCCCAATCAAGAAAAATATTATTTCTTAAATTCAAACAAGCCAGAGCATAAGGTCCAAATTAAAAACACAGAGGTCAAAGTCACAAATAGAAAATTAAGACAGACATATAAAAATCCCTCTAGTTTAGATTAACCCTGCAACATAATATTCACTTTCTTCATGTGCTCTAGGTCCTCTGGATCTGAAAACCCCCCAAACATACGCTTTCCTTGATCTCCACTGATTTTATAACCAATGTTACTGTTGGTACAGTATAAGACAATACAATCAGTCACTTAGCAACAACTAAGTTGAATTGCTGCACAATTCCACAGTCAAGTTTCCCACCTATTTTTATCCTATTATTGTAAAGAAATGCACATATATGAAAACTCTGTGATGATGAAAAAATATGCTTGGAATCTGAAGTTAAAGGCTGCACAAATGGTGAAAATTCACAATAAAATTAGCAGGCAAACCTGGGATTTTTTAAGGCGGGTGAAGCTGTCAAAACAGGCAATTAACACCATTCCCATTGCCAATGGTTATTCTGCCCTGTGGTGTTTTATTCACCCCGTGTCATCTGTGCCTGAATGGTTTAAAATATAACTTGTGCAGATGAATTCCCTTTCCTTATTACTTTCCACAATATCACAAATAAAAGTAAAAGAAATCACAATAGTGATAATCATTTTCATCCTGTGGATGGTGCATGACTCAGTCCCTATGAGCCGCCATGTTGTTAGCTTTATATGCGGCAAAAAAAACAACAACAAAAAAACGGGGACTGGTGCTGGATTGAACCTGTCAGAGTTCACTGCACACTTTAAATCCACAGAGATCGGCCAATATATCAAACATTTGACAGACTGATTATATCTGATCCTTATAATGCCCCAAGCGTGCTTTTTACGAGTTTGGAAACAGCTAGAGAGGACGTTATTCCAGACCTGTGATGTCCTGACATCTTCAAATTCCTCATTAACTTTCATTCATCTTACACCAGAGAGTCATTGAAAGTTTACAAGAGCTTGGAGAGAAACAAATGGACGCAATCTGGCTTTGTGACTAACATTCAACTCAGGAGTCTCGCGGCTAAAGATAGCGTTGTTGTCACTGTAAGGGTAAGTGTCGCGTGAGCGTAATTTATCATAACACTGTCATTGTCCCAGACTACCCAGATTTTTGTGTTCATTTTTTTTTTTTATGTTGTTCATTGACGGAGATAAATGGTGACCAAATCATCAAGAATTGTTGTAGTTTATCATTCTGGGCGAATTCCAGGCTCAGGGTGTCGGTCAGCTGTGTAATCCACAATGTCACAGGAGGAGCTTCAACTTTCGTCCAGAATATAAGTATTAGATTGTTGCTGCTATTAGTCCGTAGGAAATAAGGTGTCACTGAGAGCCAGTCTTTCTTTAAAATCGCTCAGATTTTTCTGAGAGTAATCGTTATCAAGTCTGGTTCCAGTGAGTTGGTTCTCTCAGAGAACAAATCAAATATTTCAGCCCAGAGATTTTCTATGAAACCATGAGTGAAAGTGGCCTCTTGGATCTGGCATCTTTGATCATCTTGAACAAAGGGGAAATATTTTGCTTAATTTAAGGTTTGAATGGAGGGTATTAAATTGAATCAAACAATGTCTGGCATTTACAGAACAATACAGTAGCTGTGGTTGAAAGATAATGTTGATGGCATTTATCCTAACCACAAGGGACATTGGCAAGGTTTTCCAAAACTGAATATTTGAATGTAATTTTAATATTCCTGTGTGTGAATTGTGACATCTCAAATGCACCAGAGACAAAAAGATTGAACTCCCCAGCTCTTACTGATAATGTTACGGTGGTTACTCTGTTGCATCTTAAGTCTCTCTTAGTCAATCAACACATTGATTGTTTAGATCCATGGTTCTCAAACTGTGGTACGTGTAGCAACAGTGGTACGCAAGCTTCCTCTGGT
This sequence comes from Solea solea, assembly GCF_958295425.1. NCBI lineage: Eukaryota > Metazoa > Chordata > Actinopteri > Pleuronectiformes > Soleidae > Solea > Solea solea. Next base: position 14,960,224 of record NC_081146.1, read on the forward strand.
GGTACATGGAGGGAGGAAAATCAGAAATACTGTTCTTCTGTATATAGCTGATTTTGTGTGTGTGTGTACTATTTACGTCACTGTATTTTAACATTGACGATAATGGAGTTACTTAGAGGACACAAAATTTTGAAGTGGTACTTGGTATAAAAAGTTTGAAGTTTTAAAAATAATGGATTGCTGCAAACATTAGTGCTAACTGCTTGGCTGTTATTAGACTGCTCACCTCAGTCTTAGTGATGACTCATGCAGAGTAATTTGACCTTGGAGTGAATGCTGATTAAACACATTCCCACTGGTAAAAACAAAAATGTTTAAACCCAGGATTTAACAGGTTTTTTGACCAGTAAGATTACTTTGGGGGGTTTCAGGTTACTGTCTTTGTACTACATTTATAACTTCTTTTGTGGGTTGAACAAAAATATAGTTTTAATATTTGGTGCTCGTGGTTGCTTGGGTGCTTGTTTTGGACAAAGATGGAGCTTCTGTGTGCAATAGAATTTGACTGAGTGAAACATCATGTAGTTAAATGGCTCCAATTTTAGATGAGAATTATCCTAGGCTGCTTTTACTGTTTGAATCTTGTTGGAGCTGAGAGTCTTTGAAAAAAAAGGCTTGTTTTAAACAAATTCTGATTTTTTTCCCCCCACCTATTCAGATAATCACATGTTTGTTTGTTTCTTACAGTAAAGAATCTCAGTGTGTCATGGTTATGCACTGGCTGTGGTGTTGGCTGTTTTCCTTCCTGAGCAGGTTGGAGATCCCTCCTCCAGGGTGGAGTCTGGTTCCTCCCTGCTGACACACCTGCATCTCATCAAGCCTCATTAAGGAAGCTGCTCTTAAGGATCTACAGGAGCAGCCAGTCTCTGCTGGATTTTCTTTGTCTCCAGCGTTGTAATCAGGTTACTCATTGTCAGTGCCTACGTTACGTTGCTATTTGTACTAACCTGTCTTACCCTGTGCCTCCTACTTAATTCCTTGAGTCCTGGAAGTGACGGCTACTCCTGTGCTCCTGATTTGCCAACCTCGTTTGAACCTGTTCCTGCATATGACATCCTGAAGATAACTCTCCTGCCTGCTCACCTTCTTACGGCTTAAGCAACTTCCAAATACAACCAGTGGCTCCCCTCAAAACCCGAGTGGACTATCTGCAACAGTAAGCAACTTCCTAACATAAATACCCTTTCTGGATTTATCTGTGGACAATCGCCAACCTGGAAATAACATACCTCTCCTTCTCCCGGAGGCTCTCACCTCACACCTGTACAACCAGCTTAATGAAGCTAGCATAAACCACAGCATGTAGTAGCTGTGGTTCATGCTAATTAGCTATGTTGGCTAATAAACATAGCCAATAGCAGCTCAAGTTAGTGGTTTCTGGCTGAATTATGCTTTATTTTGATGTAATATATTATTCACAGTTATGTGGCAGACTTATTTGTATATTGAGCATTTTTAAAGTGATTGTGAGTGCTTCCACTGAGCTGAGGATAAAAACAAACGTGCGTCCTTGTAAATTCTCTGTGCCAAGGACTTTTAAGAACTTAAAAAATTATACACACATTGGACCAGTCCTTCAGGAGCATTCAATTACTTAACATCCCTTTATTCTGCTTTTCAGCTGATCTTTGGTTTTGAGAAGCACTTCTTGAGTTATTTATTTATTTTTTGGCAGAATACCTCACAGAACACCCTATATGGCTTTAAAATACAGAGATTTTTATACTGCACAAAGCCACGAATAAATGAAATACAGGATGGATTATGTCAAACAGGGAAAGTCCATACTGCAAGACAACATACAATTTGAATATAATTTTAATTTTTAAAACCAGCAAAGGCTTCTCAGTCTTTACCCCGAGTACCTTCTCACTTGTCAGTTTGTTTTAAAGATCAATGGAACATTCTAAAAAAAATTCAAACTTTAGTTTAACCATCGTAGATGAAGTATACTTTTGTCTTTTGTTTTGCATAAAATGAGCACTTTCCCTATGAATATAGCAAATGTGCCTGGCAAAGCAAATGTGTGTCATTAGTTGGCTTTGCTTACATTGTCTTTCAGGATGGATCGGTAATAGTTCAACCTCTACCTAGAACGCCTTTTAAGCAAAACACAGGCAACCATTGTGAAATTTGACAATATAAAGGCAAATGCTGACCAGGAGGCCATGCTCAGAATTGCTTCACTTTTTAATGCACATTCACAAGGACATTCAATAACGTACATCACGTAATGGCTGCCTTTAAAAAGCTGCATTTGTCAGTGAAACCATGTAGAATAAAGCGTTTGGGGAACGAAGCATCAGACATGGATGCTCAGCCATGCACCCTTATGCAGGGATTGTAATTGCATTGGGTTTTGAAATGGGGTAGAGAATACAGCAATCTAAGCAGGTGAATTGGCAGCTTTGGTGTGACTGTGCTGTGCAGACTGCTAAATAAGGTCTTCTGTTGTCCAGAGAAAGGGCTGAGAATGTGGCAATAGGAGGGGGAGAGAGAGAGAGAGATGGAACAAGGGATACTGAGGACCAAGGGCAACACAGAAGGAGCGAATGAGCAAAAAAGAAAAAAAAGATAGAGAGGCAGGGAGGTGGGGTGGGAGTGAGACTGAGGGAAGATATACAGCGAGCATGGAGCAGTGAGGACAATGGAGGGTAAGGGAAGGAGAGAGTGTGAGACGAGCACCTTAGAAAATCAAGCAGCCAGTTTATCCCCCAGAGAGGCGGTGAGGCTGGCTGTGGCTGACTGATCCAGTGCTGCGCTGCACTGTGTGAAAGGAGCCAATAACAAGCTGAGTAATGGGATTGTGCCACTGCAGGTTTTGTGCGAACAGGTTGGGTCCTTGGGTGTTCGCACACGTCAGGTTGGTACTGGCCTAAATAAGACTGGGCTGAACAAGAAGCAAGTCTGCCTCTTGTGGCTCCACATCAATAGGCTCATCATTTCAGTTTTAGAGGTTGGGGTGATGGATATTCAACTTCTTTTTCCTTAATTGTCAACACATCCCACAGACAGAGCATAAACAGCGAAGGATTCATCCTGCTAACAATAATTTCCAGTGAAGCCAAAGCTTCAAAGCCTAGTAGCTTCTGCCTCTGTGCTGAAGAGCTCTATCGTTGTCAATAAAAACACATCGGTGAGCCACACTGTTGCACTGGGTCACGTTTTCCTTCAGTTACAATATTACACACTATTTTTAAACCTGGATGTGTTAATTTATTACACAATAGACATCCGAGATGGTCTAATGCTGGGGCAGTTTCCTTTCAAGGGGCATTTCAGTGTGTAGCTCATCGTTCTACAAGGGCCACACTGAATTACTGAATATTTAAAACTCGGGCTGCAACTAATGATTATTTTCAAAAATCTTTTGAAACAAATCTATTGTTTATTTTTTTGATTGTTGAGTACATATTTGGTCTCTAAAATGTAAGAAAAATCTGAAAAAACGCTGATCAGTGTTTCTCACACATGGAAATGATGATGTTCTGGAACAATTTCTTTGTTATATGGAGCAAAGAAACCAGAAAATATGCACATTTAAGAAGCAGAATAGTTGACGTTGATTTAATAATCGATTAATCAAATAACTGTTGCAGTGCCACAAACAATGATTTCTAATGTTATTTATTGAACTGCTTTTTTCATAGGTATCTGAAGATGAAGGTGACTGATTGAAGCTAAGAACTGAAGAAGCCTCCTGGATAAAACGTAAAACATCTTCAACAAAACTTAGGCAAGTCAAGTTTTCTATACTCCTTTATTGTTTTTTATACAACATTTAGCTGAGATTATTCATGCTCAAACAAGTCCTCATTTTTGGTTGTTTTCATATGGGATTTATTGGCTTAATTCTTCCTTCGTGGTTTGACAGTTTATGTCTGCTGTGAAATCTCTGGCCACAAAATCCCCCATGGACGTTTGTTGTTGCAATGCCTTGATGTTTTTTTTTTTTCTTCTTTTTAAATCAATCTACATTCATCAAGTGCCTTTTGATTATCAAAGCTCTCACCATGCATGTACAAAAACCCTGGCCAGATCGTTTTAGAAATGACTTGACTTATGAACTTCATTTCCATCGGTCTTTGTCTGTACAGCATAATCAGCGACCAAAGGCTAAACATATTTTTCACTGTCTGAGTGTGGCTTTTTTGTTACAACACATTGTTGGGCACGCAACCAGTGAGGAGAATTAATGTTACACAAGCTCATTTGTCCCTCATCCAATTTAGCCGCTGGTTTCCAAGTGTAATCACGTTAAAGATTGTTGTTTTTCATCACTGCAAGTGCATCCCTGCAAACAGTACCGTGGCTTTGACTTGTCTTATACCTAAAAATAGTTTACAGAAAAGAGTGGCAATCCACGAGTTCTTTTCTTTTCTTGACAGTCATAGCGCGTCATTCACCAGAAGCATAGCTACCGTAGATATTATTGTTTCTTTTTTTTGATTAACTTTTCTAAGTTAATTGCAAATTCTGAGATGTTGTATTATATTTATAAATTGCTTCACTCGGATGTAGTCAACTGTTTACTGGCATTTTAATTACAACCCTTTATTTAATTTATTATTAATACATGATATATTCCCTTTTATGCGCAGTTGCCGTTTTATTTTATAATAGCTTATAGCCTACTGTGAAGGAATGTCTTCCTTTGTGCTGATTCTCTTTCAGTCTGTTCTCGTACACTCCACACTCAAGGTCAGCAGGTCATCATATTCACTGTTTGTCTCTAACCTAGGATGTGTGCAGCTGCTCCACTCCTAACAGTAGCCATAGTAACCAAGGCAACAGCAGGACCTTGTTATTATTTTCAAGTGTGGGAAGACATAAAAATAGTATGCAGCAACTTTAGGTCTTAGGACATGTTGATGTTAAATGTTTGTATAAGGTAAAAGTCAGGGTTTAGATTTTGGTATAGAATAGTTTTCACATGTGTCTTATTTGAGGATTTAGTCTGTGATATACACGTCTGAGCCTCACATGTTCATGTCAGACCTTCTCAGCTAACATCTTCAGTTTTGGGATGGCATCTGTCAACCTGTAGATGTTGACATCATATAGGACCCAATCACCTTTACAATTTGTTGCATCAAATCCTGTAATAAAGCTATTCGGCTCACTATACCATATGTTTAGTGTTACTTTGAGATAAATCATTATTTTACAGTCTTGAGCACAGCATCATACAGATGGTTTACATGTACGCTGACATAGTCCACTATTATGGAGTTTTTGGTCTTATTCTGAATTTATTTTTTTTCTTCAATTTAGACATGGGATATTACTGACTCTTTTTGCCAGCATATTTTTTGCTTGTTTGTGAGCAGGATCATTTAAAGATTTGAGATTAATTTTGTCCTAAGGAAGAAATTATTTTAATCTGTGGTTGAATCTGTTGACAGTGTAGGAAACTGAGCAGCAGTGGTGAGTTCTATGCTCTCTGACTGCTTTCTCTAGTTTTTTTTATTATTATTATTATTATTATTATTATTATTATTATTATTATTATCAGCTGACCTGCTAAGGTTGTCTCAGAATGGACATTTGATGATTTACCAGATCCTTTGTTCTTCCAAATTCAAACCTCAGGTCTCTCTTTTTGGTGGTCTGCCTTGAAGATAAGATTCTTTGCTGATGTCAGTCACAGACTCGACTTTGATGTGTGGGTTTGTCACTGTAGTTCACACAATGTCAGTCTGGATTAGAGCCTCCACTGCTCAACACCCCCTGCCTCCTGCTTTGAAGCCGTCTTGTTCCACGTCCTGCTGCTGCTTAAGCTCACATTTAGCATGTCCCATTGCATTAGTCTCATTTTGTGCCCTACCTTTGTGGCTCAGCTCATGATGCTGCTGCAGCCCGATCGTTTCCATTTCCTAGTTGATTGTTATTTTGTCCATAACTTCAGCTGGTCATTCATGTGTGCATCGGTGTGTGCCAGAGTGCAGGAGTTACTTGTACTGATGTGATGTAGCTTTGCATGCTGCCTGTTCAGTAGTGAATGGTGTCGCTAATGCTCGCTTTAAAGCGCAAGACAGCGACGTACACACAGCCCAACAAGATGAATGTGCTGCCATATTGAAAGCTGTGTTTCTACACCATCACAAAATGCATTCGGCGGTCCACGTGATGAGTCAGAGTCAATACAATTCATTTTCTAACCATTTTAATTTACTTTTTTGTTGATTTAAGATGATTAAAGGAAACATTCTATCGCTGCACACTTTGAAGGGAGAATATAATTCATTGGTAAACAAACAAAGCCATAATTTCCGTTATGTACTTCGCTTTCGCTGCAATGTAACTATCGCTCCATGAAGAAACAGACTCTATCTCTTTCTGGCAATAGCTGCACACAGATTTCAGGCCTCTGACATCTCATTACTTTGGATTAACAAGCCACAAGTGCCACCTCTGACAGCACTGAGGGGGCTACAGATGATGGCCTTAGGGTTTATTCATAACCTGTGGCATTAAGCTATCTTACTCTGCCAAGTTACTGAGGGATGGAGAGCAGCAAGCTAACGCTGCCTCATGCCTGATTTGAACTTAACCTTGAGCTTCGTTTTTGGAAGAAAGTTTGTTTTTGTTTTTTAATCTTTGCGTTTAATGTCAGAGTCTTTTAGCACAACTGAGAGGTCGTTTTGAGGTTGCGCTTGGAAAATTAGAGTGCGATTTAACTTAAGCAGAGAAACACATAAGTTTAAATGCACTGATACATTTCAAACTCGACGTGAACACTGTGAATGGGTTATTTTCAGTGGTGATCTCATGCTGCACTTGTAAGCATGACCACTCAAACAAAAATGACTCATGCCCTATTAAATCAAACTAGGTCTCTCCCCATGACCAAAAATCAATTTTCACTTAAGCTTGACCTCTACCTGCATTACGACATCCTATTTTAACAGTACCGACATTAGATGTTTGAAATGCTGTCAGTACGCAGGAATATCTATGGATGAAACACGGAGGCTTTAAATCTGTTTGTTTGTTAACTGGCATTTTATATGTAGAATGATGTCCAATGAATCCAGCTAACATTTTCAACTCTTTCTCATATTGATGAAGCGACAAAGAATTATCACCTGCTCAGCTCCAGAAAAGATCTAAAGTTAATTTTCCTCTTTTTCTGAACATACTCATTAGCATTGTTTGCACGCAAGGGACCCAACTATAAATAATCTGAAGTAAACTAAACTCTACTTACTAAAGACAAGCAGCGAGTGAGATAATGAAACATTTAGCAAATAATTAGAAGGAGTTTGTAAAAACAGAAGCAGATACAAAGGAAGAGTGAATATAGGACCTACCAAGAGACAACAAAAATCTAACATATTTTTGAGGTTGCCTCGGTCAGAGAAAGGATTAAAAGGGATCTGCTTGCAAGAAAGGTTGACGGATCATGTTGTGGGATAATGTAAAAGTTATTTTCTGTAGTTGTTGTACACATCAAATTACATTTTGTCGAGTATTATACTGTGTATATGTGGAGTCTGTGAAAGTAACTCGAGTGACATGAGTTTTAATTTAACCTTTCCTTTTGTCTCACTACTTTGTCTGTTCAAGCTGCTGTAGAATTCCTGCTAAAAAAAAAAATAACCCCTTCCCTAAATGTCACACACTGGACCTTTTAAAGGACATAGACATAGATTTTAACCATGGAAAGACAGTCCAATGAAAGATAATAGTCTATTTCTTTTTTGGGAGGTGAATTATAGTGACATACACAGACTAAAAGTCGAGATAGGTCGTCTGCCAACACTTTATCAATTCTGACTACTTTTAAAAATACAGTACGTCTGAAGGAAACCCAACAAGAATCAAGAGAGATAGCATATTATGTGTAAACTCAGAGAGAGGTGCACAAAAGGGCATACATTCATATTCTGGGCCAGAAAAGTGACATGATCAGCACTTTAGTGGACTGCAGCTATGACAACTCCATCAGCAGAAGTCTGAAGTAATTGGCTGGTAGATGGATACATTTCATTATGCCCAGAGAAAGACATGGCTAAGCCCTTTGTTCCGTTGTAATCCTTCGATGCTGCCTATTACCACTCAGCCCCAGTACACTGTACTGAGAGTCATCATTTTCTCCTGGCTACAGTGGTCCAGATGAGCCTGCAGATGCCTCAGGCTCACTGACATCAGCCTCTTCTCTGGTGACTGACGTTGCCTCAGCACAGAGCCCAAGTTTCCTCCTCTCAGGCTGAATAGGGCTGGAGGGAGCACCGTTTAGTTCCCCTTGTTTTAAGATAAGATAAGGCTAACAACTATAATAGCTCCTCAGGGAAATAGATACTCAGGATAATAGAGAGCCAGTGTACCTATCAGTCCAGGTATATTGGACAGAGCAGAGGTTTTTGGCTTTGGGTTTAAACACTCACGCTTAGAATAAGTCAAGGTAATGACCGTGGAAGCATGAGTACGAATCACTCCATCATTTATCACGCTTTGATCATTTAAGTTTTACTATTTACTGTAAATGAGCACTTCTATCCATCTGCCTGTCTGTCCGTCTATTTTAATCAAATATATCTGAGCTCTCTGTCGAATGGCTGTGTTACGGAAATAGTTTGACTTCTGACCTTCAGTCAACTTCAGGAAGATCTCAATGACTTCCTCTTTCTTTTTATAGCCTCTGCTACTCTCTCCCTGTGTGTCTGGATTTTTGAGTGTTCACTTCGAGCGGGTGTTGAAAAGTAATCTTACAGAGGCAACAAGAGGCATCATGGGACATATTTTGTGTGCCATTTGTAACGTCCACCCATCCATCTCAATCTCACATGTGTTCTCTGCTGCTCCACCTTTTCTTCTGCGCAATTGAAAAACTTTGCTCAACAGAGGCTTAGCTAAGTGAAAAGAGTAAAAGTAAGGTTTTATTTTGCCTGTTATGACAGTAAGATGAAATGGCAATTTGTGTGTCTGTGTTTAAGAAAAACTAATCCATGATACTGTGTTACCAAACTGCATATTCATGCTTCTCACTATGAAGTGAATGCCAGTGCCATGTGACTCATTATTTGGCATTCTGTCTCTTCAATTAATGTCCTGGCGTAGACAATATCACTATAATATGTCATGACAAAGAATACAGTGATTAAATTATGGAACTCTTCAGTGAATAAAAGAAATCAAGGTTCTTTTTGATCATGATCTATTTATTAAATATGTTGTCTAAAATAACCAAAAAACTGGACTCATTGCCAACGTGTATATTTAGATTATCTTTAACATTACCAACAATGATTTAAACTTCAAGCACACAGTCCTTTTATTTGGTGTTATAAAGATGTCTTCCAGGACACAAATTACATGTCATTTGTACAATGACTTCTTGCCACACAAATGTGGCAAGAAGTCATTGAATAGAACTAAACATTAGTAAAACACTTTAAAATGGGTGTTGTTCTTCTTAATTCTGCTTTTCCCTTTAGGAGTCGCCACAGCTGATCATCTGCCTGATTAACCATAAAAATAAAAACTCTTGACCCAGGGTCACCAACCATTTTGAGACTGAGAAGTACCTGAAGGGTAGAGAATAATATGGAGGGCTACCATGTTAATGTATTTGAATTTTACCATTTTATTATTACTCATTCAAATTGTATACAAATTCATTTCAGTGCTTACTCCTAATGATATTACACTTTCTTTATCAACAATATCAATATTTTACTGAGTGATCATTTGAAAATAATAGGATGGATAGACGGACATTATTGTCTGTCCTAGTCAGTGACATCATTTTTTTCTTTGACATGGCTGCAACAATAACATACAAAACACACTCAAAAAAGAACAATAACATACAACACATTCAACACTCTCAAGACACTTTCTCACTCACAAAATAAAAACAGTAAAATAGGCAACAGGGTTAAAAGGACAATGACAGATAAAATCACGTGTAGCTGTTTCATACAACATGCAGTTATCTTCTGAAAAGAAAACATGCACACTTTTTAGTTTTAATGTCAGCTATTTTTTCCCCTGCTTTTTAAAATTCACACAATGTGTTTGTCTATGTAGAGCGTACAAGTTTGTCCTTTGAAATTTACATTTGTCATTTGAAAATCCGACAATGTCAGTTTGTTTAGTAAACATTTCTCTCTCTCTCTGTCTTTCACACACATAGATACAGACACACACACACACCTGTCCATCTGTCTCACTCAGGTCAGATGCCATCAGTGAGGTCATTAAAACATCCAGCAGGCATAATTACTTCCTACCTCAGCTGTGGGGTCTTTTCGTGCAAGGCACCGCGGTGCAAACCTACGAACCTCCGCCAGGTGCAAGCGTTTGTTCGCATGCACATCTGCAAACATGTTCAATGAGTGATCATTAATTACCATCCGTCATGAACTGACAAATAATTATTCTGGGCCATAATAATGAATTAGATAAAAATTGAATAGTTAACTTGGATACTTGGAGTGTGGATAGTACTGGCACACTTAAAGCACTCCGCCTAACTCCAGCTGATGTAGGCACAAGGACTAACACACGTGAAGCAAGCCTCTGTTTAGTTACTCCCCTTTCCCTCCATCCATCCATTGTCTACTGTTTTATCCTCCACATGAGGGTCACGGGTCACTGGAGCCAATCCCAGCTGACACAGGGCGAAAAGGCGGGGTACACCCTGGACAGGTTGACTCCCCTCTCCATTTCATTTTAAATTGACTTTGGCACTGCACAGTGCTGCACCACCAGGAGCACTGCAATACAAGCTGGGACTAACAAACAAGAGCATGAACTCAAGGCTGAACACAATTTCAAGATGAGTAGGCATCAACATACAGGGTAAGCTACTGAGGTTTAGCCCATGACTTGTAATTATGTGCTGTCTGTCTCTTACTCCCCCTAAATCAATAATCCTGTTGCCTCAGGTGCTTTTTATCTCGGGGATGTCTCTTTTCAGCCAGTTAAAAGCCATTGAGTGTTTCTCATGGTGAGCCCAGGTTTGTGCATGTAATAACTGTGACAAAACATAACCCCTTGTAATTTTGTGTCATTTCCCCCAAACAAACTTAACCACAACTGAGAAGATTGGAGGTGGAAACAGTCACACAGTACACACAATCCAACAGTGAATTATCATCTTGCTTTAGCTACATGCAGTATGCAATCGATTTCCTGTATGGGGAGAGAATACAGGAAATATTCCAAATTCATCCATTTATTTCAGTGTTGTGACCCCAGGGTTGTACTTTGTTTTTCCTCTCTGCCTGTGTGTGTGTGTGTGTGTGTGTGTGTGTGTGTGATGGGTTGCAGTTGTGCATGATTGACTGACTGCTGTTTGTGATCCTGGCAGCTGACTGGTCCTTCACAAGAGGTTTCAGTTTTAAGAGGCGTGATCGTCCCAGTGTCAGTGGAGTTCCCTCAAAGCAATTACAGCCACACTGCCAGCAGACATTCTGCTTGTTTTAATAAACCTTTAAAATGACTTGATTAATGTGTTGCTGGTGGTTTAATGGTAGTTGGGGAAAAGGGAGTCTCTTTTTATTTTTTTTATGTTGTGCCCTAGTGTACCCTAAGCCTGGGTGTTCATTTCAGCGTCTGCAACCTACAACAGTCAGATATGTGGTTAATGTGAATCCTTGTAAACATTTATTTCACCCAATCATGCTTAGTGAATGGATTTCCCTCATTTTCTTTTTTGTGGATTTTTAGTCCCAATTTGGTTATCAGTGAGGCCTTATTGCCCTCCTTAGCTACCACATGAAAATACTGCTTTCTGTGTGTGTTTATTTTTGGTCTGTGTCCCACTACAGCTAATCTCAAACATAATGACTAAGATGTATTCAGAGCACCAGCAAATCACTTTTCGCTAATGTGAAGCAATGTGGAAAAATAGCTTATGTGGCTTTAATATTGTAGCACTCTTCCATAATGTACAGGACATTATTGAACCGCCGAGTAAAAATGGAGCTTGAGACAAATCTCTTCATTTTCATGCTGAATCCTAAAATTCATCACAAAAGAGGGAGTTTTGTCAGCCATTCTTTCTTCAAATTTATCCTGGGCTCTGGGTGCACAGACATTTGTCCCATAAAATGCTTTATAAAAGGCTTTAAGTGGGATTGGCTTGGACTGATTACATATGCATGACCAGTAATGGTGAATTTACTTGGCCCACAGGGGAGCGTTGCTCTCTGTCTGTGCAATGCTTTGATCACCACAAGACACCAGCAGTACTGGGCATGTTCCTACCTTTTTCTCACCCTGTGCCACAGGACTACATTAGCATACTTTTGCTTGTAGAAAAGGGGAGCTGTCATCTGCAATCGCATGGCTCCACTACTGTCTTTAAGGGGCTTTGCTTTTCTTTGGTTGTGTGGAAGTATTTAAATAAAAGATCTGTTTTTTGCTCCTCGCACTGTAGCAGCTTATCATGTCATAGAGTATTACAACAGCACTCGTGACCCAGTGAATTAGATTTTTTGGCATTTGGAAGACCTTATTTTTTTACAATTTTTTTTTTTAAATTCTTGCAGCAGGGTAAAGGGCTATTATTCACATGTGAAAGGGTGAGAGGTTGTAGCGCACATGCTCTTAAACTCATTTGCACCGACTTGACATCCCCAAAGGAGGACAGATATTGGCAGGAGATGCGATTCTCAATAATTCACATACTGTATATGAGTGCAGTCAACCAGATTTTATTTTACACTTATAAAATTTGGAGCATAAAATTTCCTCCGAATAAGACCACCTCAAGCAAATGTCAAGTTTGATCGGCTTTCTTTGAGTGTGGAGGTGTTCAGTTGGCAGGCAGTGACCAGGCTTTAAATACTCTTGTTTAGATGTTTTAGACATTTGTGATATGTCACCATGATCAATCTGGCGATGTAGCCTTAAATGTTGATGAATTCATGTGCTTGAAAATAATTGGCCTGTGACTATTTAGTATAGGTTTCACAGTTGGTCATCGCATCCTCTTAAGTTAAGCCTTTTTTTTTTTGTGCGTCTCATGGTGTTTCCGATCTCTCAGCCAGAAGAATTTGACACTCCGATGCCCCCATGTTGTTTGCATGCCCTTAATTCAATTGCTTTAAGTGAGAAATCAGTAAAAAAAAGTCGATGTTTTCTGGGTTTAATTAAATGCTTTCAGTGCTCCTTCATTGATGCCATGAAACCGCACAATGAGGACACCACAAAAATATTTATTGACATACAACGTGCTGCGTTTGCACTTGAGGACATTGCTGAATCATGCAATTATGGTTTGGATGAGAAAAGTCGATAACTGCCTCATACTTGTCCCTGGTGGAGACGTTAAGAGATGGCTAAGGTCACACCTGTAATCATGTGGGAGCAGCACAGTCCATTGACACGATGATGAGACTCCACAGATGCTTGGGCAGGATTGAGATAGGTGCTGACTGTTCCTTATTGGAAGATGGAGTCAGGCTGTCATGAATGGTGTTGTCACACAGATGCGCACCAGTAGTCCCAAGTTTTCTCAGGTCAGGGTGTGATATCCTGCCGGCTGAGCTGATCTTAGGTAGTCGTATGCATATAAGCCTTCATGAACAAGCCGTATTTAGAGGCAGTGCACCAACGGAGGGGCCAAAAGGCTCAAGATGAATATAAATATTGTATCTTTGTCACATTTGATTAAAGAACCATTTTATCAAGGATATTTTTATTGTAATACATAATGTAGCTTTGTTGATGACATACATATATTAAGACTACACATTTTCTAGCCAGGTTTTGAAGAAAACCTCTTACTTTTGCCATTAAAGTAATTGAAAACTTTTACCACTTTAGAGCTTTAGCACATGATTTATCAGCAACTTGTAAACTTAAAAAACTTAAAAGCTATATTTTTAAAACTTAGAGAAAATGGAGAAAGCTACATGTATTAACTGCTTCACAAATACAAATAAATAACAGAAACCCTAATACTTATCATCCTCCTGCAGCCACATTCCATTTATTTGTACAGAATTTTTTTTTAATTGTTCTGTGTATATACTTTTGTTTTAATGAGTTTTAGTGAGATTTCTTCATAGTTTTTTTTCATTTAATCTACAGTTTGGTCCAAAAGTACAATCCTACTACTCAAGGTAATTCCACTTCCACTATCTTTGAGTGGAATTTGATATTTTTTCCAGTACAATGATATCAGCTCAACAAAAGAAACTTTGAATCTTTGATAAATGCATACATTGTTTTAGAATATAGTAGTCTACGGCATGCAATTAAGTTGACATGGACTTGGACGTGCACATGGAGTTTCGTACAAATCCTGATGAGTCATGTTACAGCACCCATGAGCTCCTTGAGATGTCACAGAATATTTGGCTTTCAAGTGCCCCCTGAAATATTCAGTAGGTTTGAGGTCAAGTGAACGTGGCGGAAAGACCATGACAGTTGGGACTTTGTGGTCTTATTCAGTCTTCAAGTACTTCTCACAAAGCCCTGAGGTGTGTTTCAGGTCATTATCCTGAAAGAATGGAGTGGTACTTCACCTTGGTCAGGTTGCTATTCAGCGCAGGTGCTCAAATTCACAATGGGCAAAACACTCCCAAACATGTCATGTTGATTCCCTACATTTACTTTGCTCATTATCATACAGCCTTCTGCAGACTTCTATTTTTTGGTGGTGTTTTGTTTTGCAGCCCAACTCAATAGGTGCTTTAATATATTAATCTTGTCCCTGAGACCACTACACAGTATGTCTCTTATGTTGAGTGGAGTTGCAATCTTTATTCAGCAAGTTCTGTATTTGTGATGAAGTTGTTTCTCTATCTCTCAGGTAACTAAGCTTGAGCCATTGATTTTCCAAAGGTGTGATCTGTTTTGCTTTGCCTGATCATTTCAAGTGATCAATTTTCTGCCTTATTTAGTCTGGTTGAACCAAACCCTAGAGCGTTTATGCCCATGATGCAGTTTGTTTGGGTCGAATGCAGTCTGAGACCTGGAGCGGTTCATCACTGGTGTGACCTCTTTCTGGAAGCACGGTATTAGCGGTGTTCTTAGCCTTCCTCCGTGTTCTTACCCACTTACCACAGTGAGGAGAAGGGACAATCGCTGGATCTGGATCTGAAAGCGGATCGTCCATCCTTTGTGACTGCCAGGTCTCCACCACATGTGAACTACCATCATCATCCAAAAGCAACACTTTTTTAGAATTCAGAATCAGTTATTTTTGCACACACACCAGTTAGTGATGGTGAATTTGACCTCTGCATTTAAACCTTTTTACACACCAGTACCAAACCAGGTACAGGAGCAGTGGGCAGCACTTTTCTGCGCCAGGATGGCAATGGGGGATTGGGTGCCTTGCTCAGGGGCACCCCAGCTCTTGACCTGTGCTGGGGTTTGAATTGGCAATCCTTTGGTTACAAGCCCAGTTCCGTCTTGGCCATAAGCTGCCCTTGTGGCTCATGACCCTCTTGCTAGTGGCAGAAGCCGCGGTGAGTCAGTGTTTCTGGTCATCTCAGTAGCACCCAGGTTTTGGATGCTTAGTAACGACGGATTGAACAGAAGCGTGACCCTCAAGTGCCTCGGTTAAAACATCTCTGGCTTTTTTTCATATGTTTTAGTCGCTGCAGCAAATTGCAGAACATGCTCTGCTAAACATGACATATCTTGGGCTTTGAAATGTTTCTGAATCCTCAAACTTTCTGATTTATTTTTCAGATTCACATGACCTTTTGCCCACTGCATCGTGAGCTACAAACAGCAGGAGTCACGTTGGGAAAATCACTATATCCACACCCTGCATTTATTAAAAAGATACATGACATTTTACACGCTTCATGAAACCAGCATTAACAACATCCCACACTTATGCACACAAAGCTTGGAATTCATGTCAGAGTTGTGTGTGAGCAGGTACGTGCTCTGCTGCAGCCTCTCATGTAGATGATTCATTAGATGGCACCCAGATTTTCACAACGCTTCTCTGTCCACTTCACTCCAATTATTTCTTACAAGTGCTCTCTCTGAGGTCATCATGACGCCAAAATGAGCCACAACTCTCGGTCTATTCAAGAGCCAGAGCAGTGTTACAACATCTTTTGCTCATCTATCTGTAACTTTTTCTTTGCTTTATTATATATTTTTTTTCCTCCCATAACATTCACGTAAGTTGATGCTGGTTTGATGAAAGACACCATCAATATCAACATGCGTCTTATGATCCAACCACTTTTTTTTCACAGTGTTATTGCGTTTGCTTATGTAGATCTGTGACTCTCCCAGTGCCGTTAGATCTGTCTCTTCTATACCCTGAAGCAGCACTTAGAGCCGAGAAAGAAAGGTGATTAACTGCCAAAATCACCCAGTGTTTGGCTTCTTCACTCAGACAGCACTGAAATCTAGAATCTCGTTACAATGTAAATGAGAGTCATTATAGCAATGAAAAGACATTTAGCCACATTATTCTGATTAGACTGTCAGATGAGTTCCATAATGTGTTTTTTAAAAAATACAAATGATTTGTTTTTGCATGTAAACTGTAGCCGATATTATAAAGTCTGAAGAAAATACTATTGTTTAGCTTTTCTCTTGGGCTGCAGACGGTGCAGAGCCTCATTAATTCAGATCTTCGGCATATTTGTCTTAGCACAAATAAATAGGTGCAATAAGAGCGAGCGACTCATCAGCATATCGTTAGTCGTAGAGAATGTGGTTCAGTAATGGAAGGCTGGTTCGGATTATTAGCTTGTTTGTGTGCGTTGCCTCCGCAGTTTAAACATCAAAGCCCCGCACGACTGCCATGCTTGTGACAAAGATGGCAGGCATGGCGTGTGTTGTTGTACTAGCTCGCTTGCTATGTGAGCACTGGCAGAGAAATATAAAAAAGGATTGCCAGAAGCATGTTCTCCCCTTCTCTCATAATGATCTCTCCCAAAATGACTGCAGCAGTAATTTCAGAAAAGACTTAATTTTTTTTTCATGGTTGTTCAAATCAAAGTGGTCCATTAGTAAACCACAGCAGGTGTTATATGCTTTCAACAACTGATTTATTTATTTTTAAATTGGCCTTTATTTATTACACAGTTGTGGTAACATGATTATCAGCCTATCTGACTCTGTTGATACTTTTCAGCCCCACACAAAAGTAGGAAATACTAACTACAGCCTGCTTATTTGTTATTTTTCTCTATCACAATGCTGTCATGTTCTGTTTGTTCGTGGCCTATGCAAAGTCTTTATCTGTTATCTAAGCCCTAAACTGTACTCGGCAAAAAGGATGGTCGGCTAAACTGGCTGAGACTAACAAGCACATTTGAGGTGCTGTTGTTTCACTGGGAAGACAGTCCTCTTTTGATCAGTGCAATAATCTGTCTTCTGCAGTCTGGAAGCTATTTACAGAGGAGATTTATTTGACTGATTCTGTATGTACAATGAAGCATCTGCTCCTGCCAGCTCAGGTGGAGTGAACTCAGCAAACTGCTGTTTCAGACAGAAGCTCACTCAGTGTATATGCTAGTTCCCCCCTCAAACATAAAGAGGAAAAAAGTCTATTAATAGTCGCCTGAGTGTCCTGTACGCTGTACATAGTACTTCTTTCAATGAGCTGAGGTGGGAGGAAAATATCAGTGCATCCCTCCTACTGTCATGCCAATGCGCCAGTAAAAAGTAGTAAAAAGAGGAAACTTTTGTCCGATTTCCTTCAACAGCAGATACAACAGTATGTTCATCTGCTCCACTGTGACCTAAAATAAAATAAAAGAGCAACAAATGGAATTTTCCAATGTATTTGTCGGTGCTTTTTATCTCACAACTACAAGGTGAATTACAACAGCCTGAGCAGAGTCTGCCAGGCCTTGAGAGATTCCCCAGGCAGTAACGGTAGAGGTCAAGGTGAGCAATGCTATAAGCATGACTTGAAATTCTGTCTGTGCTTTTCTCCCAACAGGGCTATACTCTCACTCCCCTTTATTCTCTCACACAGTCCTATCTTCCTCTCATTTTCCTTTTCTCTCCTGTGTGCATCCCCACTCTGTCCATAGGTCTCTGTCTCATTCCCAGTTCTTTTTAACAACCCCTTGTCCTCAAATCTCTGTGTACAAGTGTGGTCACATATTGTTCTTATAAATCCAGTTAATATCAAAGTGCTGTGCTATGCACACATGAGAATGAGTACAAGAAACACAGTCGGGACCAAAACTCTGAGCCACATAAAACCATCTACCATTGAATTATTTATTCATATTAAAGGGGTGACTTATACAATGGTTGTTAATTCTGACATTCGCCATATCAGCTTTAGTAAACATTCTGCAATTTGGTCATAACCAGAATTGTAACCGGGTTGGACATGAGGCATCATATATTCAAGCTTGATGAAATCTTTAAAATATCATTTGATTTTGACACTGATAATAAACACAATTCAAGTTGAAAATTACTCTACTCACATAGTGTGTTAAAACCTGGCCATACTCTCTATTTTTATGCTACAGCTGCTGGCTTTTTTTTATTTAATTTATGGACTTTTACTGCATCACATCACAGCACAGCCTACTTTGTAACTGTGTCATTTGCTCAGATGGGCTGCTCAGCTATGAGAAACCTCAGTGCATTTTTGTCTTTGTAATGCTAATGAAAAATGTGATCTGATTGTACAACAGCGAGCATTGAGCTAGAGGTACATGTGCAAATGGCGACCTTAACTTTTTATATCACATGCAAGTCAACATAACATGGTGATACTGATTAGGTATGTTTGATATTAGTGTGTGTGTATATACAGCAACACTGCTAATCTGATGTTCAACATCTTAATTATGCATCTATGGTTGTATCAAATATGAGGTGCAATGACAAAAAGAACAAACGATGACTATTTACACATAAAAAAAACCCCCACTGAGATTGAACTTGGTTCAGTGCAGTTAGGAAACACCAGGCCTACAGGATCTGTTACTAAGTGAGACTAAATATTGTGCTCTGTCATCTTTGAAAACTGTTTATCTTTGACCATTGGGCATCAGAAAAGATTGATGTAAATGTACTTTTTTGGTGGTTATCATTACTTTTATCTTACATTTCATTACATTACATTACATTACATTTAGTTGTTTGGCAGACGTTTTCATCCAAAACAACTGCCAGGGAAACATTGGAATGTAGACTTGTAGAGCCGGGGATCAAACCCACTACCTCCCAGTTGAAAGTTGTCCCGCTCTACCACTGAGCTGCCGCTGCGCCTGTGTCATAATAATATGGGGGGCCCCTGTTGGTGAAGTGTTTGTCTGTATGATCACTAATCTTCTGTATAAGTGTTGAAATCCTAGTATGAAGTTATACATACAAACAATTTATTTACTAATATACGTAATGAGTGCTATAGTGAGAAACGCTGAATTAACAAACAACAAAAAACAAAATACTTACTACCATAGTAGCATATGTAAAGGTGCTTGTTGTAAAGACATGTGGTGTCCAGAGTAAATACCAGAACCCGAGTTCAGCAGTGCACTAACTTAATGCTCCTGGATCATTAATCTTTTACTTAAAAAAACAAACAGTCACAATATCGACTGGGAACCTGTGGACAGCTGGGGACGACACCTCAGTGGCCATTCCAATGTGACACCAGGGACCATCTTTGAACAGAGACAGTCTATACTCTTCCCAATAGAGAGTGGACAGGTGGTGGTGGGATGTATCGTTTGCCTCGGTTGCAGTGTAGCTCACTATTACAACCTTTTCCATATGCCCTCTGAAATGCTCTGAATTTCTCCCCAGAAAACTTTTTATGGCCACCAGGACATGAAGAGGATTTCCCCAAAGTGTTTCAGAAACGAAGTCAAAGTCGAGCTTTAAGTTTATCGTTTTGTGGAAGTCTGAATACAAATGGTGTGTATTTATATTGCGCTTTTCTAGTTTTGATGCTGCTTTACACTACAGTTTTGCAATCTCATGCGTTGACACCACATTCATACAGTGCAGCTACGTGTTGTACATTTTCTATCACACATCTTTCATACCCATCACACGCTGCCAGCACAGCCGTCAGGAGCAACATGGGGTTAAGTGTCTTGCCCAAGGACACATTGGCTTGTACTGTAGACTAGCGGAGGCGGGAATCAAACCAAAATATGACCCGTTCTACCACTGAGCCACTATCGCCCCCACAGAAGGAACACCCTCTGCAGAAACACAGGGGGCTGGACATAAAATGCACATGTAAGAGGCAGATCAAACACTTTCATTATAAAATGTATAAAGTTAACACTAATTAAGAAGAAGGTGAGGCAGGCAGTGAATTGAATGTAAACAGGAAACAAATCCATTAAGTAAAAAACAGGGATGTGATGTGTGTTGAAAAGGCTAAGGAACATGCTTGACTTTGACAGGAATCCCTGGGGTCTATGGCTGATTGTAACTGGGCCTCTGTGGTCTTCTTAAGAAATTGATTTTTTCCCAAGAATCACTGTGGCAGATAGTAGGATGACCAGCTCAGGGACAGGAGCAGACAGGAGGCGGGCAGAATGGGATGAAGACTGGACTCTCGGAAGTTGAATGCTAGGGATGCAAGATGAAGGTTACCTGACGTGCAGTTACCTTCTGTGCAGACTCTGGAGACACGCTGAAGGCGAGGAGAAGGTTGCTGAAGGCAACCCAGCGTGATTTAGGGAGTTTGTGTAAAGTGTGAAGGTACGTGTCCTCTGGTTCAGTGATTTCCACGCTTCCCATATGTAAACAGCCACACAGTGCATTCTGGTAGTGAAGTGTTGCATTTCGAGATATAAGGCTTTGCATTGGCAGCTGCTCCTTTTGTGTGAAATTGATACAAAATACTACTTCAAGTTCATCCTGGGTTTGTCCATTGCACAAACATCAAACCAGGATGTACAGATTGAGCAACAGGTTTAAGAAATCCTTGCTGTATAACCGCACAGAATAAATCACCATGGTAACTTATACACACCTTGTGTACAACCGACCCGAGGCTAAATTCAGCCAGGATAACTGACATATCCCAGCTTAATCCCTTATCCTATTGCGTGCAACAGGCCCCAGGAGTGAATGTGTTCTTCCTATCAGGTGAAGCCAGTTATAGTAGGCACCTGTCAATCATCTACTGGACGCTGCCTAGTGCCATGTCGTCAATCATGCAGTGCTGAGAAACCTGATTCCTCCCGTCAACAGACACCTGGTGGACATGAACCTTTACAATTGCAAATACTGGAGATTTGCAGATTTGAGGTTCACTGATTTATTATAAAACATAAATAAAACATCTTAGGAGACGGTGAAAAACTATTAAAAGTAGCCCAAACAGGCAAAAGGTTAAAAAACAGCAGGCAGTAAATAGAAAGAGTAAAGCAACCAACCTAACATTTTGGTAAGGGAGGAATGGTATGAATGGTACAATGATGGCAGGATAAGTGGAAACAGGTGTGTGTGGATGGTGAGACCGTAAGACAGTGAAGGAAAAGTTCAAGGACATCTGGTGGACAGTTTAGGGAAAGCAGGACTTGGGAAGAAGAAGAGAGAAACAAGGAGAAGTGACAGGAGGCTGGAGAACAGAGGACTGAGCATGGTAGTATCACTCACCGTGTAAGCATGGGATTATTTGGAATAAAAATAACCTAAAATTGTTGTGAATCACATTAATAATTCTTCCATTTCTCTACCCATGCTATTTAATATCAACTTGTTTGACATACTTAAGGGAAAGCTATTTAATTGTCTCCTGGATCCTTGTTAATACCCCATTCTGCTCCAAGCTATTACATCCAATTTCCACCCTGATGATTATTACATAGCAGATACTAATAGAATAAGAGTGGAAGAAAAGGGGAGTGCAGAGGTAATTAGGAAGCAGTGGGTCATCTTGTTTGCCCAAAGGAGGACGCAGAAGGAATTACCTGGTCCACAGAGGAGACGGGAAGAGCGGAACAGAGACGGAGAGCAGGAAGAGACAATATGATATAAATGTGGGGGAGATGAAAGAAGGGAGGAAATATAGAAAGGAACAGTGAGCGACTCA
This sequence comes from Solea solea, assembly GCF_958295425.1. NCBI lineage: Eukaryota > Metazoa > Chordata > Actinopteri > Pleuronectiformes > Soleidae > Solea > Solea solea. The sequence continues at coordinate 14,982,197 of NC_081146.1, forward strand.
AGAGCAGAGATGTAATACTGAGACTGAAAAAGAGAGAATTGTGATGTGAGCGGAAGGAGAAAAATGAGACTTGTTTCATTTTGCAATGATGGAATATGTTGCTGCCTCACAGCTCTGTTCAATATGCTACCGTCTGTTCTTGAGGTCTGGAGGAGACGGGGTAGGAAGGAGGGAAAAAGAAAGAGAGAGCAAATGGCTGTGTGTGAGTGTTTACATGTAACTCCATATCGCCATAAGAAGTCCACTTACTGTGCTGCCTTCACTCTCCCTCACTCATTCCACTGAATTACTGATTACAGATCCATTCATCGTTCTTTTAGTGTAAAGTCCACAGTCATACGGCATAAACAACACTAATATGCTAGTGATATTGTACTAGGTCCGCTTTTTTCTATTCTTTTCTTTTTTATTTCATGCCCAAGAAATCAATAAACAACTTTGGTTTACTTTCGAGTTCAAGATTTTTCAATGCCTTTCATGAAATAAAGCCACTATAATATAATAATAGATATTCATTTCTAGACATTTGATACATGTCTTTAATACATTCAGCAAAGTATCATATTATAAAACATTAAAATAAAACTTAGACTGTAAACACCTCTTACAAAGGATGTTTTGCAAATATCAAAGTAGTGTTCATAAAAATATTCTTCATTTACCACTTCAATAATGATATAGAATCTTTTTTTTAAAATTTTTTTTTTTTTTTTACCCATACATCCACCCCAAACTCCATTTAACCCAGCAACAATTATAGATTTGACTAAAACCACAAGTAGTCACCTAACAATAAATAAAACACAACAGAAAAGAAATGTACATATATGTTGTATTATGCACAAATGTGCGTCTCATTGTGATTTATGTCATGTAGTGGATTGCAATTGTCATCTTTAAAAAGTGAGTTGTGAAATATTGATGCAGAGCTGACACCTGAATTGTACTTAGCATGGACGACAAAACACAGCAGTACTACACACGTTGGGAGATGGTCATCCTAAATATCTGCCACTGTTGGAGCATTTTCGCAGGCTATCTTTTGCTGCAAGACCCATGACAACATCCCTGAACTTCTCTCGCAGGATGATGGGAAATGAAATAAAAGTAAATTGGTTGTTTCACGCTGGTCATCTTTCATCTGAAACAGACTGGGCATAAGAGGAGGGGGGGGGGGGGGGGGGAATTAGACATATCCCGGCTTAATCCCTTATCCCTTCATTCTGTATATTAGAATTCTTTAATTCTAATTATAGAATATGTTTCCATATAGTTACATGTGTACAGGTAAATGTAATAAAATACAAAAATGCCTGCTTTAGGGAATGTAAGAGCTCACATTGCTCAACTAACAAAATGTTATTCTACTGTAAATCTCCAACTCAATTCATGTTTGTATAGAATCACATTATCATCACATTATATTTTGTGTATATGACAATGAATAGGGAAAAGTACAATGGGTCCCTTTTAAGGAAAAGTCTCATGTTGTCAAATCATTACCAACTCATCATTGAGAACACTTTTCCACACAGGACATTTCCTCATGTCACAGTGGGAAAAGCACAGGTGTAAATAATGAAAGCAATGGCTTGCTGCTTCAGTTTCAGGTCCTGTTATTGTGCATTCTGACTCACTGTCACACTAATGTCCTACTACTGGGAGACTTGAATAGAACCTTAATGCTATTACTTGCTTTTCATCACACCACAAGTCAAATAGTTTCTTATGAAAGGGGCCAATTAAATGGAGAATGTATCTGTGTTATTGCTATTATTTAACTTGTCGACAAATAAAAACTGATCTAGTGGTTATGTTGTCAAGTCACAGTTAAATACACAATTTCTGTGTAAGCAGAAATTTATAAACTCTGGGGTCCTATAAATTACAGTATATGTCGACTGTATCTACAGTGATCATTCAAGACAACACTACACAACACAACACACACACACACACACAAAAAAGACCCTGATTAACCCTGTCAGTCCTGCATTATGAATAGCAAGTAATCACAAATGTACAAGATGAAAATAGTCCCAGCTGCTGGATCCACCACCACCACTTCAACCCTGCACTGAGGTCACAGCTCAGCCCTCTACGGAGTCATCCCTAATTCTAAATGCACCATTTACTCTCTCAGCCCAGAATCTACACCTCTTTTTAAATCCTGTTTGTGCATCTTGTCTCAGTTCATCTTAGCATGCATCAACAAATCTTTACAGACATGAGCGGTGCCCGCTGCCTTTAAAGGAGCAAATCTCAGTTCAAAATCCTTGGGAAATCTAACCTCAATCAAGGCTTTTGCTCAGACTTCATCGCTCCCATCGCCAATCCTGCTGTTTTCCACCCAAACGCCACAATGTGCTGCACCAGTCGAGAACTTGATAAAACGTTTTAGTAGCTACTGCTTCACAGCAGCACAGAAACCATGTTGAATGGAGCTTTTTCATGATCGACTAATGGCTGGTAGCCATGTTTTTTACACAATATTCTCATCCATCACTGTCCCGAAAATGGTGCTTACTCTATTCCACTTCAACTTTTGGTATAATCTGTGACAAAAAAAAAATCAAAAAAAAAAAAAATCAATATGTGTACAGCAGCAAATATAGAACGAACGTCAGAGTGAATTCTTACAAATTCTTACAAGATATGAGAGGCAGCTTCGAGTGGCTGTGGTGATGAAAGTGTTGTGCTTTGCTATTATGACACTAAAACAAAGAAAAAAACGTTACTATAATTGTACCAGGTGAAGTCTGAAGTGAAGTGATTAAAACGATGAATGTACGCATTGAGCTAAGACGAAGTGTGTAAGACAAACAATATGATTATATTTTTATATAACATTCCACATTTAATTGTTTGTAATTTTAGCTATTTGCCTCATGTTATAATTCATTCAACTACTTTTATTAATATACATTAAGTGTCGTGTCTGCTACTTCTTTTATGTGGGACTTTGTCTTTTATACGCAAGTATTCACAGCGATGCACAACAAAGGAGGCATTCAAAAAAGTACTGAAAGTGTTCAAGCCAACACAAACAATGGCAAAGTGTAGAGATGTGGTGCACAATAGCAACTGTAGTCAGCAAAACACAATGAATAAAGAAAAGGAAGGAAAAGACAAGACACAAAACAGACTCTGTTTTTCCTTGAGATTCTTTTGCAATATTGGAAAAAGTCTAAGTGTAAGCAGAAAACAGAATGAAGAAGCGCCCGAGACTGATCATTATCACATGATAAACTCAGTTAGCACAACAATGAAATGTTTGTGTTGCTAGAAAAGAGATAATTTTTATTTATTTTATTATTCAAATTCCGGAAATTCTTATTCTTGTCTGACACTGCAAAATGAATAGTTTCACAAGCTCACTTTAGTCTCAGTTTCTTCTCCGTTTTTGTTCAGATACATTTAGCCAAGTGTGATATTAGTTATGCGTCCTGGCATAAATGTGACATTTTAACTCCTGCATTTTAGCGTTTAATCTTGTCTACTTTCCAAAGCCTTTTCAGACTTGCCCCTTTTTAACCATCTTTAGAAATGCTGTCTATTAGTTCTTCAATGAGATACAGCAAGAGAGTTGGAAACACACCTCTAAGCCTCAGTGACACTGACACCATGGAGTTGTTTAACACCTTCCTTTTCATCAGCAGCACTGTGATGCTTTTGCTCATCTCACTGACACACAAAGATTAAATCCGGTGGTGAATCATGAACAATAATTCAAGTGTATATATATTTTTTTCAAGAAAAGTCACAGACTTTGTGTGGACTTCAAGGCTCAATCTGGTACAATTGGCTTTAACTAAGCCACAAACAATTTAGCTGCATATCCAGACTGATTGATTGTTAGATTGAGGAAGGTCCAATATCTTCCTTAAAAAATAATAATTTTACAAATAGTGAAGAACGAAGCCTGGATTCTGAGACCTCAAGGACTGCACATCACCTTGCTCGCTGAATCACATCCCTGTTTTGAACACTTCTTGCCTCATGTGAAGAAAATATTCCGTTCAATATTGTTTGTTCATTTATTTAATGTTGTCAGGATTACACAAAAAGTCCAGAACCAATTTACGGCTTAATTCATTAAAGTAATGGGGCATGGACCAGTGATAATAAATCCCATTTTGATGTGGATCTAGTAATTAGGGCGTATCCAATCCCATCTATCACTCTCCTCAACGTTATGAGATATTCTCTTTTGCAATTTTTGTCACTTTCTCAGTAAATAATGTATGGAATAAGAGAAGATAATAACTCAAGACATGTTTATGATGCTAATATCTACGAGTTTGTACAGTTTATAGTGTACAGGTAATAGTCCATATCTGGCGGAGGAAAATGCTGAGTCCCCAGCTGTTTGGCCCTGGCAAAGTTTTCCTCCTTTGAGTTTCATTCTAGATCGTTTTGTGGTCACAGCGGTGGTGTAAGAGCTAAAAGTGCCAAACCTGTACACTCCTTAACTCTGGTTGCTTGTTCTTATGGGAACTAGGGAACTGACTTACACCTTTAAGCGTATCGCAGGCAACATGTTTGCAGCGTACTTTGCATTACTGCAGTTACGCAACGGTTTGTGCTTTTGAAAAAATTCCAACATTTTCGGAAAGCTGAGAAGTTGCACGTCAGATCAAATACGCGGTTATTATGGTAATTTCACTCGTGTTGTTGCAAGAAGCTGACGAATCAGCGTCTTTGTCACCAGAGAGGAGAGGGTTGGAAAAACGGCTGTGCATAGTTTAGTTTCCATTTTTTGGCCTCTTTTTGGACATTGAGACAAAGAATATGTAGAGAATATGTTTTATAATGTTTTTAAAGTAAACTGTAAATAACTGCCAGACATTGAAAGTTGTGCTGGAAAAATGGGCAAATGCATTTACTCACAGGACATTTTCTGGCCCTTTTATGGTTTAAATAAGCAAACAAGTCCACACAAATACACACAGTACAAGCACACACAGAACCATTTACCTTTTTACTAGAACATGTTCAGCTGCCACCTGTTCGAGGAATTATCCTCACAAATGTCCTAGTGTCGTGTACAGTACGTTTTGTACACGTACAGTACACAAACCACTAATGCTTGAATCTCAGTCATCTGAGATTTCTCTGGGTGATGACGTGGACAGGTCTCGGTTTTCCAGAGACCTGTGAGCATCATTGCTTTCTCACATGGTGGTGAGGAAGTAGGGAACCGGATTACAAATTGAACAAAGAGCATCAGTCAGCTTCAGCGGCAGTTAGGAGGTGCAGACGGCGCAGTGGCTGTCCCCCAAAAAATTACGACATGCACGCAATTAATTGTTTACACAATGTGGCATTGAAAAACAGATGGGTAAGTGCTTCTCACTTGGCACAAGGACCAACTGTGGAAATTTTTTTTTAGTGACTGATCATACAATCTTTGCAAGATGTCATTTTCTATGGACAGGGTTCAAGAAAAAAAAGCCATTGCTCATAAAACTGCAAGAATAAACATTGCCAAAGTACATGAAAAGAAGCCTGCTGAATATTGGCAGTACACTCCTTGGCCAGATGAAAGCAATGTGCATTTCTTTGGCTCAGATGGGCGCCAGCATGTTTGGCGTGGACCAGCACAGTGACCACATTGCTCCAACCTGGAAACTCGGAGCTGGGTGTGTGCTGATATGAAGTTGGTGTATATGTATGCAAATGATATATGACGAATGACTTTAGTAGCGGGGCACAATACTTGGTAGGAGAGGACTTTTCTACCTTGATATTGACCCAAAAACACGCTGCAGAAATTATGCATTTGTAAAGAAGGTAAAATAATTAAAATTTGACCAAGTATGAACCTTGGAGAGCAACAGAATATATCCAGTGAAGAGCAGCTCCACACATGTTTGCTGTTCTGGTATCATTCATGTCTAGAAAGACCATACACTATTTGTCCATAAAGACAGACACAGTGTCTTGAAAAGAAAATGAATGTGTAAAAATAACCAGGCTTTGCTTCTGTAATGTGAAACTTTTTTATTATTTATTTATTTAACAACATTAGATGCCTGAAGTACATCAACAGAGAACGATCTGTCTTCAGGCCCACTTGGAGCAAGTGTTAAACGTAAATTCATTTAGTCAGAATAATCACATGGCGTGGGAAAATGCATCACGCAGCAAATCGGCTCGGTAATTACTTAATAAATTCACATTGTCGAAAACACAAATGACTCGGATGTGTCTGATTACATTTTAGATGCAAAATCATGATAACTATACCGTGATGGAGCAACAGGCAAAAAAAGGAGTCCGTCCTACAGTAACCTGGCTCTTTCTGTGTTTATCACAGTCGCAGGAAGAGAATTTGTGATCACATTAATACCCTTGTGTGAATATAAGCGGTGAGTCATCTAACCCACCAGCTCAACCTACCCACTTTCAGCTCTGTTCAGCAGAGTAGCTTTTGAACAAAATGGAGCATCATTTTCAATAGAGAGAGTGTTTTTTCCCTCTTGTCTTTGTCTGTCTGCACAGCCCGACTGCTCGTGTTGTTTTATCAGTTTTGTCGTTGCTATTTCAAACACTGAATATAATTTGAAGGTTTTTTATTTGATTAATGTTTGCGGGAGGACATGCACTGCCAAATATTGTTTGTTTGCAGAAAGGCTGGGGAGTAGAAGACTTTGTAACGCATGTATAAAAGAACACCGCAAAAAGAAACCTGTTTTGCACTTTGAGACCTTTATCAATTAAAATCACGACTTGCTTGGCCAGCTTATTAACCTCCTTTTTGACCACTGCACCATTCATTTCAAGGTACATGAATTTGTAACCCCCGGATTTATATGCTTTTAATTTAATTAATTAACACTCAGTTATTGAGGTTCAGAACAAGCTGATGCAAGAGACCAGACCACATTGCTGAAGGCAAAGAAATATGTGGAGTTATGACACAATTTAAATTCAGCCATTGATTAGTTTCATCCCTGCTTCAGAATGCACAGTCGCTGTGTTACACCAGAGATGGGTGAAACAAAGCAGATTACAGGTAAAAGATAGGAACATGCAAGGGAGTATATATGTGTGTATGTATATACATATACTGTGTATATATACATACATATGTACATATGTACATATATGACATGCATAGCTGCAGTGCCATCAGGGCGTCCTTGAACTATCACTTGAAACAGAGCCTGAGCCTCAGGTGAGCCGTTGACCTACAGAGGATGTGACAGACGATGATGTACATTTCACCTTGGGAGAAACACTACATGTCAGAGGAGTTTAATCTGTTTAGCGGGATACTTGATTTGCCCCAGTGTTGCACCATACTCTGCAGAGAAGAACATGTTATGGTTTTATTGAGATTCTTTCAACACAATACAGTTGTGTTGAATTTTTTTTATGAAACTCCTTGGAGGGAATTCAAATGAGGGTTTTCCTAAGCAGGGAGAATTCAGCAATAATAACAAGTAACAAATGGACTTTTTTTGTAAAAAAGAAGGTTGTAGTTAATGCGTACAATTCTAAATATCTTCGTCTTAGCAAATGGCTGCGAGCATTACACGAGCTGAAAAACTGCTATTGAAGCAGTGCAACACTTAAGCCAGTGTAGGTAAAGCTGGTATTTCACAGTGTGATTAGCCTTGGCTGTCAGGAAATCCAGATTATTTTGTAGACTGTCAGAACACTTCTCACTCAATAACCGCAGCAAATTTTTAATACCACCAGCACATTTCTAAGTATCTCCTTCACATGCGATCAAAGATGCGATTTCCTTCAAAAAAAAAAGGTGTTCAATGATTTTTTTTTCCCTGCCTTTTTTTCCTCTCCTTTCCTGAGTGGGAAAAAAATCTAGCGTTTGCTTATTCTCACCTCCTCTCTCTCTCTCTCAATCAGCACTTTTTTTCCTTTGATCTTTAATTCATAGGATTAAGTTCTGCGTATCACCAGACTGCTCATTTCAATATGTGATGAAGCCATCTTTGAAGTTGGATAAGCTGCAGTTGAGACACTTTGGTAAACAACTGTGTTTCTTCTGTCATTTTTACTCACCGGTTACATGTTGTAATGGAAACAATTGCCCAATTTAAAGGATTTGACCTCAATTGTTAACACAAATAAACAGCTCCACGTGATGTTTTTGAAGTCAGTTGTTCTCTGAAATATTCTCCATCTCGAATGGAAGCAGGGTGCATACATTGACGCTTGCTTGTATCACCCGGAAAGATGTTATCTCTTTCATAAATGCACCTATTTCTTATCCAGTTAGGCTGACTATTCTTCAGATTCCCCTTGTTACCCTGGCTTATGTGCTCCTCAAATCTATTTTTTCTCCTGCTTATTAGAATGCCTTACCCCTGCTGCTCTCCTCCTGTCTCTCTTCCTTCCCTTTTTAGTTCCTCCATTCATCCTCACTCTGCCCTCCTTTTACCAGTGCGTCCTTCCCTGTCTTTCTCTTGCTCTTTTCAACTCACATCCGTTTTCTATCGCTCACCTTTATTTTTTCCTACCTTCTTGCTATCAATACTTTGAACCCTTGTTTTCTTGAACCCCCGACCCCTGACACCAACCCACACACAACTCTTGGTCTGAACATTTAGACTTTTACTCTGACAATAAACGGTTTCAGGATGGTTCATGTCAAATGTCTGATTAAAGCACACGGCAGGATCAGTCAAGGGGGATCTGACTGAAACCTATACTCCCCTATAAAACAAGAAAAAAACATAGCATTGTGTCGAGGTGAGAATCCCATGTAGTCAAAAAAAGGAAAGAAAAATAAATTGGTGCCTTTCAGAGTAAGATGAGTCAGGATGTATGAATTTATGTGTAAACAATATGGAGCAGAGATAAAATATTTTGATTCCTGAAGCTTTTTCTTTGACTAAAAATGGATCTGTACTTCAAAAGTGCTTTTGATGCCACTTTGTAATCCACATTTATCCAGACTTAACCATTCACGGTGACTCGCAGTGACTCATAGCTCAGAGTGTCGCCCTGAGCTAAAGTGCTTTCATCGCACTGACGATGATCTTGCCAGGCACATCAGTGCAACTGTCAATGCATTTTTTTTTCAGAACACCACAATGTAACCTGGTACGAGTGTGGACCAGGTGAAATGTTGTACTTTTTGTTTCTGTTGAGGATCCATGTAAGATTACACAGCACATTTGATTTTTGCACATTTTTATAAAGTGAAAAGCCTGAATCTAATTCTTTACTTACCTCTGTTCCTTTTTTTCCCTCTATGACTGGACATCAGCGGATCAAAGATTATCCATCCTATTATGATGGCTGTCTTGTAAAAAGAATAGAATCTTAATTGTCCTTGCACATGTACAATGTACAACAAAACTGTATACAGTCCTTCACGTGCAGCATCTATACAAATGTCAATGTAAATATGAAGGCCTGTTCAACTCTAATAGTCTAAATTTAAAATCATACACACAGGCATTTCATACTCTTGTGAAACACATTGTTTTCACTGCACGGCCTCTAAAAACAAGCATTTAGTTGTATTTAGTGCATTTAAGCCTCTCACTTAAAAGCTCTTAAATACAATTATTATTTATTATACAATAAATAGCCCTAACAAGAATAAAGGTAATAAACGTCATTGGTTTCAACTTCATCATCTTACAATTTTCAAATAAATTGACCTGAATTGTCTTCATCAGACGTACCTCCCCAACCCTTTCACCTACCCACACCTTCTCAATGCCCCATGGGTGCTGTAGGAAGCAGATCCAGGGCAATGGAGCAGCAGAACACGGCAGTGGATTAGCAGCAGCCGTGTGTGAGAGAGGCCAGATCCAGTCATGTTCCTCTGGGGAATTCTAGCCAGCTAAGCCGACCCCGATGCTCACTCTATCAACCCCCTACCAGCTGCATTTTGCATTAGCACACACACGCACAGATACACAAACATACACAAACAAAATATAACCTTGGCATCAAGATTTAAACTTAGATGAATGCCAAGGCGTACAGCATCACAGCACCATGTTCAAATAAACAAGCCTTCATTTTTTTTTTATGTACACATTGGTGTATCTATTCCTGAAGGGTACGTGTGTCACTTTTGTTTAGGCATGTGCATGCACTGGTGCATACTATACACATAATACAGTATGCATACCCCGATCTGAAACCCCCACAAGGGAAGACAGGACACCTTTGGCCCCCGCATGACACAGAAACCTTCCCATGTGTCAGTCCTCATACACGGGTGCTGCTAATCAGAACATGTTTTCCAGGATTCACAAGTCCAACAGCCTGAGTCCCTCGGGGAGAAACAGAGTCGTTGCAGTCACTGTAGCAGTCTGAGTGGCTGCTCAGTCGACTGGCTGATTTTCCGGCGGTTTAGTTGACGGGTTGTGTTCTGCTCCATGTGCTGGCCTGTGCATATAAGTACATGCAACACATGAATCTGCCTTTCCGTGTACGCTAAAGCGTGCAAGTGTTTGCATAAATATGCGCACACAACATGCTCAGTCCCATTTGCACACATGTATCTGTGTGCAAGAGCATACCGCGTATGTTAAATTGGGCATGTAAGAATTGTTAATACACAGATTTGGACACACACAGACAAAGATGTGCAGAGGATCAGGCAGGAGACAGTGTGATTGCTCATCAAGCAGCAAGCAAGAGCTGGCGAAAGCCATCAATACTCCTGAAGCCCATTCTCCTGGGTCCACCTGTCGATTACAGTGGCAAAGACAAGCTGCCTGGTGCCTCAATCCATTCCCAGAAGCCTCCACTGGGCCTGTATACACCTGACAAATTCTGATGCCAAGAGGGAGTAAGGGACCTTCCACTTCACACTGGCAGATATGCAGTGGTTTTCCTTTGCTGCATAAACCATTGAGATAAACAACTCTACAGAGAGATGGCACAAGGATACAAATCTATCACTCATGTGGTAGTGATTCAGTTTGTGTGGGTACAACAAGATAGATTAGCTGTCCACAGAAACATGTGAAATGAGATTTTCACAAAGCACTAGAATATGTTTCACTGAGTTGGCAAAGACACACAAAAAAGAGTAAAAACCTGATTCACAAAATGTAAACCTGATGAACTGTTTACTCTACAAACTGCTCAAATGAATCTCATCATGTTGGAATTATATCTGCCACATTTATCATAATTTGTCCTTCAGAGCTGGATTGTGTTTTATGAATATTTGGCTAAAGGACAACAATCCCATTGCCCTCTGCTGCTTCATAATTAGACACAATTAGAGCAGGATCAAGCTGTTTTCTCACATTTCTCCTCCCGAGGGAGAGCAGGACCTAGAGGTGGGAGATTTACCCCTTGTCTATTGAACTAACCTTGGACACAGAACAGAAACGTGACAAAAAGACAAAAAGCTTGATCTGATCATTTTGACAACACGTTTGCACCTGAAGGCAAATTTCACAGGTAAAGTTTCATGTTCCATGTTGAAATACAAGTATCATATTATTCTGATGTTTACACTATTGTTGGATTGGCAAAAAAAAAAATAAAGCTTAAGTATGTTTCCTTACAAAAGCGGCAAAAAGACAAGCAGATTTTGTGGTTTCAAATTTCAGCACCATGGACAGCTCTCATTCTGCCGCGCTCTCTCCCTCTCTGGCTTTGCCTCGAATACAAAGAGAGGCTTGATTTAAATTTATTAGGTTTCCTCATGAACGTACCCTGCTGGCTTTATGCTAATAAATCTCAGCAGCAAATAAGGCACAGGATATTGATTCCTAAGGAGGTCACTGCAACGACTATTATTAATTAGGCAATATTCAAACCTGTATGCACATAAATGATTTAAACTGATATCCTTCCTATGAGGATCTACTGATCTCACACAGCATTAAGTCTAATTTGTTGAAAGCCATCACAATCCAGACACGATGGTCTTTTGAAAAAGAGAAACAAGGGCATGCACGACACGCTCTTGCAGAAACCCCCTTTTGAATGTGTTACAGACCAAATGATGTTCCTTCTATGTGCAATCACGGCCCCTCACTTCACTGCTCAGCCTTTTCCTCTGGCTTTCAAAGTAGAGGTCGGTGACTTTTCTGAAGCTAGATGGCAGAAGAGCCCCACTGCATCTGAGCTGTGCTTTGCGTCGTCATCACCCCATCTTTGCATTGCAAATTGCACAGGCCCATCACTCCCAATAACAGCACCGCTCGATCTCCAAAATGAAAATCAGAGTTATGGTGGGAATACCTACCAGGCGGATTTCTTTCATCAGCTTTCAGGACGGGATGCTGCCTGTCTGTCTGAGGCCTCACACACACACACACACACACACACACACACACAGAAAGGGAGAGAGAGATTTGTGCAGCTATTCTTCTTAGGACACTGCATTGACTTCCATTCATTTGGACATTTGGTCATTATCTCTGACCTTAACTGTAACCAATTCAACCTTAACCTTAACCTGACCACAAGTGAACCCTTAACTTAAATCCTCAGAAATGAGGTCTGGCCTCATTCGTACCAGGTTCTGGTCTCCATGAGGACTACTGGTTCTGACAAGGTCAGTGTTTATGTCAGTGCTTCTGCCCAAAAATGGTCATACAGAGGTAACAGATACATGAACACCCACACACACTTATCTACTACCCCCCCTCACACACACACACACACGCACACACGCTGTCATTAACAGAGTTCATTTCTTTCTCAGGATTTACATTCCTCCTCCTCCTCTCTCCTCCACCCACACCTCCCTGTCCCCACTTCATGATTTGTTACCCACACATTAGCCACATCATACCAACACAGGACGCACCCCCCCCTCACCCACCTCCACCCCCACCACGTCCTCCTCCTCCTCCTCCTCCCCTTCTCTCTCTCTGGCATGGCTCTATTGCCGATCGATGAAAGGCAGCATTCAAAGTGAAGGCTCGACTCCTCTCACTCTCCCTCAGTCTGTTTGTGGCGATTCAAAAAAGAAAAAGAGGAATCAGAAAAGGTGTTGAGCGACAGACGCAAAGAGCGCACCAGCACAGATCCTCGCACTTGATGCCCCTGGCTCTCAGCAGAGATGGTTGAGCCCTCCTCGTCCAGGTTGCCGTGGTCCTCTCCTAAAATTCAGACTTGCTCACTTCTCTCCTCTCAGCTGACATAACGCGGCGGGCGGCTCTGCCTGTCTCTCTCTCCCTCTGTGAGCTCTCTCTCTCTCTCTCTCATTCCTCTGTGAAGGGAAAGGAAAAGAGGAGGAATCTACTTCTGGCTTTTCTTTTTTTTTCTTTTAAAAAAAAGGTTACACACATGCTTTATAGTTGAGAACATGAAGAGGATGTGCAGAGACGGATACTACGACGGATCTATTGAACTGCGGGACGTTTTCAACAGGAGATGTGTTGAATGTGGCCGAGGGGACTTTGGCCAAGGCAACACGATGAGGATTAGGACGGGACTTGTTTTTTGGAATCTCGTCTTTTCGTTGATGTTCAGTTGTGTGAAAGGTATGAGCGAGCCACTGCAGCATTGATCCATGTTTTCTGATGCGCTTGGCGTGTGTGTGTGTGTGTGTGTGCACGTGCGCGTGCACGCGGGCGACAAATCAAAAGCGTTAACGTTACAGACGTGCGCAAAATAGGCTATAACCCACAGCAGCAGCAGCGGCGGCGGCGGCACCGCGGTTTACTGGATGGAGTTTAGAGACGCTCAATAGAAATTGTTGCGGTCGCCTGTGCTTCTTCTAATAGCCGACGTGAGCTGCTTTGCTTAGTAGGCTAACTAGTGAATTGTTGAGGCGCAAGTGCATGCACTGCAGATTTCCTCCAGGATGTTGGGAGGTTGTAATTTATTTAGGCATAAGCCGTTCACATCCTCTCTCTCCTCTTTTTTTTTTTTTTTTTTTTCCCCCCTGAGTCGAGTTTTTCCTCTCAAATATTATGAGGTGGGATCTATCTTGCGCCAGGCCAAGTACTCACCAGAAATGTTACCCAAACCATTTAGGCAGGTCGAGGCAATTAGTGTGCAGCCAATTTGTCGACTGGTGTTTATCGGACTTGCCAGTGCAGACAGGTGTAAGGTGGGCTTGTTAGTATTCTGGAGGCTCATTCTCAGGCTCTGCCCATTTGAATACCCACTGTAGTTGCTGAGGAAACTGCTGGATCCATGTGTATACTCCCCCTTAAATGGATCAGCTTCATTCATTCATTCATTTATTTATCAAGAGAATTCACTTTTTTTTTCCCCACTAAAAGATCAGCGTCTTTAGTGACACAATTCATGGGACTTTGTTCGCCACAACAGTAATTTGACTCAAGCTATTTACAGACCAACAGCTTCAAATCAGTCAGAGCAATTGTTGCTCATATACCACACACTGCAATTACCACGCGTGCATCCGTTGTCCAGTGCCTTTATAAACATTTCCAGAAAACAAATGCATATTATGCTCTTCCTTCTTTGCAGTATCACTCATGGTGATAATGAAAAGTGTGTCTGTTTTTCTCCCTCCCCTCTATTCAATATCACTTACTGCAGGAATTTCCACTTTCTAATTAAAGAAAAAAAAAAAGGCAAATCACTGCCAATCCCTTAAAATAGTTTTTCGTCTCAACGTGAGGGACACTATTTGTGTGCCAGTTTATCTGTTCAGCTCATTTTTATTTATTTATATATATATATATATATATATATGGATGTGGGCACTCACAGATATCAATTTACATGCAGATTGTTCCCTCAGTGAGTAATTCTCGTGTCTGTGTGTTGAGATGTGCAGAATGCAGAGTACCAGCGCCCACCAAGACCGAGCCAAGTCGAGTCATGCAGTCGGTCACAGTTGCTGTTTCATCACCACCCACATTGTGGCAATGTCAAACCTTGAGGCCACTGCCAATCCTCCTAGTTCTGTTACTTATTAGAGAGCCAGCCACCCAGCCAGGGATTGTTAGAAAAAAAAGAGGGATACAGGGAAGGAGGAAAGGAGGAAGAGGAGGCCGGGGTTTTCCTCACTTGGAAACTAATGAAGGAAATAGTGAAATAGTGAGGAGGAACCATAGAAGAGCTGTTGTGCTTCTGCTCTGACTGATGACACAATGTTTTCACAGAAGTAAAGAGATATTTTCTCTGTCTGCCCTGTGACTCACTTCTCATGCTAAGAAAATGATGCAGGAAAAAAAAGGCCATCTCTTAGTCTCTGCCTTGCTAAAATTGCCTTTTCATTGACTAAATATTTGATCAAATTTGATCCAAAATCCTGTGTGTGGGCAGTGTACTCTCTGTATACACAACAATATCTCAGACACCAACTTGATTCTTGGCTCCCGTCGTGAGTTGGTGTTTTTATATGCTCATTGCACAGAGATTCTTTTTTTCATATATCCACATTGCAGCAGTCCACAACCGAACAGATGAGGACATGAACTCTATCAGTGTCATTGGGTCACTTACACAATTTTAGGAAGTTAAAGACACTGGATGAACAATTTGTAATCAGACTAAAGACCAAGGTAAAAAATACTATTACGTTTTTTTTACCACTGTCAGTGTAAACACAGCAGTTAGAGCTGCATTTTTATTTTTTTGCCACAGTTACACATCACTCAATTGGACAATGATTTGTCAAGTTTGACAAGAAAATAACAGCCACGAAACTGAGAGCACCCCATTATTGTTGACACGTGTTAATGTGTCACATAATTGGAGAGAAGTGACAAATATCAGTGATATGATATTGGCAAAAGAAAAATTAACATGAATCAAACTCGAATTGTGCCCAGATCTTTAATGGGTCTTGGGATATTTAGGTGTGATGGTGGATTAGTGGTAGAGTGGGCTGTTTGTCAACTGGAAGGTTGTGGGTTTGATCCTCTGCCAGTCTACATGCAGAAGTGTCCCTGGGCAAGACGCGTCACCCCAAATTGCCCCTGACAGCTGTTCCAATAGTGTATGGAAGTTTGGATACATGTGTTCTGCCACAATTATGAACTGTAATGTAATGGGTATTGAAAAATTATGAATTTTATGTAACTTTATTTGAGAAATTCAGTTTTTTATATATTGCAAATTCTTCACACCAGCTAATCTTTGTCATTACCCAATAGAGGAGGAAGTAGGAATTTAACAAACCATGTTGGGGAACAGTGAACAGATTGTTGAGGTTTTTTAGAGACTTAGACTTAGACTTCCTTTTATTGTCATTGCACAGAGAACACATCAGTTTTCCAATAATTATGTTATATTTTCCAAATTTCTTTCTCGATTCCAATACTTTTTTTTTTTTTATTATAAGTATTTTTCCACCCTGTACTGCCCAGTTAGTAATTGCTGTGGTAATCAGGTGGGTTCTGCACAGACAGTAATGAAGATTTTCTCTCAATGTGATTACGTAAACAGACTGGAAAGGCTGCTAGGGCTAATCAGGATTACAATTTGTCTGTGTAATTACGCCCTATCTATAGTCAGTGTGGGGCATTATCCAACTGGTTGTCAGGTTTTTCATCCCCAAAATGGATGACGAAGAAGAAGTGTGGAAGTGGGCAACTGTACATTTTCACTTCAAAAATCCAACTAAACTAAATTGCTTTCTAAATCATGTATTGAAGAGGATATACAGTGCAACCACTTTATCAAGTACACAGGACATGCTGCTATAGGAAATCTGCTTCAAGGGTTGATGCATAATGTGTTCAGAGACGGTCTTCTGCATATCTTGGTATTTTATAAACCAGTCTGGTCGTTCTCCTCTGACTTCTGTCATCAACAAGGCATTTTTTTCCTCCATAGAACTGCTGTTCACTTGATATTTTCATTTATTTTTTTTAAACCATTCTCTGTGAACCCTACAGATGGTTGTGTGTGACAATCCCAGCAGATCAGCAGTTTCTGAAATGCTCAGACGAGCTCGTCTGCCACAAACCGTGCCACGCTCAAAGTGACTTCAGTCACTTTTCATCCCCATTATATTTGAGGCAAAATACTCAGGTCATGGTTGGCGTATAATTAAGAAGCTACTCACCAAGAGGCAAACCACAGTTTGTGACCAGTTTAACATCAAACATAGATGATCTATTCTATTATTTTTGTGGTGTTATGAAAGTGTTTGTTTGTGGAGAAAGAGGTCTAATAGTTTTTGTGTGTTGTGGGTCCTAAGAGGAAACATCAGAATTGTTTCTTCATTCTCAGCAGGTGCCTTTTCTCTCTAAATGTAATCTAGCCAAATTTCCAATTCAAATACCTTGATTCCATCGATTCAAATAATCCCCTTGACATGCACGGTTGTAGATAAGTAGATAAGTAACACACAATTTGGTTGGATAAATAAGTAAAATATGAAATTCAATTGAATATGCACTTTAGTTGGAGTTGATAGGAATGTCATTTTTGGTACACGAGGTTGATGTTGGAGAAAATGTTGAACAGCAAGGAATCATCTGGCACCAACAAAGTAGAATTTTTTTTTTTTATTTACCAGGATAAATGGCAGCACTTTTACTCCTATAATCTTGATGCCTCTTTTATTGCTGATATTTTACTGTGGTGAACCAAAGTAGTACTCATCTTACCGACTGGCTTCATGCCCATTGCTTCAGGCCGGGACCAGGCTCTTATGGCGCTGACAGATTCTTTCAAAGGTTGGGCATAGTTTGCTGGTACCGAGTAAGTCATTTCTTCTCAGGTATCACTTTTAATATAAGCAGCACTCTTGGGGGAGGTGAGATTGGCAATATCTTGTCTTCAGGAAGAAAATGGCTCACCGTTTGTTAAGATTAAGGGTAATAGTTTGAGGAGACGCAGCTTCCACAGTCAGGGCTACAGATTCAAAGTGGACTGTCTGCACCTCAGGTGCCATTTTCAGAAGGGATTAAACTCTGTTAACTGTCTGCAGGCATATTTGCTGATAAAAATGTAAGCATTTATTTGGCTTTTATCCGCGCTGAGGTTAAACTCAAGGAAACCTGATAGAGAAAATCACGTAGATGGGATACTGTGTTACATGTGTTTTTAAGTGACAATTAAGAGGGGATGTAAATGCAGCCAATCAAGGTGTTATAATTATGATTTGACGTCACTTTTAGTAATCAGTAATACAGTTCATATAAACCCAAGTCTCTTTTCATTGTGTTCACTGATGCATAGCAGCATTCATCCATATGGGTGTTTTCTCTCTCTCTAACCTTGTCAAGAATTGTATCCACAGTATATTTCTAGTGTTATTCACTTCATAACCTGTAGCCATGCCTACCCACGTACCTTTGTGAATCTTCCTCTGCAGTGGCCACTGCTGTTCTTGTTTGTGTTTGTGGCTGTCGGCTGGATTTTTGATATGTGACAGGGGAGGCAGGGGTGAGGCATGGTGAGGGAAGCAAACAGGGTGATGTGAAGGCAATTGAAAGAGTAGCCTGTTTATTGGAGGTTGCTTTGGTTCAATATTTCAACAGCAATAAAAATGATAGGTGGGGATAGCTCAATAGATGCCTGTTTAAACTCAATTACACCACTTTTCTATCAGTGAGTAGGCATCACTGGAGGGTTGCATATTATTCATGCAGCTTGAAAATACAGGCGGTTGATGGACCTATGCAGGTAGAGAGCTATTTTCATCTGCCAGTAAATGGTGCATTGCCAAGTATTTAGTTAATATTTGACAATTTTTTTCCTTTTCTTTCATCCCATGCATAGTATCATTATCATCTTTTTTTCAGGTGAGAAAACACATTCTGGCTTCTGCTGGGCATGGTGGAAAAAAAAAATTGATTGACTAATTATCTGATTTCACAGTTTCCTGGTGTGCTTACCTGCAGCTGTATTTACCAATTCACCCATTTATTCACCTTTGTCCATTCTTTGTTCATAATCAAGTCTAATCAGGCTGTGACATGCAAAGTCACTGATGCAAAAGAAATAAACCTAGACCACACCAATATTATGAAACTGCAGCACTGGCAGTTTTATTTTGAATGTGTTTTTATTGTACTTCCAGTCCAAACTGTGACATCTAAAAGTAATGCTGGGGATGCAGGGTGGAACTGTCATGGAACAAGATGAGCAAGAAAATACCTCGAAGCAATGTATGTAACACCTGTAGTGTATTGTGTTGTCCTTTCAATACAGCTCTGTGAGTGTTTACTTGGATTGGATGTCTTTTATGTTGTAGTTCAGAACTGCAAAAATTGATTTTTGCTTTGTCCGAAGAAGCTTTTTTGTGGAGGTAAACTGAGGATCATCTTTGGGTCTTAGGTGGTTGTTTGAATAAATGTGATGCCACATCTGAAGACATCGTTTTGGGCTGTCGGAGGATTCTTCTCAAATGTCTTATATCTTAAGACAGAATGATTAATTTGAAAAAGAATCAATAGATACTGTACTTCTTTATTATTTTACTACTAAATAACTGATGTATTTATTGCAGATTAGTTAATAAATAATACATTAGCTACAGGTTTGTGTGTTCTGTTTTATCTGCAAAAGGAGTTACATGAAAAACACAGAAAACCCAAAGAAACACAAGATTTCTGCTGCTTCTGCTCTAACAACGAGTGCCTGCAGGTGGCATGAGTGTTACCAGTGCAGTCAAATCAAAAGTGAATCAAAGGTCACTCTTTCACCTCCAACTGGCTCTGAACTCAGCAATTATGGTTCTAACTGGTTTTAACAGACAGTCACATCCCACCAATCCTGGCCTTTCCTCCTCGCCTTCAGAAATGGTTAAAAATGTTTACTTTTCAAGCTTCTAGGTCTAGCCTCGTGCAGAAATGTCGTAGCTTCGAGCCATAGATCCTCAGCTGCAGACCCTCTGGCCATTCCAGAGTCGAGGCTTCAATCTATAGGTGACCGGGTTTTTTGCCATCAGGGCCCCTCGACTTTGGAACAAGCTGCCTGAGTAGATAAAGCTTGCAGATTCAGTGACTTCATTTAAATAACTTCCTAAAACCAATTTTATAAACTTTGCTTTATGTGATGTTGTCTTGTTATATTTTTTGTATTTTATTTTTTGCCCCCTTTATGGGATGCTTTCTTCTTTTATTTCTCCTTTGTTTTTATTTATATTGACATTTAGTGTTTTGTATTTCTGTGGCACTTTCAGTTTGTCTTTCTTTCTTTCTGCCACTGAGTATGCCGAGTTTGCCGTGTCTCTGTGCGTGTCTTTGTAAACTCTAAAGGTGCTGTGGAAATGAAGTTGCTGTTATTATCACATATAAACACATCTTGACAATTTGTGTGGACCGTAAACTGGAAATAGATGTTTACTTGGACAGTGGAAAACAGTCAAGTCCCGTTTCAGCCTCTGTTTGTCTTCGGATTGAAAAAGTGCAAGACAAATTTGCTGCTCTTTTCCTTTCTCTTGTCCAAGGAAAGTGAAGTGTTGATGTTATTGTTTGTTTGGAGGCAAGAGAGACAGGCATCCTATTAGATGTGTTGTTGGCTCACAGTTTTGTGTTGTGTGTACAGCAGCTCTCACAGTAGTGGCCTGGCATCAGGTGCAATATGGCTTAGTAGCACTTTGAGGATTTATTGGTGCCTAGCCACAAAATACTGTAATCACTATCTGCTGGTAGAAGTAGTGAAGGCACCAGCAACATTCAACATAAATGTTATTATACTTGGCCACACAGACACACGACCTCTGTTATTTTTTTTTGTCCCGTTGTGCAGTGGTGTGCATTTGGGGTTAGTATTTGTGCATGTGCCAGCTGTGTTTTAGCGTGTATTTGATTTTAATATTTTTCACCTCAGTGGTTGGCAATTTAAAGCCTCCAAATGGAATATTTCAGTGCCCTTTCCCAAATTGCAATGACACACTCATGAGGTAATAGTCATTCTGTAGAAAGCCTCTTTTCTGTTTGTTCTGTATGGAGCCCATTTTCCTTTCATCAACCATGCAGACAAGCATAGTGAGCGGCTGTGATTATGCACGTTCTATCAGTATGAATTGTGAAGGTGCCACACAGTCATGCAGATAATATCCTTCTCTTTGGGAACATCAATTTGGGATTTCTGTCTACTAAGGTTGTACTCTCGGCACTGGCAGTCATCATTGTTGTACTCCTATTTGTGCTGATGACAAATTATTTTCACTACCCTCTACATTTTGTGCATATAGCCGAGGGCACGGCTTGTCATAGCTCGGAGAGGAAGGTGCTCGGATTTCTCAAAACTGAAATTAAAAGTTAAAAAACTTAAGTGCTGCAGCATCTTTGATTTGTTAGTGCAGAGCCTGAAGCTACATCGTCGTCTGAAGTTATGACAGCAGACAAGCAACAATAGATTGTGTCCCCTGTTCTTAATTTCCTCTGATCAATGCAGTCAAAATCTGTAATTTTCAGTTTCTTTTCATTGCTTACTGTTTCATTTAAAAAAAAAAAAAAAAAAAAAGATCAATCAAATCACATTGTTTGTGATTACTACAGTAAAATTGTTTCCCAGTGCTGCACTCATTTATATTCTTAAAGCTGTATTTTGGAAAACCAATACTTGGCAGCACAGAAGTGTGCTTATGGTGTTTTGTAAGGGTGTTCAGCAAAAGGAGCCTACTGTGGTGCTTGCTGACCTTTGTTTTGCATGGTCAGGGTTTCATCTCTCCAGTCAGTGTACTTTATCCAGGCAGTGCAGATGGATATCTCTGTATTGGCTGACTAACCTTTGAGGTCAGGTGCAAATCAATGCAGCTTTTTGTAATTTAACTTTGATTGCTATAGGTGCTGCTGCCTGCTCCTGTGTTTTGTGATGGGCCATCATCAGAAACAATGATGAAATGCCATCCAGAGAAAGAGTGTTTGACAAAACAAGTGTTTGACAAAACACTTGCTATAGTCCATCATGAGGAAATGGAGTATCAAGCAGAGACAGAGAATATAATGTATGCCTGAATCAGGGCACAAAAAGAGGAGCATGAAAGCACTTTGCTCAGTAAGGATGTGGATTCTGGACTTAGGATTTGTTTGATGAAAGATAATGTGATGTATGAAGGATGAGGTTAATGCACTATTCATGCATATTGACTGGTGGTGCAAGTACTATTCAAAGCAAGACTCATACTTCTATGAATGTTTAGACTACAATACACTGTGTATGCAAATCAAGTTAAGTTAAGTTTATATTTTGCACATGTTTGATGATGAGAGAGAGACAATAAAAGCAATTAAACATCTGCAGAGTGTCTGCTCATCTGATGAGAAGAGCTCAGGACAGGGGAATGTGATCCCTGAACATAACTATTTCAAGAATCAGCTGCTCCCTCTCTAGCAGTCGCCACAGCGGGTGATGGGCACATTTGATTTGGCATTGATTTTTATGCCCGGTGCCCTTTAACTGACGCAATCCTCCCATTTATCTGAGCTTGGGACTGGCACAAGGAGCACTGAGGTCAAATTAGAATGTCCAGTTAACAATGAGCAATGGTGATTGGGTACTTTGCTCAGGGGCACCCCAGCCATTCACCTGGTGGGGATTCAAAACCAGCAACCTTTCCCAGCAAGTTCTGTTTTCCACTTGGCTAAACAATCAAATTGGAAGAAAATTCAAGGTTTGTTTGTATATTAAAAACATTTGGAATAAAAAATCTCTTGCCTAACATTAACTGGAACTGGCTCCAGCTTTCCCCACAACCCTCTTTATACAGATTATATGACAACAATACAGTTGGATTTCATACAATAGAAACAAAAACAAAAACTTGAAACTAATTAGACCGAGATTAAACGATGCAGAATGTAATTTATTGATAAGCAGCAGCAGATAATAGTGTTTTCCGCAGCATAAGGCTGCTTCACCTTGTTTGGTTTTCATTTCAGCAACACTGACTAAAGCGCTCCCAAGGTGAGACTGTACTTCATAATGTTGTATTTAGGCCTGGGACCATCTAATGCTTCACAGACAAGTAACAGGATTTTAAAATCTATCCGCTGACACATAGAAAGCCGGTCTGTGATTTAAAGACTGGTGACATGGCCTCCACTCTCTTGACCTGTAAAAACAGTTAGATATACTGTTGAAAATAAATGCATGGATAGGTTTTGTCTGTATCTTGATTAGACAGAAAGATTACAATTATTTCTTTGTTTTTCAGGTGATAGCAGGCTGATTTTGTAATTGTCTTAATGTGACTGTTGAAGTAGAATAGTTTTTTAGTTGCCTATTGTGGATTCACTGACATTTATTCATTCTTCTCTGCATCTGAAAATGTTATTTCCTTCTTTTTCCTTTTTTTACATTATTTTTCCCCCTAGGCACAGCCACTCTCTGATTTGATCAATGTGAGGACCTTTATTCTCCTGGGGACGCAGTTAGCATTTCCTTTATTGCAACTATTGTAGAGGAGGAAATGATATGAGTAAGGAGGAACAATGACATGAAGATATTGGATAAAAAGACCCAGATATGGATCCTTGAGTATAGTAGTCCCTAATTTGTAAATAAGATTTGTAACAGTGCCAGAAACTGACTTTTGTAGTTTGTCGAGCGGTATCTTATGGACCATTTTAAATTCAGATATACAAAATGTCACTTAAAGGTTTAAGAGTAGTTGCAGTGCAGTGGTTGAAATCCAGACTGAAAGGCATTTAAGTACAGAGCCTATAATTGGGCCTATAATTGTTTCAGTCGGGGGAGACAAGTGGGTGAAAATGATCTTATTTTACTGATTGTACAAATGAAATCTGATGATGAAGTCTTCAGAGTCTGCACTTTGCCTCAGCAGGAAAGTATTGAGTGTAAAGGCATCTGGCCTGCACAACGGGATGGTAAATACCCCCTGGAGTTCAGACATGTGCGCATGTGAAGAGATAAAGACAGGGGCGAAATATAAATACCACAACTGAAGCCACCAAAGGTATAGATTCCCTGACTGAACTTAGAGCTTCATTTATTAATGAGTTATGCAGTTTTATTAACCGCAGTCTCCTTGGCCATTGAAAAAAAGGCTGCTAGAGACGTAGGGGGTGGCTCAGATGGTAGAGCGGGTCGTCCACTAACGACAAGGTCAGTGATTGAAACCCCAACTCCTCGAGTCTGCATGTCAAAGTGTCCTTGGGCTAGACATTGCACACACAACTGCACGCAGATGCACTATATGAACGGGTGTTAATGGGTGAGAATAACGGCAACACTGTGGGGATGTGTAAGTGGTTATCAAGACAAGAAAAAACATGTATATATCATTTTTTATTTATTTATTTTATTAATATTCATATCATACAATAAGTGACAAACGCAAGAATCCAATTCACTTCCGCTGATTTCGGTCTCTTGTTTCAGTTTACACAATGATAGATCCACTTGTCGCGTGTCTGATAGGGCAGCGGCTCAGATGGTAGAGCACGTTGGCCAATCAATCATGTGGCAACTCCCGGGCTCTTCCCATTTGTTGATACTTGTAGAGAGGATTTGTGTGCATGCGAAGAAAATTAAATTTTCTCCTTCAAATGATTGAAATACAGTGTTAGATGTCATCAGTGTGGAATGCTTTCTTCTGGCGCTGTCACTTTTTAAATTACAGTCCTGTTTTAATGCTCAACGTCCAATGGCCTATAGCGTTCCTCAGAGAGACCTCACAGCTGATCTCCTCCTGCTGTTATGTTCATTCAGACAAGATATTGATAAAGAACCACAGATCTGCACTCTTTTGTATGTAATACAGGTGCCTTTTTCACCAGTCACAAGTAATCCTCAAACAAAACAACACTTTGAGGCAATGTGCTGTGCATGACTGGACAAACTTTATATTAAGTTGGACCAAAGGGGGGCACTACAACATTCGTTTAATTGCCAGTACTTTGAAAGTCATTAATCAGGGTGCGAAAACTTTCAATGTTACACTGCTTGTTCTAATCTACAGTCCTTAAATCAAACTTTATAGTCTCATTGGAAAAAAAATGACTTTGAACAGGCAGACTGCCACAGAAACGAGGGACAATAGACACTTCAACAAGGACACATACAGTAGAATAGACAGCAGATGAGCTCAATACACTTTAAGGACAATATAGCAAATGAAACAGCTGCAGTCGTCATCTAAATTCAACAGTTTCACTTTGTGGGGAAGAAAAGACTTCGTCTCGCAGTTCATTCGTCCACGCAGGATCCTGAAGCAACTACATGGGGAGGAGGTCACACTGTGAATGTTTATTTTCCAAGCTCGTTTAATGATGCCCTGTTCAAAAATAGGTGATTGGAATTGACAATTTCTCTCGCTCTCCACCCATTACATTGTGCCTTTTTTGTCACTCAAAAATATCAAGCATGCTGGTAAATGACTGCCCCTCCTCTCTGCCTGCCGCATATAATTATCTATCTTTATACCAGTAAACAACACTCAAGCACAAGTCCATGTCTGGGAAAGACAAAATGTTAAAGTTAAAGCTGTAAAGTAAAACAATAAATAAGCCCTTGAAAATAATAGGACACTCCGTATGATGCATAATGCATTTTATTTACAAGATCAATCTTATTTTCCATTCACACAGGGAAAAGCAATGTGGTTCATTAACTGGATCATTCTGCTCAAAATTTCTGTATTCACTGCGAAGAGATTGGAAAACCACACTCATTAGTCTTGTTTTTTGTTTGCATGAGTGAGAAGCACTACAGGGCCAACAACACATATAAATATGCATGTTTTCACCACACACACACACACACACACACGCAATTCAGATTGACAAATAGAGAAAAAAACTCATCATGGTGCGAAGCAACTGTCGGTGTTTTGCTTTGCAAGTGTAACAATCAGTTATATGCAAAGGTGTAGCACAGTGAAAACATGGAGCTTGTGTGTGTATCCGAAAGGACAGGCGTAAATGTAAGTATTTGAGGAACAGTTGGGATCATTGGTGAGCTGTCTGTCAGCCGGGCCGGCTGCCTGCTGAGGCCCCCGTTTCTTTCTGACTTGTGCGTTATGATACTGATTTATGGTTCTGAACTCCATTTTCCCCACTGTGAAATCACAGCATGTTGTTAATTTGGTTTCTCATCGCAATTTATGGTCGGTGTTGCAGCATGACATTACAGAGGGATCACGTTTTACAGCTGCGGTGATGATGGAGGTCAAAGCAGGTAACTAAGCAGTGACAGTGAAATCCAAAGAAGACATACTGTAGGTCTAAGTGGTAAATTAATTTTTGCATGCCCCCCCCCCCCCCGTATGAGGAAGAACGTTGCTTCTTTCTTTGAAATTACAAGATGAATGTTTACAGTGTTCTTTTAATAGATACCCGCTTTTATGCAGATGACAGTGCTTAACACATTACAAGCTCACATGATTCAAAGCATTGAAAAGGGGGCATTCAAATTTATAATGGGTAGCTTATAAAAATGGAACTAAACTAAAAGGGGCAGTGGGAGGAGGCTGAGATTGTTGAGAAAATGAGAAGTGCAGTGCAGAGCGGGAAGAGAGATTCTGGGAACAATTGGCTGAAGAGGCAGTGAATGAAACTAGGTGAGTGAGGCGGAGAGAGGGGTGAGAAAGGAAAAGGCTGAGGGAGATACAAAGTGGGACAAAAACTGCAGCTGGTGGAAGAGAGTCGCAGGGATAATGAAGGATGAAAGGAATTCTTAGATCTGAGAAGGAGGGGAAAGGAGAAAGGCAGATAGAGGAAAATATCTTGGCAATCTGTTCTGTCATCCCGAGGACATCACGACAATCAGCCACACAAACACCGCTGAGCACTTCACACAAACAGCATTATTCTGAATAGTTTGCAATGTTAGCCATCTAAGACTTGACAAACACCAAAATATTTACAATAGAGCCCTGTGGATTCTGTTCCTGATATTGTTACTGTAAACTGTCAGGGATATGACAAAACCTCAGATAAAAGCTGTACTTAAACTTTGTCCATGAAGATTATGTGGCTTTAGACGAGCCAGACAGAAGGTTTATCGGCTTTTTTTCTTTTCTTTGCTGGTGCAAGATTTCTTAAGTCTTATTCTATAATGGTCAATAGGAGTTACACAGCCACAACATTCAGTAATTCAGTAATAACCTTACCATAACTAAATCCTGTGTTTTGCTGTGTTGTTTCAAGATCTTACAAATACAAAAAACTGAATATCATACAAAAAACATTCCATTTTACCTCAGCTTTCTGATATTGTTCTGTTTCTGAAACTCTTTCTCCATGTCAGGCTGAGAAAATAGATAGTGAAGTCATATGAAGAATTACTATTTTAAATTTCAGAAAACTATAGAAAACAACACTTTATATCAAATAGAACTTCCTTTTAATTCTACAAGTAGTACTATTCTGCCCAGGGACATGTCCCTTTAGATAACCCTATGTCTTACAGTATATTGGGCATAACATTATGTTTAAAATGTCTATGCTGCTCCACTGCAACATCCTGTGGAGATGACTCGGTACAATTGAATTCTTGCAAAATGTTTTTATAATTAAGTTCATGAAAATGTGGGAGGTGACTGCGGGATGAATCATAACGTGAAGCCAAACATCAGTGTACAAGTACAGCAAAGTCATGCATTTCTGCTCGCCGATTATCTGTGGGCTTCTGCTTTGACTAAAGTGAATCAAATAGTGGATTAAATTAGCAGGGACTGCAGGTCACACCCGTTTTTCCTATAATTTGAAAAATATGTTGGTGATGGCTTTGTAAAAAAGGTTAAGGCAGTATGAGTCAGGCATGAATGTGTTTCGCCCTATTTCCGTTCATTAAAATCAAGAATGTGCGACAAAATGTTGCACTGCTCAGTTATTCACAAACCTCTACAGACCACCTAGAACTAACAAATACCTCTAGATATCACCACCTGTCATCAAAAATACATTACATGCCCTTTCTTCGTTTTTAATCCTTCACAAGGGCTTGCTTCGTAATTATGATATTTCCAAGAGCAGCAATAATGTACCACATTGCAGGTCAGATGATGCACCTATTGCAAATGTGTTATGATGAACCTGTTTGCTCCATAGTGGTGAAAATAAATGATCTGGCTGAAATTCTTGTAGTTACAACTCCGTAAACCAGCATGGCCATATAGTATCTATATATAATATCTATAACTGTATCCATAACAAGGTCAGGCCACTTGATCACAGGAGGGAATTGGGCTGGGGTGTATGCGAATCACTTATCTGACAACAGGTGGAGATATACTGTAATGTCATGTTCTCTGGGTCAGGCCTACAATATCCTGAAGGTGTCGCAAGATGTTTAGATTGTGGAGAAAAATGTTCTCGATAAATAACAGCTGCATGGCTGTGTCCAAAGGAAATGCAATTAAAAGGAGTGACAAGAAGAACATTAATTGTCTGTTTCGCTCAGAGTAACGTTTTGCCTAATTGCTCACATTAGTTTATTAGCTGACATACATAGTGTGGATTGTCTGTAAAAGGCCATTTCAGTTGTGATCTGTGTAGTTTTTCCCCCCAGAGATTGTGTGTATGTCCAAGACACGACGTGCGTATGTGAACTTGAACTGTTATGAACTTTTTCTGGCACAAGCACTTACCTTGTCAGGACCGGGAGTCCTAGTCGGTGTAGACTGCATCGCAATTAAGCTCGCTTCTCATTACGCTGCATTCAAAATAGCCTCAAATAAAACAGCGCACACTTTCCTGTGTGCTGTGACAGAGTGTACGGGGGCATGTTCAAACACTGAGAGTGTGGGAGTTTACTGGAAAGTGAGGAAGAATGGTGTCATAAAAAAACGTGTAGGAGTGCTCATTTACGATAGCACCAGTAAGGTTCGCCAAGCAATGGAATTATGATGGCATCCTTCCTTAATGCAGCACCCATGAGACACTATGTCCAGAGGATATAATTCTATACTCATGAGCCGAACGGTTCAACGGTAACATTCTTGGTACATTATTTTTTCAGCCTTGCACAAAAATGGGGATTGTCTTTTAATAGGTTCAACTTATAAACTGTGTCAAGGCACCAGATATGTTTCTTGAGTGGGCCGTGAAACAGATTGTTAAGCACTTGAGGCACCAAATTGTCAGACCTCTCCTGCTACTTTCCTCTGGGCTTTCTGACCCTCTAGAAAGAATTTGGCAGTAATGATGCTTCAAAATCATTTTGTTTAACGTAACACTGAAGTCCTCAATTAAGCATTTCTCTTTGATTATTATGGCAGTTGGTGCTGCAGCCTATTCTTTTTTCGCCATTGAAGGGGAACTGAAAACATGAATGGAAACAGAAAACGTGTCTCCTATTTAGTCAGTTGCCAGATTCCTCTCACAGCTTCTGCCAACTGAGAACAATGTGGATTTTCCAAACAATTAGTTTGGAGCTGAAAAATATTGCACCTGAACTCTCCGCAGTGCATGCAGTCTATAGGAATAGCGTCTGTTCTGGTGTATTAAAACAGTTTTAAAGCCATTCAGTTTATTTAATGCTGTGTCGATGCTCGAACCGGGTGAAATGAAAGAACAAAGGAGCTCCACAATCAATACAATGTTTTGACAAGCTGTTGACATTTATATAACCGACTGTTTGTCTCCTTTAATTGCAGGTTTTATCCATACTTGTGGAGGCACTTTAAAAGGGAGGAATGGGACGATAGAAAGCCCTGGGTTTCCATACGGATATCCAAATGGAGCGAACTGTACCTGGGTGATCGTTGCTGAGGAGGGGAACAGGATTCATATAGTTTTTCAATCTTTCGCTGTGGAGGAGGAATATGACTTTTTATCTTTGTATGACGGACATCCTCACCCGGCTAACTTCAGGACAAGGTAAGGCAGCGGCCCTGAAGTCATGCACCTTGAAGGGTATTTTTAATGGCTGGCAGTCAGGAATGGAAAGATGTGAGGAGGGAAAACCGCCAGTGAACACTTCTGAGTTCTTTCAAGTACACATTACATTACAAAGACACTATACTATACTATACTGTCCGCCTCTCTCCATCTCTCTCTCTTTCTCTACACATACACACACACATATATATATATATATATATTTAGCATCTCTCTTTCTCTCATTATTTGAATGATCCATATTATGCAAGAAATGTTAACATCTAATGGTGAGACTGTAGAGTGCAACAAACAGAAAACACCTTTTGCAAACTCTGTCTCAAAGGCATCAGGGAACTACAGTGACCCTCCCTAAAAAAACACTTTCACACTCTTCCACTGTGCTCTCTGCTCTCTCCTCCCTTCGTCTTCATTGTTTTATGCATCTAGGTTATTTTAATTATTTATTTTAGTATTTATTCAGGGACAAGGGACAGAAACAGTGCCACTGAGAGCTGCACAGTAGTTATCAGGTGTAATGTATCACAAAATTATTGCTACTGCTAATTTCCAACGGCATTTCCTTTGGGTGGAGCTGTTCTTTTTGTATGAGCTTTGATTTGAAGCACTGTAGAAACATGGCGAGGTAAAATGGCAGCCCCTGCAAAGCTATGAGAATGATATGATTTTGATTTTACAGGGACTATTCTCTTATTAAAAACTTTAGGTAGTATCTTCAAAATCTGCCAATAAACTCTCCTCAATGTTACATACTGGACCTTTAAGAGGTTTCAGATTCCAAACACAAAAAAAGCCCATCCCCAGCATTTATTACATTCTGACTGAGCATGCTGCGTTGGCTTCAGTGATGCGTGGGTCAGCTCAGTAATCACCATCCTTTATTCAAATGCTTCACCGTAGGAGAGAAAATCATCTAACACAGTTTTCATCTTGTTTGCCTTAGTCACTGAACAGCCATTTTAATGTTTATTTAGAGAGCTTTTCTGTATTCATTCAATTTCTCTCTCTCTCCATCAGATCTAATGGGCTCAACCTGTACTTGATATTGACACAATTTAATTTGAAAGCGACACTTACTTAGACATGAAAGTCACATGTTTTGTCCAGAAGAGGCTTCCTGGCTTCCTTGGTTTTCACACTTTCCTTTCCTCACTAAATAATATTTAGTGTACTAAATATGCAATAGCTTTAATAAAACAACAAATGACCTCTTTATAGTAAAACACTGTTACTGTAGCATCGCTGCCCCCTCCCCATTCTCCATGAGGAGTGCACAGAATGAGCAGAGCCGTCACTCAAAGTGTTTTTTCCTGATAGTTTATTAGCAGTTACAACCATAAGCTCAAAAACAAGCTGCTGGAAGTTAAAACAAACATGAACTGAGCCTCTGCAGTGAGTGACAGAGACCCTGCTGTGAGAAAGACGCGTCGTCTTCCACTCGAGCTTTGTGACTCACACAGTCAGGAGGACTGGGAGGATTAGGAGGACATTTCTTTTTTGTCATCTTGACTTTTTCAGCCAAGGAGGCGGACAGTGACGTCAGACTTTACCCACTCCTCAAATGATCCTGCAGAGCTTTCTGAAAGGACGTCTTGAGGTTCATCCTCCAAAAATTTGCAGCTGTCTAGCTTTACTTGCATAGCCTTCCATCTGTCAGTCACGATGTAAAATGCATCACTCTGCGTGCAAAGCGGGGCCAGGTGAGACAAAGACAAAACAATGCTATACGGAGAAAAGGAATATTGTGTGAACTCATTTATCATTCATCATAACAGACATGCTTTGATTCTCAAAAGTTACAAAGCACAGCTTTAAAATATTCAAAAACCTTTTTTTTTAAAAATGTAATTTATATAAATTAAAGTGTGTTCCATCAGAGGTGAACGTTGGATCAAAAAAATCTGTGCCATTTATGTTGCTCAACTTTAGCAGAAGTAGACTGATGCTACTCGCTGTTATAATGGAGGCTGTATAGCAATATGTGTCTGTCTATGAAGGGGGAATAATTCAAGACCTGAATCATTGCTGATACTTCAGCAAGTCAATCATTTCAGATACTGAAAAGGTTGTGTTGCATAATGCTGTTCTCAAGGTCAGGCTTACAAGAGCTTCGCTTATACATCCAAGTTGCCAGAACATTACTTATTAATCTAACATTTCCTCAAAAAAGGAGATAAAAAGGCATAAATATAATAGAATATTATACTTATTACTAAATCCATGGGCAATTATACAGAAATGCCTGATATTGAAATGACCTTTTATCCATACTGCATCCTCTAGAGGCTGTAAGGAACTGGCAGCTTTGTTCTGCTGCCACACCAGTCAAATCTATGTTATAAAAACAAACCAAATCAGAATATTCAGCCTTAACACAACAACATTGACTCATGCACTTGTGTTATAAAAAGAGAGCATTTTAATACGAGTAATTTAACTTTTATGCCAGCAGTGTAGCAAAGAAGGACTAATGATAGACATCATGTGCTACTTAAGTTGCCTCATATGCTGAGATAAACATATTGGCTGTTAAGTATAACTAGTGTTGTCATAGAGCCAGAGCTTTGACTTCACTGCCAATTGTTGCTTTAAAATTCAGCAACAATATCAACTTGTGGTGCAGTTTTGATAAGACAGGTCTTTAATAATTAAACAGTATTTAGTTGCTTCTCAGTCTCATTTTACACAGAGTATCAAACTCAGAATGTATCGACACTTTTGGTTAACGAGAGTAAGAGTAAATGGGCACTGGGGAGATGACCCCTCTATAAAGAAGAGACATATCCTCATGTTTCAATAAAGCTTAAAAGCCAATATTCCCATTATCCCTGAACGCAGCACTAGTCTTCCACTTGAGCAAACAGCAGAGTCTCATTAGTCAGAGGTGTGACAGCTGTGTGAAGGAGCAGCATGGGGAGGAAGCTCCACCATGACCTGTGTATCACTAACTGCAGTATGTGGCTTTTTGTTTCATTTTTGCTGCCTTCAGTTACTAAATTAGCCAGTTTACTCACAGTAACCTTTGCTAGGAAGGGCTTGGGAAGGTCTGGCTAATATGTAGCCCAACTTGAAAGCTAAAGTTGACTGTGTCTGCAAACTAGGTAAGAGCAATGAATTGTTTACTCTTTTACTACTTTATGCCAGTAAACGAATATCTTTGGTTTAGGGACAAATCAAGGCATTTGAGGACATTTAATCATGTGTGGGAAAAACTGGCTAAGATTTTCCTCCATTTCCTGTATTTTATGGACAACATTACTAATAGTGGAAGTAACCGTTGGCTGCAGCCCTACACAGGATTTATACTTTGCTGTCAATTAGAGGCCCTATAATGTCCTTACATGATGCATACATAAAGGAAGCAGTTCACATTTCCGCGTTCCTATCGTTTACAACCCTACTCTAAGCCTCAGGTGTTTGCTTAATGTCAGTAAATTGCACAGTTACTGGAAAATGGGGGGGAAAACAGTAATTTGACATAAATGATGGCTTCGTTTTATATATGTCAGTGACCTGGTATTTCACACTCTGCAGCGTAATGTTAATTTGTGTCACACCTGTAAAATACATGTTGTGAAAATGCTCTTCACAGATCTAAGCCTTCAGTGTTTTTCACCGTGGTAATTTTAATTGGTTTACTCTTAAACTTTGTGGATTTATCAGCTAACAGTGTGCAAACAAACAAGCGGTACCTGATACTCTGTATGTGTAGGGGTGAGACCAATGACATGATAATATAGTGTAAATCAGGGAGCAATCAAGGGGCTTTATGAAAGTATTAATTACTGAACTACTCCATTGGGATTTCATGGAATTACAGAGACATTAAGGTTAGTGTGTTTGGTCATACTGACATTGTTTAAGCACCGGTGTGTTGTTACCGACTGCCTCAGTTGGATTGGTAATTAAATGACCACTCTGTTGAAACTGCAGACCTGTTCAGTGACAGCTGATATGAACACATGCAGTGAAATAAAAAAAAAAGATGAAGATTTCTCTATAAATACTGTGGATGAAAGTAATTGTGGTTGCGGTGGTTTGTCCGCTTTTTTTTGTCAGAAATAGACAGGTGTGCTGTCAGGCGAAGCTTTAGTGTGTCTCTCACTGTCTGGCTTCATTTAGATTAGTCAGTGTTAAGGTAACCAGCCTGGCTTGTTGCTCTGTCATCCAGTGTCGGATGATGCTTCTCTTGTCTTGTTCCTTTTCTCGTCACTGTTAGAGTAGGCTGGTGGTTAAAAAAAAAAAAAAAAAAAAAAAAAATCTGTAATTGGCTTGTGCACTGCCATTTTCTAAACCTGTTGTAGAGTGTTTTGAGCCTAGTTTTGTACTTTCCTTATCTTCAGCTCCCTGTTTTTAATATTCCATTAGAACTTTATGTGTAATGTGTGTATGCAATGTGAAGTTTGAAAGTGTATTGAGGGATATATGTGAATGTTAGAAAAATGTATTCACATTTGCTCTTTTACACCTTTCAAACTGGATGTAACCCTTCTTTAACCCACGACTGGAATGCAGGGAGATGGAGCTTTGCGCTCATATACTTGTCATTACAGTAGCCCTCACGGACATGATTCACCAGTGTGTCACGCATTTGTGCCTTCAGCTTCTCAGTACTGCAATTCCTAAATAGTTGAATAACTGCCAGATACTGGCATCTTCCAATTTTGATATCTTGGGAGGGGGAAAAAGGGGTAGAAGCACTCACTCATTGAACATTTTACAGGCATAAAATCAAAATAAACCCAGGCTGCCTGAATATCGTGATGGTCGTAAGAAGGTTAAAGTGGAGGTCGAATGGTCCTTTTCAAACTAAATTTGTGTCTACTTTCAATTGCTTTTTTATGGTCGAAGACCTCAAAGTTTCTGAAGAATACTCCAGTTTACTGCTCGTCTCTGTGTGCCTCTGTCAGCTGAGCGGTTTCTGAGCCAAACACCCACTCTCTTGTGATTGGACTACTACTGAGGGCACCCGCCCCCCTAAACTGTGTAGGAGAAGATTAAATGAGATGCTTTTAGTATGTATTTCAGTTCATATAGCATTGTTTTTTAACCATTGAGGATAGGGTGTTTGTATTTGTTAGTTTGTATCCTAATTAACAGCTTTTGACGTTTATTTGTAGAAATTAACATTAAAGAAATGAAAGCCGGAATGCAGAATATTACTCACCCCCATTTATTAAAATTTTAAATTCAAGTATTGCCTACACTCTAAAGCAACCTTACAACCTCCAAGCATCCTCACTGCTCTCTTCAGCACTTCTTCAACCTTCTCATTACTTATCTAACCTCAGCTAATCTGACCTCCACCTTCATGGTCACCATCCTCTCTCCTCTTCCTTACCAACCAGTTTAATTGGCTCATTTGAAAATGTAAATATAATTCAACCATTAAGATGTAGGATCACTGCATTCATTCGTTGTCTACTGACTTCTCATGGGTGCTTATCCCAGGAGGCAAGGAAGGCGGGGTACACCCTGGACAGGTCACCAGTCCATCACAGGGTCACATACAGACATTCACTCTCACATTCACACCTACAGTCAGTCAGTGTCCAATTAACCTCTGCATGCTTTTGGACTGTGGGAGGAAACTGGATAACCCAGAGAAAACCCACGCACACACATGGGGAAACATGCAAACTCATGCAGAAAGGCTCTCATTCAGACAGGGTCGAGCCATTAGTCCGCCATGTAACTGGCCCAGCTACAACCATCATTCACTGTAATTGTAGTTAAATTTCCATCTGCTAAGCAGCTAATTAAGCATTCATTAGTGAAAAATCTGTTTATGTTCTGGATGTTAGTGGGGCCAACCTCTTTTACTTTTTGTGTAGATGAGGCAAAAATGTACAACTTTTCTTGGCCTTGAGAAGCTGCAGTGTTTACTAAAAGTTACACCCAAACTCTACATGTACCGTTCTGACAACTTAATGTGAACAGAGTCCTCTCCTCTGCTCTCATTCACCCCATGAAGTGACACACTGCACTGTTCACTATAACAGCTACGCCTCATGTTACCTCTTGTGTAAAATGAGGACTGGAAGGATTATGAGGGGTGTTGAGCTCACACTGTGTGCAATCTGTGAGTGATCATCATTAGAAGAGATGTGCTAATGACATGTGAAATTTTGCAGTGAAGCTACACATATTTTTTAAGCCTACAGTGACATGGGAAAGGATCAACCCAATACACATCTCTTATTTAACGTAGAATAATGTTATGTAATTCAGAATTTATCTTATTCCTTCCTCAAAAGGAACAATATTATACTAGATCAAGTTGAATATGTAAATGTTTCACACTAACATTTGGTAGAATCCATATCACAAGATATCCATATTTTTATTTTTAACTATGCTTTTATATAAAGAAATTCAACCCAAAATACCACAAGATCAAGCTGGTGCTCAAACCAATTAACTATTTACATGTTTTCCATGACCTCACATGTAAGTCATTCTTTTAAATAAAAACAATTTAAAGTCATGGCTTGGCATAAACACAACAAAACAATAATAACCAAATCTAGTGAAAGATGCTAAACAATATAATGGAGATGATGTAGCACAGTAACGCATTGTAGATTTAGTCCAACTTTCAACCTGCTGTAGCTGCTAATAACTCCCACTGTTTTTCAGGACATTTAGCTTTTAATCAACTGACTTGGGACATTTTCTGAGAACATTTTTACACAAGTCATTTTAATTTTGAAGTAATATTTGTTTAAAGTAACTCATGTGAATGGCAATTTACTTTGACGCCAAGTTAGTGTCGGTGTTCATTTGGAGCTTTATACTCAATTTTAATTCAAACTTGCATTAAGTTCAAACAATTATAGCTCTCTCCTTTTGCAACTTTATCTTCAAATTGCACATTTGATTATACACTAATCAGTTATGCTATTTTTCAGAGCTTAGCATTCATGGCTTCCCTCTCTCTCTCAATCAGTCACTCTATCTTTTGTCTTGTGTGTGGTTCATGAGATTGTTGGCCTTTTTTTTTTTTTTTAAACTTAAGTGAAGGGGATTGCTATGATTATTACCTTGCCTTCAAAATACTTTCTCCACTCAGTCACCAAAGCTGCTCCAGGCTCCTCTGTGTGACAGGTAACCAGTCAGATAGTACCGTGGGTGGGACATTATTCAAACCCACAGAGTAGTGACTCACAGGGACAGGTGGAGGTATATGAGCTAAAAAAGAATTTGCAAGTAAAAGTTCCATTGTGTACGATTTTTCCTTTCAGCAGAAAATGAATATACAATAATTAGACTGGTGGTGGTTTTTAAAGTATATCATCTGAATGTATAATTTGTCGTTTTGATTACTACAGAACCCCTTATTAGGGGCAGGTATTTTCTATTCTAGGCGGTCATGTTTATAATGGACAAACTATAAGCACCTTTTCAGTTTTAATGATAACTGAAGGTTCTCTTGTGTGCTTGGAGGGTAAGGGTGAGATGAGTGAGGTTGAACTGCAATATGGAACTTCATTACACACTCTACCTTTTCATTCTGTGAATGAGCAGTTTGTATGAAAACTGAAATCTGATAATCAACCACAGCGATAAGTGTGTGTAAGAGTGTACACCTCTTTAATAGCATACTGCTCATCACTCTCCTTTATGTTCCCCCTGGCATCTTAGAAATGTTGATGCACACAGTGATGAGGATAGGCAGAAAATACCTTGTGGTAGTTAAGTATGTAATGCTATGTTATCTCATTATATTTTAGCTCATGAAAATTCCCTTTTTCCAATTCAGTGTGACTTTTACACTTGTAGTTTTGTGAGTTACTTGTCTATGAAGATGTAAGCCGGGACACTGTGCAATAGATGGAAGCTGCAATAAAATTAAAAAAAACACAACAAATGTCTATTCTAGGCAGCTGTATTGGCTTGCTCTTTTGATGCACCTCTGACTGTTGTGCACATTTGTATCTTTTGAATCCCCAGGGAGAGATACAATGAAATTCTTATACCAAGTAACATTGAAATGAAACCCAAATGGAGGGACAATTTTTTTTGATTGGAAGTTCAGTTCAATTCAATTTTATTTGTATGGAA
The DNA here is from genome assembly GCF_958295425.1 of Solea solea. Lineage (NCBI taxonomy): Eukaryota > Metazoa > Chordata > Actinopteri > Pleuronectiformes > Soleidae > Solea > Solea solea. The sequence continues at coordinate 15,019,918 of NC_081146.1, forward strand.
CCAAATCAAAACATACAATATTCCACTGTACATGGCAGAAATATGGCATCGTTGATCTTCTCGGACTTCTCTTAGTCTTGAAACATTTGGTCCTTTCCAATATGAGACAGCATTAAAGCATAAATGTTTTATAAAATTCCCCACTCTTGAGTTTTGTGTCTCAAAGCTTGGATCATCTACCAGAGGCCTGGGAGCCTGAGCATTCTGTGCAGTATCTTAAACTGAGGACACAGTACAAGTTTTTTTTGCCTGACGAGTTGGGCAGAGTCTGCTCCAGCCAGCACTAGCCAGACAGTCGGCCTGGCTAGTTGGCACAGGAATCTGTTCGTGCGAGGAATAAAGACCCGACCCAACCTCAGTAACAGTCAAACTTTTTTTTTTTTTTTTCTGTACACAGAAATTGATTACCAACACAATCTGCAAACACATGCTGCCAACAGCCAATGAAAAATAATTGGTGGCACACAGGAAATGGTGTCAGAAGATGACGGGAAGTAGCAAGAATATCTAAACGAAGCCGATGCCACGTCCGGTGCATTCGTTAATATGTGATCCCAGAAAGTTGTGTAGTGTGTCTCCAGCTGTAGCTGTTTGTAGGACTGCACTTTTCTGGACAGTGATCTGGACAGAACTATATGGGCTGTAACCCTCAAACTGAATGCTCCTATCGTCACTGGAACTGCAGTTGACTTTATTCTTTACATCTTCTGTAGCTCATCTTTATGAACAATGTTGGGTTGCATGAGAACATTCCACAAATCTTTGCTGTGCCTCAAGGGCCCAAAGTGTATGCCAGTAGAATCCTTGTTCTTCCACAAGATTTTAATCCCCAAACTAAAATCCTATGGGTACAGGTTAAGAAAGCATGTTATTTGGATGAAAAGCACATGTATATGTAAGTGTGCATGCACTGTAAATTCTCCTATGCAAGTGAATCTAATGTGTGGTTTAAATAACCAAGAAAACACTGTGATTTTCTGCTGCCTCAAGATAGCAATGTGCCAGACCACAACTCACTTTAAGACACCCACAGGTGCACTGATGAACGTTTGATACCTACACAGTGGGTGCTAGGTGTGAAAATAACAGCTGTATCATTTGGAAATGAGCAACTACTTCTGTGCTGCACTCCACATTGTGCTGGGTTTAAGATAGCCCCATATCAGACTTTGAATTGACTCCGTACTATGGCCTCTGCAGGAAAATGACAAATCTTATAGCTGTTCCTATCAAAGACATAGACTTGACCTGGTGTTCTCACGTTTATCTGTTTCTAATTTGGAGTACGCTGCTCAAATGCCAGTTGTGTGTTTGATTGTACAGTTACTCATCAGGTTAAACTGCGCGTCGATGTTTAACCCTTCCATAACAACTCTGTTCTCCTCGGTCCTCTGCTTTAAATACAGAGGAACTGAAAGATTCTCAGCTTTTTTGTTTATAAAATCAACCAGGACATTCGTCTTCCCTCCTCATCTTATGACCTGGTCCAAGGAGCACTTCTACCCCCCCCCCCCCCCCCCCCCGTTGATTTTGGTTCTTTGGCTCCTGACAACAAATCCATGGTTAGAATAGAAACCCTGGGGGTAATAATGGAAACTGACTTTAAATTGGATAAGCAGATTAGCTGTGTTTCAATTAAGGCAAGTAGCTAAAGTTCGATTCTGCCGAGGCATGACCTTGAGAAACTCATGCATGCCTTCATAACTACTCGACTGGATTACTGTAACAGTCTTTATTTTGTGGTTAGCCAGGCTTCCCATCACTTGCCTCCAGCTTATTTAAAATACTGCAGGATCAATTTTAAGTTGTTATTGTTTGTTTACAAGTGTCTAAATGGCCTTGCTCCACCTTACCTCTCTGACTTGCATCAATGCTACACTCCTTCATGGTCCCTAAGATCACCTGCTCTTGGTCGTCCCTAAAACAAGGCCGGGGCTCCCAAATTGTGGAATGGCAGCACTTCCTGTGTTTAAGTCTGGCTTCAAACACATCTTTTCATTTTGGCATTCGACTCAGCGTGAGTTCTTCTGTGTATGTTTTTAATTGTTTGCGTTATTACTGTACAGGGTTTTTTGGTCAACAATGTTTTTTTTTTAAAATGTGCCTTATCAATTAATTGAATTTGATTGGATTTTGTTATGAGAGATACGTATTTCTGTATTGCATCACCAGAAGATGTTGTTTTTTTTTTTTCTTATTCATTAAGGTGGTAC